>NC_080095.1:4369769-4985839 GCF_950005125.1 Chionomys nivalis | reverse complement strand
AAAGTATACGGCAGCGATTTTATGTTCTTGAGCGTCTCTCTGTGAGATGGAGCCATATGGGGCCCATGTGGCCATATGGTAGCCTCTACACATGGCCCCGGTGCTGCTGAGGGAGAAATGGCATAGGAAAGAAAGAGGTGAACATCTCTGGAAGCCTGAATGAACTGTTCTGACATTCCTTCATTCCTCTACCCACCATAAGCTGGAAGAACAAGCAAACAAGAGATGCTTCACACCTTTCTCCAGGGGATACCTACCTGTGAAGTCTGTGTACGAGCACCGACAGTAGGCTCCAGACCTGATGATGCCCTGGTGTTGAACTGAAATGGAAGACGTTGGTCGGGGGAATAGAACAGAGAAGAGAATGCCAGGGCTCCAAGAGAAGGCTTTTATTTCTCTTATTACTTAAATCAATATTAGAACAGAAAAACCTCAACAATTTATGCACTATTCTATTACCAAATCAAGCTGAGTTTCAAAATTTTAGAGATGCTTAAAGGCAATCTACTTAACAGTTTTTCTAAATAATTTGATCCTTATATAATCACCAAAGTGATTTCATGATTCTGCATATCTTACCTGTCTGGTAACACCAGTCATAGGAGACCCAGTGATGTGTGTGGAATGACTGAGTGAATGGATGAATGAATAGATGGATTTAGTTTTTATACTTTTACCAAAGAAGAATAGAGAACGCAGGTAAGGAACACACAAACCACTAAGCACCTGGGTCTTGTTTTGCAGGCAGCTTTGAATTCATCAATGATAAACTCCCTTCTATTTAGGAATTAGTAATAGTGCACCCAGATAGCAAGCAGCAGTGGAATCTACTGGAATATAATTTTCAACATTCTTTTTCTTTTGCACATACTCTTTTATTCTTGTAGATACAAAAGAAGAGCTGAGTGTAGCCATTGGATATTTGTTTGTGATTGTGGGAAGTGATTGAAGCTGTTTTCAAAGACTTTCTTTTTTTTCACAGTTCAGGTTCCGACTTGAAACATTCAGAAATGTTAGAGAAAATTCCAGCAGTTTCTGCAGCTCTACCTTTCATCTGCCCAGAAATAGGACAGACATCTCTGGGCATTCCCAGTCAGGGAATTACAAAGAAAGGAAGAAGGAAATGACAGAAGCTCTGAGTGGAGGATCTGGGGGAGGGGAGTGGAGGACAGGTGTGAGCCCAGGCTGCCCTGCTGTGCACAGGGGTCCTGCTTCTACTTAACCCTTTTCCTCCTGCAGAGAATGAAGGAATTTCGACCTGTAGGTGCTTTTGCACAAACTAATGATTTCTATTTCCAAGCAAGGGGGAAAATCATCTTTTCCCATTTCCTTATATTCATTTCCTAATTCCTTATCCATCCTTTTGAACAAAGAGCGCTATGATAACAGATTCTCTGGAAAAGCAAACAAGCCAAGCAGGAAAGGAAAAAATCTGCCTTGCTTCTCATTAGATCTGACCTGGTTTCTTTAAGCTATAGCTGCCTTTTCCCCCTTTAGTTTTATGAGGCTGTGAATCCATGTGGTCTGTTAGCACTCCTCTGTACAGAAGTATCTCCACACCCTGCCTTGGACACCATACATGCCTCCATGCTGATGGTTGATGGTTAAGCCTGGGCGTGAGGAAGCAAGTCTTGTTCTTCAGAGGCCACACCCGCTCTGTAGTGAGTACTGGGTTAGAATCTGAGTAGTCGTGTTGCTGAGCCTCGTTCTCAACCTGTGGGTCACGACCTCTTTGGGCTTGAATGACCCTTTCCCAGGGGTCACCTAAGACTATTAGAAAACACAGAAATTTACAGTATGATTCATAGCAGTGGAAAAATTAATTACAAAATAACAGTGAAAATGATTTTATGGTTGGGGGTCCCCAAAACATGAAGAACTGTATTAAAAGGTTGAGGAAGGTTGGAGAAGGGCTTTGTTGAGCACTGGACTGCTAGAACCCTGATTAAGTGAGGGCAGGACCCTGGTTTTCTGTTAAATTTTTATCTCCTTCCCTGTCAACAACAAGTTCATAATGACCTTGAAATGTAATGTTTTATAGAGGAATATAAAAATGCTTGTTGGACAAACAAAGTTTTGTTGAACGTCTTCCTTGCTGAGCTTGCCTTCTCCGTGCAGGTCACCAGGCCAGTAAGTAAACCTAGCATAGACCCTGCTACAGCCAAACTGTTTGAGAGTAGACAGAGAAGCTTTTAGATGATGTACGTTTTTCTATGGCTTTATGTAACTGATACGTACATGACCTTATTGTGATACTGTTTTTTTCTTTGTAGTTTAGACCGGGTTCTGCGCTGAGACTGACATTCTGCGCACCAAGCAGGCACACCACTGCTAAAGCCACCTCCACAAGTCCCTTGCCTCTTATTTGCAGTGTCGTGTGACAGATTGACCAATGTAGTTTATCTGTAGCTGTATACACGAGCCCTAGTGGAGCATGCTTAAAACAAATCGTACTCGGACATTGTGATGCAGTGCCTTCAGCTGGGGATTGCATCTTACCTGAGCCTTGACAGGTCCCCAGGCTGTGGTATTGTGCATCTAGGTTTGCAAGCCTCTAAAGTAAGACATTGACTGTGCCTGTCCCACTGCTATTCTTTTGAGAACCTTTTAAAGATCTGTTCCGGGTCTGTAAGAACGAGACCCCCTTCCCCTTTTGTCAACCTCTCTTTAGCATCCTTTCTCCAGGCCTCGATGACTAGCCTCCTGACCTCTGACCTCTGCCTATGGTCTCTGTGTTGCTATCCTTCCACTGGATGGGTTTGAGGAAAGGACGCACAGCTACTTGGTTTCTCAGTCCTGGAATGATGAGGAAGTGAATGACAGAATGAACAAAATCCATTTGGGTTTTTACAGCTGTCCTTACACAGCACAAACCTCTGGGTGGTACTTAGGTTTCATATCTGGGACTGCTTGCTTTTGTGGAAAATTATGTTTTAAGGCAGGTGAGTACCAATCAGTATAGTAGAAAATGTGCTGAAATGGGTCCCAGGTCTGGGCTCCATTAGTAAATCAGCTGGAGACATAGAGGCTATAAAGGGTGAGCTCTGAAGTGTCGTGTATCACAAACTTCTTCCCCTAAAGGGCTCTCCTCTTCATTTGCAAAATATACCAAAGAACCACAGAATCCTAGATCTGATACAATCTGGACATTAGAAGTGAGGCCACCTCAAGCTACTGAGGCTGCTGCTGTGTTTCTAGAACAGAATGTTGGTGACTGTGATGCTTGAAACCCAAGGCTCAGTGGTCTGTATGTGGTGGGGATGTACATGTGTTTGTATTTAGCTGGCACAGGGGAACGAACTTAAAGCTCCTCTGAGAAATTTCACTATAACAACATGTCTAGTGAATAGCTCTGATTCATCAGCTACCAGCAAAACCCATTTGCAGAGTTTTATTGCCAAACCATTTTAGGATATTCGGAGATAGTCGAGTGCAGGAGAGGAAGTCCAGCCCCCTCCCCACAGTGAAATACACACATTGTATCTTTATACTAATTACCCCCTGTATGCTCTCAAGTTTAACTTTACACAAGACTTCTGTGTATTAAAAGTGCGCTTTCGTTATTCAGCCTCTGCATCCATATGACTGAGTGCCTTTGAAAATGTAATTCTTTTGTTCTCTGTATAAATATCTTTGACTTACTACTATGTGGGCGCTGTTTTATTAGTAAATGCTACGGACACGGTTGAAAACAAAACTGGTTTCTTGTGTTTGTGGGTGCTTGTCTTGCTGGTGTAGTCAAACAAACAGTAAACAACGTGAGGAAAGGGGCTGCACATTAAATGGTGGATGGATGATGGGTAATTGGTATTGTGGATGGTGGCTCCAGTAACTAATCCACGTCTTCCAAAGCAAGTACATTGGAATTCAGAGATCTTAAATATTAACAAGAAAGCTTGGAACACAACAAAATAGACTTAATTGAAATAGAAAGGGCGTCTGATATGTGTTTATTTAGGATATATGTTACTGTTATGCAGCCTCTCTGAAAGCTAAAGGACCTTCCTCCCTGGAAATGTCTGATAAGGCTGTCACCTTTAACCTTCTGAGACCGGGAAAGTCGCTTCCGCAAGTCAGAGAACAAGGATGCCACGTGAGGCCTTTCTCAGCACTATGGAAGTGTCATTTTCTACATACTGGGCTCTTTGCTGATGTGCATACTAATAAAAATAAGGTCAAGGAAAGCTCCGTCATTAGCATATGCCCCAGGTGCCGCAGAGACGGTGGATGGAGCGCACAGGGATCCGTCGAGGCTTGTTTCGCCACAAAGGGCAAAGACATGGCCCAGCTATGCACAGTGACAGCAAAAATGTCCCCAGTGGTCTCAGAGAAGTCGGAACAGTTGGGCTGCGGTCCGCGTGCGGTCTCTATTCTGCTCTAGAGTGCTCTACTACACTTTTCCGTTTGGTTTGTTTGAATGAAGCTATTTTTGATGTCGTATTTAGTTTTTGCAGTTCCTTTAGCTTTTCTCCTAACTGCTAATGCAGAGAATGTATTTGTCAACCATAATTGAAATACTGGGACATTTTATAAATTCACTTAACTACGTGATGAGATAATTAGAACTGAGTAGAAATAATTCTTCTCAGTTGCCTCATTATATATACAAATATATATAATATATACATACATACACACATACACACACACAGGGGACTTAGACCACATGAAGCCTGAGGTCCCTGCAGACCTGAAATCCAGGGTTCAAAGGTTACTCAAAATGACAATTCATTTATCCAAACCTTGGCTCATTAGATGGGACCTTGTGCAGAACAATTGTCCTCATTTAATGGACTTCGATGTTGAGGTAGAAGCTAATTAAATTGTGCCAGTGATTGAATGTACGTTTCAATCTAGAAATGAGCCCAGATGCACTCCTCGCTTTATTCCAAAGGCATTCTTGTTAGAAATGGAATCCTGGGTGAACAGCATAATTGAAGTAAGCGTAGTTCAACTCAACCTCCTCTCCAGCACACAGGACCTGCTTCCTGTCTCCCAGGTATGAGAAGGATGGCCACGTGGGCAGCTAACTAAAGATGTTTAAGAAAGAGAGAATGAGAAAGGAAAGGAGGAAGAGAGAGAGAAATGGGCAGACAGACCAACCTAGACCTGAGCTATACGATGAGAAGTGGGGCAACACCATTTTGTCTGTGGATGTTGTCGAGTATGTCTGTCATCCAGGCTGATCTGTTCATACCACCTTTGAGCATGCAGTTACATATGGTAGCCAGACTGCCTGCAGACTGAGGGTTAATTAATTTCCTGTTGGTAATAAAGCAAGATGAAGTGCAGTGAGACTGACTGATCACAAGATCCTTAACACACACTAACTGGCTATGGAAACGTGGGTGTTTCCATGACAGTACAGCACGTGAGCAAAGAAGCTGTTTCATGGACAAGGGCATAGAGGGGCAGCACACTTGATACAGAAACGGTGCCTACTTAGATGGGCGGGGATCATTGGGAAGGTTTTGTTTTGTCGTTGAGACAGGCCCTCATCTAGCCCAGGCTGGCCTCATAGCCGAGGATAACATTGAACTTCTGATCCTCCCAGCTGTGCCTCTTGAGTGCTGGGAGAACAGGCATATGCACCGTGCTGGTTTTATATAGTCCTGGGGATTGAACCAGGAGTTTTGGGCATGCTCACACTGCACTCTACCAGCTGAGCCATGTCCCTAGTCACAAGATGCTTGTTTCTTAAAACATTCTCATGTTTAGTCCACATTTGAGCTATGGTAGTTTATATCTGAAATATATTGTTAATATTATGAACAGCATCACCAAAGTTAATGCGAACTGTTAGAGTTTCAGCTGGTAGTTTGCAATGGAAGGTAACTTATGCAGTGACTAGCCAGCAATAGCGGTGAACCACATGGAGAAGACATATCATTATGCTTTTATGTTTATGATTTTCTTTCCGTTTCCACCCTTGCTTATTCTATGCCCACTATTGTAATGTGTGTTTGTATACATATTAATAAAGTAGAAACTAAAACATTCAATAATTTAAAATGACCATGCAGACAACTTCTATTTGTGTTCTATCAGAGGTTGTTTGTGAAAATAATCTCCACAGTACAGTTTCTTAGTCTTGTGGCGGACGTGGTTTTGGTCTGTCTAGAGCAGTGTTCACAGCATCTAGGTAGTGACCCCTCTGGGGATTGACTGACACTTTCACAGGGAGTTGCCTCAAACAATGGGAAAACACAGATATTTACGTTATGACTGAAAATAATTTTATGGTTGGGTGGGGGTCAGTACAACATGAACTGTGTTAAAGGTCACAGCGTGGGGAAGCTGAGAACCACTGTTGTAAAGGAAAACTGTTTTTATATCCTATGGATTTCTAAACAGCTGTTTCTCAGCAAGTCCTGGATATTACATTGGTATGCTTAATGCTGTCTTTTACTAGGAACACATGGCAGTTTGCTTGAGTCTGGCTGTTTATATATTCATTTTTATGTGAGATATTTGTCAGGCCTTGTGAAGACACTGAAATTCATGAGCCCAGACATTGTCCATAGTGAGCTGAGTGGTCCCCTCTTATCTTAAGAGCAGAAACTGCTGTTACTTGAAGATTAGGGTGTAGTTCAGTGGTTGATATGTTCATGTATGCTTGCCTAAGCATATCTGAGGCCCCCATTTCCCAAAAACAACAATCACCTGAAAATGTTTTAAGATAATGTCAAAGGTTGGAAAAACAAAACTATTGTCTTCCTCTCTCTGTGTCTCTCCCCAAAACAGAGATGCATGCTGTCTTTCCATATGAGTGATGGGCTTAGAATGGGATTATCAGATTATCTTTCTGAATCTCAAAATGAATCTTCACCAGGAAAATGGAAACAAAAAAATCTGTCTCTGTCTCTATCTGTCTCTGTGTTTCTATCTCTGTCTGTCTGTCTCTATGTGTCTCTGTCCCTCTGTTTTTGTGTCTCTGTCTTTATATCTCTCTCTGTCTATCTCTGTGTCTCTCTCTGTCTCTGTCTCTCTGTCTGTCTCTGTGTGTCTATGTCTCTCTGTCCGTCTATCTCAGTGGATGAGTGGGGCACACAGTCCTGACGGTCTGTCAGCTGACAGCACTTCTTTGATTGTAATCGCTGCTTGTTAATCTCTCATGGTGTGTTTCAATCAAATTATCACTTCATTTAAAGGACACAATGTCACGGAATTGCTGTAGCTGACAAGTACATATCTAGAAAGAATAGGGTTTGTATGGGAGGATTTTCCCTGTTCTCTTTTCCATAACTCATCTTTTCCTCATCTCTTTGTCTAGCTCACTTTACCCCTTTTCCACCCCCATTCTCCTGCCTTTCTGCCCTCAGGCATTCTTGTCTGACAACTGAAGCCAGCCTTTGATTTCTGTTTGCAGCATTTCAATGCCTGTTGGGCTGCCAATCCTTCCAAATCTTAGAAATAAATATGAAATTAGTCATGATTGTCAAATAAGGATGGACAATGTGAAAAACAAAACCAAAAATTTCCAGAATATCTTATCATCATCTAAATAGTGTCAGAACACAATTTCCAGAGAAGTCTCTTTCTGCTGCAGGCCTAGCGGTCTTCCTGTACTCAGCCTGTAAGGACAGGTAGCAAACCCCTGACTCCTACAGGGGCCCCTCAGTGTGACATAAACATGCAGGTTAAAGTAGTGTGTCTAGGCGGGTATTTGTCCTGAGCACCCGGCCTGGAAGGGACCATAGCTTAGCTCAGCGACCGTGTGAGCCTCCGCTGTCCTCCCTTGTCCCGGCAGCAGGCTTTAGTGTGTTATGATGTTATGAAGAAGGCTCGTAGCACACCACATTTTCTTTGGTCCTGCTGTCACTGGGCTGTTGAGTAGCAAGGTTCTAGATCTTACACCTCGTGTCCAGCAGTGTGGCTTTACAAAGGGAGAACGTAAGCATGGCAGCGGCTGAGCAGCGAATGTGTGGGAAGAGTGCCAAAGCCCGTCTCCAGCGGAGAACAAACCAAAACCCTGACCATCATTTTATCCTAAATTTGGATCTTTTTCTCGAGAAATATGAACTCTCAGGCCTTGTTTTGGATTGACTTGAATTTGGTGGTTTTGCATGTCAGTTTCCATGAAACTGATAATTCCTGAAATAATTTCTGTTGATGTTGATTGGCCTGGCATGTATACCTCAGAGTTCTGACCGGGTACACACACTGTTTAAGAGTCTCTGGGGGCGGGGGTAATCTGTTTTCACTAAATAAGAAGACACACAGGAAAGTCGCTTCTTGAAATCCACGGTACTGAGGTCAGTCAGTATAAACTCAGAATATTAATGGCTGCAGACATGTTCCCTTCTTACTTAACTGAGGAAGGAACCTAAGAACCAGATCACTTGTATGATCTTGTCCTTGGGCCTCTGAGAACTCCCGGTATACATGTATTAGTTTTGATTAGACATGGCTGCATGCTACAACAAAACTCTAACGACTTGAACGTGGCATGAACCTCTTTCTCTTTCCTATGGAAACAATGTGGGGGAAAGTGTTGCGATGCCGCTCAGGCTGGCCTGCTGTCCATGCTAGGGTTCCTTCCCCGAGCTGCTCGCTCAGGCCAACCTGCTGTCCGTGCTAGGATTTCTCGGGCCAGCCTGCTGTCCGTGCTAGGGTTCCTTCCGGTGCCGCTCAGGCCAGCCTGCTGTCCGTGCTAGGGTTCCTTCCAGTGCCGCTGGGGCCAGCCTGCTGTCCGTGCTAGGGTTCCTTCCAGGCGGCTGGCGCAGCACACCGGGATAGAGCTTTCATTTCACTTCATACGAGCATGCCTGTCTCTGCAGCCCCCTTGGTCTTGGTACCAGTGGTTAGAACTTTGTCTCGTGGCCACATCCTTTTGCAAGTGAAGCTGGAAATCACAATGTTTTATTTTGCCTTTAGTGTCTGAGGAACAGGCGCCAGGGATTGGGGGTGGGGGTGACTGGGGGACACGGACACCGACACGTTGATTCTTAAAGAAGGATAAAATAGCTTGTACTTTAATAAATGGAATAAAAGTAAAATAAAAATACATTTCATCATATATAGATATACATATACATATCTCCTCCCTTACTGTCTGTCTCCCTCCCTCCCATCTCCCCCTCCTCCAGGGGTTATCTTCCTACCTCAGCATCCTTGTTCGGAATTATCAGGGTGTGCCCCCACACACAGTTGTGAGCTGATACAAGGGACTTGAGGCCACAGTGACACTTTTCTCTTTCCTTTATCGGGGGGGAACACAAACATACTGTGATTTCAAGCATTTAGAAAGGCTATAATAGTTTAGAGTAGATTGACCGTTATAGTCACCTCAACAGTGAATATTTACACATAGACGTGTTCTCTTAGTCTGCAATGTTCACATAGCTGCTAAGTACCTTCTTGTCTGATACGAGCCATTGGATTGTATTTGAGAATCCGCTCCAAAAAATTTAAGTATTTTTATAAATGAGATATATAGATGGATGGATGAGTGGGTGGGTGGGTGGATAGGCAGGTAAGTAGGTAGGAAGAAATATTCCTTTGTCAGTGGCTTGAATGTTAACAGTGGCATAAATAAACTTTGTGGGAGTAGCTTACAATACACTATTTCATTATCTTGTGACATTTCAGGAAAGACGTTGAAGTCTGTTCCCTGGCACAGAGTTCTCAAGCCCATGTAAAGGCCTGTATGATAGGGTGATAGGAGCAACTTTTCAGTATTTGGTCTTAGTTGCTGGTTCCTAAGAGAAGAAATTAGGAGACCTTTGGATCTCCAGAGTGGGAAGACTGACCTTTGTATGGCTGGAAGCCAAAGGCCAAGGAAACTTCAGAATGGAGACTGGTCAGTAGAAAGACTAAGACCAATAGGGTTTTAGTCCCACCACCTTCAAGCATGAAGCTAGAAATTAACTTAATTACCAGTGTCCCATAATTTATTCAATCATACCTATATAATGAGACCTCCCTAGAACCCTGGCACACAAAGTAGAGGGCTTTAGGTTGATGAACACATCCATTGCTGAGAAGGCAGGGGCCACTTGCACAGGAACTGTGCTTTGAGACCAGGTCTTATTTAGTCTTTCATCTCTATCTGTTGTGTGATATTTTACTCTTTTGGCCTTATCACCCAGCTCCCACATAAATCACACACAGAGGCTTGTTCTTAGTTATAAATGTCTGACCTTAGCCTGACTCGTTACTAGCCGGCTTTTCTTAACTTAAATTACCCCAACCACCTTTTGCCTCTGAGCTTTTATCTCTGTTTCTGGGCACCTTTCTCTCCTTACTCCGTGACTGAGTGGCCCCTGATGTCCTCCTCTCCTTGTTCTCTTGCTCCTCGCTCTCTCTTCTGTTTTCTCCTTCTATTTATCCTCTCTGCCTGCTAACCCCACCTATCCTTTCTCCTGCCTCTCTATTGGTCATTCATTTCTTTATTAGGACCATCAGGTGTTTAGACAGGCACAGTAACAGCTTCACAGAGTTAAACAAGTGCAGCATAAACAAAAGTCACACACCTGAAATTATATTCTCCAACACCTATCTGTTGTACCAGCCTCTGTAATGAACCAGGAAATAGACCCCTTAGTTGAATCAGTAGAGCAAATGATCACATATAAGGAGGTATTTGAAGGGATGGTGGGGGAGGGACCCCAGTTTATAGCTAGTTAGCAAAAGTACAGTCAACAAGTTGGGATTTGTGATTAGAGTCTGAAAAAAGAGCACACTTGTAGGATTGACTCAAACTGTACAGACTCTGAGCAGTTACTGTCGTGATTGAACTGCAGGATGTCTAGCTCTACCAAGAGGAGGAAAGTAATTTTATTCTTTAAAGAATTATTATGTATGTGTATGATGGACATGTATGCCATGGTGTGTATGTGGAGGTGACACTCGTGTAGGGTCAGAGGACATTAGGGAGCCATTTCTTCCTGCCATCTTTACGTGGGTATCTCACTGGCATTTTTTATTCTGTTGTATTTTCTATTTTTATGTCCTTGGTGGCATTTGTTATATATCACCACTAGGAGCCGTAGGATCCCAATAGTAAGAGAAAGTTGTACAGGTGTTGGTAACTTTAAGTGGTTCATTCATTTTGGAACAAAGCAGGGTAGGACAGGGAATGTGACTCAGTGGTGGTGTGTGCTGAGCATATGTGATGACGAGTTCTGTCCTCACCCAAACACAGGACACAGCTGTGTCAGATGAAGATGCTTAGTGTACTTTCAGTGTAAGAAGCTCAAAAGCGGACATGTGTCCTTGAAGATATCTTGATCAGTGACAGGTGATGTGTGTCTGACATTCTGTCTCCCCGGATGTTGAACTGGGGGGCTCCAGCCATTGCTGAGATGAGCAAATACCTTGGCTTTTACATGGAGTTTAGCTCTTTTGACCTAGGGGAGTGTAATCGTGATTCATGCTCCAGTACCCATAATGCTTGTGGAGAAGTCTGTCTGGAGGAAAGGTTGATAGTGTGATTTGGGCTGTGGATGTTTTGGTTGATTTGGTTTTTTTGTTTGTTTGTTTTTTCCTAGACAAGTTTTCACTACATAGCCCAAGGGGACTTTGAACTCTTGAGCCTCCTGCCTCATCCTCCTGAGTGCTAGGATTACAACATGCGCTATCATACCAAAACACACATGGTCGTCCTCCTGAGTGCTAGGATTACAACATGTATTATCATGCTAAGACACACATGATCGTTCTCCTGAGTGCTAGGATCACAACATGTATTATCATGCTAAGACACACATGATCGTCCTCCTGAGTGCTAGGATTGCAACATGTATTATCATGCTAAGACACACATGATCATTCTCCTGAGTGCTAGGATTACAACATGTATTATCATGCTAAGACACACATGATTGTTCTCCTGAGTGCTAGGATTACAACATGTATTATCATGCTAAGACACACATGATCATTCTCCTGAGTGCTAGGATTACAACATGTATTATCATGCTAAGACACACATGATTGTTCTCCTGAGTGCTAGGATCACAACATGTATTATCATGCTAAGACACACATGATCGTCCTCCTGAGTGCTAGGATTACAACATGTATTATCATGCTAAGACACACATGATCATTCTCCTGAGTGCTAGGATTACAACATGTATTATCATGCTAAGACACACATGATCGTCCTCCTGCGTGCTAGGATTACAACATGTATTATCATGCTAAGACACACATGATCGTCCTCCTGAGTGCTAGGATTACAACATGTATTATCATACCAAGACACACATGATCGTCCTCCTGAGTGCTAGGATTACAACATGTATTATCATACCAAGACACACATGATCATCCTCCTGAGTGCTAGGATTACAACATGTATTATCATACCAAGACACACATGATCGTCCTCCTGAGTGCTAGGATTACAACATGTGCTATCATACCAAGATACACATGATCATTCTCCTGAGTGCTAGGATTACAACATGTATTACCATGCTAAGACACACATGATCGTCCTCCTGAGTGCTAGGATTACAACATGCGCTATCATACCAAGAAACATGATTTGGCTTTAACATTTTGATTTTTTTAATGTAAACATGTAGTTGGTCGATTCATATACTTTGATAGCATTTATGAATTTGCGTCAGTCCTTCCATTGATCGTCGATTCTGCCTCTCTGTGCACACGCTGGCTTTCTGTCACATGGCCAGGAGCAGGTGTGGGTGCAAGTATGCTTGGGTTTTCTAGGCCTAACACACATACGAGTGCTGGCCGCAGGCAGGATTTGGGCTGGGGCCTTATTTCCCTCACAGTGCTATCTGTCATCCCAGGGTTTGAAGACTAGTTCTGTGGGTCCTTTAATTAGCTCTCCGATCAACCTCCAAAACCCAGTGGGCAGCTTTGCCTCTGACTCAACAGAAAGCATGGTACTCAGCCTTGAGTAATAGGGATTCCGTACCTGGTTCCCTACCAAACATTTTGTGACCCTAAGCCACAAATCTGCCTTTTACCTGTGTATGAAGCAATGCAACTGTCCATTATGGACAGGCACTCTAGTGACCGCTGTGGGAAGAGGGCATCAGACGTGTCTGCTGAATTTTTAGACTCTCCATTATCTACCTATCTTACTGAAACTGCCAGAAGTCACACGTCTCTCCATTTCTAAACTCTGAAGAAAATAACCACTCTAGTGGCCCTAATTTGCCAGATACAAAAATAAGTAAGTAACATTTCTTTTTCTAAAATGCAATGCTAATGCTTTCCAATGATCAGAAAAGGGATAAAAGTCAGAGTGGTGGTAGATTTCAAACTTTAGAAAGAGGCTGGTCATGAAAATTCTTCTTGGCACATTAGAGGTAAAAACATCACACCAGGACCTGAATTAAGTGTTAGAGTGATTATTAATTGCTTGAAATAGCCATGTCTCAGATGTCTAATTTAAAATATTATGTTTAAATTAAATTTTTTCTGTTTCCTGAAGCTGCAGCGTGTTAACTTGATAGGCACTTAGGAGCACAGCTTGTGTCTTTGTGAGAGGCTGATCATAGGGGCCAGCAGTAACTCAGTGAGGTCAATGATATTAGACCTAGAGACTCATGGAGCCAGGATGCTAATTTTTGTCAGTCATTGCTGACAAATCGGTATGAAAGGTCTTGTACCCATGACACTTCACACAGCCCAATCTGTGTGGTTACGTGAAATGTTGCTGCATCGATCATCAAGGTATTTTTCCTCCTGACTGCATCACGAATCTTTGGGGAGAGGCAGCGTGGTACAGCAACAGCAGGTTATGAGAACAGCCTTCATTCGTTTTCTTGTGCTGTGGTACATCTGCCTGCTTAGCCAGGAGCACCTCCCCAGGGACCCCAGCCTAGCCCCACCCCACAGCCCGCCCAGGGGCCTGGAGTGATCTGCTAATCCACCTCTTCCTGGCATTCAGAAACTGCATTTCCAACCTCTCTTCTTGGTTTTTAGTATAACTACTTCCCAGTTCTCTGTTTCTCTCTTCTTCTCTTGCCTTTTCCTCCCATCTCCTATACATGAAAGCCCACCCTGCTCAACCCTAGAGCACAGCTGTCTTTCCCATGGGCATGGGGAAATTTATGCGAGCCTCAGGCATCTTTGCGTATTACTCCTTTGCTATAATCCATGTCCTGGCCTTTGATGCCTTTGCTAATAGCTTTAGTCAGATTACCCTAGGAAATCCAAGTGCCACAGTTTGTAGAGGGAAGCTCAACTCCTTTCCCTCCGTCATCGTACTCCTGATGTGACTGGATCAGTCCATCAGAAACGTCCTTGCCACTCCTTGCCTCCAAAGCCTGTGTTTATTCCCTGTTCCCTGTGCAGTGTGCCCTAGGATCCCTACCAATATTCAGAGGCCCCCCAGGAATCAGCTCTGACCTACTTTTCTAGGCTTACTTTGGATTAGACCATGCTGCCTTTGTTACTATTCGCTGCCATGCCGTCGATGCAGCTTTACAAACCACCTGCTGCCCTCAACAATCGCACCAGTCCTCCTGTTTTCAAGTCCTGGGATTATAGGTATGCACCACCACAACAGTGCCATTGCCTTCATGACGCTTTCTGAGCCTCCCATAAAGGTTGGGAAGCATCTGCATAAGCCACAGATTCTAGCTGTGCCCAGATACAGCTAATTGCACTGGAGCGCAGCTACACAGAGGGCTCTGACCCCACTAATCGCCATGTGCCCCATGCACATTCTTCCATTGCGGTCCAGTCTAGAGAAGGAGGAGTGGGGGGGACTCTGCGTGCTGTGCTCTGCCCTGGTCCTTTCAGAAACACGCCTAAAGGTAGTGTGTGGATATTATGGTGGTTAAGAACAAAAGAGCAGGTTCTGGCTATTACAAACAATGCTGCTATGAACATAGTTGAGCATATACTTTTGTTGTATGTTTGGGCATCTCTTGGGTATATTCCCAATAGTGGTATTGCTGGGTCGAGAGGTAGGTTGATCCCGACTTTCCTGAGAAACCGCCATACTGCTTTCCAAAGTGGTTGCACAAGTTTGCATTCCCACCAGCAATGGATGAGAGTGCCCCTTTCTCCACAACCTCTCCAGCAGAGGCTATCATTGGTGTTTTTGATTTTAGCCATTCTGACAGGTGTAAGATGGTATCTTAATGTTGTCTTGATTTGCATTTCCCTGCTTGCTAAGGAAGTTGAGCACGATCTTAAGTGTCTTTTGGCCATTTGAACTTCTTCTGTTGAAAAGACTCTGTTCAGCTCAGTGCCCCATTTTATAATTGGATTGATTAACCTTTGTGGGAGCCCAGGTAGTTTGGATGCTCACCTTAATAGACCTGGATGGAGGTGGGTGGTCCTTGGACCTCCCACAGGGCAGAGAAACCTGCTTGCTCTTTGGGCTGAGGAGGGAGGAAGACTTGATTGGGGGAGGGGGAGGGAATGGGAGGTGGTGGCGGGGAAGAGGCAGAAATCTTTAATAATTAAATAAATTAATTAATAAAAAAAATAAAAAAAAAAGAACAAAAGAGCAGTTGTAGTCAGGGCGTCCCTTCCCAGAGAAAAAAAGATGGGATTCCTTAACAGTTTTTTGTAGTAATGGGAGCGGCGGGCCACTTCCCACCACCCGGCTAGCTTTACCCAAAATAATTACACAGAAACTGTATTCTTTTAAACACTGCTTGGCCCATTAGTTCTAGCCTCTTATTGGCTAGCTCTTACATATTGATCTAACACATTTCTAATATTCTGTGTAGCACCATGAGCTGGCTTACCAGGAAAGATCTTAACCTGCGTCTGTCTGGAGTGGGAGAATCATGGTGACTCACTGACTCGGCTTCTTTCTCCCAGCATTCTGTTCTGTTTATTCCACCTACCTAAGGGTTGGCCTATCAAATGGGCCTAGGCAGTTTCTTTATTAATTAACCAATGAAAGCAACAGATTAGAAAGAAATCACTCCCACATCATTTCCCCTTTTTCTGTTTAAACAAAAAAGAAGGCTTTCATTTTAACATAGTAAGATTACATATAACAAAACAGTTATCAAGCAAGAATTACAGTTACAATATTTATATCTATTTTATCTTTTATCATAACTAAGAAAAACTATAACTATAACTAACCATTCTTCAACTCCATCAAAGACTCCAGAAGGATATAATATTACCTAAGCAAACAAGAAGTTCAAAGTTCTAGAAATGACAGAGACATCTCACTGTCTGGACAATCACCCAAAGTTTCTCTGTACTGTTGGGGCATCCATCTTCAGTCGACAGGCCCATAGTATCCAGCAGACATTTCCATGAAGCAGGAAATTCCAAAGGCAGTTCAGTCACTTTCTGCTGTGTCCTGCAGAATGTCTCGTAGACTCTTTCATAAATCAGGAACCCCAAAAGATCATCTCACCTTTAGGCAAGTTCAGCAGTCCTCTCTCTGAGGGTTCTCTGTGTCCAGTTTATGCAGTAGTCCAGGCAAGAGCAGTTTCTTCCTCAAATGGCTATCAAACTCCATAACGAGCCTCTTTGATGCCCATCTTCCTCTCAAAGTAGATTGGTGCTGCCAGGAGCAGACATGTCTCATTGTCATGAAAAGCCCTAAATTATTAAAACATTTTAAATGCCATATTCTGCAGTCTTTGAAAGATATAAGAATGCCTATGTAACTGAAATATATCTCTATATATCTAGAAAATCTAACATGACTACAAGCTTGACTATTATCGATTATCCATCAACAATCTATATTTCCTAATTATACATTACATTTTAAATAAACTACACAATCACAATACCTTAATCAAGATCAGAAATACATATACATATAACAAAATTGACCTTAAAATCCATACCAATGCAAATTATTCATATCTATATCATATCCCCCTTTAAATGTAAAAGAACATTTGGGAACATGGGTGCAGTTTTTTCTCTCCAAACAGCTTCCTGCTGAATGGAGGTGCTGTTATTCAGGTCTTTTATGGGATAACCTGTCTGCTAGGTTCATCTCAGTCGGCAGTTGAGCAAAGTAATTTTTTGAGGGTGTTCACAGCAACCTTTCAGGAGGGCGTGGTCTATCATACCATATTGAGATAGAAGCAATCAACAGGGTCTCGTCCTCTGTGAAAACAAAAGAAGACCCTCTCCAAAGCATCATATCCTTAGACCCAAATTCTGAAATCATAATACTCTTATGATATCCATTCTGGTTCCGCTTGGCAGCCCATATAATGAAATGTCTCTCTGTTCTTAGCTCCTTCACAGTCAAAAATTTTAAAGAAAACCCAATGTACAAATCCAGACTTTTTTAATTTATAACTATCTATACTCTGTCTCTTTAAAGACTTTACCCTTTTTTTTAAGGGCATTAACTTTATTCTGTTTTTTTTTTCTCTCTCAAGCCTACGTACACTCATCCAACATTGTGATTCACTTAGTGGTCTGAATCTGTCCTGTTGTGAATCTGTAATTTCTTTACTATCCAGGAGCATTTCTTAAAATGTTAAGCACTTCTTAAAAACTTAAGTTGCACCATGTAGGGGTAATATGATACCGCCTGTTTACTGCCAGTCTGAACCTTAACTGTGCTGTTGTTATGGTAATTACGGTAGTTCCTGCCTGAGACCAGCACAGTTCAGCATGGCAGAGCTGAGCTGCTCCTGCCTCAGAGCCATTTGGTGCCCCTGAGCCACTCACAGTTCCAGGCACACAGCAGTCCACATTGCCATCAAGCAAGCCATAGCACTTTACTCCAAATGCTCCATTCAAAAGCTCTGTCTCCCGCAGGAGCCAGACAGAGATCGCAGGGGTGGCACAGCCCAGAAAGCCGGAATTTTAAAACAGCCAGTTTTTTTCCTGCTGCTGAGTCAGGAAAATTTCTTTGCGGCACGCAACCCACAAACAGCAAAAAGCTGTCTTAAATTCTCTCTCTCTCCTTTTCAAGCCCTCTCAGGTTTTACGTGGAGTTCATTAGCACGTTGGGTGCCACTCTGTAGTAATAAGAGCGGCAGGGCTGCTTTCCTGGCACCCGGCCGCCCGCACAGCTAGCTTTACCCAAAATAATTACACAGAAACTGTATTCTTTTAAACACTGCCTGGCCATTAGTTCTAGCCTCTTATTGGCTAATTCTTACATATTGATCTAACCCATTTCTAATATTCTGTGTAGCACCACGAGCTGACTTACCAGGAAAGGTCTTAACCTGCGTCTGTCTGGAGTGGGAGAATCATGGTGACTCACTGACTCGGCTTCTTTCTCCCAGCATTCTGTTCTGTTTATTCCACCTACCTAAGGGTTGGCCTATCAAATGGGTCTAGGCAATTTCTTTATTAATTAACCAATGAAAGCAACAGATTAGAAAGAAATCACTCCCACATCAGTTTTTCAACTTAAAATAAAAAGATGCTTGATTATTTGAAAACCATACCAAACCCTGTCTGTAGAAAGTCTCTGTCTTTTCAAGGGGTTTACTATAATGAGTGTGTGTGTGTGTGTGTGTGTGTGTGTGTGAGAGAGAGAGAGAGAGAGAGAGAGAGAGAGAGAGAGAGAGAATTTGGGGGAAATTATAAAGTATGCAGGAATTGAATAAATTTGAAGCTGTTGAACAGTGAACAGCTGTGTTTGGAGACATCAGTGTCCTTTTCAGAAATATAATAAACACCACAAAAGAATCCTGCTTGTCATGGCATAGCACCTATGGTTCAAATGTAAAACATGTTTTTTTTTTTTTTTAACTTACGCTTAATCAAATTCGAACCTGTATTTTGGCAGTAAAAGAAGTAACATTTCAGGACCAGAAACAGGGTCTTTCTAATGTGAAGCCTTTCTTGGGTCCTGGAAATCAAGGGTGAAGTGAGGTCTATTTCAGGATGCTTTAAATCCCACTGAAGCAGAAGCACAGGTGCCACAGCCCCGCTGACGACCTCAAGGAAGCCCAGTCAGTCAGAACTGGGTATCCCCGTTGCCATACTTGCGTGAAGCTGCCGTGGGCATTTCCGTTCACTTGCTTGCTCGGCAGTCCACTCTAAGATGAGTGCTGTCGTTATTGCCGTACGGTCTGCATCCAAGTCCTGAAGACTTCTGTAAGTACTCCTAAGTAGCCCTAAACTCCTGATGTTAATATGCTGGGTGGTTTGGGTTTTGATTTCTTTTATATTTTTCACACACAAAATGAAAACTTACCCCTTTGGGGTAATATTTAGATCCACTTCATTAGCTCAATTATATTTACATAGCAACCCCCGTAAAATGGTCTTACCAAACCTCTTACTATTCCACCCTGATACGACTATAGAGACTCAAAAGAGATTTCTGTTGCCAAAGAAAACTGACTGCGGTGAACATGGAAATGAAAATCTATTCTCATTGATACGTAAAAGAAAGTATATTCATGTAAAATCAAATCAAACTAGATAATTGATTTCATGTACCTTAATATTTTATTTTTTAATTGAACACTTTTTCATACACTATATTTTGATTATGTTTTCTTTTCCCCCAGTTTTCCCAGTTCCTCCATACCTCTCTACCTACACAGTGTTATGTTCTCTCTCTCTTTCTCTTTCTCTCTCTCTCTGACACACACACACACACACACAAAGAAATCAAATAAGCAAAAGACCAGTAAGAGACAATAATTGCCAAAACAAAGCAAAATAAAGCAAAAAAGTCCACAAAATATACTATTGAGTTTGTTTTGCCTTGGTCACCTACTTTTGGACCTACCCTGAAGTTTGTCTTCGGTCCCCAGTAAGACTCCACTGGAGCAAACTCATCTTCCCTTTGCCTTCTGGTATCAGTTGCAAATAGCTTCTTGTTTAGGATGGGACCCCATGTCCCTCCCTCCTCTCATTGCTATAAGACCCTGCTTGACTTGAACCTGTGAGTGTTCTGTGCATTCTTATGTGCATCAGTCCTATTTTGTCCTAAAGACACTGTCTCCTGGAGTCATTCATCACCCCGGCTCTTCTAGTCTTCCTGCACCTTATGGCTCAGGGAGCCTTGGGGAGAAGGGTTTGATGCAAACATCTCATTTAGGACTGAGTGCTCTACACATTGCCCAGTTGTGAGTCATTGTGTTCATTTCTATCTATTACAAGAAGAAGCTTCTCTGATGAAGGCTGAACAAGTCATGACCAATGGGTATAGGAGTATGTCACTAGGTATCATTTTATTGTCACATTTACTCCTTTAGCAGAGGTAGTTTTTAATCTAGGCCCAGATTCTTGGCCACCTTATTGGTGTCAAGTATGAGGTTCTTTTGTTTGTATATTTGTTTTATTGGGGGGGGGTAATTAGTTTTTGTTGGTGGTGTGATGTGGTATTCCCCTTTGAATGCTGTGAATATGATTGGTTAATTAATAAAGAAAACTGGCTTAGCCTGATAGGATAGAGTAGAGCTAGGTGGGGAAAACTAAACTGAATGCTGGGAGAAAGGAGGCGGAGTCAGGGAGAAGCCGTGACGCCACCGCCAAAGACAGACATGCCCAAACTTTGCCAGTAAGCACTGTCACATGGTAATACATAGATTAATAGAAATATGTTAAATTAAGATGTAAGATCTAGCCAATAAGAAGCTAGAGCTAATAGGCCAAGCAGTGATTTAATTAATATAGTTTCTGTGTGATTATTTCGGGAGTCTGGCACTTGAGATATGAAAAAGCAGCCTTTCTACAACAGTGGTGTTTAGTTTTTGTTTGTTCCTTTGTTTTGAGACAGGATCTCGCCATATAGCTTTAGCTTTTCTGGAACTCCCTATGTAGACCAGTCTGGCCTCAGATTCATAGAGATTTGCCTGCCTCTGCCTCCTGAGTGCCCAGCTATTTCTTAATTATTTTTAAAATAGTAGTAGGTGATAGGAAAAGCTCTGTGTTATATCAGTAAACCAAATCATAGGCCTGGATTTTAGAGCCTTCTCTGCCAAGGCTGCAGATTTGAATTGCATAGTCGTCAAGTTACACACTATTTAAAACCAGAATTACTTTTGTCTCCAGTGTTAATCATTATTTGAATGTAGCTTTTATGCTATAACAGGCAAGTTGAAATTTTTGCTGGGTGTGGTAGTGAATGCCTATACTCTATCTAGGTTGTAGCAGGAGACCAGGGGCTCAGAATTTTTTCTTACGCATGTAACTTGAGTCTGAAGCCAGCCTGGACCAAGTAACATGCTGTCCCAAAATACAAACAACCACAAAGTTTTAGAAAACTGCTTTAAAAAATACTTTTTTGGGGGGTAGCTGGGGATCTAGAGTACATACTTAGTTTGCATGAGGCCCTAGATTCGGTCTCCAGCACCGTACCCTAATACAAGCATATTTTCTTCTGGAAAAGGGCAGAAGATATTCCCAAGAGTTTGGTGATGAGCCAAGAACTTAGGCCTGTATTTAGTGACTCAAATTCTAAAGAACAGATTTCTCTGCATATTAATACCTAGGAATTTGTAGTGTTAGAAATCAAAATGAATACATCTCTCTATCAGAATATGAGTATATAAATTTGTTTAAATGAAAGATGCTTTCATGAATACAAAAGTGCTTCTGCCTACATTCTTAAATCACTATTAATTCAGCACTGTGTAATATAATGGATAATTACTGTGCTTTAATATGGATGCTAGTGGATATGCTAGTCTTTCTAAATAGCTATTGTTGGCTAACAGTCTTGGGGGAACCATTCATACAGCCATTGTGTCTCTAAAAAAATCCCTAAGTACCAGTGGGACAGACGTTTTTGAAGCATGGAGAATATAAAATAAAATGCACTTTTATTTCAAGTGCTTCATTTTGATTATAGTTTTTATTCATATCACTCAATTACATTCATTATCTTTGCAACAAAAAAAAAAATAAAGGACTGCTTGTTATGTGAAGGAAAATTTTTCAGAACAATGCAGTAGCTAAGAAAGAAAGACTGCGATTGGTTGTATTGGGAATCTGATCTATTTACTGGGATGTTCATTAGAATTTTAAGTGGAGATGTTTTTATATGGCCTTATTGTTTTTGTTTTACTTAATATTTCCATGGCAGATAATTAGATAAGAACTGTTGAATATTAAATATGGTCATAGCTTAGGGGGAAATTACCATTTCTGGGTCAAAGCTTTTCACAAAATATTGTGATACGTGGGCTCATTAATTGCATTGAAAGCCAAATAAGGTTGCCACCATCCAACCAGACTCCAACAGTCACTTGGTTCATTAGCTAAGGTTTTTCGGCATGGAATGGCTGCTTATGTCAAAGTTAATGGTGTTCTTTGTAATCTTGGCTACTAATGGAGTAAATCTTGATTAGAAAATAGTTCCTACCTCATTAGATCCAGCTGAGTCTAAGAATATCTTACCTGTCTGTCACATCAAGCATTTTAAGTGTTAAACCTAAAATTTAAAAAGTGTGAAGTTCTTGCCGGGGTTACCTGGTGCTCTCTGAGTCTTGGTGGGTCCTACCTGTAAGGGTTACCGAAGACCTCAGAGCAGGCTACTCCATTGTCTGTGCCGTCTGTGCCTTGCAGTATGTGCCAAAAACAGCACCTTAACTTCTAATCATATCAGAGAAGTTAAGTGGTTTTTTACAAGAAGCTGGAGAGATACAGTGGTGAGAGTTACTACTCTTGCAGAGAACCTGGGTATGGCTCCCGAATACATATAAGGCAGTTTTCCACCGCTCATAGCTAGTTCCAGGAGATCCCCCCCCCCATCATCTGCAGGCGCCACACACACGGCACACATACATACATTCAAGTCAAACACATATGCACGTAAAATAAAAAATACTTTAAAAGAGCTCTTATCAACCATATTTATCATATTTTTAGTATATATGGGGAAAGTATTCCAAAATGATAGCTTTCAGGTGCATTCCAAATTACATAGGTTTTCAGACATCATGGATATGGTTGTTTTTAATTTCAAATATTTAAAAAGCTGTAATAAAAGTCATTACATATGCCCAAATCTTTCATTATAATTACTAATCTTTAAAAACAGGCTATTAGGTTAACTGGTTTGGGGCTTCTCCTAGCCTTTATAAAGAGAGCTGTGGAGCTTATAGCCGATCTGTAAATACAGGCTATGTACTGTCTGATTAGGTACACACTGTGTCTTTTTATGCTAGGCTTAACTTTTACCCAACAAAACCTGTGCACACCTATTTGGAGCCTTTTAAAAAACAAATAGAGTTAGCTAGGTAGTCATGGCACACGCCTTTAATCCCAGCACTCGGGAAGCAGAGTCAGGTGGATCTCTGTGAGTTTGAAGCCAGTCTAGTCTACAGAATGAGTTCCAGGACAGCCAAGTCTCCACAGAGAAACCCTGTCTCCAAAAACTAACAAACAAAAGTGTTAAAACAAACAGACAAGCAAGTCAGGTTGGTGATTTGCTAGCATGTTGCAGTGTGGCAGGACATGAAATTTAGGCTTGTAGTGAGTTTTAGATGCCATTTGTTATATTAATTGTTTTGATAAAGAACATTATGCATTAGAAAAGTCTTCCCTTCACTGCTGGGAATTGAAATTAGGGCCCAGTATAAATTATAAACATTTTTTGTTAAAAATTCTACTGTAGTCTTCATTAATCAGCATCTTGGCTCACTTTAATGGCTGCTTGCAATGTGAAGGCAAACTTCGGCTGGGAAGATGGCGTTGTGTGTAACAGCACCTGCTACCTGAGTATGCAGGTATACACAAGACTCCCCAGTTTCCATGTGAAAACCAGACTTAGCTGTGCATGGACCCATAACCCCAGTACCTAAGGCAGTGCCTTAGTCAGTGTTCTGTTGACCATGCCAACTCTTGTAAAAGAAAGCATGTAGTTGCAACTGACTTACTGTTCATCATCAGCATGGCAAAGAACATGGTGGCACACGGCCAGCGTTATCCGGATCCACAGGCAGCAGGAAGAGAGAGAGCCACTGGACCTTTAGAAACCTCCAAGCCCACCCCCAGTGGCACACTTCCTCTGACAAAACCACGCTCTTAGTCCTTCTCAAATAGCACATCTCCCTGATGATTAAACATTCAAATATATGAGCCTATGGGGCCATTCTTATTCAGACCACCACAGGCAGAGACAGACCAGTGCTTCTGGCAGCAACCCCAGTTCCAGGTTCTTCAAGAGACCCTGTCTCAAGGGAATAAAGTGGAGAATGATAAAGTAGGACATCATATGTTCTCCTCTGACCTCTGCAGGCGGACACACACATATACACACACCACATGCACACATACAACACAATACATACACAACACATACATACACCACACACACACATACACACCACAC
Source organism: Chionomys nivalis (assembly GCF_950005125.1). NCBI lineage: Eukaryota > Metazoa > Chordata > Mammalia > Rodentia > Cricetidae > Chionomys > Chionomys nivalis. The sequence goes on along the minus strand of NC_080095.1, from coordinate 4,961,652 downwards.
ACACATAACCACATGCACACATACACACAACACACACATAACCCCATGCACACATACACACAACACAACACATACATACACACACATAAACACCACACCACATACAAAACCTTTTAAATATCACTGTTTGCAACCATTGCCTAATGTAGATCAGAATTTTCTTACCATTGTGTTGCCAAGTGAAACCTAGAAACAGCCCTGTGGCTGAAAAAGGACTATTGGTGTCAACTTATTGGAGTGGGATTTGCATTTGTAGATACAGCCTTGCTATTTGTATTGATTTTTTTTTTTTTGGAGCAAATTTATCTTGTTGTATATACCTAAATTCTGGAATTTTTCTTTTGTTCAGTCTTCACAGAACTATGCAGTAGACAGTTAGTTATACCAAGCATTTATTAAAGTTTAGATCTTGGACAACAGAACCGATTGGTTGTCCTAGCTCAAACTACTCTTACAAAATACCACATCCTGAGAAGTTTGTAAACAAAATATAAATCCAGTTATTTTCACAGTTATGAAGGCCGGAAAGCTCAAGAGCAAGACATTTCCTGAGTCAGTGTCTGTCTGATGAGGACTTGATCCCGGTTCAAAGCTGGCCTACTATGTGCTCGTGTAGTAGATAAGGAAGCAGGCACAGAGAACTTGTAAACATCACTAATCCCAGCCATAAAGGATCCACCCTCTCGAGTCTACTCCATCCAGTCCTAATCGCATGTCAAATACTCTGCCTTCTAATTTTATCATGTTAGGAGGTAGGTTTCAGTTTATGAAGTTGGAGGTGGTACCAGTCTTCAGTCTGTAATAGTACGTAATTCCATTACCTTCATAGTTTATTAGTGTTTGATATGACTAAAAATGCTCTGTTCACAATGTAAAAGATGAGGAAGTTAAATGATGCTGGAAAGTGAGTTAAAGAGACAAGACAGAGCGACCAAGGTGAAGCTACTTCGCGTTTTACACATGATCTCTGTTGCTTTGGAAGTTGTGCAGAGGGTTGGAGTTTGCCTGTTTTGTACCCTCATATCACATGTCAGCTTTTCCCAAAACACTCAGAAAAGAGGGATTGGGGCTTGTAGGGTCTGGGACACAGAAAGTACAATGATTAGTGTGTATAAAAATGTCATACTGAAACCTATTATTTCATACATTAAAAATATGAGATTACAAATGGAGTTAGGAAGAAGCATTTTGTAAGGCTAGAATTTAGGCTCCTGACTTTTGCTGGCATTGGGTCAGTCTCTCTTCACCCCTGACTTTTGCTGGCATTGGGTCGGTCTCTCTTCACCCCGGACTTTTGCTGGCATTGGGTCGGTCTCTCTTCACCCCGGACTTTTGCTGGCATTGGGTCGGTCTCTCTTCACCCCAGACTTTTGCTGGCATTGGGTCGGTCTCTCTTCAGCCCTGACTTTTGCTGGCATTGGGTCGGTCTCTCTTCAGTCCTGACTTTTGCTGGCATTGGGTCGGTCTCTCTTCAGCCCTGACTTTTGCTGGCATTGGGTCGGTCTCTCTTCACCGTAGTAAAGAGATCTTGCATCACTTTCCCAGCTTTTGTTTGTGGCATTGATACAAAGTTGAGGCCTCATAGTACTAGGAAAGCAGTCTATCCACCATTGAACCACTGCTTAAGGTGCATCGAAAGGTAAAGGTGAATGGGCTTGGGACCTGATGTGTGTCTTGTGGGCTTTCTTATCCTTCTTCTCGTCCTAAATGAAACGAATGGCTTTGTAAAGTCTTACTTCCTCAGAACTTGAAGGCTTCTTTTTCTGTACAATTGGAGTATATATCTCAAAAGCCTTAGGAACTTCATTTTTTAAAACACATTATTTATGCACTGGTTTTCTTTGTCTCTCTCTTTATTGTTTTTATTGAGCTATATATTTTTAGCCATTCGCCTTCCTTTATCCCCCTCCCCTTTCTGCCCTCTCATGATCCCCACACTCCTGATTTACTCAGGAGATCTTGTCTTTTTCTTATTCCCTTGTAGAAATCTGCATGTATGTATCTCTTAGACACATGTATGTACATGTGTGTCTCTCTCAGGGTCCTCTTCACTCTAGCCCCCAGTCAGTCAGCTTGTTCCTGCAATAGGCACTATTCAGGTACCTTGTCCGTCCTTCCTTTGCTCACGTTGTGCTTGTTTTCTTCTTTTGCAGAGACGCTCCTCGATGACTTCCTTCTCACGTATACAGTATTCATGACAACCGATGACCTGTGCCAGGCGCTGTTGAGACAATATCCTTCATTAACTTCAGGATGCTCTGCGGGCTTCCTCTCAGACAGATGTCCCACATTACGAATTAACTGCCTTTCCTAATTTACTCAACCCACGGTGAAGTGTGAATGTGTTAAATATTAATGTGATGATATCCAAGGTGAAGATGGAATGAGACAGGCTAGACAGGGATAGCAGGGAATTCAGGGCTGCTGTCTTCATAGTCTACTGTGGGCAAAGGGTACTGTGAATATCATGTTTACTTTATATCTACTTCTCATGGTTGCTTAGGGGCCTGGAAGTAAACTTGTCTTCTAGGTAAACTCAAGTGAACAGGTCAAATGGATCGACAATAACAAACATTCAGTATTTTCATAGAGAATCAATCATTTAGAGTTAGACTTCTTGTGCAACACCCCTCTGTGTCTGTGTGTGTCTGTGTATGTGTGCACACTCACACGTGTGCGCATGTGTGTCTGTGCATGTGTGTGTGTGCGTGTGTGTGATACCATCTTCCTGGGAGAGCATCTGTGGACACCTGAACTGTCTTCCCCACAGGAAATCCTCTCATCCCTGGTTGTAATTGTCATCTTTCTGGAGTGTTTTCACTCACTGCATACGTTCATCAAGTGTCAGGTGGGATTAGAAGGTTAATCGCTGGCTAAGAAGCCTTACAATTTTACTCAGTAACCAGAGAGGTTCTGCAAACTGATGAGAAGTCCCCACCAGGGCTTCTTGCCTCACTGTACTTAGAGAAGATGCCTCAAAAGCAATTAAGTATTTAATAAATTAATTTAGTTAATTAATTTTATTTCTAATGGTAATAAATTAATTATAGCCTTTAAGCATTTAATAAGAAACTTTACTGATTTTAATAAAGGAAACTAGAGATTTCATTTCAATCTCTGTAGGAGAACACGAATAAAGTAATCCCACACCAGCTCAGAACTGAGTATAACTTTATTTAGGACGGACTCACAGATCACAGTCCTTTGCACAAATGGAGAACAGGAATTGAATCCATCAGCCAAGGGGGGGGGAGAGAGAGAGAACAGAGAGCGTGTTTTTGGTGCCCAAGGCCACACCCAACCTGGTACAGTATCTCAAAGCCATTGGCTGAAGGAGGTTCCTCAGCAAATCTCCATAGGAAATGTTCAGAAAAATGGATTATAAGCCAAAGATTTTATTAAAATCTAACGATAATGGCCATTTAAGATTCTTTTCCTGTTAAATAATTGTTATATGTCTCCCAACTATATCCCAACTATACTGCATTTTCCCACCTAAAAGAATAGTTTAAAACTTCATAAGGTGTTAAAAATAAAACATCTCTTAAAAACTTATGACTAAGCCTGCTCTACAGAGTGTTCAGAACAGCCAAGGCGACCCAGAGAAGCCCTGTCCCAAAAACAAAATCCAACAGTATTTATAGATTTATGTATGTGCATATGAACTAGAAAGGACATATGTTTATGCCCGCGCTGCTTTGGAGCTTCGCTGGACCCGCCAACCAAACAGATCTATAGCTATGTTGACAGTTCTAAAGACTGACCCATAAAACTGATCTTGAAATGTTAGTTTTGAATTTGAAAATTTCAACAATATGCAGATTTTTTTCTCACAGTTTTGAAGTGGAGTGCTGTTTTTTTTTTTAAAAAAGAAAACAATAATTAACGTTTTTAAATTTCTCCTTCAGATGTATTTTGGGAAAGAAGTCTGTGAGCTAATTTCCTCTTCATTTTAATGCTCACCTACTCAAAGCAGCTACCACCCATTAGCTCTAAAATTATGTCCTATAGCAGACTCTTGTCTTCAGCTATGGTCCGAATATTACTTTTATTACCACTTAGTAGTGTACTGCCCCTGTGGATATTTCTGAAGAATGTCGAGGGTCTCCTTGGGTATTAGTGTTTTTCAGTCTAGCTGGGACATTTTATACAGAATTTTAGTTTTTTCTGCAACTTTTTCATTATTAAAGTCCTCATTCTTGTTTGTGTTTTCTCATGATTTATAAACACTATTTATAGATTGGGACTATTTTAGACTGCTTGGATATTTTATATGGATATTTTTATTGTTATAGGTTCAAATGGCTTTTGACTTTTATCATAGTAAAGCACATTATTTAGGCTCATAGCCAGGGCCAGCTAATATTCAGCGCATTGCAAAGATCCTGCAGCTCATCCTGTGCCCTTCCCCCACTGCTCCATTTATAAATCAGTATAAATAGGCCTGGGCCAAATATAAAGGAACCTATACCTTACTACAGAACAGAAGAACAAATGCCAGTTAACCCTAAGTGTTCTCAAAGGTACATATATCACAGGGAACATGAGGTTAAGAAAACAAATATTAATGACTGTAAATTAGGAATAATAGTTGAACACTCAAAGTCTTGAAATTACTTTATTCTGCTGATGCAAGACTGCCGTACTTAAATGACATTTGAATGAGAAGCGCAGAACTTCACTAGAAGAGATCGAAGTTGTTGGTGTTTCTCAACTGGCTACATCTTCCCCCATGCTGGCCATTGCTGAAAACAGAACACATGCAGACAGACATAACACAGAGTTACCCTTCAGAGTTGCTTTTCAAGAGAAAAACTGAAAGAAATAGGCACTCTTAACAGACTTTTTTTTGTTTGTATGGCTCAGTTGATTTCACAAGAAGAATTTAAATGTAGCCACAAAGTAACCTTGCAAGTTAGGGAGAAAGTGACGGAGCCATGTGTTTACATAGTTATGAAGTCTGATGAATAATAGCTCCTTTTTGTTTTGCAGTTGTTTATCAGCATTAACAGATACGCAGTCTTGATGAACCATCTCACAATGTTTCCTATGTCTAGTTAGCTTTTCAGCACCATCAGTACAGTCAGGACCAGGAATGTTGGCCTGGCACGCACCTGTAACCCCAGCTCTTGGGAGGTAGGGACCGGAGGATGAAAAGTTGAGGTAGCCTCTGCTGCAAGAGACTTTGTCCTGGGGGGCAGAGAGAGACTCATTCTGAGGGAATAAGAGTATGTGAATTTAGACAATTCATTCCTAGTCATCTAAGCTTGCTACTTTGAAGTTATTTTAATAATTAGTTAACACATGGTCATTATATATAAATTAGGAAGTGACAATTAGTAAAATGGCTCAGCTATTCTCAAATCTCGCTACTCTGAAAAGCTACTGTTAATCATCTGTATGTCTTTCTAAGTAATTAAAATATTCATATAAGCATTGTTAAAATAATCATGTAAGCATTGTTAACCCAAGTAGAAAATGCTGTTGTCTTTTGGTTTTTATGCTCACCAGTATACTGTAATGTTCATGTAATGACCCTCATTTTCATGGCCTCAGAGCCACTTATTTAACTGACTTCTTGCTGGGACACGTAGCCCTTCCCTGTTATGTTTTAAATTTACTTTAATGAAGGTGAAAATCTCGACCCTTTTACCTGGGCCCTTGCACATTCATCTGGTTCTTTCATCAAGGAAATTCTTAGGATCCGGCATTTGAATCAGATCATAAATTGTGCTTCAGACAGCTGTGCTCATCTGGAACAACTTTAGAAGCAACTGCTTTTATAAAATATGTAGTTCTGCAGATCACAGACGGCCTGGCTTCCTTCTGATGTGCCTCATTGACACAGTGTTCACCTGTGCTATGAGGCCGCATCTGCCTTGGAAGTGACTCTGAAATCAGCGGGCCGTCCTGTGTCCTTTGAACTGACGTGAAGCCCATACAGCCCCGGGACTTTTCCAGCAGCTGCAGTGTGAGGTCCAGCCCTCAACTGCATGGCCTCCTGCTGGGGATGCTTCCGTTTGTTCCTGGGTTTGCTTTCATGCCTTTCAGAGCACACCGTCTGCTCTCCCTGCTCAGGGTCTATTCTTTATGCAGCTCTGAATTCTTTGGAAAATATGCTGTAGCCTACTTTGTAAAAAGCTGGACCAAATAGGTCTTTTCACATTTTGTATTTCAACAACACGGGTGTTCTTTCTTAACCATTTGCACCTATTCTGCTAAGAAGCATCAAGGGGAAGAAGAAAAGTCAGATGTCCCTTGTCGGAAGCGTAAGGTCCTCCATCTGGTTTCACAGTGGATTGCTCTGTACAAAGACTGGCTACATGAAGATGAACATTCAAAAATGTTTCTAAAGGTATTCCTACAATTTCAAGTATTTTGATGTTGGGTGACTGATTTTATTTTCATCTATATGATTCAAAAAAATCTTATTTTTAGTCATTCAGGTTTTGTATGTCAAATACAGTGAAAGTATAAATTCATTCTATCTTCCATGCCTGGCGTTCTCTATATAAGGAGGAAATTATTTTAACAATTTTAAATATATTGTGAAAAATTATATATGAAAATTTTTGTATATACTAATTTTGGATGATTTATTTAAATCATGAGAATCTTTTGCAAATTAGGTAAATAAGATAAACCAAAATATACTCTAAGATTTAATGCTAGATTTATGATAATGTTAAAGCTAACAACACCTATATAGGCAAACAGTACTTGATAAGCATTTAAAAATCTTCTTAACCATAGGTATATTGTATCATAATATGAATTGTAGATATATGCTGTATTTGAAAATATATTTGAAAATAGATACTTGGCATTAAAGTATCTTTACTTTAAAGTTACGAAGTTACATTAAAGTAACTTTGAAATAGTAACAATCTGAAAGACACTAACCTAGATAAGCCAATCTGTCTAAATATTAATAATTTATAATGTGTATTTACCATGGACAGTTCTCTGGATTAGAGAGTTTGGATTATTTGACCATTGTATTGGACATATAAATCAGCACAAAGAAAGGTTAGACTGGGATTTTAGCAAGAAATCTTCTTTAGAATAGATAAATGTCTGAGCTTATCCTGCCTATCATAGAGGAAATGGCATTGAACTTACCATTCACTTAGCCATCCCTCTGCCTAAACTCGGTTATTTTTCAAACCCACCGGTTATTTTAATTAATATGTTTTCCTCTCAGGTGGTCATGCAGGTGTTCTGTTTTGAGATCTAAACTACTTGTGGAAAATCTCTGATACCCAGTTTCCAGCATCCCCAACAGACAGCTTCTCAAAGCAGCCTGAGAGAGCAGTGCCAGGGGCTTGAATAGCTAAGGTGAAACTTCTGGTCCTGAGTTTTGCCTCACTTCCTGCAACAAGATAACCTTTACCAGAGCCTTTTTTCTTGGTGATGGTACAGGGACTGAACTTGTGCTACCACTGAGCTTTGTGGCTGGCCCTGTCTTCATCTGAATCCTCACAGAACAGGCAGTGACTGGTTACAGTTGCCGTTTCTTGTCTCCACCCTCTCTGCAGACCATATACAGGAATGTACTGGATGATGTCTACGAATACCCAATTCTCGAGAAAGAACTGAAAGAATTTCAGAAGATACTTGGGATGCATCGCCGTCAGTAAGTATTGAGCTTTTCTCATAGCGGTTAATGAATGCCATAGCCAGTGTAAGAATTTAGGCTGGTGTGTACGTACAATGATTTTTGACATCTTAACCCTGGATTTATCTTGATTACCTAACATTTCTAGTAGTAAATTATGTGTTTTTATTTTTGTGAATAAAAATAGAACACTAGTCATACTCACTGACTTTTTATTTTCTTTTAAGTTTTCTATGATAAAAGCAGACTGGGCCATGAGAACCTAAGTACATAAAACCAGTAAATTATTCCTTAATTTTAAGTCTCATATTTAGCTCATCATTTAGGGACTCAGTGCAATCTCTGTGGAGCAGGGAAGAAAATATCTGTAAATAGTTCCAGTGAGTCACAGAGCATTTCATAGGCTCAGTGTCATGAGGTCCCGAGGTTTCCTTGCTCTTTAGAAAGACTGGAGAAAGCCACGTTCTCACGTGACTGTGGAATGCCCGAGTGTCCTGTAAGTAGCACTCACACGTCTTTCAGATTGGCAGTTTTTGCCTTTGCTTAGTTTTAACTGACTCTCTGTTAATTTTAGTAAATGAAGATACTGAGTCATTATTCAGTTCCAAGGTCCAGTCTTTGCCATGTTTATCCACTTTTGTAGTATGAGCGGCAGGGTTGCGTCCCGCCACCCAGCTAGCTTTACACCTGGAATAACTACACGGAAACGTATTCTTTTAGACACTGCTTGGCCCATTAGTTTTAGCCTCTTGCTGGCTAACTCTCACATCTTGTTTTAACCCATTTCTAATAATCTGTGTAGCACCACGAGGTGGCTTACCAGGGAAGATCTGTGTCGGGTGGGAGAATCATGGAGACTGCCTGACTTAGCTTCTTTCTCCCAGAATTCTGTTCAGTCTACTCTGCCTACCTAATTTTCTGTCCTATTAAAGGGCCAAGGCAGTCTCTTTATTTATCCAATGAAATTAACACAAAACAGAAGACTCTCCCCCATCACACTTTGTAGTGCAGTTCCTTATTTTTAGCAGTGTGAAGCAAGTACACTATCAGGTTGGAGATGCTTTTAAGACTTCAGCAACAGTGAGTGCATGTCTCAAGAAATGCAAGTTTGAGCCTTTGAGATCATTGATTTAGCTGTAGTAAAGGGGCCCCATCACGAATAAAAGTTGTATATAGGTCAGTCTTAAGGAGCAAACAGATCATGTGTGAGCCTTTGGTTCAGTTGTCTAGAAACTGCGTGCAAGGTAGGACAATGTTTTAGAAATGATCACAGTATCATATGCATATATGAATAGCTTAGTATTGAGTTGAAATTATAATTAGTAAATGAAACAAAAAAGGAAAGAAACTGTTAAGTTGGGAGCATAGCCCCCGCCCCTAGCATCCGTCCCTGCCTCTCTGGCCTGGGAGTTGTATTGGTCTGAACTCCAAATCCCAGCATGGCAGGGTGTTTGAGTTAGCTCCTAGAGGAGAAACACGTCGTTTTCAGGTCTGCATGGGCTCCCTGCTGTCCTGTCTCCCCACCATGTGCTCGGCCACCTGAGAGTGTCATTCTTAATAAAATGATGGGCATTTTGATTCGGTTTGATTTGACCTAATTGAATTTTTTGTGCAGGTGGAGCTGCCCTTTTCTTATTGTTTTTACTTATCAGAAACTTTATGACAAAATAATCTCTCCTTTGGATGTATCTCTGCACTATGAGGCAGAACGGTTACAGTTAGGAAACAGTAATGCCTGGTTTAGTATGCTTAAATATATTAACTCTGTCACCAAATCTAGTACATTCCATTAAAATGTTTTCATTATAACAGACGATAGTGAGTTGAACGAGAACATTGTAGTAGGATACGGCTGGGCTAGGGGTGCGGCTCAGGGTGAACTCAAGCTGTGGGTCACGTCCCACAACACAGGCGCACAGAGAAGGGTTGGGGGCCTTGCTTCTTTAGTATAAGACTACAGAGTGTCTTTACACTTTAGAACGAGATGTGGGCCAGCCTTAGCTTTGTTCTCTATAAGTAGAAAGCACAATGCATGTGTCCAATAAGTAGCTTTTTTTCACCCCAGTTCATTTGAAACTTGGAATGCAATATCAGATACATTATACATAGTAAATTAATGATGAATAGTGTGTTTTATCTTTTTTTTTTGTTTTTGAGATAGGGTCTCACTCTGTGGCCCAGGCTGACCTGAAACTTACTCTGTGATCCAGGAAGACCACCATCTTGCCTCTGCTTAGCCTCCTGGGTGTAGGGATTATAGACATGTACCACTATACCAATCAGTTTTGTTCTCTTTCATTTGTCTACTTTAATGACATTTATTTATTTGTTTGTTTGTGTGGGTGTGTGGCTGTGTCATGGTGTGTGTTTGTGTGTGTGTGTGTCATGGTGTGTGGGTGTCATGGTGTGTGGGTGTGCCATGGTGTGTGTGTATGTGTGTGTGTGTGATGGTGTGTGGGTGTGTGTGTGTCATGGTGTGGGTGCCAAGGTGTGTGTGTGTGTGTGTCATGGTGTGTGTGTGTGGTGGTGTGTGGATGTGTGGGTGTGTGTGGGTGTGTGTGTGATGGTGTGTGGGTGTGTGTCATGGTGTGTGTCATGGTGTGTATGTGTGAGGGTGTCATGGTGTGGGTATGTGGGTGCCAAGGTGTGTGTGTGTGTGTCATGGTGTGTGTGTGTGGGGGGGTGTGGATGTGTGGGTGTGTGTGGGTGTGTGTGTGATGGTGTGTGGGTGTGTGTCATGGTGTGTGTGTGTGAGGGTGTCATGGTGTGGGTGTGTGGGTGCCAAGGTGTGTATGTGTATGTGTGTGTCATGGTGTGTGTCATGGGGTATGTGTGTGTGGGGGGGGTGTCATGGTGTAGGGGTGTGGGTGGCACGGTGTATGGGTATGGGGTGTGTCGTGTGTGTGTGTTTGTGTGTCATGGTATGTGGTGTGTCAATGGTGTGTGTGTAAGTGTGTGTTTGTGTAGGTGTGTCACGGCGCTCTAAATCTCTGCTGCTGTGATGAAACACTGACCAAAAGAAACAATTTAGGCAGAGAGTCTTATTTGTCTTAAGAGTACAGTCCATCATCAAAGGAAATCAAGGCAGGAACTAAAGCAGAATCCCGGAGGGACACTGCTGACTGGCTCGTTCCCCATGACTTATTCAGTTTGTTTTCTTCTGCAGCTCAAGACTACCTGCCCCTGGCAGGCATCACCCACAGAGAGTTGGGCCTTTCCGCAGAATACATTAATCAAAAAAACTGCTTACAGGCCAGGGTGATGGAGGCAAATCCTCATGTGCAGTCCCCTGTTCCAAAGTATCACATTGATAAAAAAAACAGAACAAAACAAAAACCAGCATGCCAGAGTGGAGGTCAGAGAACAGCCTTCAGAGTCAGCTCCCTCCACTGTGTAGATCTTGGGTTTGGAAGTCTGGTCCCCAGGCTTAGCAGTTAGCTCCTTGCCTGCTTATCTGCCTCTGTGGCTCATTTCTACAGCGCTCCTGAAGTGGGTCTTCTGCAGTCTCATGTCTCACCTTTTTCTTTGTAGCACTGTTGATGAGTACTCACCACAAAGGAAGGTAGGTAAATGCTTTCCTATCTTCAGGGGAGCAGGGAGGGGATGGCTTGGAGAGCTTGCCCTGCCTGATTTGGCGTTTCCTTGCAATTAAAGTGAATACCGCCTCAAATCTAACACGGTGAGATAGGCAAACCCAGGGATGTAGCCTGCATTGTCCTGCCTTGTTGTATCTCAGGCCTGATTGCATACGAACCCTTGACTTTTTGACCGTGTGCATATTTTCTGATACATTTTAAAGCCTCAGAACTTCCCTACTGTTACCAAACTGATAGAATTTTGAATTTTAAACTGCTCATATTCCTCCCTATAAATCCAAGTAAGAATCTTAGCTAGAGGATTTTCCTTACTCTAAGAGTAAGAAAGTCTTCTGACAGAGAGATGGTAGCAAGTGTGTTGTATTTCCGTTGAATTTGGTGAGGGGGAATGTAGGAGAAGATGTTGGTCAGTGTCTGGAAAAAGGTGGGTAACCATAATTAACCAATGACGTGTGAAATGACCTCGCAAACTGAAAAAGGCAGGAGCTGAGATTGCTATAACTGTGTCTCAGAACTTGTGCTGGGATGAAGAAAGTGTCTTCTAGAGAACTGTGAGTGTTTCTGAGGTATCTTCTGCACCAAATAGACCGAGGGGCTTTTTGCTTGGCTAGCTCTTTTGGAGCGTGCTGTAAATAGCCGTGACTTTTCAGAGGGCAAGGGTACATTCATTCATTGTTCTTTCTCCCTTTTCACAGAGTAAAGCCCTTTTCCACCAATTCAGTCTTAAGGAGAACTGGCTGCAGCATAGAGGAACTGTGGCTGAGACAGAGGAAAGTGAGTAGGCACACAAGAGGGCCAGCATCCTCCTCCAGGAACACATCTCGCCTACAACTGTCAGTTGTAGCCATCATTCCTCTTTAACAAGAACGTTAATATCAAATATCATGGCTTTATTTTCTTGGTTTGAGTGTTAATTTTGTTAATGCAATGTTCTTTCAAAGACTAGGATATTCTTAATTAGAGAAGAACAGGAATGTGTGCACAGAGCCAGCCCTCTCGCATTCTACGAAATACCCTGGAAATTCAGCCTTTTCTTCCCTGAGCCTGCCTTCTGGCTCTGGCTACCCATGGTCCATGGTTCGTGATTGACCAGAAGGGCCACCAAAGCCAGTGTGCAGGGTCTTAGCTGAGTTGGTCCCTGAGATTTAGAAGAGCAAATCTGCAGAGAATAATGAGAGGATGGGTGTGAGAGACGGTCACCTGAAGCTCCAGGGTACTCAGTCAGTGGTCCTTGCCCAATAGGGCTCACAACATCCCTTGCGGGTAGAGGCATTCAGCAAGCACCAGGGGAAAAGCATTGTGAGCATCCTGCAGGTGCTGGTGTGTTTTCAACTAGACGCTCTTATGGCAGAGCCTAGGTGGTGCGGAGGTCCCTGTTTGAATAGAGGTTGAGTCAGAGCAGGCCGGGATTGAAATGCCTGTGCTGTTGTCAACTTGAGAAGCTTTCCACTCATCCTCCTCCATGTGCTAAAGGGCCAGTGTTTACTATTTGTTTGAATTTTCTAACAATCCCAAAATAAATTGTCTTAATGACAAACAAACAAATCTGTCCTGTAGTGTAGGCTAATACCCCCAGCAGCAAGGGTTCTGTTGTGTTGTGTTAGCTGTCTTCTGCCCCAAATCAAAGAGCAAATGCAATTACCTTACCTCCTAATGCGTTAATCGCTGACCTTCCTTGTCCATTTCTCTTATAATTTAATTGTGGAGTTTGCTAAGCTGAGCTTCAAAGAGACTTCAGCATGGTAAAGCCCCAGGCTCTTCTTGTTTATCAGTTTATTACGCAAGGACAAACTCAGCCTCTATGTAGTAGTTTATAGACTGGATCTTTACTCAAAATCTCCATTTCCCTAATGGAAGAGTAGGAGGAGGAAAACCTCTCTCTTCTCAAGTCTGCTGACAAAACATGAAGTAATGATTTGTCAAAAGCTATTGATCTAGCGGCACGCCACGGCACACCTAACCAAAGCAAAGACTCGGGTGCCTGGTACAGGCAGTGTATTTGTTTGAGGCTCTATGGTAGCAGTTTGCACTGGGCTTGTTGCCTTTGCATTTCTAGAAAACCCTCCTTGAGTTAATTTTGTGACACTATTTATATAGCATATAAAATTTCCATTAAATCTGTAACCCCCTGTTTATTTTTGAGAGACTATAGAAGTTTGTCTGAGCATATTGTTGTCCTGTTCAGTCTAAAGAAGCTAGCATTTGCATGCTAAAGGAAGCTGTTGCAGGAAGTACCAAGTCAGTGATACTCATCGCTACTAAAACTATCTCTGCTTTGCAAATCATGAAAAGACTTTTTTCCAGAGCCCAATCATCCTGACAGTGATAATACCCTACTAATCATTAATAACACTGCAAACATTAAGAGGAAATTTTCCAAAGCTAGAAATATGACCTCTATTTAAAAACTCAAACGCAAATGGATATGGGTCGAGACTGAGGCTCATGCAGGCTCATTCTCAAATGACTGAGAAAGCTGCACACAAGAACCAAGGCAAATGACAGACTTTCAGATCAGCTTCCAAGAATTCCGATAGCAAGTGTGCAGTTCTTGATTGGGCCAAGGAGTCAGTCCTGAAATGGAGTGTAAAGTAAAAATGTGTGCATTCAACAGTTTAATACGCTGCTTTGGGAGATCTTCGTGGCTCTCAAGGAAGGGCTTTAGAAGTACAGTCTTTGGAGCATGGTTTCCATGTCCTCTGACCAGGCAGTCTGTCCCCAGCTCATGCTGCTGTGACTCAGGGATCCCTTGCAGTATGAAAAGCCATGCTCCTGCATGGTCCCTGCAAGTATATGCTGACAAGCTGCACCCTTGCATCCTCATGTCCTAAATGCATCTAGCTGCACACGCTTTTCACTTAAGACAACAGCAAGGTGATACCTTAGTTAGAAAAGTCTGTGACCTCATGATCACGATTCTCTAGTTATGAATTGTTCTTTTGACTTCTGCAGTTTTTTGCCATGTGTATATAACGGAGCACTCCTATGTCAGTGTGAAGGCAAAAGTTTCCAGTACAGCCCAGGAGATCCTGAAGGTTGTGGCTGAGAAGCTGCAGCGAGCCGAAGAGGATCTGGCTCTGGTGGCCATCATGTTCTCTGGAGGTGAGTTATTTTCTTTCCTTCGATATTAATCTTCCACTGGATCTCCACCAGGAGGAAGTAGAGTAGGCCATGCTGCTTCTCCTTTTTCTGCCTGCAGCTGGATGACCACAGCAACAATACAAAGTGCCTGCCAGAGGTGTTTCCATGACAACGGCGGGGTAGTGCCAGTGTTTTGAAATGTGTTGAAAGCTTTTTGTGTTTTTTAACATTAGATAAGCCTTCCATTTTCATATTTAAATTAACTTCAGAAATTGTTAAAGGGTTTAATTACTGTACAGGGAGGGGGTAGCCTTGGACTAGTCATCTTGCTGGCTGAGAATTGAATATTTCGACTCTGTTAAACAACAGGAAACTGTGAAGTAAGCCACAGCTCACAGGCAGTGCTCTCTCAGGTGCACATGGTGAGCTGGGCTTTGTCCCAGCTTCTCCTGATGGGCCTTGTTTGTCCTACAAGGAAGCTTTATTGTCTGTCTTGAATAGATCATGCAGATTACAAGCAGACATTGGTGATGTGCAGCCTGGACAAACCCCTTGTTTTCACTAGAGCCTGCCCGATTACAATGTCACTGGCCTCCTTCTGGGCTTACACTCTTTATTAACTATCTCATTAACTAACCGTGAGGAGAAGGTGACTGAGCATGGTCAGTTGAAAGCTGAAGCACATTAACCAGTCGGTGTTGGGGGAGGGGAGCAGAGACAAGGCATTCCTGTTTACTCCCAGTGACTGTTCTACAAGGAGAGATGGACTCGGAATATATGTAAAGATAAAGCATTATGTAACAAATCATTGTTCCTGCTACCTTCTTGCTCACAGGCTGGTCAAATAGTCTGACAACTCAATCCATTACAAATACAAAAAATAAAAATTAAAGAACCACAAAGCCAAAGCCATTCCCTGTAAGCCTAATAGAGTCCTTCCTTTCCTAGAACTCTCATTGTACAGCTTAACAAAACACCATCCAGGGCTGAGGATGTAACCCATTGGTAGAACACAGGTCTTGTATGTACTAGACTCTGGGTTGAGCCCCAGAAACACCTCTAACCCCAAATTATCTACGAGAAATAAACGCAAAAATTTGCAACGCATGTTAACCCAATGAACTTCAATAAGGAAATGATTTGGGGGTGGGAGTTGTTTGCTAAAAACTAGAGATGGGAGCTAGAGAAATGGCTCAGCAGTTATAAGCATGTGCTGCTCTTGCAGAGGACCCAAGATCAGTTCCTAGCTTAAAGCCATCTAAAAACACCAGATCTAGGGACTCTTGACACCCTCTTCTGGTCTCCGTGAGTATTACAGCACATGGTACACTAATGTGCATGCAGATAAACATTCATACACATGAAATAAAAATAAACAAAATCTTAAAATGCAAAAAAAAGATATAGAAAATTTTTAAGAAATGAAAATCACTCCCAATGATGTGTTTGCTAGTGAGCTAGAGGAATGCATGTTCTCAGAAATTCTGAATTAATGATATATTTCAGGGAGATGTGTTAAATGTATCATGTATTCCAAAAGGACAAAACATTAAATGATTATAAACAATATTAAACTTCATCAAAACATTGTTTGCCTCTCAAGATAGTACCACTGTAGAGAACTGGGCCTCTATTCAGACAGAGGGTGTGAGAAAAGACAGGCATTCAAGGGAACTCCACACACAGTGAAGGCCCATGGCCCTTGGGAGCAGACTCACACCAGCCCAGAACCATACAAGAATCTAGGAGCTAAAAAGGTGTCTTTTTTATCACCGCGTGCCTACAGGTGACTGGGAAATGCCGCTTCCACACTGCTAGCGTCACCAGTGTGGGCAGTGATATTCTGTCGTGTGTGAGTCCTTTGCCTGCCATCAGCAGAGATGACAGGCTAGCCTGAACTGTCCACAGATGTTCCATTCATCTAGTAGTTTTTATCGATTGGCTGGTTATGGGGGGTCGGTTTTCTAGACTGATTGATGGTGCGATGATCTATAAAGAGCTTCCTTGCCTGCGTCTTATTGTCCTTCAAACAATAAATTGGGGTGGGGGCAGGGCTTAATTGTTGATTAACTAGTCATTGCTGCAGTGAAGCTTGTCTCACAAATAATGTCTCCCTTCTTCTGCAGAGAGAGCTGGCACCATGAACTGGGTTTTGTTTCATTTTGTTTTTGAGAACAGTTTAAGGAATTTGTTGATGTTTCATGGTTTTTTTTTCTAAAAGAGGCACCAATTGTTCACAAGCTTCAACAGATTTCTAGATATTTTGTGTCTAAGGTGGTAGCATAGCAGCCAACCCATTTTTATTAGAAGGCTAAAATTTAGTTTCAATCTTTGATATTTTGGTAGCCCCAGCTATTTGGAGCCATTTACTACCTGTGTTTACAGCCCACTACTATTATAATGCTGACACATTGGGAGTAAACTAGATGATCATTTATGTGCTCTGCAGTAACTAGAAATATTCAAAACAAAATTTGGCATTTAAGTTGATTAAGTTACCTACCAAGTGTTTCTGTCACTCACACCAGTAACAAAAGTACTGCCCTAGGGTAAGTGGATTGTGTGGCCGCAGAACAAATTTTACTGCTACTTTATCCTTGTGTGCACATTTGATGTGAGGAGGACATTCATCTGTTAAAAGAGGGCTCAGTCTGCAGGAGAGGGAAAGCTAGACTCAAACATTTTGCAATAAGGAAGTTAAGCAGCCAACTCTCCAGAGCATCCAAGCAAGAATCAGCCTTTTAACTTGCATGTAAAGCAGACCATTCATAAACTATAAATAGGTGTTGTTCAGTGTACAAGTTTTATATCTAGTTGTAGGGAGATATGTTGATTTATTTCTAAAAAGAGAATTGGTAAGTAGTTTGGCAGTTGATGTCAAAGGTTTTGCAAACACCCCCTTTGCCAGTAGTTTCCCACTGGGAAGTCTCTTTAAAAACTTGTAAGTAGAAAGGATTTATGTGCAAGGATTATGTTATAGCTGCTGTAATAACAGACCATTTGTCGAGACGCTCTGATGTCAGGCCCTGTGTTAGTACTTAACATGTATTAATTTATATGATCAGAAAAGGGAAGCCATTAAATGTTCAGCGGTGAAGGGGTGACTAGATGGTGGTGTAACGGGCTGCAGTATACCGGTGAAACATGACGTAGAAACAGCAAGTGGGTATGTGTTTCTCATGAAGTCACGCTGTACAGCCACGCGTGCGTGCATGCGTGAGCAAGTGTGCGTGCATGAATGAGTGTGCGTGCACTATAAGAACTGCTGATATATGGACTCACGTGGTTATTTTGGAGAGGGGATTATTACTGAATTTTGCTGTCTATCTTAAACTGTCTGGTTTAGCTCTGAGGTCTAGGTGATGTTCCTGCCACCACAGGCATTATGTTAAAATGTGCAAACAATGAACTCACTCAAAGTCTGTTTACATTATTTTAAATATTTTTCTTGGGCAAATTTTCAGGCTCACTTGTGTTTCTAATTACTTTTTTCTTTTTTTCTTTTCCTTTTTTAATAAAGAAAAGCATGAACTTCAGCCAAATGACTTGGCCGTTTCCAAATCCCTGGAGGCCTCGGGTCGGATATTTGTCTACCGGAAAGATCTTGCTGACACTTTGGTGAGGACTTCTGTGCTGGCACTTAAACACAGTGTCAGACTCAACAATACTTTCATGCTTTATTATGAGAAACATATATATATATATATATAAACTATTTCCTCTTGCAGCCATGAGTACATGCCAAGTGGTGTGTTCTGTAAATCAGAGGCCTTCCCTAAGATCAGTCTTGCTTTTGCTTTGTTATAAAGAATTAAAATAGTGACTCCCTGTGCCACAGAATTCTGATTTAGTCTCTTCTTTCTCTGGGGGAGCTATATGGGCACAGGGCTGAGAAATAATCCCCAATAGATTGGGAGGAGAAATGCGTGTATTCTTGAATGTTCTCCTTAAAGACAGGGTGGATTTTAGGCTTCCCTCAGTGAGATGAGTTGGTAACAATACCAGAAGCCCTGAAGAGTAAGATTTTGAAAAAAATGGAAATAAGCCCACCCTTCAGGTTATTCTCTGTATAAATTTCAAGAACATGTATGACCATAGGACCATCATTGGTATTCCCCAGCACTTCTTAGTAGACAATGGATCTGATTTTATTCTTGCCCGTGAAAGAGGACAGTCTGAAATGCAGCTATTGTGGGTTCTTCATAAGCCCACACTTTATCTGTCCACTGGACCCTCCTTCTCGGCCACATGGCCACCTGGGATAATCTCCCCAGGACATTCTCTACAGGGCCTCGCAGAGAGCCTAAGGTGGTCGTGGGTGATGTCCCAGTGGAATAAACATGTACCATGAGCGATGTTCTCAAAGGACCAAGACCCCATCCTGCCATCCAGGGCTTTCTCCACCAGCTTTGGACGCCATGGCGCATGTCTTTGTGAGAAGCAGATTTAGGGATTTTATCTTCAGAGGATTCTACTTAGAATAGATGATGGTTGGGGAGGACTACCACATGAGTCTGTTCACTGTACCCCTTAGTGCTTTCACACAGATAAACAAATCTTCCTCAGAATCACACCGTAGAGCCTGGAGGAACAAAACAGAGAAATATAAAATGTCACCTAGCCAGGACAGTGGGCAGCCTTGATAGAGCCTGGAGGAACTGAATGAAGAAATATAAAATGTCATCTGGCTGGGGCAGTGGGCAGCTTTGAATAACCAGAAGGAAGCTAAACTGTGCTTAGGGCCAGATCTGAGGGAAAACAGAAGGGACAAAAGGCCGAGTTACCCTGTGATCAGACGCTAGCCCACGCTGCAGCAAATCTGTGGGAAAACAGAAGGGACAAAAGGCCGAGTTACCCTGTGATCAGATGCTAGCCCACGCTGCAGTTTTCCCTTTGAGTCCATTTCAGTGTCTTGCCCCATCCTAGCAGACGATCCCTTGAGACCTCAGCACCACAGAATCTGTGTGTTGACAGTGTCTTCTGACACAACACGGCATCCTACACCCTCTGTGGAGTGGAGAGGCAACTTGTGCTTGGCCGGCTAGCGAGGCAGTGGACCCTGCGCGGTCTGTGAAGGTGTTCTGTGGTTAGCGTTTGTCTTAACAGGAAGCGTTTTCATAAGCATTAAAGTTCTAAATGGCATGTTATCCATGAGAATTAACCCTACACATATCCTAGACGGCTGGCAAGCCCCAGTGTGCTGTCAGTGAGGGTCACCACAGCCAATTCCCAGTCCTTTTCTTTTTAAATCATTAGCTCTTTGACTCTAACCCCGTAAGTGAGAAAATATGTATTTTAATTAGAAAATATCAGTTATTTTAGGGAAAATACCAAATTGTTTATTTAATAACTTCAAAAGTGATGATAGATTTCAGGCTACGTTGGGAATTTAATAGACTCATGCCAGATTGTGAAGGGCGTAGTGTTATCAACCTCAGAGTGATTAGCCCTCATCTCCATCGGGGGCATTTGTTACAGAGAATGTATTGACTAGCCACACGGGCTCTAAATAAAATAGCTTCTATTTTTATTCCATGTTAGATTTTTCACTTTCCAAGGGCAGTGTAATAAAATTTGCGAGCATGTGTCAGAGATGAGGCTAGCAAAGCGTGCTTCCTGTAAAAGCCATGTCTGCCTTTATTGAAGTGCTCATGACATTTCTTTTGTTTGTTTTTATACTCACCCTGCTGGCACATTAATTCTTACCAGAAGCCATAGTGATTCCAGGGCTTTCGCTTTCATTATGCTGTCTGTCTGGACTGTGTTTTATAATCAGATCTGTGGGTGTGTGGATGTGTGTGAGCTTGTGGGAGTGGGGGGGAGGGGCAGGCTCACTGGGCAATGTATCCTTGATCACGTCCTGCTGTTCAGGGCTGTTTCCTACATTGGCTGTAACTCACTGAAGGTGGTGAGAGGAGGGAAAATATTGAGTGCCCTCAGAAAGGATTGCTTTTCTAATCTGGGTTCCTAGAATCTTCCTATGTGCAGCCAATTCACTGTGAAACATTTGGGAATTACTGAAGATTTTTTTTTGCTTCTGTCTGTCGGTGTAGAATCCTTTTGCAGAAAATGAGGAATCGCAGCAAAGATCAATGAGGATTTTGGGAATGAACACTTGGGACCTTGCTCTCGAACTGATGAGTTTTGATTGGAGTCTGTTCAACTCAATCCATGAGGTAAGCAGGGATAAAAGAATTGATAACGTTGTTTTAACTTTTAAATGAATGGTTTGTTGTTGTTGCTTGTCTTGAGACATTTGTGTAGTGATATAGTTATGCTAGGGTGTGGTCTAAAAGCTGTCTGGAGGAGTTAAAATATATTGAAAATCTAATATATCCTTGGAAAGTCAGAATATGTACCATGCTTTCTTTGCTTCTTGTTCAATCATGTGCTTGGTGTAGGTGTGAACATGCTGGGTTTATATGCACAGACACCTGTAGGCAGGTATAAGATCTGTAGGGATGTGGTTGCATAGATTTATACCGATAT
Source organism: Chionomys nivalis (assembly GCF_950005125.1). NCBI lineage: Eukaryota > Metazoa > Chordata > Mammalia > Rodentia > Cricetidae > Chionomys > Chionomys nivalis. Next base: position 4,940,868 of record NC_080095.1, on the reverse strand, counting down.
ATGATGCTATAATGAGATTAAAAAGTAATTTTACCTTTGGTGTTAGGATTTCCATATATAAATATACATATATATTTATATTTGTATGCAAGCATTTATACACACACATCCATCCTTTTACTTAAGAATACCTCATAAATTTGCCAGGTCGTGATGGTGCACATCTTTAAGCCCAGCACTCGGGAGGCAAAGGCAGTCGGATCTCTGTGAGTTCGATGCCAGCGTGGTCTACAGAGCTAGTTCTAGGTCAACCATGGCTTCCCAAGAAACCCTATCTTGAAAACAAAAAAAAAATCATATTTCATAAATTTTGTAATGTACTATGAAATTTCAAATACTGTCTTATAAATTACATTTTTATGTGTATGGACGTCTCCTTTGGAGACAGATTATAATGTTTATAAATTATATGCTAGGAGCAAAGTGCTACTGACAGTTTGGTGGTAGCAAGTCTCACAGAAGCCAGGAGATAGAAACAGATAGAAACGCTGCAGGTACCCGTGTGGTATGTTCGTCTTTCATGTAGAGCAGCACTTCCTTCTGGGGCGCCTTTTCTTCTGCAGGGAACCTCACGACTGCTTCCTTTCAGCATCTGTTAACATTTGTTCATAGTTTCTCATTAAACACTGTAGCATTATAATCCGGTTTGAACTCGCTCAGACTGGATGACTTCCTTCTTTAGGAGTGTCAGTCAGGTGGGATCTGCCTCTGCTTGTGCAGTGGTGAACTTGATGACTCCTGAAGAGAACACATGCACCCAGTTAAAAATGAACCTCTCCATTGCTTTGTCTGGTTACAGCAAATAGTTACTGGTCTTGGCTTGTTTTGTGAACTTTTGCAACCCACTCTTTATTTCCACTTTATTTCTGTCTATGATCTTGAAGTGTCTTTAAACACTGATTATCAGAGAGTACCAGAATCAACACCTGAGGACCTGTTAGAATTATAGATTTTCAAAGCCCACACACAGGCATGGTGGTGCCCACCTATGATCCTCTTTCCTCGAAAGCCTAAGACGAGAGGATCAGGAAGCCAGGGGTCCAAAACAACCTGGGCAATGTGGTGAGACCTAGTATCAAAGGATGTTTCTGTCCCTCGTAGACTTCTAGTCAGATATGTGGGAAGAGGTCCAGTAACCTGATCCTTACCAGTCAGTGCTAGGGTGGCTCAGAGGACCACCTTAATAATCCGTTCCCCATTGGATCCGATGTGCAGGAGCAAATACTAGTGCCATTAGTTGCCTTATTTAGTAAGTAGGAGGGAGGGAGGGAGAGAGGGAGGGGGAGGAAGGAAGGAAGGAAGGAAGGAAGGAAGGAAGGAAGGAAGGAAGGAAGGAAGAAGGGTTTTTGTGTGTGAGGGTTCTAGGTAAGTATTGGTGCACAAAGCACACTGGAAACTGAAGGTAAGCTAGCTTGAATAGACTGTGTAGTTGTCTGCCATATTTTCTGTCAACACATGAAGAATATGGAAGTGACCTCTTAAAATGGCTCATAAAGTAATTGAATTTTGCATCAGCTTGACTTGGGCTAAAAGTTAACATGTTTCTTTCAGCAAGAGCTGATCTACTTCACGTTCAGCAGGCAGGGAGGTGGAGAGCACACGGTGAACCTCAGCCTTCTGCTCCAGAGGTGTAATGAAGTCCAGCTATGGGTGGCCACGGAGATCCTGCTCTGCAGCCAGCTGGGCAAGCGCGTGCAACTGCTGAAGAAATTCATCAAGATTGCTGCTCAGTAGGTTTCCTTGAGAAAGTGTGGTGATGTTTCAGGGTTTTGTTTTCTTTTACTTTTTGTAATTATAAGAAGGGTTGGGATATTGCAACGTAATACTGAGTTAAGTGATTGAAAAGGTTTGTTTTTGATTATTTTTGTCCTTTCGTTGGAAGTTTTCATGTCTTAAAGGAAGTGTCAAAATAACAGACTCGAGCACTGAGCTGTCTGCTTAGAAGTTATAACCAGGTAGTAAGTTCTTGTACAATATAGCTAGTGGCACTGCCAGTGGGCTGGGAAAATGAAAGATGATGTGTGTGGTGAGGGCATCATGGAAATTCAGAGACATTATAGGATCTCTGTGAGTTCAAGGCTAGCCTGGTGTGCATAGTGAGACCATATCTCAAAAAATATATATATAAACAAATCAAATAAGGCACTTATCAATTGAAAAAAGGGTATCTGGTACCAATCTCTGGCCTCCTCACAACAGAGGATAAGCACAAACACACACACACACACACACACACACCAAACATGCACATATATACATCATAAATAAATTTAGAGTATTTTTTGCACATATGTTATTTTGAGAAGCATTGAGGGTAGAGTAATTGCTGTTTGTCTCTCTGTTGTTTGAGACATTTAGAATGTGGGTGCAGACTGCGATCCTCCACTGGGCAAAGAAATCCATCCGCTGTTATGTAGACATGAGGAGTATCTTTACATAAGGAGGAGATTTTTTCTGATTTGGCCTACACAGCCAGAGCTGGTCAGGCCTATGCAGCCAGAGATAGAGGCAACAGACTCCAGAAGGCTTCTTCCCCGTGCGTCCCTGTGCTGTAAGGAGGCTATCATGCATTGTACTCTGGTGGGATGGTGCTCCACCCAAGGGAGCTGCTTGAGCCCAGAGGCTTCCTGCCATGCAAGTATATTGTAAGTTTAATCCATTTTACTCAATAATTCAATCTTTTGTAAGTGATTTTTTAAATATAGCCTGATATTGAATATTATTTTTCATTAGACAAACTAAGTTACTTCAAACTTGTTTTGATTTACTTGTTTCAGGCTTAACTTTGATAACATATACAGAAGGCTATTTAATGATAGATAGAAATTGGTCTCTCCATCCAAGCTTGTCTCTATAAATAAATTATGTTTGTATTGAGCATGACTGACCATTAATTTGTATATCTTAATTATCTGTAACAATTTATAGTGTTACTAATTGTCTTTTTATAAGATTAGAATTTTATGTTAGCCTTAAAAAATAGAATTCTGATTTAAAGATCCTTTAGTGTCAAAATAAACTTTAAACCATAAATACAGTCTACAGAGAAAATGAGAACTTTATATCCATGATCCTTTTATAATGTACTTTTATAAAATGCTAGTTTTGTTTTATATGACTCAGTTTCAAAACAAACCATCTTGGAAGTCTGACCATACCTCATTGGCCTAATAAAAGGGAGTCACGTAGAGTGTTTACTAGAGGGATCCGTGGGCCTCATTTTATGGGTATGGCCTTAGTTGGTTTATACAACATGGCCACCTTAACTGTGATGGCAGTGAAGTCACATGATATGCTCTTTCTTGACTCTTAGTGAAGATGGTGGCAGCCACTTGTTGTTATTACTCCAAGGTGAGCCCATGAAGCGCGCCCTTTTTCCTAAATAAGAGTCGGGTCCACGTTACATCATGGTTTGCTACAGCAAGTTAATTTTATCTGTACATAGACTTTCTAAATCACAGTCAATGAATTTATAAATTCTGAAGTACAGAAAGTTAAAGTTTCAACAAAAGCTTTAAACAAAACCAGAAAAAATGGGGGCTAATTCAGACAGTTAAACCCTTTCCTGTTTGTAACCCTAACAGAAAAGTTCACTTCTTTGTTCTCCAGCACAGTTCCTTTCCTAGCTCTTCTGCTTAGTTCTCCTTTTTGGTTATTTTTTGGCTCTGTTTTTGTTTTTGTTTTTCGAGACAGGATTTCTCTGTGTAGCTCTGGTTCTCCTGGAACTCGTTCTATAGACAAGGCTGACCTCAGATGCAGAGATCCACCTGCCTCTATCTCCCGAGTACTGGGATTAAAGGTGTGCACCACCACTGCCTGGCGTGTTCTCCTTCTCCCTGTCAGAGTCAGGGACTTTGGAGGAAACTTTTAAGCAAACATGCTTGGGTCTGGAGCACATGGACCAAAACCCAGCTCCAGAGTCACCTTCTCAGTCCAGTAGAACAGCACAGACAACTTTCCATTTACAGACGACTAAATCTCTGGAAGTCTGAACCCAGTGGTCTACACGGTGTGTGCATCTGCAGACGGAGGAGACAACCTGAAATGCTTTACCTCCTAGCTACTGAAGATAAAAGCAGGATTTTCTAGGTTTGGAGAAGTATAAATACAAGTAAGACAAAAGCATAAGGCCAAAAGTTCTATGGTATCTCAGGAGCAATACAAGATATCTGAATATACAGACATTCAGCCCAGCAGGAATAGCAGCCAGCAGACATCCTGGCTCTGAGTATGGTTGTAAGTCAACTGTGAGTTTCATGGGAAAGGCGGCCTCGGACCATGCTGTCGTTCCTGTCCTCTTATGAAGTTACATAAATCAGTTTAAGTATTGGAAATAAGAGGTTCCAAATCTGGGCCAGCAGTAGCTGTTTGCTCAGTGTGCATTGAGGCCAGATTGCATTAAAAGGCGAAGCAGAGTCACCAGTTTCCTGACTGACTCTTCTTACATTAGCCTGCACACAGGTCAAAGGAGTGTCTTATCGGTACAGAAAATTTGGAAACCATGGCTTGGCCCAGTTCCAGGTCCAGGCAGGGGTCAATGTCCAGTTGAGAAGAGCATCCCATCCCCTACATCTGGAAATGATCACATGCCCCTAGATCATGAGGGTGTTCCCAACCTATACAATTCCAGGGTGAAGGAGCCACAGGGCCAGTGGAAAGTCTCCTAGCCAATGGAAAACTCCCATTCCCTTCAACAGAGTGGGCCTTAGGAAAGTTTCAGTATGTTGAGCTCCAGTGGTCTCCAAACCCTAGCTAGGGTACCTCAGAGTTAGATCCATGGTTACCTAGTTCCAGTGTTTTTCTGTGTTGTGTGTGTGTTCTGTTCCAATGCAGCATGGTCTCTCACCTAGGTCAGACTGTATCAGGGGTAGATGGTATGGTGAGAGAGAAAGGATGGAGACAGAGAATGAAAAGATAAGGTTGCCTGAGACAAACCTGTGGCCCTGCTGGGGCTTGAGCAGCTGGTAGGCTGCTCTGTTCCATCCTGGGTCTTCAGTATCATGTTAGATTATTTTTAAAAGGCAAAGAAGGAGAAGGCGGGAAGGAAGCAAGCAAGCAAGCAGGCTCCGTCTGACCTTAGGCAGGATCACGTTTATTCATGCTGAGGGAACATCTTGTCACCCATGTGTGTGGCTGACAAAATGCCTACAGGGAAAGATGGGCCATGGTCACTTACATGGATGGAAATGGGAAGGAGTGGCTTCTGTAATCCTCCAGGAAACTGTCATTAACACTGAGTTTTTAGGGAATCAGGTCAAGGAAAATAGCCTCTGTGGTTCAGTTTAGATAAAGCCACGTGGGTTTTACTACGTGGTGCCTGATACGGCTAAACCTACCACTCTGGAACTGTGCAGGGCTGAATGTGCGTCAGCCTGGCTTGTCCAGAAAGTGCAGCGTGATCGCTTGTCATGGGTGTGGATCTGGATGAGGCCTTGTGGGAAGTCAGGCTTCCTGCTACAAGGTGCTATCGCTCAGCATGCTGCTCCGTAGAACACAGCGAAAGGCCTGGGACGGGATCTGGTCTGTCCTGGTTTGGGAGAAGGAAAGGCTGCATCTCAGGAGTGTGGGGTTGGAGATAGGAAACACTGGTGAAAGGAGCCTTTGCTGCTCTCTTTGCTTTCTGGGTGAGAAGAACACTCTTTCCATGGAGGGCACCCTGAAGATGAGCTCAGCAGAGCAGCAGCCTTTGCGAGCTGATGAGCCCTGTGTTCAGCTGAGAGGAAGTTGTAGGAGACGGTTGGCTGGCAAAGGCAGATGCAATCCTAGGAGAGTCTGGCCAAGAGACCCATAGGCCCAGAACTTGCTTTAGGAATGCTCTCCTGAAAGTGGGAAGGAACCTGGCCAAGGGACCCAGAAGCAAGAGACTGAGGCAGCACCTGTCTGAGGTCTGCTGTGATTGGATAGAGGAGCAGGTAAAGGTCTGTACCCTAGGCTGACACTTTTGTGCTGACTGGGGCTTTATTTGTGGTTTTGTTATTTGCTTGTCTGTTAACTCAGCCACTGTATTCTAAAATGGCTCTGAGATTCCTGAAGGTGCAGTTTATGGTTAACAGTTTCTTAGAACACAAGTTAGATGGAGAAACAGTACGCCGAGGCTCCAAGGAGTAAGGAGGCACCACCCGGTCCTTCCTCAAGACAGGACTGGAGCTAGCCTGGGGAAGTGAAATATATTCCTGTCTTCTCCTATGGCGCAGTGCTCCTGAATTATTTATGGTAATGGTCTCTCCCCCGTCCATGGAACAGAATGGCAACTGAAACATAAAGTTAAATTCCCCATAATCACACTGTAGGAAGAACCCAGGGAAAACAGCAATTTCCACAATCATGAAGTGTTTTCCCTGCCTAAGGCATGCGATTTGCATATTCATGTTTCCCTCCTTCTCACTGTCCCCCTCCCCCACCTCTGTGGATTGAGTGCCTTTTCTCTCCTCACTCAGACAAAGGAATGGTTGCTGGACTGGGATGCTCAGTGTCAGGCAGCCTGCTCTCATCTCGGAATGAATGGCCTTGTAACAGGATTCCAGGCCTGATTGGCATCTAATTTCTGTTCAGAATCAATTTGTCTGGTGTGGAAATTGTGTCTACATTAATTTAATTTCTTTTTTCAAGACAAATTCAGATGGTGTGTGTGGGTGTGGATTTTATGACTAAAATGGAGCTATGTGGACCTGAAGAAATGGTGTGAACAGGTGAAAGATGGAAGCCATATAAAGACATCGAAATAAATGGTGCTGAGTGCAAAGGCTTCATCATGAAAAATAAACATTTACCTAAAAGCTCTTTTTTTCAGCCGCAGGACTTGCTCTGTGCATGATTTGCTGTGCATCAAGCAGTTGGATATACACAGTAAAACAAATGAGTAGATATGTATGTACTCCAGCCTTAATGCGCCTGACGGCAGCAATGGCCTATAGGGCCTCCCTTGTGTGGGAGGACTCATGGGTGGGTGGTATCTTCTGGCAGTAGATTAGAGCATTCTCACTGACAGGAGTTCCAGTAGAGGAGAGATGGGGCTACCTCAAGCTTTCCTGTCTGCTATGAACTCTGTCGTCTAGAATGAGGGAAGTGAGTGGAGTCAGTGCTAAGCCTTAGGCAGCAGAAAATCTCAAAGTAATCATAGACAGGAGGCCCCTTCCTTCAGTGTCTTCATAGACTGTGCCACACACGGCCATCGGGGGTGTGGACGTTGACAAGAGACCAGAGGAAGAATCAGCAAGTCTGGGCTCCAAGGGCCTCATTCCTAGGTATAGGATCTGAAGGCTGCATCAGAACTGGACAGACTTGGTGTCTTGGTAGTGAAGTGCCTGCTGGACATATGTTCACGGTATCTTCCGCTCTGGGTGTGGAGACAACAGTGTCTTTCCAGCTCCTCTCTTCCCGGCATGGAGTCCAAGTACAGTTAGACTGGAGCAGTGTGTGGTTCGTGAGGCAGACAGGGCCTGCTAGAACACAGCCCATTCTTACTCACCGTAGTGCCGCTAAAAGGCACAGCTCTGGCAGACAGCACATGTCGGTACCTTCAGCTGGCAGACACTGTGAAGCTGAAGCGAGTCTGAGCTATATAGTAAGTTCCAGTACAGCCTGGGCTGCATAATGAGGCTCCATCTCAAAACAAACAAAACTAAACAAAAATCAAAAACACTTTTCACATGTATAGCTTTTGTACCATCATGTAATAGCCGGAAGCCCATGAAAAAAATCACAAGTAAGTGAAAAGTTTCATAACAAAGATTCCCGATGCAGCATTCTGTGTAACAGGGAAGAATTGAAACTAGCAAAGGCTGTGCTAGGAAAACTAAGTAAGAAAAATATGAAACGTGCTCTCATTGTAAGAGACAAGATCTTCCTGTATTTCTAGACTGGCCTTCAATTCTCATTGAAGTAGAAGGTAACCTTCTTGAACTTCTGAATCACCTGTCTTCACTCCCAGTGCGGGGATTACAAAAGTGTCCATCTTGTTTTCTTATGTTTATAAATAAGAAATTGGAGAGCTATCCCATAATGTATGTATATGCTCAGATAAACAGGTGATAGATAGATAGATCGATGGATGGGTGGATGGATAGATGGATGGATAGATAGGTAGATAGATAGATAGATAGATAAGAGAGAGAGAGATAGTGTTCTGTCTGAATGAATGTGAGAACTTAGGCCTGTGAGGTGAGAGGGGCACACCAGCCAAAGGAACAGAAATCACAGGGACTAAGAGCTGAGGAGAGCTGCAGGGGCCATCCGTGGCGGATGAAGAGAAGCGGCCATTTCAAAGCGCAATCGCTGAACTCATAAATGTGCATAAATGAATGTCAGAGGAGGAAGGATCTCCTGCAGTGTCAGGAAGGGTTTTCTTTTTTTTTCTTTTTTTTTTTTTTTTTTTTTTTTGGTTTTTCGAGACAGGGTTTCTCTGTGGTTTTGGAGCCTATCCTGGAACTAGCTCTTGTAGACCAGGCTGGTCTCGAACTCACAGAGATCCGCCTGCCTCTGCCTCCCGAGTGCTGGGATTAAAGGCGTGCACCACCATCGCCCGGCTAGGAAGGGTTTTCTTGAGGGCAGAGAGGAGCCCAAGAGCCATAAACCTTTCTTTTGCATTAGAAACGGTTGAGCCATACCTCCCCGTGAACAGTGACAGTTGTGTGGGCTGAACTCGTGTCCCAGAAGTCTTTTTTTGTTTGTTTGTTTTTTGTTTTTTTTGTTTGTTTGTTTTTTCGAGACAGGGTTTCTCTGTGGCTTTGGAGCCTATCCTGGAACTAGCTCTTGTAAACCAGGCTGGTCTCGAACTCCCAGAAGTCTTGAGGGCTTCATCAGTGATAAAGCAAGCAGTGCCCACTGTTTGAAAGAATGCCTGCTCAGTCCCCACTCTCCTTTCTTCGCAGCTGCAAAGCCCAGCAGAACCTGAACTCCTTCTTCGCTATTGTGATGGGTCTCAACACGGCCTCTGTGAGCCGGCTGTCACAGACCTGGGAGGTGAGCCTGGGGCTTTGCACTGGGAGTCAGGGTGTGGATGTGGGGCAGAATGAAACACTCCAGGGGGTACTAGAAATAAGATTGAAGTAGTTTAAATGAGACAAATTCTGCTTGACTAAAAGTATTTTTAGTAGGACTGTGACAGGGTGATAGGAACCATTTCTATCAAATGGTCTTAACATGATTCTTTAAAGTATCTGAAGAAGATTTTTGAAAAGTTAAATGTTTTAAATTTCTCTTCACCCTCCTCTGCATTTTCTGAAGGCATCTCTAGCTCATGCTGGCTAGACATTCTCCAGTCTGCTCTGTGGAGCAAGGTGTGCACAGAGATGAATAGGATACTGGCCTGAGTGAGGGGGTGCACACCGAGATGAAGTTGAGCTTCAGTGCCCCCCATTTGCAGACCTTGGCCATGTTCACATTGCCATGTATAGCTTTTCAAAATTGCCAAAGTAAGTTTGCATTCTAGTTTTCTTAGAGAGGACTTTCTATATCTACAGAAAGCTTAAGCCTCCCAAGTTCCAGTTCTGCTTCTGTAGATGGTGAAATCTACTTGCACTATGAGATGCAGGAGACCAGTGTAGTTGACCTATTGCTCCAGATGATGCATGGGAAGAACCAAATTAGGAGAGCCGGAACTTAGTCAGAAGCATCAGACTGCCACTCCTGCAGCCCCACCCTGCTTTCTTGCTTTCTGTGGGCTTCTGTCCCCTTACCCTCTGTCTCTTCTGACTGTCTCCCTCACCCTGCACTGTCTCTCTCCTCATCTCTCTCCAATTTTCACGTCACCGTCCTTTGGGCTGTAGCCTGCATGCTCCACTGTGGTCTCCTTGGCCTCTCCTGGTTCCCTCAGTGGCTGTGTCATTCTCCCTATGGATTCAATCCTTTCGAGTCAGGAGCTGTGCCCAATGGAATGCACTGTGCTGAACCAGGGGTGGGATAGTGCTGTCCTTCAAGACGGGAAAGGCTTGCCCTCTCTGCTTCAACAAGATGGCCAAGAACACTAAAGATTAAAGGAGATGGGAGAAAACTGCCATGCTGATTAGAGCAACAGGAAGACAAATGGATAGCAAGGGTCTTCACAGAATGGAGTTTGAATTGAACCACAAAAGAAACTTTGATTTGCAGAAGTAGCTGAATTACATTTAAAAAGCTGAATCGGCATATTGGCTGCCTACTGAGTTGCACACACTGCTTGAAAGCGAATACCAGAGAATGCTGTGTGCTGAAGGACCTTTTACCAGGTCTCACTGGCCCAGGGAGAAGTGAGCGGAGACCCTCCTGACTCAGAGCCTGGGCAGCAGGGCTTTGGAGGTTGAGGAAGAAGTTGTTGGTAGCTGAGGTTGGGCTTCCCAGCAGAGGACCTTACGGTCAAAGGAAGGTGACCATGTATTCAAATAAAGGGAAGAAGTAGGTTTGAGAAGTAGTCAGAGGTTGGCAGATTTCTGAGCTGAACTAGCGGGCACTCTCCATTGTGAGACAGCCCGGCCATTGTACTGCAGCAGCCGCAGCTAGTGAATGACGGCCATGGGTGTGTTACAAAACTGGTCTCCAGGCCAGGTTTGGCTCTGGCCTGACTTCTGGCTAATACAGTTGGTTTTAAGTACAGCAAGTTGGTGGTACCACTGGGGTGTCCAATAAAATAAGATGTAATTCAAAGGAAAGACTGGAAATAATTACAAAAGTCTGCATTTTATATTTTCTTTATTGGGACAAAGTTATTTCCAGGTAAATTAAACTACATACTACAATAACTGAGTCAAGAGTCGAATTATCACACTGAAAAATTAAGTAGTTTTAAAGTTTTAGTTAAAGTTTTAAAGTAAGTAAACGTACGATGATTATTTTGATTCAGTTTGAAGACGAAACCTCTCTGGAATATCTTGGCCTTCCTTGTTAATGTTAATAGCTAGAATCCATTAAATAGCAACCATGGACATGGACCATTGTGCATTTATTTCATAGGTTGTTGCTGAAGGCTGAGAGCAGCGAGGGTGCAGACTCACACTAAACTAGAAAGGGGCAGGGGCGGGGGCAGAATTCACACAGGGCCTTGGTTGGGTCAGCTTTCTGTGACTGGACACTAAGGCAGCGTGAAAAGCTCTGCGCTCTCTCCTACTCGTGGGAAAAGGGGTCTGGAGCATTTCCAGGTCTGTTTTCGTGAGCCTGAATTTTTACCTGGGAGGATGGCACGGACACACATTCCCTTCAATTCAGGTTGGATAATTCCATCCTCTAAGGTGCAAGCTGAATCCCTAAAGTTTTCCCCGTCTGTGTTACCTGGCTTCTGCAGTGTCGCCGTTCACATGAAACACATCCAGCCACCACTGTCCCCACTTGGGCAGGCTCTTAGAAGGACGAGCACATTCGTCAGAGATGAGATACTGAACTGAAATCTGTGTTCATTACATCACCACATTGTGTAGAAAGTTTAGCCAGCTAGATGCCTTCATCGTGTGGCTGCCAAGATATTTTTATCAACATGCCTAACGAAGGTCATGTTGAGGAGATGAATAAACGTGCAAATGAGATGCAATCAGTGTAGAGTCCCAGGGCCGGTATCTATGCTCAGAAATGTATCGTGAGTAAGCAGAACTCAGTGCAAATGTCCCTTAGTGCCCCTTCTCAGAATAGCTGCCTTCTATGACCTTTGTGGTTGCTGACTGTGATTTTGTTGTTTTGGTTTAAGAAAATTCCTGGGAAGTTTAAGAAACTTTTCTCTGAACTTGAAAGCTTAACGGTAAGTAAAGGAGACTTTTCTTCAATGTAATATTAGTGCTATTTCCTTCTGGGTTCAGGGTTCAAATTACTGTCCTTCATGATATTAGTGCCTAACTGACTGTTTGCATGTAAAATGACAGTTTTGAGCTGGGTGTGGGGATAGAATCCTAGGACTTTGGTAGACTGAGGCAGGCAGATTACAAATTCCAGGCCAGCCTTTACTATGAAATAAGTCCCAGTTTTAAAAATAAACAGTACAGTGGGATAACGGAAGAGCTGAAATCTCATGAAACCCCAATTCTAGACAAAGAACTGCAAGCAACTAGAAAATACTGAGAGTGGAGAAATAGTGGAGAAATACTCGGTTGGTTGTTCAATACCAAGTGATCATACGCATGCAAGAAACATTATGCAACCTGAGTAGGTTGTATTTATGTACTTGGGAACACACACACACACGTTTTACACACACACATTGAAGGAAAAGAAGCCATGAATTTGGGAGAGGACGGGGGCAGTTTCAAGAGAGGAGTTGGATGGAAGAAAGGGAAGAAGAGAAATGATAAAATTTCAAAGATGTTTCATTTATAATTTGAAGACTAAATGATAGGTGGGTGGTAAGTAGGTAGGTAGATGGTGGATGATAGGTAAACAAACAGATGGTAGATGTGTCTAAGACTGAAGCATGGTGCCCGTTCAAGCTGCCTCCTCTCCCTGGAAATCCACGTGATTGTTTCACAAGGCGTTTTCCATTCCACAGCCTGAAAGTAGTTGGTATAAATTTGGTGAGTAATTCAGTGTGATTTACATTAATCTTTCCCCCTTTACTTATTGTTTCTTAGGTTTATATTCTTTAGATTTTTAGAATTTGGCATTGTCTTTGTGTTCTGAGGGCAGTTTCTCTTTGTGGTGTACTTAACAAAAGACTTTGAGGTTACCTCATGGTAGAGCTCATGCAGAGGCAGCTAGCTGCACTTGAAGAACCTATTTGAGGAAAATGACAGGGCAATCAAAAGGTGGCCGTCTCTTACAGTCATCTTCCGTTATTGTAAACCGATACCTTGAATTCTAAGCATTGCCTAAATTGCCTGCCCTAATTAGTGGATTTACCCTTTGAGTAAACCTTTATCCGCCTCATTCTTCGGAAGAACCTTGCTGTATCTAATCATGTTCAAATTGTACAGCAGATATAGATTGAGAATTGCTTCTATAGTGCATTGATTTTTCTTTCTCTGTGTGATCTGCTTGGTTGGCAGGATCCTTCCCTAAATCACAAAGCCTACAGGGATGCATTCAAAAAGATGAAGCCACCAAAAATTCCTTTCATGCCCTTATTGCTTAAAGGTAATGATTTTCTATCTGTTATGGTATGCAATGTCATCTTCTAGAATTGTCTTTTCTAACTATAGCAGAAACAATGGAACTCTCAGTTAAAACAATAGTATTGAAAAGAGCTCCAACTTTTATACCTCTATAGTTGCATGGAATTGTTTTTTAAATACCCAGCTGTTTTTTCAAATATCTAGAATGTATGGTTGTAGTTGAGCGGTGTCAAAGCATTGTCTCTTGAAGCCTGTATGTTTATACCCTACTGTTCCTAAGCCCCGTATTGTTTTCTTTAGTGCCGTGACATAGGTAAACAAGAATAAAGGTAGCATACAGAGCCCAAAGGCCTAGTTTGTTTTCATCCGTGTTTCAGAGACAGCAGTGCACACTGATGGGTGAGAAACCCTGTCTTTCCACAGAAGCTGCGCATCTCATGAACACTCTCTGTCTCCGAGAAGTGGGTCCTAGTTGGGAAGTTACCGAACAGCTCCACATACAGCACTGAACCCTCTCCTGTAGAGGACACACAGTTCATGTGAAACATGGCAGTCCTGAGGGCACTTGGGGGATGCACAGCATAATTTGTGCAGGGCTGAGAATCTGCTCAAGGCAAGTCAGCAACGTGAGGAGAGGTTGAAATGCCAAAGTCAGAGTTTAAAGGTTTCGTTACTGTCTTCCTTCTTGATCTCACTTGCATTAAGATACATCTATGCAGGCTCATAGGTGTCATCGCAAAGTGCAGAACCTTCAGCTGGAGGGGGAGTGGCAACAGGCGCGAAGGAACTCCTGGAATTATTTAGGCACAAATGGGAACAGGAGAAAATATGAGGGAAAGGAACTGATTTGAGTTAGAAAACTAGAAACATTAAATGCTTGTAAGGCACTGTCTTCAAACTAGTGTCTCTCTAACTTAGGAAGAAGCAGTCCTGCCCCTTAGTGCTTCCGAACCCCTGAAGCCAAGGCACCCACTCACCTGAGCATGCGTGCAGCTTTCTGCACCATTTGGTGGCAGCAAGACAGATTTCCTTCTTTTCTGTTGAAAGCACATTCACTCAGTCTTAGAGGGACTAGCTTAATATTCATGACAACTCTTCCTCTCGTGTCTACCTTCTGATTCAACTGGCTTTCAATTAGAAAATGGGGAGAGGTTGAACTCAGGGCCTGTGTATGCAGGAAGGGTTAGACCTCCCATGGCTCCTGTCCCAGTGAGAACTCTTCAGCTGCTAAAGCCTTTCTTCTCCTGGTTCCAGCCTGTGTCCTCTTGTCACCTCCCCCACCTTCTGTTCACCAGTCCTGTCTGTACTTTAGTTTCCTGGAGCCCACCCCAGCATGTGCACACATGTGCTTCTACTCACACACACACACACACACACACACACTCACACTCACGTACATACTCACACACACTCTCACGTTCTTTCCACAGATACACTCCCGCACACACTCACGTGCTCACGCACTCTCATATACAAACACTCACACACACTCACACTCCTTAGTGCACTATCCCCCTGCTGCCTTCCACAAGTCCTGAGACCCTAAGGGGAAGAAGGAAGCCAAGTAGGAAGACATTCAGGAAAGGATGTGGGGAACGGCAGCTGGTGTGGCAGAAGCTCAGCAGGTGGATTCGAGCTGGAAGTGGGAGACCTAAACCCTTTCATGCCCGATGCCCATGTCTGAAGGACCCTCCCTCCGACTGATTCCTAGCTCTGCCGCAATGGCATGAGCATGATTTAGCTGTGGCTGTCTCCTGAGCCATCGTCTCTTTGCATACTTCCTACAACCACCTTAGAAAGCCTTGTGAGAAGTAAGTGGTTAATCCATGCAAAACACCCAAAGCCGTGCCTGATAATATTGTCACTGGGCACCACCATCCTTTGCAGCATGGGGTGGGGCCAGGGGGCACCAGCAGCTAAGCGGAGCCTGTGGTCTGAAGTTCTGTGTGAGGCGGCCGAGTGAGGACAGAGTGATATTTGCTGTGTATAAAATGTAAAAGCTGACCTGGAAAACTGCTCTTTTGCAATCTTGTGTTGTAGCAGTGAAACCATGAAAGATAGCAAGATATTGTTCAATTAAACCAACAAAGGATAGAAAGCTCATGTTCCCGCAGCAAGCTGTAGTGTATGCAAGGGTCACCTTGGGGACAGTTGTGTGTGTCATCGTGTGTGTTGTGTGTTGCCTCCTGGTGACCATGAGAGCACAAGCTCTCAGCGCTGTACGCAAGTTTTGGCAGCCCCTGTCTCAACAGCTTTGACTGAACCTGTTTCTATTTTTGGTGGGTTTGGTCTGTTGTTGATGACAGCAAGGGTATTTACATGTCCTTTAAGTTGAATGACCTGTACTGCAGTCCTTGTCTGTGGGGACGCTAAGGTTCCATCATTATGGAACCTTTTTTTTTTTTTGTATGGCAGAAATTCTCAGAGCCTGAGATGCTAGCTTAATAGGTCTCATTCCCAAATCTTTATCTCTCTTGTTTGTTGTTGTTGTATTTTTTGTTTGTTAGTTTTCGAGACAGGGTTTGTCTGTGTAGCTTTGGATCCTGTCATGGAACTTGCTCTTTAGGCCAGGCTGGCTTTGAACTCACAGAGATCCACCTGTCTCTGCCTCCTGAGTGCTAGGATTAAAAGTGTGTGCCACCACCTCCCGGCTTCATATCTTTATCTCCTGAGGAGTCACTTTTTCCAACAAAAGCAGGTATTCTTTCAGCGCCCTCAGCCACTTCTTTAGGGAAGTGGGTAAGACACAAGCCCTTACACTAGACACAGGACCAGCCACTGAACTGCACCCCAGCTCCTCGCTCACTTCAAGTCTTCTTTCTCTTCTCCAAAAGCAATCCATTCCACTACCTTTGTTGTTTTCTCTTCATTGGCGATGCTGTCTCTACCAGTCAAATCACTTCTGGTGCACGGGCTTTGAAGACCAAACTTAAACTGTTTTATCTAAAGCAGCTCCCATTTTCACTGGCTAACAGGAGTTTTTATACAAATATGTAAATATCAAATCCCTGTTGCTTATGAATATTCATTTATTTTCTACTCAGTCTTTTGACCCGGAGACATAGCAAACCAATCAGACATTAGCTGACAGCGCACGTGGGAATGTGAACTCTTCTAGGGAGGCTGCGCTGCCCTAAGCTTCCATTTCAGATGTTATACAGGCTTAGTTTTATGCCACCTTGTCGCATATGTGGCACAATTTCAAAACACTGAAGACAAAAATCATACACTGCATTGTTTCTAAACAATTTGGTTGTTTCTTGTTCTCCTCCTAATAGTATATTTGATCTAGCTGTTTTTTAACTTTCAGATGTAACATTTATTCATGAAGGAAATAAAACATTCTTGGATAATCTCGTCAACTTTGAAAAGCTGGTATGTAAACTTCACGACTTCTCCTTCTTTCTCTCTGGAAGGGAAATGCATGCTTGTCTTTCCTGAGCGCCCCTGGGTCCCTGCTGCACATGTGACGGTGTCACCACTAGGCTGGCAAGACTGAGAATCTGCCTTTTATTCTTGGAAATAACGTGTCATTATCTTAGCACCAGTGACGGGGTAAACCTATGGAAGCAGCACAAAGGCATGAGAGGCTGCTGTCAGGAGCAGTCCCCACATGAGAGGCTGTGTCAGAAGCAGGTCCAACATGAGAGGGCAGTTGCTGCACAGGCGTCTCTTGATGCCCCAGTGTAAGCCATCTTGAGACAGTGAGCAAGAAAGTCCTCTCAGACAGATGTGTCTGTCTTCTAGAACCCCGAGTTTAGATATGCGCCTGAGATTTGTGGGTTTGACAGGTGAGGGAAAAGGCCTCCTCTTTGTTGGCCTCTGCTGCAGGACCTCCCTGCTGATGGCTGTAGGGCCTGGCCAGGCCTCTTGTGTGCATTCCTGGGAGGCTTCTCCCTAACCACGCTGCGAGGACAGTCACAGGGTTATCCTCAGTGGGCCTGAGTGGGTGCCGCATAGCAATGTCCTACACAGACAGCCCAGTGACCAAAGGAAGGCATTTTTCTGACAGATGACCTTTAGTGCCATTGATGAAATAGTCCATCATGGTCAAAGGTGATCCCAGCACTCCTCTCTAGAGATGCTGACCTTTGACTGAACTTCCCAGTGTGGACAATGAATTTGCATGAGCTCTTTCGGGAACCATCCCAGCTGCCCATGAGACTGGAGTCAGGCTTCAGAGAAGGCCACTTGAGGTTGAGGCCCCAAACCATATACTGCACTGTCTGAAGAGCACCCAGACTGGAGTCTCCGAGTGATGTCTGGTTCTGACCTTGCCTTCTTACTGCTCTGCCCTAGTCGCCATGGTTCCCAGGATGTCAAGGTCGGCGGCCCACAGGAAGGGTAAAGTCAGCTCCTACCCACCACCCCAAACCCAGACTCCCAGTGTCTGCAAAGAGAGACATCCTCCACCCTCGCTCTGTAATAGCCCTTAGAACTCTGAAGATGATGGCTTCATGGCTAGTTATTTTTGAGAGCTGAGATGGAGACATGTTTTGTTTTCAAGTCTCTCTCTCTTTTTGCCCTGCATATTGTAGAATTGGAGCTTAGGTGTTTCACATGCTATAGTGAAGCCGACATGGCCAGCAATGGAATGTGTAGGGATTTTCATCTTGTTTTGTACTGTTCTATGATTCCCTGAGGACACATTAGCAACCAAAGTCTCAATCACTAGAATCCTCAGCCTAAGTATCTTCTTCTCAGTGTTTGGTATTTATAAATAATCACAGGAATAGGAAGCTATTGATCAGAATTTATTTTGTCTCCTGTCGAATGTGTCTGTTTCAAATCACCGAGGAGCATTGTAGGGCATGTGTGAAGATATGGGATATAGTCGGTCGTCCAGCCTGGAAGTCTCTGGGTCCAAGGCATCTGTGGCTCTCACAGATGCAGGAAAGCCAGTGTGCTCCTTAAAAACTGTTGCCTCCTCCGAGCAGACTAGGAGTTGACCTTCACCTAAAGCCAGCAGTGGCCTGGCTACATTCCTTGTACCATTTCTCCTCAGATAATGTCACAGCAGTGCAAAAACAGTTCCGTTCAGGCTCAAATGGACAGGGCCATGGGACGCTTCAAGCACCCTTTCCACCTCTCCTCTCATTGCCTGGCCTTTCGGCTTTCCCACCAGTGATTCCACAGAGCCCCAAAGTAGGGACTGAGATAAGGTATAAATACTTCATTACAGACTTCACTATATCTGTAAGAAAGTTTAAGAAAATAACATGGAAGCTGAGCATGAGTCTATAATCCCAGCACTGAGGAAGTGGGGTCGAGGGCTGTCACTGCCTCTAGATCCGCCTGAGGTTCTTAGTGCGTTCCAGGCCAGTCTAGGCTAAGTACAAGATGCTACCTCAAACAAGTGAGCAAACACAGCAGATCCTTGGCCATCAGATGTACACTGGCACGTCATTCCTTGCACGTGTGTGTGTGTGTCCTGCCCTAACGCTCTCTACCCGTGAGAGAAGGTCTTTCACTGAACCTGTAGCTAAGCTGGTGACCAGCAAGTCCCAGCGATCCTCCTGTCTCTTCTCCTGATTTCCCATGGTGCTAGCTTACAGGCACACGCATGGCCATGACAAGCTCCTTGTGTGGGTTCTGGAGAGTTGAATTCAAGCCCTCATGATTGCACTGCAAATGTTCTTGCCCACTGAGTCACTCTCCCTGGCCCTTGTATGTCATTTCTAAAGAGAGGAGACTACAGCAATGGTGGCCCGGCCCTCAGACCACCTGAAGAGCAAGTGGCTCTTCCAGCTCAGCATGCCTTGTGTCCTCCTATGTGGGAAAGACAGATGAGATTAGAATTTTTTTCAGAAAGACAAAAATCATTTTTTTTCTTTCCATTTTTTAAGACAGAGTTTCTCTATGTTACAGTCTTAGCTGTCGTGGAACTCATTTTGTAGACCAGGCTGGCCTTGAACTCACAGAGATCAGCTTGCCTCCACCTCCCGAGTGCTGGGATTAAAGGCATGTGCCACCACCACCAGACAAAAATCAATTTGACTTAGGCCAGTGTTCCACTCAGGAGCTGGGCCATCTTCATGTAGACAATATTCTTAGAGAGCGTCTCTTAGCAGAGGACAAGATTCACTGAAGCTAGGACAGGATCATCTTTCACAGTAATGAGCCAATGGGACCTAAGTAAATTAGGATGAGCAGGCAGTTTCTCATGGTGGACGTCAACATGGGCCAGTCAGCAGAGAAGTCCGAATGTGCTCCTTGTCTGACCGACACAGGCCATACGCAGACCTGGAAGTGCTCGGGAAGCACACTAAGACTCCTGTAGTTCCTGTACTAAGTTCCTTGCTGCCTCAGCAGCTCTGAATGCTTCTACCTCAAACTATGAAGTGTCAGAGGAGCAGAGGGTTCTACCCTGTTCTTTTTGTCCCCAATATTATGAGCATGATCTTTGACTGTGTCCACCTCCCATCCTGCCAGAAAGCCCAGAGGTGGGAATCAGGACTCACAGCCTTGAGCCTCACGTCAGCGCTGGCCTTTCGGGAGCTGAACAAATGGCACAGGATAGCCATCGGTGTGATGCCACAGGCTCAAACAACGGGAACTCTGTCCTGGGAATTGGGGTCGAATTGGGGAAGGAAATGTAACAATGCATGCACATAGACGTGAGTCAGGTCTCATTTCCTCTTCAAATGCCGCCTGGCTGCCCCGCTGAATTACCCAACATGGAGACGCATCGAATGAACCCAACTACAGCCAGGATAGTTCAATCAGACTTTCGGACTCAAGTAGCATTTCTGCCATTCTGTTGGATTTTAAGTGAGAAGGGTTTAGCGTTAGCATTATTCTTTGATCGCTGACTCACTGTTTGTCGTCTATGGATGCTCCTGTGTCTGAGTAGGGCAGGCAGGTTGTGAAGACGGTGCTGGGAGGGCCAGATAACGAATGGCATTGATCCTTGAGTAATGAAATATTTGGATTTTGGTTTGAAACAAAGTAAGGAGTTCTGTCATTCTCCAGAGAATAGGCCCTACTGTGTTATAATACTCTGGCGGCTGTGGAGAAGGAACTATCCATAGCAGAGGTTAGTTCTTCCAAAAAACCCTGTTTCCCACCATTATGAAAAGTGGAAATAGTGGAGTGAGCTAAAGACTACTGGAGAGACACAGTGGGAGGTGAGGGTCCTGGCCAGGTCTGCTGCTGTAGGGCTGTAACCCCGGCTACTCAGGAGGCTGAGGCGGGAAGACCGGGAGTTCTAGGCCAGCCTGGGCATGCAGGTGAGACACTCGGGGCTGCGGTAGCTCGGTGTTTATCTAGTGTGCACAAGGCCTAAGCATGGTCTCCTCCCCCAAAGCTGTACAGTTCAGATAATTTTAGTCTAGAGATCAGTGAGAAGCTAAAGGAAAGAAATTAGACTACGGAAGACAGGAAGGAAATATAAGTCAGAGACAAAACGGCCTTTGTAAAGTGGCGGTGCTGTCGCTTTTCTCTCATGAGTACGTCACTTCCTATCGTTATGTCAGCCCCTGAGTCCAGAATACTTGGTGCGTCCGCCCAGGACATGAATGTGAGCCATAGATGTGGTTCAGTTCGTGGCGCTGCCAGCTGAGCACTCAGGAGTCCCTGGGTTTGAGTCCCCAGCCCCATCACTGGGGCAGTGGCACACACGTGAGCCTGCGTCCTGAGTGCGCAGTCTTCTGGTGCTGCTGCCTGATTAGGGGGAAGGTAAAGGTCCCAGCGGTGACAGGAACAGAAAATCAGTGAGCGTATGCTGTGCTCCTCAGAAGGGAGGTTTCAAAACGGCTTCATGAAGACAACAACTCACCTTCAAGGAAAACACGGGCAAACTTGGGCAGGAAATCAGGGGCAGTAGAGACAGCATGTTCTCCTAAGGTCCAGAATACCTCCATTATTTGGGAGCCACTGCTTTTGCTGACACAAACTCAGTATTCTTGAATAATCCAAGTTTAATATAATCAATTAAACTCATGTCCAGCTCCAAGATGAACTCCGCTTTATCCCCCCAGGAGAAGGTTACCAGCTGCCCCTGCAGACACTGCTGTTTCAGTGGTGACCCTTTGCTGTGCTCCCTCTTCTGTCTTTCAGCACATGATTGCAGACACGGTCCGGACCCTGAGACACTGCAGAAGTAACCAGTTTGGTGAGTACCTGAAGTCGGGGTACGATGCATACTGACTTCTCAGTGATGCTGTCACCATTTAAGAAACACTTAGGACCCTAAATTTAAACAGATTATGAGGGGTATGTATAAGTGCGTGATGCTTTATAGTCTGCATTTTCACAGTATCCCTCCCTGCGTGTTTGGGATGTGGCACAGCACTGCCCCCTTGTGCAAGCAAGTCTGCACTGTCCGGATTGACTTCAGACAGACCCTTCACCCACCCACCCATCCCCTTTCCCCCTTTGCTTGCCCAGTCCCCCAGATTTACTGATGAGTTTAGCAGCATAGCCCTGCCTCCAGCCTCCTTGCTTTGCCCTCTGCTGAGTCTACGTATAGAAATAGTAATTTTTAAAAATGGAGAGATAGCCAGGTATGGTGGCACACCCCTTTAATCCCAGCACTCAGGAGGCAAAGGCAGGCAAATCTCTTCGAGTTTGAGGTCAGCCTGGTCTACAGAGTGAGAGAAACTCTGGAAAGAGAAGGGGGAGAGAAAGTGTGTGAGGCGAGCTGCAGACAGACCTCTGGAAGTTAAGAACACTTGCTGTTCTTGTAGAGGACCATGGTTCGGTTCTCAGCCCCCACATGGTAACACAACCATCTATAACTCCAGGTCCAGGGGATTCGATACCTTAACGGATGTCTGAGGACTCCTGCACACTGTGGTGCACGTACATACACACACTGAGGCACGCATACATATACATGAAATAAAATACAGTCCAATGGTTATAAATCAAAGATGGTGGAAGTAGACCTTAAGTAATATATCTTCATTACAATTTATTTCACAAATACGGCATATTTAGAGAACCAGAGCTTCTCCCCACCAAAGAAAGTACTCCTAATTGCTGTGCGTGCTTTAAATGCTTTTTCTATAGTGTACTGCTCATGGCTGTCAATAGTATACCCCGGCAAATCCAACTAGGAACTGAGCTTCCTATATGTGTTATGAAGTCGAGAATGGGAATTATAAAATACAGGGCCTAATTTTCTGAATATTCAGTTAATACCGCTTGGTATATGCACTGCATTAGTTCTCACTAAGTCCGCAAGCACAGTGCAGTAACAACAGAAGGCGGCAGTGTTGCCGCAAAGGGCCCTGCAGACACCTGTGGCTTCACTTGTGAGTGCACATGCAGATTTTTCCCATTGGCCTTTGTTTCCAAAGTGATCAGCAAATATTTAGCTAATTCTGAAGCTACCAGTCTGATCCATCAAGGACTAGAAGGTTTTGTGTGTTCCCAGTATGGGCAAGAAGGTCGTGCCGGCGTGGCTGACCAGGCCTGACCCTTCCACAGGTTTCCACCAGGACTCTGCATAGCGCAAAGTAAAGGAGAAATTTAGCTGTCAGGTGTGTGTCCCATAAATTAGGCTGAGACTAAATTATCTGACCTCCTTTAACAGTTTCTTTTAAGGAGCCCCATTAACAGTGTTAATATGTGGGATAAAGTAAGAAAACGTCACTCCAAACAGCTATGCACTGTGGAGCACCGTGCAGGGATCAGTGTGATTGTTGGGAATGTTCATCCTGATATCTTTTGAATGCTTGCTGTTTACAAACTTACCTGTACAGCCAGAAAGCATTTACCAAAGCAATTTCCCAATGTCTTCTGGAAGGCATTCTAGAATTACAGCTTATGGGTTCCAATGCTGAACTTCCAGTGTTTATTCGCTGAGGCCAGGAAGTCCAAGAGTTAGAAAGCGCCTGTGGTGGACGGCTCCTAAATTATCCTTACTAAACACATTCTTCATAGAAGAGGGAGAGGCTGTTTCCACAGCTGCAGTAAATGCTCCTTTGCGGGCGCACTTCCTCTGAGACGCTCCATGCCCTCCCAGCCAGTCCTCCTCCTCTCTAATGTGGGTTCTTTTGTGTTTGTTTTTTCTCTGTGGTATTGTCCATGCACCTACATCAGGATCCTTATCAGAGCTGTCCCTGGCATGCATGCACATAGCCATAGCTCACTAAAGTCTCTCTCGTGGCCTTCTGATTCTTTTACCTCTTCAGATTGCCTTATCCTCCTGGGTAGACTTTAGCCCATTCCTCTACCCATTCCTGAGGTTCTGTTCTGTGCTATCTCTTCTTTCTTTTTTTTCCCCCTCCAAAAAATAAGAACAACAAAGAGATTTTAGAATCTAAAATAGAAAGTAGAGATAAGTAAATAACTTAGTAAGCTATTGCTTTCAGATGCCGATTCCAAACAGTTCTAAGCTGAGATAAGAAGCCACAGAGGAGGGGTGCTTAGGAACCACTGGACCTGGTTCGCATCCTGTGATTAGGCATGTACTTGCTGACTGCTCAGTTTCCTCATCTGTAAAGGGGTGACAGCATGACGTTAGTCTATTAGGTATATACTGCGGATGCCTTGCCCGTCAGCCTGCCTGATATGATCTGAAGTGGTTCAGCTCTGGGAACCAGGTTGCCACTTGTAGAACTAACCTAACTCTTCGCGTGGCTTTACTGCATTACTAGTGCCACTGCTCCCACTCCATTGATTGTTTGTCTGCCCTCTAAAAAACTAGGAAGTGACATGTCCCCAAAGGAGCAGCAAGAGCTGAAGTCCTATGTCAACCACCTGTATGTCATCGACAGCCAACAGGCCCTGTTCGAGCTCTCTCACAGGCTGGAGCCCCGGGCCTGAGCCGCGTCCATCTGTCCTGTGACTACAGCACTTAAAGCGAAGGGAGGGTCTCCGTTCAGCATGCTGCTTCCTGTGAGAAAAGAGCTTGCTGAGTTCTAGCAGCTACCATGAGACAAGTGCAGGAAAGCCATTCGGAAAGCGATACCAGCTACCAGATGCAGAGAGTGCCCCTCTCCCCACCTCAACGAGAAGATGGAAGGAGTCGAGCATCCTTGGAACAGGGTCTTTCTTACGATGGTGATTTCAATCCAGTCCAAGTCTCAGCTTACGGCGTGGCAGCATTAAGAGAAAACATGTCTTGATATATAGCAGCCAGGTTTTTTTTTTTCAGTAAGATTGTGTGTAGCAGGGAGGACTGCCATTCTGCCTGCATCACCTTACTGCCTAGGGGCCATTAAGAGACCGGGAGCACCTGAAGACAGTGAGAGCATCTCCAGATGCCCAGGAGGAGAGGCTCCAGCAGCTAGAAATCAGACATCACCCTGGGAGGCATGTCCTGCTGTGCAAATAAGAAGTGCCTGGCATACATTTCTTTGCATCCACAATCATTTACCAGCGTAGGCACAGATTAAACTAGTTTCCGTACTACTGATGCACTCCTGTAAGCACGGTAGACCGAGTTTCTCATTCACTAAGGTACTTGGCATTGTTCAGTTTCTGGAAACTTACTGTACATGTATTTTTGTTGTTGTTGAGCTCAACATGATTTTCAGGAAAACATGGGGCCAAGATCATGGGTGCTCGGTATCCGCTTACTGAGATCGCAGGATCGCCAGTTTCTGCAGTCCTGTGCCTGATGCAGCCTTGGTGTGTGGCATAACTCCACCAGGCTCCCTGCCCACAGGATGCAGCATGTCAGCCTGTGAGGGAGGGAAGTGAAGCTGGATATAGATAGCTTAACAGTTGGCATTACCAGTCTTTGAAGTATTGAAAAGTACCCAGAAATGCCTAAAATCTGACTTAATTGGAGAGTCGGGAGTCCGTTTCCCAAGGATAGCCAGAGCCTTTCTGCAATTCACCCATTTCCTTTTCATTCCTTGGTTTTGACAAATTGGGCCTCATATACCGAATAAGACCTCTTGGAATTCTCAAGGACTGGTTAGAGAATTTCCCTGAATCCTCAAGTAAGGAAGAGCGCGTGGTTAAAACAAGGCTGCCTGGTGCTAGCTGTTCACTTCGCTGGGTGCAAGCCCCTGTCTGACGCAGCAGGTCCGCATCTCCAGTCATGAGTGTGGGTACACTCCTCACACCCCCCGAGGGGCTGCCTGCTCAGTGTCCACACAGACCTGATTACTACAGCCCCTTACCCATTCTCATGACTGAGACTACGCTGTGCCCCTTGTCTCCTGATTGCTTTTCTGGTCTTGGGACCACAGTGGGCCTGAAGTACTGATAAAAGGAACTATATGGAAAAATCCTGGGTAGAGATTTCAAAGGGATTGCATCTAAACCAGCATGTAGAATGTTAGTCCTAGAAACTTACAGGGTGTTATAGACACACTCCAACTAGGACTGGTTCACTGAGGAAATGTTTTACAGGGCTGAGAACCAGTGGATGACCAGAGCCACAGAGGCAGGGAAGCAGGCTCTCTTGATGTCTAAGCAAGCACAAGCACCCGCAAAGCCCTGGCAGTCTCTGAGAGCAACACAGACTGACAGCACAGACACCCGTCTTCCTCCAAGCTAGCAGCCAGCATTCGGCTAGTGAGATCACACCAGGCCATTTGGTCTGGTCTCTGTCCTAACCTACTGTATGGCGTCAGCTCTACGCTGCTTTAAGCAGAACCCAGGACTCACTGGATGGAGAGATCTGTTGTAGTAGAACACTGTATGTCTAGGCTCCAGTTTAGCTAGGCTGTGGAAGCCATGCCTGCAGCATGCTGAGCACACTCAGAGAATCCTGCAGGAGATGCGTGAGTGAGACTGCTGTTCCTCCAAAGCAAAAGTCAGGTGGGATTTGTTTTGCCATCCAGTCTTCTGAATATGTAAAATCTCTAAATCTTCAACCTTAACACCCATGTCCAGGAATTTCTCAGGTGGCAGATTCAGGGACCTCAGAAGGTTTGCAGAATTTTAAATCTGAAGTGAGCACTGTGGTAGATGTGCCCAGGGGTCAGCAGCATCCATGTGTGGGGTGAGCTGGCTCCTTCTCTAGAACTTCCCCTGGGCCTCCCCAAAATCAGTATCGATCTCCCTGGATGTGGACTAGGGGATGCCTAGGGTCTCTTCCAGTTTTCCTTTAGATTACATAGCTCTGCGGTCCCTCTCCAAATCCTGTGTAACTGGGATCTTCCCCCGTGAGTGATGCTGGGCTTCTTCCTCAGCACAGCCCTCTAGGGGACCTGTGGATCTCTGGAGTCCATTCCTGCAAAGCAACCGCACTTGCTAGTTAGCACAGGAGGCAGAACACAAGTTCATCTAGGGAAAGTCACCAACTTTCCAAATCCTTTAAAGAATTTACAAACACATTTGCAGATGCTCCCTAGCCTACGGATTTGAAATTCACTTTGAGTCTGTCTAATTGCCAAATGGTTATAGTAGCACATAGTATAACCCATATCCAGTCTTTTCTAGTATCCTTAATTGCATTGAGAATACATTCCTTTTCCTACTCCGATATCTACAAGCAAGTAGTGTGGCACATGCCTTGACTTTAGAGGCACAAGAATAAAGTCTCACGCCCCCTACTTCATAGGTGCACACTCGCCTGAGTGAGCCATAAGCAGTGTGGGCAGGTGGCTGCTTATGTAGACTTCTGGTCCTGTAGCTGCCCCTTGACGCTGCAAAGTCCCAGCCCTGTGGGTTTGCCACAGACGACACATGCACTGCAAACCCTGAACTGAACAGCACAACCCACCCAAGCTTCTCAGAACTGGGCAAAATCTTCAATGTTTAGACGACAAGGGCCACTGCAGCTGTCCAGCGTAGGGTTTCTTTCCCACTTCAAAGACGTGTCCTTGAAATTTCAGCCTGCTTGTTACTAAGTGGGCCAGTTTTGCTCTAGAGAAAACATTTTGAAAAATTGCCAAAAAGTCAGATGAATTGTACTACTGTATAAAGCAAAGCTGTATATACTAAGCATTTTTAGCAGAGTGATATTTATTTGCATAGCCTATTTATTGTATTCATATTACACTGTTGTTAAATACCAGGATGAAATCAATGATCAGAGCAAGGACTCTTGTGTAGGACTGCTGCAACATTGTCAGCTTGTGATAACCATTAGACGATAGAAAGCCCACGGTCCGGGCATCTACCTAACTTCTCAGGGACTACACCTCGTAGTTTTCCACCGGTCTAAGAGCTGGTAGATATGAAACATTTGTTGAATTACCAGACTACCATTGACAGTGTTTGCTTTCTGCCTCTGTGTAATGATGTGCTGTGTATTTATCAAAGTAGGAAGCAATAATTTATATGTAAAAATGGCCAAGCAATATAAGGTTAAAACTTATATGAGTAACCATTACCTTATCTTGTATTTTCAAGTGTTTTTTAAGCTGCTTTTCCAAATATAAGACTATGTTAAACACACCACTCAAACTGGACTCCTCTTTCTTGCGTCCGTGGGTCTGTGTTCCAGCAGCATCTGGTACTCTGTCTAGAGCTCAAGTGTTCTCTCTGAAAGAGATACAGGTAAGTGAAGAGCTGCAGGAACCCAGCCACCTACCCTGCTACTACACCTAAACACCCTGAGACTCAATACCCCTGCTGGACATGGCCTTAAGGCCTTATCTGAGTTTTGGGGATTCCCATAGACCCTGCCAACACCCCACTCTCCTTGAGTTAACTAGGAATCAAGAGAAGTACCAGACCTAGGGATTCCTCTGCCAGGATGGAGGAGCTGCACGGTGGGCTGCGGAGGGCTCTGATGGTGTTCAAGGAAAGTGGGGCAGTTGTCTGTCCAATTCAAAATGGCCTATGGCATGTGGCATCCCCTCCCATGGAAATGTTGAACTCTGGGATGGCCAGGTGTCTTGTTGTGTGTAGTGAAAACCAGGAAAGACCCAGGCAGTTTGTTTGAAGTTCTCAGGAAACCTGTGCTTTCTGTATCTGCTCCACTAGGAGCTCCACACTGCTGCAGGTGAAAATGTCCAGTCTGGGTCTTGGAACTAAAATGGAACAGAGATCCAACTTAGAAGTACCTCGAGAAAAACAGATAACATTGCCATTAGAAGCCACTGAGATTAGCGATTGTTTGTTACTCAGCAGAATTTAGCCTGACTGGCTGACTATACAGTCTTCCAAGACACTTTTCAGTGGACTTCACTTCACCTTAGACCAGTGGTTCTCAGCATTCCTAATGCTGCAACCCTTTAACACAGCTTCTCATGTTGTGGTGATCCCCCAACCATAAAATTATTTTCATTGCTGCTCCATAACTGTAATTTTGCTACTGTTATGAATTGTTATATAAATACCTTTTCTGATAGTCTCAGAGGACTGCTGTGAAAAGGTTGTTCAGCCCCCAAAGTGGTTCTGACCCACAGGTTGAAAACCTCTACCACAGACCGTTGACAAGCCTTAGCAGCTTTGTAGGATCTGATGGATGACATATGTATCTGTGCAATGTCTTGTCTTTGTGTGAACAAAGATAAAATGATCTGAAGGCCATTTCCTTAGGTTAGAGCCCAATTGATTGCGAGTTACCAGGAATTAACCCATCTGTACAATGGGGGAAATAGGAGGAAGGTACAAGGGACAGTGTTCTGTGACAGCAGCTGGGAGCAGAAACACTTGTTCCTGCCCTTTTCTATCTCAGCCCTGGTTCCATTGTCGCCTCATCCTTGGGGACTTCCACATTAGGGTCTTCCTGAAATCAAGTGCTGTGTGGGCGATAAAGGCGGGCGGCCCTGAGCTTCAGATCTGGGAGGAAGTAGAAGAGAGAGCAGAGCCAGCTTCCTTCCTGACGTCCTCTGGTTCCACTTAGAAGGACGGAGTAGAGGATCTAGGTTCACAAGAGACAGAATCCTGTGCTCTTCCAAGTCAACAAACCTCAAAACAAAATGTGTGGTCCTAGCCCCAGTGACCTAGCCATAGGGTGGATTTCAGGGCAGCAGTCTCAGCTTTGGGTCCCATTCTATGATCCCCAATAAGAAATCTCTACTTCCCTTCAGAAGTTACTTGAAACCATTCTAGGGACGCTGCAGTGAGGCAGCTGGATTTGCTCTTATCTAAATAGAACAGGCACTTGTCTTCCCACACACAAGAAAAGCACACCTGACTGGACAGATGGTGCTGTGCAATAATCTTTCATACACGGTGAAGATGTGTTGCTCTCACTGTTAATAAAGAGCTGACTGGCTAATAGCTCGGCAGGAAGAGGCTAGGTGGGAGAGCCAAAGCGAGAATGCTGGGAAGAAGGAAAATGGAGTCACCAGCCAGATGCAGAGGAAGCAGATGAACATGGCGGGCTGAAAAGGGTACCACCATGTGGTAGAACATAGATAAAAGATACAGGTTGATTTAAGTTCAAAGAGCTAGTTAGTAACAAGCCTAAGCTATCAGCTATTCATTTATAATTAATAATAAGTCTCTGTAAATAAAATAAGTCTCGTGTGGTTATTAGGTAGTTAGCAGGTAGGATGAAAACCTCCACCTACAATGGTACAGTCAGAATGGAGGTGTGTAACATGGTGCCTCTGGGGAACGCACTTAGACTCCTGCTGGACTCAGGGCTTCCTTAGTTCTTGGTTTTGTCTCTCTGATGGTGACCTGTGTTTGCTTTAGAGGAACAGGGGCTACATTTTACCCCCACTATGGTTCCCAATTACCCACTCCTATTCTAGGGCCTGGGTCTCCCAAGAGTTGGTAGGGTTCCCTAAGTCTAGCTTTGTGAGCCCAGGGCCACTTACTTCACAGCAGCCCCAGAGTAAGCTCTGGGGCTCCTTGGCCCTTTGCACTGACCCATCTGTGTAGGCAGGGGAGCTGCTTGTTTGTTCCCCGCTGCCCAGACTCGAAATAACCACTTAGAAATTGGACTATTTAAATCACTGCTTGGCCATTCACTTAAGTGTACTGCTAGCTAGCTCTTATATCTTTGGTTAACCCATTTTTATTATTTTATATTTTACCATGAGGTTCATGACCTACCAGCAAGGTTACAGCTGGCAACTTGCATCTGTCTCCTCTGGTGACTCTGCTTTCTTTCTCCCAGCATTCATTTTAGTTTTTCCCACCTAGCTCTACTCTGCCCTATCACAGGCCAAGGCAGCTTCTTTATTCATTAATCAATAAAAGCAACACATATACAGAAGGACCTTCAACACCATTTTCCCTTTTCTGTCTAAAGGAAAAAGAAGGTTTTAACTTTAACATAGTAAAATTACATATAACAAAACAGGTATTAAGCAAGATTTACAGTTACAATATTTATATTTACTTTATCTTTTATTATAACTAGGGAGTTTAAACTATAATTATAACTATTTTTTTACTCCATCAAAGACTCCAGAAGGATATAATATTACCTAAGTAAACAGGAAGTGCATTGTAAGCAACTTTTAAAACTCTAGAATTGACAGACATCTCCCTGCCTGGACAGTCACCCAAAGTCCTTCTGTACCATTGAGGCATCCATCTTCAGCCCATAGGGCCATAGTGTCCAGTAGACTTTCCCATGAGGCAGAAAATTTCAAAGACTGTTCACCTCTATTGGAAGTTTGTCAATCATTTTCTGTTGTGTCCTGAAGAATGTCTGACAGTCTCTTTCATGAAGCAAGAACCCCAAAGGATTGTCTCACCTTTAGGCAAGTTCAACAGTCATTTTTCTCTGGGTCCTGCATGTCCAGTTTATACAGCATAACATCAAGCAGTCAAGAGGAGTTTTTTGCCCAAATGGCTAACAAACTCCATAAGGAGCCTCTTTGATGCCAATCATTCTCTTGAAGAAGATTAATGCTTCCAGGAGCAGATGGGTCTCATTGTCATGTCCCAAGTTCTTAAACATTTTAAATGCCATATTTTGTAGTCTTTGAAAGATCTGAAGAATATCTATCCATCTGAAATATATCTTTGTACATCTAGAAAACCTAAGTAATATGACTACAAACTTGATTATTATAGATGACTATCTATGAACCTATATTTTTAATTATCCATTACATTTTTAAATGAGCTGCATAAACACAATACCTTAATCAAGAGCAGAAATATACATACAAACAAAACTGACTTTAAATTTTTAGCAATAAACAAAGATCCATACCAATGCAAATTTCTATAGTATATCCAACTTTAAATGTAAGCAAACATTTATAAACAATTATTTAGGGAATTTTTGACATAGTTTTCTCCATACTGCTTTCTGCTTTCTGTTGGGCAAAGTAATTTTGGGAGTGTTAACAGCAATCTTTTTTGGGGGGGAGGGGGGGTCTTGGTCTATCAAACCACATTAGCCTGGGATGAATCTACAGGTTGTCATCCTCTGTAGAAACAAAAGAACTTTTTCTCGTTTCTGTTACATGGTACTTTCACAACAGGGATAAAATAGCTACCATCGCTGACTCACCCCCACCCCCAGGAGAGGAACATTGCAAGCGTTCTGCTGCCTAACCACACCTTGTCACATTTATTTCCTGCTACTGCCTCGCCACACAGAAGATGTTGATGGGCCTGGGAATTCCTCCTGGGAAGAGAAGAGGTGCTGCTGTGAGTTTTCCCAGCATCTTGGGAGTTTCCAGCATGTAATAGGTACTAGCCATGCCAGGCACTCCTGGCTGCCTTTACTTCTGAAAAATATCTGTGAGGCAGTCCTAGATTGGGGGGCCAGCCTGCCATCATGTCCACGAGGCAATCTGAGCGGCCAGGCCCTCTTGCTCATGTGCAGGGTCCAAGGTGTCCACGTGTTTGGGTCTGATTTCTAGGCAGAACCTTTGGAGAAAGTCCTTGGAGTGATCACTTTGTTCCGAGTCCTGGGAAACACAAGCTCATGACACCAGCACAGAAGGACTGAAGCCAGCCACGGTCACCCAGCTGCAGAGGCCGGTGCTGTGGCAGAGCTGCTGCTGAGCTCGACAGTAACAGTGTCTCCCACCCGGAGATGGCGAGGAGCACCACCCTCCGTCCAAGCCCAATCTGCAGAGATGATCTTGAGTCCTCACTCTGACACCCCTCGTATGCTGCTTGGAAAAGAATCGAGGTTGCCATTAGTAACAGGGATGCTTCCCCACAGGATCCTTTGCAAGCCTAAATCTGTAAGAATCTCCCTTGTTCCTGGTAACTTCCCAATAAGTAGACAGACTGCTTATTGGGAATCCCAAAGACCTCAGAGAATGGGGCCCAAGACTGAACCTGCTGCCCTGAAGTCTGCTCTACAGTGAGATGGCTGGGATTAGGATCCCATGTTTGCTTTTGTGGTTTGCTCACCCTGGTCTCCACCGGAGGCCCCTCTTCGTCCCCACTGGCCTTGCCGAACTCAGCCTCCATGTCAAAGTCTTCTCAGTAACCCTCTCCCTGGTTCCTATCAACTACATTTCCCCACTATAATCTCCAAGGTGCTTCATATACCAAAGATAGTCCTTACCAAAATGTGAACTGCAGCATGTTCCTCCCCAGACACACTTCTTTCAATAGGACTTTGTAGACTGCAAAGCCAGGTCTTAGCTGCGGATTCTGTTCTGCCTCTGTACACCTTTCCAAGATCGGACAGACAGACACCCCAGGAGGCCAAAGACTTGTGCCCCCTCAAAACATATTCTACATGCAGAGATAATGTGATTCTAATTTTTTTAAATGCCTTTGTCTCAGGTCTTTTATTGCTCTGACAATACATCATGACCAAAAGCAACTTGGATAGGAAAGAGTTTATTTCCATTACCATCCAGGGAGATCAAGGTGGGACCTCAAGGCATGAACCCAAAGATGGGAACTGTATGCAGAGGCCATGGAGGGATGGATGCCTCTCCCTGGCTGGTCTTCCTCGTTAGAGCACCCTGGACCACCAGCCCATGGGTGGCACTGCCTACCCACAGTGACCCGTGCCCTGCCACATCAAATCAAACATCAATGAAGAAAATGTACCACAAGCTTGCCCACAGGTTAGTCTGGTGGGGGCATTCCTCAATTGAGGTTCCCTTTTCCAAAATGACCTAGCTTATGTCAAACTGACATAAAAGTAGCCAAACACTACGGAAAAGAACACGCACCAAATATTTGTTGAATAGTTAAATATATTTGAATTTACCTGCTATCCAAAGGTATTAAATTGTGGTGTGTGTGTGTGTGTGTGTGTGTATTGTATTTACAGGTGTGTGCTACCATACCCTACACAAGATATTAAAATCTTGAAGCCACATTGCTAAGTATGCACATAGAACAACCTCCCTCCTCTCTCTCTCTCTCTCTCTCTCTCTCTCTCTCTCTCTCTCTCTCTCTCTCTCTCTCTCTGTGTGTGTGTGTGTGTGTGTGTGTGTATTGGATTACAGGTGTGTGCTACCATACCCTACACAAGATATTAAAATCTTGAAGCCACATTGCTAAGTATGCACGTAGAACAACCTCCCTCCTCTCTCTCCCTCATTCCCCCACCTTCTGTGTGTGTGTGTGTGTGTGTGTGTGTGTGTGTGTGTGAAGGGTCACCCGTCCTAAGTTCGCCCAGCAGCACAGCGCAGACAGTGGATGAGGTCTGCACTAGGCGTCCTCACTGCTGGTGGCTGTTAGGCTGGGGCAGACCTGGGCACGCTTTTCTAGCTTGGTTTTGGGGGTTTGTTTTTGTGACACCCACGGTAAGGAATAACTGTTTGTACTCCTTTGTGTTCAACTGACCCGTTCCTGCCCTCAGAAGGAGCTGGAAGGGAAAAGGGAAAAGGCTGTGGGAGGAGGCTGGAACGGAAGGCCTCAGCCCTTCCTGCCCTGTGCTCAGTGCTGATTCAGCGCCCCTGCCAGGGATAGAGTCTGCAGTAAATACACAGAGAACCCGAGGAGCCAGCACACCAGCATGCCAGGGCCTACTTCCTCAACACCTGGCCTGATACAGCAGAGTGGACCAGTCCAGGAAACAAGATCAAGTCTGCAGTGTGAGTTTTCAGCAGAGAGACTGGGACCCACAGACATGCGGTGTTCTAGCGCTGAGTTTTTGCTAGAAGCCATTGCACGAAAAGATACTATACAATCCTTAAACCATGTTTACTAGGAATAGAAGGCTCTGCTTAACAGATGACCACTGGAACAAAGACAAGGAAGTTCAGATAGAAAAAGACCAAGGACA
This sequence comes from Chionomys nivalis, assembly GCF_950005125.1. Lineage (NCBI taxonomy): Eukaryota > Metazoa > Chordata > Mammalia > Rodentia > Cricetidae > Chionomys > Chionomys nivalis. The sequence continues at coordinate 4,906,884 of NC_080095.1, read as the reverse complement.
TAAGCAGTCCACACGTCTTAAGGATCAGCTCATTCCTACTTCCGTGGGGTGGAAACATCTGTTGTACTGACTGTTGCCCTCTGCTCTTGCTGTGCCAAAGGTCAGGATGCTCTTAGACACAGACTGCGTTTCTGTCTCGAACAGGCTGTTGACAACTTCTTGAGAACCGCTTCCCTACCTTCTGAACAGGCTTGGTCCCCCTGGAAGATGCACCTGACACAGAGACCCCGTCCCTTATCTGAGTTCCTCAGGCACACCAGACTTCCCCACACACAGAGAAAGAGAACCAGCCTTCTGTTGTGAAGAGCAGCAGAGACGCTGGCCCTTTCCAGCTGGCTGCGCGCTGCTTCTGTGCCTTCTAAATGGAGGTGGAAATGCTCATGACTTCACTAGGTTGTGTGAGGAAGAAAGTGAGCTGCTGTGCAGTGCCTTACATGGTGTGCACACCTGACACACTCACTGTGCTTGTGGGGCACAGCACAATATGGCCCCCAAGTCACGCCATCATTGTTACAAAGTTCAGTGTCCTGTCCTTATTCTTAGAGTGTATGTGTGTGTGTGTTCGTGTGAAGGTCAAAAGCTGTCATTGGGTGTCTTCCTGGATCTCTTGAAACTTTATCTTTGAGACACGGTCTCTCACTAAACCCAGTACTCGGGATTGTCTGCACTAACAAGCCAGTGAGATCCCAGGGTCTGCCCTCTCTGTCCACTCCACGCAGCACAGTTAGGCCTGGCTGGTTGTTGGTTTTCTGTGTGTTCTGGAGATCAGGGCCTCAGCTTGTGCGGCAGGCACTTCCCTAACTGAGACAGCTCTCCAGCCTCACTTTGATTTTTCAGCCAGGATCTGCCATCTGGACCTGGGACTCCCCAGTTAAGTTGGGTTGGCCCCCCAGAAAACTCCAGGTATCTTTCTGTTTCTACCAGTGTGAGATTACAAGGGCACAGCACCTTCCCTGGCTTTTCTGTGAACAAGTGTTGGGGGTCAAACTCAGGCCACATGCTTGCCCAGCAAGTCCTTCCCACCCCGGGCCCCGTATCGCTCTTCCTAAGAATGAAGCAATAGTGGCATCTCTGCCACAGCAGCTGCAGGAACGAAATGGCCATGCACGTGGAGGCCCTTATTGCAGGCTGACGCAGAAGTGGGAGCTCCCACATGCAAAGTCAGGGCTTTCTAGATGGCTGATTTGTTCCAACGACGTCTGCCTCACTGAAATAATACTAGTGCATGGATGTATGTCCACCCATTCTGACCCAGTCCCACAGCTTCCTTCAAGACTTGGCAAAGCTTCGGTGAAGTGCCCCGTTGTAGATGGAGCAACCGGCTGCTTCCCACCACCCAGGAGGGCTCCTGGCCACCGGCTAGCTCTACCCAAAATAATTACACAGAAACTGTATTCTTTTAAACACACCTGGCCCATTAGTTTCAGCCTCTTATTGGCTAATTCTCACATCTCTTGCTTTAACCCATATTTAGTAATCTGTAGCACCATGAGGTGGTGGCTTTCCAGGAAGGATCTTAACCTGCATCCATCTTGGAGAGGAGAGCTATAGCGTCTGCTTGACTCAGCTTTCTTTCTCCCACAATTCTGTTCTGTCTTCCCTGCCTACCTATGTTCTGACCTATCAGGCCAATCAGTTTTCTTTATTAATTAACCAATGAAACAACAGATAGATAGAAGACCCACCTACATCACCCCGTGGCCATTCCAGCCCTTTCCTCTGTGCCCCTCTCTTCAGGCCACAGACTCTCAACTGCAGCTCTCTCAACAGCCTCAAACTTCTAGGTGGTAACTGGCAGTGTCACCTGGCCTCATAAAGTCCGGAGCAGCACAGCCTGCTCTGTCTGCTAGGCCCAAGGCTGGGGAACTCTCTGGTCACAATTAGAAGTCACTCAATGAGCACCCACATGTTGTGAGTGAGCATGCTAGTGACACTGAGCCCCCAACAGAAAAGCAAGAGGTTCAGGAAGGCGTGGCGCCCCCTGGATCTGATTGCACTTAGTGCTTTTCTTCTGTAAACCAACCAGCTGCTCTCATTACCGTCATCTATTTGACCTCACAATGTTAGCGACCTGCCGTTAGCCTGCTGTGGACTGCAGTGTGGTCATCTTATGCGTGTTTGCTGAGCATCTACTATGGGCCAGGCACCATCATAGGTGATAGGAATCAACCCCAAGACAACGAAGACCCTTCTTTCACAGAGGTGCAATCCTATGGAAGACAAAGGGCACAAACACACAAAGATGTACTAACTCGATAGTAGGGGCTGTTATGGAGAACAAAGCCAGGGCAGGGAAGAGAATCCCAGGGCCAAGCAGAGTGGATGGCTTTGTCAATAGTCTGGCTAGGACTTGAAGTGTGCTACCCCTAAATTAAGATATAGAGTCCAATCCCCAGTCTAGGAAGATATGCTCTTTTAGAGGTCATCTGGACACACGTAATTAAGTTAAAGACGACTCAGGATGAGTCCTAGAGCTGATGTTCTTCCAGCGTAGACATTCGGAACCAGATACAAGTAGGAGGAGGAGCACAAGAAACTTCTGGAAAGCAGAGGATATGATCCCTCTGCCTGCTGAATTGCACAACAGAATGGAGAATTGTGGCGACCACATATAACATGAAGGATAAAGGACATCTAGCTGTAGGCCCTGGAGACAGACCCACGATGCTCTCAGCCCTTCAATTCCCACTCTTCATCACTAGCCAGACCAACTTTACCCCTACAGAAAGGAAATGCTAAGACTTCCTTATTTATTTTCTGTTTTATTTATTTGGTTTTTTGTTTATGTTTATTTCAAGACAAGGTTTCTCCTTGGAACCTGTCCTGGAACTCGCCCTGAAGACCAGGCTGCCTTGAACTCAGAGTTCTGTCTGCCTCTGCCTCCCAAGTGCTGGGATTAAAGGTGTGTGTCACCACCGCCCAGCTTTTTTATTTTTATTTTTATGTGTTGCTCTCTATGACTGTCCTGTGACGTCTGCGGATGTGGCTCAGGTGGTAGAAGGTTTGCCTAGCATGGCCAAGCCTTGGGTTCAACTCCCAGCACCTCTTAAAATCCGCATGGTAGCACAGGCCTGTAATCTTGGGTCTTGCGAAATAAAGACAGGCTGATCAGAAACACATCATCCTTGGGTCACCAAGAGGTTCCCAGCTACATGCACTCTTGTAAGCTTTTCTGTCGTTTTTTTATTTTAATTTTTTTATTTTGAGAGTATAGTACAATTATATTATTTTGCCCTTCTCCTTCCCCCATCCAAACACTCTCATATACTCCTCCTTGTCCTCCTTAGAATTAATTGTTGGTGCCTCTGTGTTGTGTGCATGTGCATGCGTGCATGCGTGCGTGCGTGTGTGTATGTGTGTGTGGTATTTTCAGGGCTGACTGGAGAATACTTCTACTCTCGGCATTGCTCGGTTGTCTGGAGTTCCTCGTGTAGGGCTGAGTCCCCTGCACGTGTTTAAGCAGGTAGCCACGCTGGGGAGACTTCATGGGCATAGCTTCCTTTCCTAGGAGACACAGCCTCACAGCAAACTCCCTGATGCTTTTTTCCTGGCTCCTCTTCTGCAATGTTCCCTGAGCCCCAGGTGTGAGAGCTGTGTTGTAGACTGGACTCTACAGCTCTCAATTTTGATCGGTCTTCATCTGTTGCAGAGAGAAGTGTCTTTGATGAGGAATGAGAACTACACTTATACGTGGACATAGAGCAAATATTTAGAATGTAGTTAGGGATGAGCGAGTTTAGTAAAGGTGTGGTCTGTAAGTTCTCCTCCAAGATCCATGACGTCACTAGCCTCAGAGAGTTGCCCAGGTTTTCAGTGGTAATTTATGGCTTTCCTCTTGCAGATCACATAGACTTTTTGATTTTTGTTTGTTTGCTTGGTTGCTTTTGTTATTCGAGACAGGGTTTCTCTGTGTAGCCCTGGCTGTCCGGTAACTTGCTATATAGAGCAGGCTGGCCCAAATTTGAGATTCTTCCAGCTCTTCCTTCCAAGCTCTGAGATTACAGATGTGTGCCATGTAATTCAAGCTGTCCTCAAACTCACTTTGTAGCTAAAGGAAAGTTTGAGTCCCTGGTCTTCCTTCTGCCACCTCCCAAACTCCACAATTAAAGGCCCAGTTTGAGAAAGTTGCAATCTACAATGTATTCATTGTGGCCCAGGATATCATTTCCAGGCAACATGCTTCTTGCTCAAATCGTAACTAAGACATTTGCGACATCTGGTGGACATATGGTGATCCTGCACATAGTTTAAGTCAGAGGACACAAAGGGACCCTGTTCCTAGGAAGCCCTGTCAGCTTGATGAGGCAATGACTTTGCAGCTCTACGGGGCTGTGGCCCTGGGGTCACCCTCTGTTTTCACAATGTAACGCATTTCTTTTTTTTTTTCTTTGTTAAATACTGACGTCTAATGACTAGGTAGCCCAGCTGGAGTTGTGAGCACCCCCTGGAGGTATGGAAACACCTGCTGGACTCCCTGGAGTGCCACCTGCCTGCAGTCTGCCCAAATCTCACTTCTGGCTGCTCCCTCTGAAGACACCTGCAGCCCCTCCAGGCCGAGCAGCTCCACCCATGAGCTACACAATGTCCTGCCTTGTGGAACAGAGTGTAGTGGCCCGGGGTGGCCTTCCCGTCTGCATTCTGTGCTCTTCACTGAAATACTCTTCTTCATGGCCAGTTCTCAGTCCCTGGACACCTGTTGTGGCCCTTTGGGCTATTCTGTCTCCTGACAGCCGAGTGAAGACACGTGAGGTGGCCAGCTTCCTCCAGACCCGCATGCAGTAGGTCTGCATGTGCCCAGATACACATGGTGGGCATTTGTGTGAGTCCAGGAAGAGTCACAGTAACTGTCACAGGTCCGGGGAAAGGACAGTTTTCTATCCAACGTGACAGGGTAAGCCAGCATAAGGATAACCAATGACCCACCCAACTGAGGCGAAGCACCTGTGGGGCTGTTGGGTGCTAAGAGGCCCTTTCAGACTCCTCCCAGCATCCTGGTGTCTGTCTGTGCCCAGAACTGCTGGCAATCCCAGCACATCCCTGAGCAGTGGTTGTGAAGGTGAATGGGTAGTCACTTTCCTGGTGGGTCCCCACAGCCACACTTGAACCCGGGAGACCATTAGCCCATTCTCCATTAAGGCTTGGGAACAGAGTTCCCACTTAGAGAGGACCAGATGAGACTCAGCAAGCTGTTCTGAGTGTACTCTCATGGGCTAGAGGGCTAAGAGCCTGTGCTTCTCCACCTGCCAGAGCAGTGAGCCCGGAACCTAAGGATGAGGGCCTTCTCCCCTTCCTCCCCTTCCCACAGACTGACTTGACAGCAGGTCTAGAAGAGAGAAACGCTTGGCTTCCACCCTTCAGACAACCATGTCAGCCCCAGTATTTGCCCTTCCAGACCATTTGTTCTGTGGGGTAGGTGGAGTTTGTGGCCACCTCTTTCTCCCTGAGTCAGGGTTTCTCTGTGTATCCCTGCGTAGGCGGAGACTGCTCGTTCATTTCCCAACTGCCCAGGTGCATATAATAATGCAGAAACTATATTAATTACAACACCGTTTGGCTGACGGCTTATGCATATTTCTAGCTAACTCTTACATCTTAAATTAACCCATTCCTATTAATCTGTGAATCACCATGAGGACATGGACTACCCATAAGGTTCTGGTTGGTAGCTGGAGTCTTTTCCTTCGGCATGGTGTCTCCTCGACTCTGCCCACTTTCTCTCTATATCTCTGTTCAGATTTCCCTCCTGGATTTACTCTACTAAGTCATTGGCCAAAACATCTTCTTTAATAATCAGTGGTAATAAATAATATTCACAGCATACAGAGGGGAATCCCACACTATCCCTGGCTGTCCAGGAACTCACTTTGTAGACCAAGCTGGCCTTAAACTCCAATATCCCTCTGTCTCTGCCTCCTCGGTGTTGTGATTAAAGGCATGGACTGCCATACCCAGCTGTGGCCACAGTTCTCAACAAGACCACAGGTCCAAATGCTAGCCAACCTCCAGCTAGAAAAACCTGCATTTTCCATTGTGCATAAAGGCCACTAAGGACCCAGGACAAAGCACCGATAGGGCCTGGAATCCAAGAGATGTCCACGAAAATGGGGATAAACAGACATTTGAGAGTAACAGATCATGTGGGGGAGACACTGTCCCTTCTCTGGCTGGCAGTGCCTGGACACTTTGTCTTCAGATGGTTCTTCTATTTGGAGAGGCCAGATTTGTTTGGATCCAAGGTTTGAGCATTGTGAGACCAGTCAAGGTGAGGTGGAAGATAGGAAACAAGGCATCCTTCCTAGTGACAACTAGGTGTGGTGGCTCATGGCTATCATCCTGGAACTTGAGGCGGGAGAGCTGGGGCAGGAGGATTACTGCTAGTTCAGGTCAGCCTGTGCTACACAATTCCAGTCCTGACCGTGTAATAGACTGAGACCTAGCCTCAAAAATTAAGCTAACTAAATTAGACTTGTACTTTTTGCATTTCTTAACTCCCTTTCAAGGTGAAGCATATTCTGTATTGAGATGCCGTTGTTCCTTTCTCTTAAAAATATCAGTTACTGGTCTCAGGGATTTCTATCACACTTTTTTATTCATTGATTATGTACTCATTTTGTGTGCATGTTGGTGGGGTGTGCCATGGGGAGAGTGTGGGAGTCAGAGAGCAGCTTGCAGGAATGGGTCTCCCCTTCCACCACTTGGGTTCCAGGGACTGAGCTCAGACTGCAAGTCTATAGCAGCAAGTGTCCTACCTGACGAGCCACCTTGCTGGCCTGTCACAATTTTTAAATGAAGGAAATCCTGGAGAATCTGAGGTTCTCAGTAACTTTGGCTGTAAAGATACATCTTTGTCTTGCCATTATTGGATTTTTTTTTTTTTTTGCCTTTTGTTTTTGAGACGAAATCTCACACTGTAGTACAGGTTGGGCTGGAACTCACTATGTAGCTCAGGCTAGCCTAGAATTCATAGAGTTCCTTCTTCAGCTGCCTGAGTGCCAGCTTGCACCTCCTGACTCTTCCCTCTGCTCTTATGATTGTCTCACCCATACTCCAGCTGAGAGAGAGCTGCCTTATAAATCAGAAAACTTCAATTCTGATCCTTTATAGATCATTTTTCTCAGAAGTGTGACCTTGGGTACAAATCAAATCATTTATCCTCTCTGGGTCCAATACATTCTACGCAGAACCTCACTCAGACACCCAGGGCGTAGGCCAGCGGGTTTCCTAAGATGTGTCCTCTGCCTGTGGGCACACAGTAGGACATGATGGAAAGTTCTGATTTGGGCATGGGGGGGGGCACATGGTTTGTAGGCTTAGCTGAGTTTTATTATTTCATAATTTTGTCATCTATATAATGGAATTAATCTATAAGTTGACCAACTACCACAGTTTGCTTAGGTGGAGAGATTTCCTTGGACAAAGGAAATTCCTAAAGTAATACTATGCTAGTTTGAATGTAATCAGTCCCCATAATCCCATAGGGAGTGGCACTATTAGGAGGTGTGGCTTTGTTGGAGTGGGTGTGGCCTTGTTGGAGGAAGTGTGTCACTATGGGGATGGGCTTTGAGGTTTCCTATGCTCAGGATATGGTCCAGTGTCTCAGCTGACTTCCTGTTGCCTACAAGATGTAGGACTCTCAGCTGCTTCTCCAGCACCATGCCGCCACACTCCCCATTATAATGATAATGGGGTGAACTTCTGAAACTGTAAGCAAGTCACCCCAACTAAAAGTTTTCCTTTAGGAGAGTTGCCGTGGTCATGGTGCCTCTTAACAGCAATAGAAACTCTAAGACAACCTAAAAAGTCCCAGGCAAACTAGGATGTGTGGAACACCTAAAGAAAATATGAAGAGGGATTGGAGAGATAGCTCAGCAGTTAAGAGCACTGATTGCTCTCCAGAGGACCTGGGTTCAATTCCCAGCACCCACATGGCAGCTAGTGACTATCTGTAATTCCAAGATCTGACACCCTCATATATACATGCAGACAAAACACCAATGCTAAACAAATAAGTAAAGATGAAGGAAAAATGCACAGGAAGGGGTGCATGCAATGCCTTGAATCACAAAGCTGCCTTCTCAATGCAGCTCCCCTGCATTGTATAGTGTGTGACCGCTCTGTGTACATGTGCACTCAAACACTGATTTACACACACACACACACACACACACACACACATACACACACACCACTCCAAACATAATAAATAGAAAAACTTTAAATGAAAATATAGTTTATCTAAGGAAATGGAAGGGGAAATGGGGGGTGAAGGTGAGACCTACATCAAGTGTGGGATATTACTCCGATATATTACATTTGTTTGTTGTCTGTTTGTTTTTATTTTACAAAGAAACCGAAACATGCTTGTGGATCCCTTAAAGTACGCTGTCCAGAGTCCTCAGTGTGCTGGAATTGACAGGTTCGGTGTGTTTCTGGCGCCCTCTTGTGGCCAATGTACTCAAAAGTGCGACTTGCGCTTTGAGGGAAGAAAGGAAGGCACATGCTCCCACCCACCCAATGCTGGTAGCTTGATTCTGCCCTTATTCAATCTCCTGCTTTCCCCACCACGCTCTGATCGACCACGTGACTTATATTCTGCTGTTCACAAACTAGTTCTCTGTCTTTTTGACTTTTCAAAGACATATCAAAGGCATTGAGACCTTAAAGAAGGCAGAAACTGTAGGATGTCTAAGTGCCCAGGGTGGCAGTGTGGGGGCTTTGCTGCTGTGAGCCTGCAGTGTTCCTTTCCTCTGCCATGTGATTCATGTGATGTTCTACAGGAGACCATAGACTTGAATCAGTCGCCTGTACCAGGCCAAACGCACCCAAACCATTAGCTAAGTTATAGTAAGTGTATGTTAGCTAATTGTAGACGTCGTTGTAGCTGGTTAACTGGGCAATAAGTAAAGGAGCTAGTGAACCTATAACCAATTGGTTGGTTGGTTATCTAGGTTGAAGCCAATCAAATATTTTTCCATGCTTCTTTCTGTCCCTGTATGTGCCGTCTGATGACATCACAGCATCGGCAGAAATTGTTCTGTGGTGGAGGTATCCTGATCTGGGAATCGCCGTTACTGTGATTTTTTTTTTTCTGACAAATACATCCAGTTAAGCCTGTAGAGACTTTGTGTTACTTTGGCTTCATGTAATCATGTTTGTGTGTGTTGTGGAGACAGAATTCTCAATAGCAAACCCTAATCCTAAGGACTTTCTTTTTTTTTATTCCTTAATAGCCTTAATGTCTAGGAGACAAAAAGTGATTAGTGGCATTGGGTGAAATGGGAGTTTGCATGTAAAACGTGCAGCCTGGCTGGGACCCAGTTGGAACCACCGAGGTCAGCTAACAGCTGGCCTGAGGAGCACCCTAGGGAGCTGGAGAGTGTTATTGGAGGCAGTTAACTCCCCCAACTTGCCTGGCAATTGCACAGGACACAGGGCAACCACGGACATCAGTCCAGGCTGCTAGAGTGACCCCATCGGGCACTGAGCAGCTGTCTGGTAGAACACGTCCTGTAGAACACGTCCTGTAGGTGACCTCCACTCCTTTGGTGAGTAGAGTAAATCAGTCTTTAAAAAATTGGCTTTTCAGAGAGGGTCTTATTCTGAAGTCCAGGCTGGTCTGGAACTCACTGTTTATCCCAGACTGGCCTCAAACTTGCCATCAGTCTCAGCTTCTGAGTGCTGGGATCACAGATATGAGCCACTGTTGTAAGGAGAAGCAGGCTATGTCCCACCACCCGGCTAGCTTATCCCCCGAAATAACCACACAGAAAATGTATTAATTAAATTACTGCCTGACCCATTGGCTCTAGCCTCTTATTGGCTAACTCTCACATCTTGATTAACCGATTTCTATTAATCTGTGTGTCAAGTTCAGCAGTCCTCTCTCTGCGAGTCCTTTATGTCCAGTTTAAGCAACAGTCCAGACAAGAAAAGTTTCTTGCCCAAATGGCTAACCAACTCCATAAGGAGCCTCTTCGATGTCCATCTTCCTCTGAAGTATCTTGGTGCTGCCAGGAGCAGATGTGTCTCATTGTCATGAAAAGTCCTAAGTTATTAAAACATTTTAAAAGCCATATTTCTGTAGTCTTTGAAAGATATGAAGAATACCTATCTGGAATATATCTATGCACATCTAGAAAATCTAGCTAACATGACTACAAGCTTGACTTTTATTGATGATTATCCATTAACAACTATATTTCCTAATTATACATTACATTTTTAAATGAACTACACAATCACAATACCTTAATCAAGATTAGAAATATGCATATAACAAAATTGACCTTAAACTTGTATTAATAAATCAAGATTTTTACCAATGCAAATTATTCATCTCTATATCATATCCCCCTTTAAATGTGAAAGAACATTTATAAACAATATTTGGGAATGTGGATGTAGTTATTTCTCTCTAAACTTCATGCTGTATGAGGATGCTGTTAATCAGGTCTTTCATGGTGTATCCTGTTTGCTAGGTTCTTCTCAGTCAGCAGTTGAGCGAAGTAATTTTCTGAAGGTGTTCATGGTGACCTTTCAGGAGAACGTGGTCTATCATACCATATTGGTCTAGAAGCAATCCACAGGGTCTCATCCTCTGTGAAAACAAAAGAAGAACCCCTTTTCCAAAGCATCATATCCTTAGACCCAAATTCCGAAGCCAAGATACCTTTATAATATACATCCTGGTTTAGCTTAGCAGCCCATACAATGAGATGTGCCTCTGTACTTAGCTCCTTTACAGTCAAAAAATTAAAAAAAAAAAAAACCACAATAATACAGATAATCCAGACTCTCTATGAATTTTCCATTTTTACATGGCTTATTTTTCTTTAGTCTTTTTAATCTATCAATACTTTTACTGCCTGTCTCTTTAAAGACTTTACGCTTTTTTTTTTAAAGCATTACCTTTATTTTATGACTCTCTATACACCTTTTCTTCTCTCCCCAGCCTAGGTGCATTTATCCAACATTGTGACCCATTTAGAGGTGGTCACTTATGTCTGAATCTGACCTATTGCATTGTTCCTAATTCTCTACTGTCTTGAAGAGCTTTTAAAATGCTAAGCAGCTTGGTTGCAGCTGCTCTGGTTGTTGGCTCCACCTCTCTCCAATTTCAAAATGGTGGACGTACCATTTCTGCTAGCTCTGGGGCTGCCAGGCAGGAGCTGCACTCAGCACTTTAACTCTGAGAGTGAGTGTGCAGCACGTGCAGCCAAATCTGCCAGGCAGAGCACTGCGCAGCCTGGAAACATCTCTCTGTATGGCAGCAGAAATCCGCCATTCTCTCCTGCTTGTGCATGCCTAGTAAGCCTGATCCTGCTGCCTGCCCAGGCAGGGAGCACTGAGTCACAGGCATGGTCTCAGCCACTTTTCTCTCAACCCTAGTGGGCACAGAAACACCCAGGTCCCACAAATGTCATTGAAATGCTTTATAGCCAAAGTTCACACTGGCGGCACAGCCCAGGAAGCCGCATTTTAAAGTGGCGCAACTTTTTTTTATGGCTGCTTAGTCAGGAAATTCTCTCTGCAGCACACCACCAGCAAACAGTAAAAAGCTATGTTAATCTCTCTCTCTCTCTCTCTCTCTCTCTCTCTCTCTCTCTCTCTCTCTCTCTCCTTTTTAAGCCCTCTCCCCGAAATAACCACACAGAAATTGTATTAATTAAATTACTGCCTGGCCCATTAGCTCTAGCCTGTTATTGGCTAACTCTCACATCTTGGTTAACCTGTTTCTTTAATCTGTGTATCACCACATGACTGTGGCTTACCGGCATGAGTCTAACCAGTGTCCATCTCAGGCAGGAGATTCATGGCATCTGCAACACTGCCCTTCTTCCCAGCATCCTGTTCTGTCTACTCCACCCACCTAAGGGCTGCCCTATCAAAAGGCCAAGGTAGTCTCTTTATTCAACCAATGAAAGCAACACACAAACAGAAGAACCTCCTATACCAAGCCACCACACCTGGGTAGAATAGCCTTTAAAACAGTAAGGGCCTCTGAGGTTTGGCAGTCCCCCATTTCCCATGTGCCTTGTGAAGGCTCAGTCTCCTCTGCGGTAGCGCGGTGCTGAGACAGTAGAAAAGGTAAGTGGGTCTCTGCACTCTAGCCTGCACACTGGGAAACTCTGAAACTGCCCAGTACCTGCCCTCTTAAAGGACAATCAGAGGTGAGAAAAAAGTTACTTAACTGCAAAAATCTGCTTCCTGTTCTAAAATGGAGGGTGTGAGGGTTGAGAAAGTGGAACCATTTGCTTCCAGTCATTCCAGCTGCTTTAACGAAACTTCACACAGAGAGAAACACACAGGCCATTAGGAGGCCGGAGCAGATGAGGGCATTGGTAATGGGCAGAGATTCTTATGACCAGAGGGAAACTCATGGAAGGCAACCGTGCCCTCCACAGAGAGCACTAGAGATGAGGCGACTTCATCAGAGCTGAACACACCATTGCCTCTAGATCCCCCATTTGGTTCCTTTCCAGATCACAGGTGACCAGAAATGATGACCATCTGTCCACTATTTCTTAGGCTCCAGCTGGGGCCAAGCAGGCCTGGCATGTCCCACCAACCCTGTCTCAATCCACGGGGCAGAGAGTCATGCTGGATGGTCTTTCCTCGGGTCTGCTCCTTCCTGTGGAGACTGTACAGGATCTCTAAGTAGCAGAATCAAGCATCCGTTGACAGTCTTCAGCAGTAAGCATCAGGCTACAGCTTTGCGTGCATTATCCCAGAGAACCTTACTCAATGCCAGGGGACAGACGGCCACACTAAAGGACACATTTTCTCCTGAGTCCTGGAAGCCAGGAGTGTGAGAGTCGGGAATGTGGCAATGCTCTGCTCTCCCTGACGGCCCTGGAGAGGAAGATCTGGCATTCTCCCTGCATGTCTGTCTATCTCCAGTCCCCCTTCTATGACGACATTAGTGCTGACTTAGGTAGCCATTGTATTCCAGCAGGGTCACATCTACAGTGACCCTGTAGGGAAACATCCTGGGTCTTGGGAGTTAGGACTTCAACACAGAATTATTGCAGACACTCAGTTGAATCAAATAGCATCCTCACTGACTACTGAGTAACAAATCTGTAGTTTAGGGAAGTTACACAACCTGATGGTCAGAGGTCAAGCTAGCATTGGAACCCAGACTGTACGATTCCAGAGTAGAAACCCTTTTGACCCCAGTGAGCAAGGGATTCCCCTGAGGGCTTGTCAAAACAGCCTGCTGTGTCTCCCTTAGACCTTCAGGGCCGCTGGTCTCGGGCAGGGCTGGAGCATGTGCCGTTCTGACATATTCTACTGGACAAAGCTCTTGGCCAATATGACACTGCAAGCTGCTGCCCCAGCAACGGTCCCTGGGCCCAGAAATTGCCTGAGAGTTTGTCATTTATTCTTTTAAGCAGATACTATAGCTTATTCCAAGAACTTCTGCTTTGGCTGGTGTGGGCGGGACCTAGGAATCTACTGTAGATCTGAACCACGTGCCACACATCCCTCTGGTAGGGCCTGTGCCGTGGGATCAACTAGGAAGTTCCCAAAAGCTCCGAACTGATACCTGCATCCACCTTCAAGGAGATGCCATAAATCATTGTCATCTATCTATTTATTTATTTTAGGTTCTTGTAGGTGCTCAAACCTGTACAAAAGTTGGAGGCCCCTGCCACTGTGCCAAGCCCGGTAGAAAGCTATGCAGCTTGCAGAGAAAGACAAGTGTCTTTTCCTCTTGGGTAATAGGACCCACTGGGCATCCAATACCAGCCGGGGAGGGGCCTGCCTCGCACGTGCCAAGTAGCCATGCTCTTTCAGGCTGTGTGTGGCACTTCTTGTGCCTTCCAGCTGTGCAGTACCCTTTTGCTTCGGCAGATGTCAGTGTGGTCAGGAAGGTGAGCCTGCCAGGCTCCTGAAGCTTGGGCAGTCAGTACATTGGGATCAGGCAATAACTGTAAATAATAGTTCCCAGCTGGACCAAGATGCATGTGCTAATGCTACTTGCCAAGTCTCCCACAGAGGCTGTGTTGGAGGCAAAGCACCCTTTGCAAAACCTACCTGAGTGGGTTCAGGGCCCATCCATCCTGGACCTGTGGAGATCCAGGGTGTGGAGCAGGGAAGGGAGTAATGGTCCATTTTGCTTCCTTGCTCGGCATTTTGACCAAAGTATGCCCAGTATGGGGTGTGTGTGTGTGTGTGATATCTGTGGCAGAAATGGGTGTGAAAGGCACAAGGCCAGAAGCTAAGTTGTGTATCGTGTCCTCAATCATCAGAAATGGAATGTGGACAGGGAGAATTTAATTCTCACTAATGCCTGGCCAGAAATGAAATCAAATCAAAAGAACTCACAGGAGGTCATCCCAATAGTGCCATAGGACAGGCTCAGAAGTGTCTTCAGCTTAGCTTGTGAGATCACTCACTGCCTTATGCTGACGTTCCAATTTGAAGCACACAAACTTCTTAGAAGTTTTCACATCAATCCTAACCATTCATGTGATATTGGGAATGACTTGAGGGAGAGATGGTTGGAAAGATGGCTCCGTGGTCAAGAGCATTCCAGGCAGCGCTCTCAGGCACTCTAACTTTAGATGGCTCAGTGGTCAAGAGCATTCCAGGCAGCGCTCTCAGGCACTCTAACTCTAGATGGCTCCGTGGTCAAGAGCATTCCAGGCAGCGCTCTCAGGCACTCTAACTCTAGCTCCAGAAGCTCTGAAACCTCCAAGAGCACACGCATGTGTGCACACAAACACAAGTTTTAAAAAATTTGAAGATTACTGAATTTTTATTCGATGGCATAAAATATCATATAAGAATATGCACCCAAGATATAGGAAACAAAACCAGTGGTGTGTGGATCAGTTACTACATATTTATGAACAGCTACCTACCTTCCATTTTAATAACTATATATAATTATGTATATACGATGTCAACTATGAACTTGATTGTGATATTTGTCAGCTCATCTTACGTCTTTAAAATTGACTATGATTTCATTTCTCAGTTTACAGTCACGGTCATTCCTCTCCCACCCCACATAAAGGTTCCTTGTAGGGTGGACAGAACAGAAAGACAGCAGCACCTTCACCAGCGGCTCTCAACCTGGGGGTCACGGCCCTTTTGGGGGTCAAAGAACCCTTTCACAGGGGTTGAATATAAGATATCCTGCATATCATATCTTTAAACTACAATTACAGGTGTGAGTCACCGCACCTTCTTTGTGATGAGTGTGATTCTGTAGCTGAAGCAAGAGACGGGAGTCCTTGAAAAGCCTGTTAAGACTAAACACACTTCACAGTTTCTTGTTTCTAGGCAACTGGCCTGAACTGCAGCCAGCTTCTTGCAAAGACGGAATGACTGCTAAGCATGTAGTAACAGAGCCTAAATAGCAGACCCGGTGTGGGGCACACAATGAATGTCCAGAAAACTCAGGCCAGAGAGAGTGCTCAGCACCTGAGTTTTATTGCAATGACGTCGATGTCTGGAGAGCATCACCAACCCAACAAAGTGCAAGTCTCCCCCAGCTACAGTGGGGCCTGTCCTGATACGCCCCGTTCAAAGTTAAAAATATTCTCAACTGGAAATGGGCGGGAAGCAGCTGACCTAGAAACACAGTGCACCTGGGAGAGGGATTGCGTCTCCTGGTAGTCCTGTGGTCAGCTGGGGGTGGGGACGCCTGCCGTTGGCTAGGTGTCATAGAACAAGCATGACCTGTTGCCAGGCCTTCTCTTTCCCACCATCATATATTCCAACTATATGAGAGGCGCAATCTGTTGTCATTGCCCGCTCTCTAGACAGATACCCCCCAGTTTACTGGTTCATTTCGATTGGGATGTCGTCTAGCCCAACTGTAGTTTTCTGTTTAGTTCTATTGTACTTTGCACAGTGAAACTCCAAAGCCAATGGCACCCTTTCTCTCCTTACAGTTACATTTTTCCATATTGAAAAAGAAATTTCTTCACGGGTGAAGTTAGAAAGTAGTTTCCAGGGTTAGTAAACCAGTCCAAAAGCTTCCAGAGAACACAGGGTGATTAAGAAACAGAGGACCCATGGGCTTTGGTGCTTCTTTTGTTTTTTTTTTTTAAAATATTTACTTACTTATTATGTATACAATGTTCTGCCTGCATGTATGCCTGCAAGCCAGATCCTATTACAGATGGTTGTGAGCCACCAGGTGGTTGCTGGAATTGAACTCAGGACCTCTGAAAAAGCACACAGTGCTCTTAACCTCTCAGTCATCTCTGCAGCCCTTGATGCTTCTTAGCAAGTGTCCCATGTTGTAGGAAGGTGATAGAAAAGGGACAGGAAAGGGAAAGGGTAGAAAACACTGCTCCACATGAACGGGTCCCCAGTTCATCTTCATAGCCCAGACTCTTTGTGCCATGGATGTGTGGCTCAGTGCTCAGCAGATGTGCTGTAGTAGGACAGCTCTGTCAAGCCGGGTGCTATGGATTTATTTTGTGTCTGTTCCTTCAGGGTTTCCAGGGCTCTGTCCACCTCCTTGTCAGAGTGTCTACTAGCCATGCTGGAAGCCTTGTTCCAGAGCCCTTCCTGTGTGGGTTGTGGTTCTCTAAGTCACACCGAAATCTCTATTTCTGTCTTACCGTAACAGCAGAAGTTGGGAGATGGCTTGGTGGGTAAAGCGGTCCTCCATGAGCATCAGTACCTGAGTTGTTTCCCATCATGAAAGCCAGGTAGTTCTAATTCAAGAACTGGAGTGAGAGGCAGGTAGATGTTAAGCGACTCACTGGCTAGCCAGTCTAGGTAACATGGCAAGCTCTGGGTTCAATGAGTCCGCCTCAGATAATAAAGTAAGGAACAACTGAGGAAGAGCACAGGCTGTTTGCGTCTAACCAACACCGAATGCAAATGCCTATAGCATGAACACACACACACACACAGAGGGAGGGGGGAGGGAAAGGGAGAGGGAGGAGAGGAGAGAGAGAGAGAGAGAGAGAGAGAGAGAGAGAGAGAGAGAGAGAGAGAGAGAAGCATATAATCACCTAAATGTAGTCAGTCAGTAATAGATAAAACAATTCCCACTGTCTTGCCCAGCAAGCTCAGTTTTTTCTAAGGAAGACATGAGTTCCTCTGTTAACCCTTGCTCCACTGCCTCAGAAACATGTTCCCCAGCTTCATTTCTGGGAAATGTCTCTGTAGTCTCCTGGGCATGAGCCCAAAGGACCCCACAGCCTACCACAGAGGAACCCGCACATGCATGACTATTGCCATTCTGATTCACAGCAGCAAATGAATAGCAGTGAAAATGTGGTCCATACACACAATGACATTTTATTCTGCTGTAAAGGAAAACAAAATAGTCAGAAAAATTAATGAAAATAGAAAATACAATATCAAGTGATACAGCCCAGGCTCAGAGAGACAATCACTACTTGTTTTCTCTCACATGTGAGTCCTTCCTTCTAATTTTAGTGTGTGTGTTTCTATTGGGCAGAGGTCAGGAAATTAGAAAGGGACCATTCAAGGGATGGGAGGAAGGTTGAAAGGAAGGGATGGGAAGGGCCATGTGGTGGTTTGAATTCCTAGTCAAAAGGAGGCTCACATGTTTGAATGTTTGGACATTAGGGAGTGGCACTACCTGGGAGGGGTTGGAAAAATATATCAGTGGGGGTCTCAAGGACCCAAGCCAGGTCCAATGTCTCTTTCTCTCTCTGTCTCTCTCTGTCTCTCTCTGTGTCTCTGTCTCTCCCTGTCTCTCTCTGTCTCTGTCTTTCTCTCTCTCCCTCTCTCTCTCTCTGTCTCTGTCTTTCTCTCTCTCCCTCTCTCTCTCTCTGTCTCTCTGTCTCTGTCTTTCTCTCTCTCCCTCTCTCTCTCTGTCTTTCTCTCTCTCCCTCTCTCTCTCTGTCTCTCTCTCTCTGTCTCTCTCTCTCTCTGTCTCTGTCTGTCTCTCTCTCTCCCTCTCTCTCTCTCTATCTCTCTCTGTCTCTCTCTCTCTCTCCCTCTCGCTCTCTCTCCTGCCTACCAACCCAGCTGTAGCACTCTTGGATACCTCTCCAACACCCCGTCTGCCTGAGTGCCACCATGCTGCCTGCCATGACACTAATGGGCTGACCCTCTAAACTGTAAGCCAGCGCCCAGCTAAATGCTTCCCTTTAAAGAGTTGCCATGCCCATGGTGTCTCTTCACAGCAAGATGACAGACACTAAGGCTAGCCAGAAGAAGGACACCGCCTGAGAGTGGACCGTGGCTGGTTGGGGTGGAGGCTACAAGTGGCCAGTAGGGAAGACAGAGTCAGGGAGAGGAAGGCTGGCCGCTGAGCTACGTACCAAGGTGCTGCAAGGGAGCCTACCACTGTGAATGCTACCTTACAAAATGGGCATCTCTGTCATTGGATGGCGAGAGTAAAAGAGGTTACTGTTCCCTCGAGACTTTTCAGACCCAAGGGGACAGGTGTAGACTAGAGCATCATCAAATAGAGGATGTCACAAATACTCTGACCCCACCCAAAGACCCTAATCTTCCTACTGACTTCCATGGCCTCTGCTCACAAAGAGGGACCTCCTTTGTTCTCCTGACGCCTAGCCCTCCCCTCCAGCCCTTTAATGAGATGCTCTAACCATTTGTAGATGGTGTAGCTGTGAGGACAGTGTTCACAGTGGGAAAACTTGCTAGGGCGGGCATGGCAACTTCCATCTTAGCGCCAGCAACGTTCCTTAAGGCTTCCCACAGTGCATTAATATTTTCTGTCTCTTTTTTTTCCTTTTCAAAACAAAGGCCAACTTTTAGATCCGTGTTTGAAAATAAGTTACGCCTGGTATTTTTTATAACATAAAAGTCATTGAGCATATGTGAGGATTAAAATTTTCACCTTCCTACTGAGGAATCTAATAAATGTATTGAGAAATTTATTGGCTGCTTTCATTCATTTTAATTTAAGACCATTCATCTTTTAAAATGTTAAAAACATATTAAGTACGATACCCCAAGAGATTATTTAAATCAGTAATCTTACAACCCGAGAAGTTACTGGAGATTAAATGTGTGGCCATGTGAGTACACATATATACATATATTTTATACACATAGATGTAAATGCTATGTAAATAGAATTATGAATTTTTCTTTTGGGAAAAATGAAATAGATTCTTGGTGTAGCAAGCCTTTGATTAGAAACTTCCTTCAACATTCGCGCCCATGTGTGAATCGTAAGTAGCAGGATACATTGCTTTTCGTTCCTGTTCATTTGATTGATTTTGTTTTGTGAGACAGGATTTCTCTGAGTGGCCGTGGCTGTCCTGGTACTTACTCTATAGACCAGGCTGGTCTTGAACTCAGAGATTCACCTGACTGTGCCTCCCAAGTGCTGGGATTAAGGCGTGTGCCACCACCACCCGTTGTTTTTTTGTTTTGTTTTTTTCTAGAGTTTTTCATTCCCAGCATGCCTGACAGGGTAGGTTTTGTGTATCTGTATTTGAAACACATTTACCAGCAGATGTACATGTCCAGCTGGATTTGAAAACCAATATGTATTGAAGTATATTTGCCCCGTCCTGAGGCGGGACAAACCATGCCATATGCCCCACAATAATAGTGACTGAGCCACTGTTCTGTGCTTGGCCTGTGCAAGTGTCCCCCTGAATGTGTTTCATTGGCACAGTCTCAGTCACACCGTAGACCCCAGTGCTCAGCCCCATGGGAATGACAGTCTTCCTGGGTGAGGCTCAGAGGCACGGCAGAGCCTTCCTTCCTCAGAACTGAGTATGAACATGGGCAGTGTGCAGAAAGTGTCCTCTGTAGCTTTCTTCCCTGGAGATTGATGGCCTGAAGACAGCTCCCCTACAGAGGGTGCTTCTACTGAGATCAGCTAAACCTGTCTCCATGGTCAACTGTGTACCATTAACCCTGATCCTTGGTTTAACTGTACACAAAAACTCACCTTTTAACTGTGTGTGATAAACCAGTTGTGGTTCTGGGGTACTGTGCCTTCTCTAAGAGTCCAGACTGCTTCTCTCTGTCTCTGTCTCTCTCTGTATGTGTGTGTATGTGTGTGTGTGTGTGTGTGTATGTGTGTGTTTAATTTTGTTTTTATGTGTATGGATAGTTTTGCCTCCATGCAGTCTCCATAGAAGTCAAAGGAGGATATAAGGGGTCTAAGTTCTCTTGGGACCGGAGTCACAGATGTGTGTGCTGGGAATTGAATCTGAGTCCTCTGGAAGAGCAGCCAATGCTCTCAACCATTAAGCCATCTCTCCAGCCCATGTCTCTCTCAGTTTTTACTAGAGTGATGATGTTATGATCTGTCTGAACATGTGCGAGCATCAGAATAGGCTTACTCTAGGACAACGGTGTCACTGGCACAGTCACAGGCAAACTGAGACAGTATCTCCAATAAGTATACACCAACCTGTTAAGGTGTCAGTGCTACCTTCTGCCTGCATTGGGCCTCCCAGGGGAAGTCATCCGCAATGACTTTCAGTGTTCACGTGGATAATTCAGGGCATCGTGCTCTTGGATGGGTTCGTATGGCTACTGTGTTTCTGATTCTCCAGCCCTTTAGTATTACTGCGAAGACGTTTATGTCTTCCTCTCCCTGTGAGTGCAAATCCTCCCAGCTATGGCTACTTCAGCTCTGACCATCATCACCAGCGTTTAGCATTTCAGCGCCCACAGCGGGAATGAACCAGCGCTCACAGAAAAATGAGCCACTGGGTAGAAATAATGTCAGTTTTTGTCTTAGACGCTTATCCCTTGGTGGTCATTTGATAAATACTAGTTGTGTGTGTGCCTGTGGGGCTAGGGCAGGGCATTCTTTCCACCCTGTGCAGCTGGCGGACTAGAACTGCATGGATTCTAAAATGCCTGTCTTCAAAGCCAAGAATAATGTTCTGTTTTGTGGTGTTATTGAAGATCTGGGAGGATGGGGAGAAAGATGATGTGCTTTCTGGATGTTTCTTTAGACTCAGATCAAGAAGGCTGTGCTTGACTTGAGCCCTTCAAACAGCTGTGAATGCTGCAGTCGTCTCTCGGGAGCTTCTAATCTATTTGGGGATGCACAAAAATATTTTTTAGCTCGTCTTTTTTAACTAAGGCAGTCACATAGGACACCGTTGTCCAAGGTCCTCTGTGTTTGTGCCTATATGTGTATCGTGTCTCTGTGCAAATAGTTGCACGCAAACACCTTTTCTCTTGATAGAGAAAGCTCAGTCTATTCATAGGAAAATATTAGGTCAGGCTTTCTGGTTTTTTGTTTGTGCGCCACGGGGTGCCTGATAGCACTGCAGGGGCAGGCATCCAATGTCACGCCAGCCACCTACAGCACGCAGGGCGCCAGAGGCACTGACGAGAGCAGTAATTAGAGGGTGTCAGAGAGGAGGAGAGAAAGAAGGGACAAAGAAATCCATGAAGATGGAAAATAAAGGGGGTGGGCTTCCCGGTTTTATTTATGGGAATTCTATGCTTTAGGACTGTACTCACTTCAAATAGTCGTCCCGGGTTTCAGAGTTGGTGGAGAAGAACCAACTGGACAGAATGGCTGACTGATTCCGAGTGTTGGCCGTTGCTTGTGTGAGCAGTTTCTGTGTACTCTCACCACACTTCGCTGTGACACCCTCGATTCTCTGCCAGCAACTACCAGCACGCCGCATGTGCCTTCATGAAGATCCCCATGTCATCCAGGCTCACTGTCCTCCTAAGGGCCGTATGCGGCTCTGCTTCTCACAGACATGCCCTCATCGTTGACAAAGCAAGGACATCATTCTCACAGCCATTAGATTGTAATGACTCAGGACTTGGAAGGTTCCAGACCTTCCATTGGCTTTTCACCCCTGGATCTGACTCTGACCTTTTCTTCCTGCCCATGGCCATCATCTTGTAAAAAATAAAATTGAACAGAATCTTTAAAAATACTGACATTAGGGTTCTGCTTAGATAGGAACAGAGCCCAGGCAGGGTAACCAGGCACAGTTCCTGCTCAGATAGACAGAGCCCAGGCAGGGTAACCAGGCACAGGTCCTGGTTAGATAGAACAGAGCTCAGGCAGGTAACCAGGCACAGGTCCTGCTTAGATAGCACAGAGCCCAGGCGGGGTAACCAGGCACAGGTCCTGGTTAAATAGAACAGAGCCCAGGCAGGGTAACCAGGCACAGGTCCTGGTTAAATAGAACAGAGCCCAGGCAGGTAACCAGGCACAGGTCCTGGTTAAATAGAACAGAGCCCAGGCAGGGTAACCAGGCACAGGTCCTGCTCAGATAGACAGAGCCCAGGCAGGGTAACCAGGCACAGGTCCTGGTTAAATAGAACAGAGCCCAGGCAGGGTAACCAGGCACAGGTCCTGGTTAAATAGAACAGAGCCCAGGCAGGTAACCAGGCACAGGTCCTGCTTAGATAGCACAGAGCCCAGGCGGGGTAACCAGGCACAGGTCCTTTCAAACCAACT
Organism: Chionomys nivalis; assembly: GCF_950005125.1. NCBI lineage: Eukaryota > Metazoa > Chordata > Mammalia > Rodentia > Cricetidae > Chionomys > Chionomys nivalis. Next base: position 4,884,506 of record NC_080095.1, on the reverse strand, counting down.
CCAGATGACTCCGTTCCTCAGCCCGTGTCTTCATCAGGTGACACCTACACTCTGGGAGTCACTGTGAGCAGAGTCACATCCCAGGACGGACACCTAGGGGCAAAGTTTAAAGTTCACTAGTGAACACTACCCATGTCTCTCCCTCATCTTGGCCTGGTTTGATCCTCATGGAAGGTCACTTGAGTCCCGTAAGATGGAAACCTTTTACCTCCTTGGCCATCTCTCCTCTCTGATGATCTTAACAACAACTGTCTATTTTAAGGAAATAGGAGTCACCCTCTTACATTGCCTCTGGAGCTAATTTCAAACATTGTTTTCCTCCCTTTAGAAGCACAATACTTTCACCAAAATACTAGATCTTAATTTGCTTCAATTTTTTCAAATGTGGTTTCCTCCCACAAAAGACCAAGTCCCCCAATTCTCATTCTATGTTTGAGAAAATACCACACTGACACAGACAGTCCCCTTTGTGTGAAGACTTGCTTGACTCTTGAAAAGGTTCAATGATAGAATATAGTGCACAGGGCTGTTAGGGACCCAGCTGTCCCTTCTGTGGTAGTGTAGACGATGTCTGTTCTCTTTCCTTTAAACACTCATTTCTCATCCCCCACAGCTGACCTGTGAATCGGGAGGGACCACATCCACTAGATGTGAATGTGTCTGATATTCCGCTATGAGCCCGCCCTTCAGATATCCTGCTTCCCAACCTTCCTCCCCCGCCCCCACCCTGTCCTGGCCGTTGGCCTGCTTTCTCCCCCACTACACCAGACCAGACTCCCAGGAGACATTCTGTACCTTCCTGTTCACTTACCCCTCAACTGGGCTTTCCGAATCTACACTCTACATCTTCCTCTGAGTCAGTGCTTCTCAACCTGTGCGTTCTGACCCCTTTGGGAGTCGAAAGTCTCCTCCATAGGGGTTGCATATCAGATATCCTGCACATTGGATATTTACATTACAATTCTTAAGAGTAGCAAAATGACAGCTATCAAGTGGCAACAAAATAATGTTATGGTTGGGGGTCACCACAGCATGCAGGACTGCGTAAAGGGTCGCAGCATCTGGGAGGTTGAGAACCACTGAGCTAAACCGCTTCCTCTCTGTGCATAATACCATCTGTTTCCTGAGCCTCATTCCTCTTGAAAACATGCCTTTCTTCTGAGCCAGCTCTGTAACTCCTGTCAGAATCCTTCTCACCTACATAACTGTCATTTCAAACCGGAAACACTCTTTGGACTCTCCAGACAAGGGACGGATGTCTGAGATTCAGCACGCAGGAGGATGACACCCGGCCATGCTTCCTGTGACGTTGAGAGGGCCTCTCTCCCCTTCATGAAACTCCTGCTTCCTTAAAAATCAAACCACTTTCCATCTCTCTGTGTCCTCCATTATGAATGAAGGAGAGCTGGCAGGTGTGTGCACGCATGTGCAAACGTGCTTGTGTAAGTACGTGAGGCTATTGGAGATCAACCTCAAATGTGTTCCCAGGGCAGTCACCTTGTTTTTATTTAATTTGTTTAAGATTTTAGTCTACATGTATGAGTGTTTTGCCCATATGTGTCTGCACACCATATGCATGCAGTGCCCATGGAGGCCAGAAGAAGGTGCTGGATCTCCTGGGACTAAAGTTACAGACAGTTGTCAACAACTGTATGGGTGCTAGGAATTGAACCAAGGTCCTCTGGAAATGGAGCTGGTGCTCCTAACTGCTGAGCTATCTCTTCAGCCCCTTACCTTGTTCTTTAAGACAGGGTTTATCATCGACCTGAAACTTGCTGAGTATACTACGCTGCCTGGCTACCAAGTCCTGGAGATCCGCTCTCCCAGCACTGGGATCATCGTCCTGTGCTGCCAAGCCTAGCTGGGCAGGAGAGACGAGCTTCCAGCGTTCCGTGCTTACAAGGAAAGCGTTTTGTCCACTGAGGCATCTTCCCAGCCTCCACAGAGGCTGTTTGTGAGTGGGAGACTATCACGGCAATGCTGTGAAATCACACACATCAACACCACCACTTGCTGGTTATGAGGATTCAGGCAAGTGTTTTCCTTCCTTGTATTATTTGCATTGACTTAAGGACCATCTCATGGAGTTGCTGTGCAAAGAGGGAACGAGCTGGGACTGAGGAGATGGATCCATGGTTAAAGACCTGAATTTGGATCCCAGCACGAAGGTAAGAAGCCAGCACACACTTGGGAGGTGGAGATGGTATGTATGCTCCCAGGGCCCACTGGGCAGACAATATAGTCAATCAGTGAGCTCCAGGTTCAACTAGAGACCCTGTCACAACCAAAAGGAAAAGAAAAAAGAAAAAGAAAAAAAGATGGAGAACAGTAATGAGAATCTGACATGAACCTCTGCCCCTCCCCAGGGCTATACCTCACACATGTGCACAAATAAGCATACACCACCTCTCTCTCACGCACACGCATGCACACACACACGCACATGCACACGTACGCACACACACACAGGCTAACTTGTTAACGCAGGCTGGAGAAGTAGCTCGGCAGTGGCGCACTGGCCTAGCGTATTCAAAACCCTGTTTTGCTCTCCAGTATCCCCTGCCAGCAAAGTTAAAGCATTTTACATCCTTGAGATTTAAACATTCTGTGAGAATACCCTCTCCTCTCATACCCAGCAGTGTAAGGGACTTGGAAATGTTGATCCATAGCAAGCACTCAACCCAGGTTCTCCACTCACAGCCTGACTGCTGCTCCATCACCGGTTCCTTCAACAGCTCCCCCGCAGAAAGATCCAAATAAAGCTAAGATCCGAGCCCGAGACTTGAACAGTGTCCCTGATTCCACGTCTAGCCAGCACCCAGTACCCCACAGACGCCAGTTCTTAGACCCCACCCTCTGCCAGCCCTGCTGTCTTTTCATTGTCAAAATGTGCTCACCCTTCAAGCTGCATCGCAGATACTAACTTCCTACTGTACTTCAAATAAAATGAAATGGGAGGTGGGGAGGAGGCAGAAATTTTTTCAACAAAAAAATTAATTAATTAATTAATTACAAAAAAAAAGTTCTAGCGCCGTACACATCTCTTAACTCTAAACGGTTTGTGAGCTGACTTCACACTTGCTGCCTCTCCGCCCCCAGCCCTCCCTCTCTTCCTCCCTGGTTTGCTTTCCTTTATTTTCCACTTTTCCCTTCTTTCTTTCTGCTGTCTTTCCTCAGAAACAGATGGCCGTGTGCCAGGCTGCTGATGAGTACACAATGCGCATGCGCACCACTGGTCTGGCGGAATGGGGATTTGAGAGGGGTCGGATGTAGAGGTGGGACAGCTGCGCTCCCACTTGTGTTCCTGCCTTATCCAGGTTCATGGATGCCAACCAGAATCTTACTTTCTTGTTAACAGGACTCATCACGTGATGTGTCTTCATCGCAGTTTCAGTTCCATCGTGAAAGATTATGCCGTGAGCCTTTGGGCCACAATTCCAGATTACAGTCTGTCCTAGCAGAAACTTGAAACAGCTGCTCACATCAATTAATGTGACCAAGACAAATGCCCTATAGACCAACCATACAATCCCTCACTGAGATTCCCTTCCCAGGTAATTCCAGACTGCGACAATGCAAACTACCCATCCCAGTCTTGATCACTGTAATAACCCTTATAGCATAGAAATAATATACATAATTTTTTCAAATTTTCACCTAGTTAAGAAATACAAATCTAACTTAATTCTGAAAGTAGAGAGAATACAGTGGCCTGTATGATTTTTTTTTATAATCTGACTGTATCAATTAAAATGAAGATTCATGTTAAGATTCTTCAAAACAGAGAACTCTGCTCTTCAGGTGAGCCGCAGCTGCACTACAGCCATTTGCATCTGCTCCTATTTTATCGTATTCCCTGGAGGCTCACGTCCTGCCACCTCTTCCTCCTGTGAGTCGTCTGTGTTTGTACACTCACAGCCTCGCTGTGTGCCAGTCGGTTGGAAAGCCTCTCCTCCTACGAGACTGGCGGGGGCATTGGAGCATGACCAAACATGTAAACAGCTGAGGAATTTGACTCCCCTGGGAACAGTTTTTACAGTGCTGTGGCCCTGCAGGCTGCCATACATGTGGAACACAAGTGTGTTTGAAATATGTTCCCACAAACAAGAGTTCTGGTGCCTACTGTCCCTCATGAGAGGCTGATTCAAAGTCCAGGAGCTCCCAGGCTCTCTGGATTTACGTGAGTATGCCCCACGGGAACCACCCATATGAACATGGAGAGAAGGAAAGCAACTTAGGATGGTTAGTCCAGCTCCTCCCTGGCACTGTGTCTTCGCAATGACTACCATCAAGCTACTTTTAACACAGCTTCCTCTGGAAACCCTCAGGGTCCCAGGCTCAGAAGGGCCACTGGCTTGTGATCTCCTTTACCTGAAGAAATTTCCATAGTCTCTGACTCAAACAACTCAAATTCTTAAATTTAGGTCTGTCACCTGTCTCCTAAATACCCACTGACTCGCAAGCTCATTCTGTCTCTATCTCTTGAAGTAATTTATCCATCAAGGTCAAGTAGCTGACCAAAAGACAATCAGCCGTGGTCACTGGGTCTTTCTAAATTCAAAAAGGTTCTAATCAAAGGCCCTACCAGAGCTTTCAAGGAGAGATCTGGAGAAAACGTTCTGAGTGGCCTCTTGAGACCACTGCTTCTTCTCACAGTTGGATCCAGAGGAAGCTGTTGGTGTAATTGAGAAGACAAAGACACTGCCGAACAGGCACTGAAGAGAAACCGTCCCACGTGAGAAGTCAGAAGCAGCAGCACACAGTTCACCAGCGGAAACCAGCAGCAGTGGAAGCTGTCGCTCTTCCAGACGGAGAGTTAGATGGCCGCAAAGTGGGGTCTTCGTTCCGACCTTGATTATGTGGCGGGATCTTCATGGACTTTTAGGCTAATATGCACGGATACAAAAATTACCCAGCAATCTTGAAGCTTAAAAAAAAAAGGAAAAGAAAAGAAAAAGATGGCAGTAATTAAATGACAAAAAACTATATTCAAATAAAATTAAGGGTTTGACTTAAAGCCGTGGGGGGCATTTCCCTTTGTTTCGCCTTCTACAGAACTGAAAGGAGCATGAGACAGAGTGAGCATTCTGGGAGAACCCACATCCTGACAGCTGGCACCATCTGGACTGAGAGGATTGCTGGTCCAAGGCCCCTGTGTGCCCAGCACATCTTTTGGCTCCATTTTATACTTCATACAAATGATGTGGGGAAGTTTTAAGGTCCAGGAAGAAAGAAGTTCAGAGTTTGGCTGAATGTTAGTTAGGTTTCCATCGCCGTGAGAAAGCACCATTACCAAAATCTACTTGAAAATGAAAGGTTTTGCCGGGCAGTGGTGGTGCACACCTTTAATCCCAGCACTCGGGAGGCAGAGGCAGGCGGATCTCTGTGAGTTCGAGTCCAGCCTGGTCTACAAGAGCTAGTTCCAGGACAGAAACCAAAAGCTACGGAGAAACCCTGTCTCGAAAAATCCAAAAAAAAAAAAAAATAATGGAAAGGTTTTATTTCGGGTTTACAATTGTCAGATCATACTCCAGAGCTGAGGGAAATCAGAGCAGGAACAGGAGGCAGGAGCTAGAGCAGAGGCCATGGAGAAGTGGGCTTACTGACTTGTTCTTTCTTGGCTTGCTCAGCCTACTAGCCCTGGAGTGGCACCACCCAAAGTGAGTTGGGTCCTTTGCATCAACCATCAATCAAGAAAACACAGCCTAGGTCTGCCCGCAGGCCAGGATGGGGGGAGGGGGCGTTTTCTCGTTTGATGTTTGCTCTTCCAAAATGTCAACTTGTTGACAAAACAACAAGCCCAGACTGTGATCTTTACTCACAGAACCTTTGTAAGGTAATTCTGGCAGAGATCTTTCCCCAGGATTTAACCATAAGGAGGAAATGGCTGCATGTTCTGGGTTCTAATGTCCCTGGTTGTTGCTGTCTTGGCCGCAGAGGAGCTGAATGACTGTCATTCTCTCTGTCAGGATCTGATGGTCTCCAGCCTCTGTCCTTGCCAATGTTTCATACTCACTGAAAGACCCTACAGACCCCCTCCTCAGAACCCGCAGCTAGCAGGCTCCCCGGGAGAACGTCCTGTTTGCTTGAAAGATTCTCAGGATCAGCAGCTAGCCTGCTCTCGTGAGAGGAAAACAGGATATCTATAAGATAGGACATCTACAAAGCAGGATGACTTCAAAGTAGGATACCTATAAGATAAGAGCAGGATGTCTGCTGCCAGACATCCATGCTGGGAGAGGAAAACCATTCATGCCACCCCCCCCCCGCCTCATTCTGATAACCACGCTTCTGCTTCTGTAAATTGCTTTTTGCTGCCCTCTTTCCTATAAAAAGTCCTCCTCCCAGTCTACAGGCGCGCAAGTCCTCCGAAAGACTTTGCCGCCCGCAGGTACCTGTGTCTACCTAATAAACCTCTTGCAGTTTGCATCCGACTCGTGGTCTCGGCCTGGTCTGTGGGTCCGGGGTCTCCACCTGAGGGAAGGTCCCTACCGGGGGTCTTTCATTTGGTGCATTGGCCGGGAATTGAAGGCCCCCACCCAGGGACCACCGACCCACCATCGGGAGGTAAGCTGGCCAGCACCGATTTGTTAGTCTGTGTCTGCGTCGTTTCTGTGCTTTGTTAACTCTGTACACTCAGATCTGGGTGCTCTGTATCTGGCGGGCCCAGGAAGGAGCTGACGAGCTCGGACTTCCACCCCGCAGCCCTGGAAGACGTTCCAAGGGTGTCTGGAGCCCTGAATTAGGTGGCAGCTTTTTCCGGAGCTCAATCTGTATCCCAAAGTCTTGCTTTGCTGACTTGGGTCTGAATCTGGAGCCTTTTCGGTGCTCATCTGACGGGCCACATTCCAAAGGTGGCCGGAGCCTGATTTTTCACAGTCTCCGTCTGAAGTTTTGCTTTCGGTTTTGCGCCAAAGCCGTGCTGAGCGTCCATATTGTTTGTGTCTGATTGTTGGATTTTTGTGTTTAAATATGTTCTTTGTTTTTGTATATCTGTTTGTGCTCGAGTCTAAATCTGGTACCATGGGACAATCGTTAACAACCCCTCTTCACTTAAGAAGGGGGGAAAATTGGGGTTTTAACTGTTTCTCAGAGACTGGAACTGATGGTATTTAGTAACAACAATGTCTGTCATTGTACTCTTACTGGAATTGACCTGATGATATTTGTAACTGCTTATAGAAGTTGGAAAAGTTTGACACACCCTGTAAAATGTTGAGCCTCCTCCATATGCAGGATCAGATAGCCCAGAGGGACCTGAAGCGGCGATGGCCGAGGGGCCCCCACAAGAATCCCCGGCCCTCTCACCTATGGCTGGCCAACAGAGGGACAGACGCGAGCCGCCGCCTGATTCCACCTCCCACGCCCTTCCCCTCCGAGAGGGTCCGAATGGGCAGCAACAGTACTGGCCATTCTCAGCTTCTGATCTCTATAACTGGAAACAGCATAACCCTTCCTTTTCCAAAAACCCAGTGGCGCTGACTAATCTAATCGAGTCTATTTTAGTCACCCACCAGCCCACCTGGGATGATTGCCAGCAACTCTTGCAAGCCCTGCTGACCTCAGAGGAAGAGCAAAGAGTCTTTTTGGAGGCTCGGAGAAACGTTCCAGGCGACAACGGTCACCCAACCCTTTTGCCTAACGAAATTGACGAGGCCTTCCCTCTGACGCGACCTGATTGGGACTTCACCACAGCTGCAGGTAAGGGACACCTACGCCTCTATCGCCAGCTGCTTATAGCGGGTCTCCGAGGGGCAGCATGCCGCCCCACTAATGTGGCTCAGGTAAAGCAAGTGATACAAGGGAATGAGAAAACTCCCTCTGCCTTTTTAGAGAGGTTTAAGGAAGCATACAGAATGTATACTCCCTATGACCCGGGGAACCGGGGCAGGCCATTAGTGTTTCAATATCCTTTATTTGGCAGTCCAGTCCGGATATCAGAAGTAAATTACAGAGGCTGGAAGGTCTGCAGGGGTATACAATACAGGATCTGCTGAAGAGGCAAAGAAAGAGAGAAGGAAAGGAGAATTTACAAGTATATTCAGAGGAGCAACCAATAAATGAGGAAAGAGACATGAAACAGAATAAAGAATTAAGCAGGCTGCTGGCCACTGTAGTTCAAGGACAAGAAAGAGAGGGAGGTAGGCTGGGAGAAAGGAAGGGGGCCAAAATGGACAGGGACCAATGTGCTTATTGCAAAAAAAAGAGGCTCTTGGACCAGGGCATTCTCATCCCCTGCCGGTCACCATGGAATACCCCCCTTTTACCAGTAAAGAAACCAGGGACTGGGGACTACCGGCCAGGGCAGGATTTGAGGGAGGTCAACAAAAGGGTGAAGGACATGCACCCCATGGTCCCCAACCCCTATAACTTATTGAGCACTCTGCCACCATCCCACGTTTGGTATACCATATTAGACTTAAAGGATGCCTTCTTCTGCTTGCGGCTGCATCCGGAGAGCCAGCCCCTTTTTGCCTTTGAATGGAAGGACCCAGATCTTGGTCTTTCGGGTCAATTGACCTGGACTAGGCTCCCCCAGGGATTCAAGAACAGCCCGACCCTCTTTGATGAGGCTCTGCACCGGGACCTGGCGACTTTCGGGTCCAGTACCCCACCCTGACATTGCTCCAATACGTTGATGACCTCCTTCTGGCGCCGCTTCAGAGAAAGAATGTCAGGAGGGCACAAAGTCCCTCCTACAGACATTGGGACAATTAGGATATCGGGTATCAGCCAGGAAGGCTCAGATGTGCCAGAAGCAAGTCATTTACCTAGGTTATCAATTAAAAGATGGACAGAGATGGCTGACCGAGGTGAGCAAACAGACTATCACTAACATCCCTGCCCCCCGGAACCCCCGCCAGCTGCGAGAGTTTCTGGGAACAGCGGGATTCTGCCGCCTCTGGATCCCAGGGTTTGCCGAGATGGCTGCACCCTTGTATCCTCTAACTAAACAAGGGACAATGTTTGATTGGGGAGAGGAACAGCAGAGGGCTTTCAAAAACATTAAGAAAGCCTTACCAGCCTCCCCTGCTTTAGGCCTCCCTGACATCACCAAACCCTTTGACTTGTTCGTGGATGAGAGACAGGGTTACGTCAAAGGGGTCCTAACTCAAAAACTGGGCCCTTGGAGGCGTCCTGTAGCTTATCTCTCAAAGAAACTCAACCCAGTTTCTTCAGGGTGGCCGCCCTGTCTGCGAATGGTAGCAGCTATTGCAGTCCTCACTAAAGACGCGGGTAAACTAACCCTGGGCCAGCCACTGACTATCCTGGCACCCCATGCGGTGGAAGCCTTGGTCAAGCAGCCTCCAGACCGCTGGCTCTCCAATGCCAGCATGACTTACTACCAAGCCCTGCTCCTGAATGCGGACCGGGTGCAATTCGGACCTGTGGTCGCTCTTAATCCCGCGACCTTGCTCCCCCTGCCTGAGGACCCGGAACACCACGACTGCCTCCAGATCCTCGCAGAAACACACGGGACCAGACCGGACCTGACGAATCAACCCCTCCGAGATGCTGACTATACTTGGTATACGGATGGCAGCAGTTTCCTGGCAAATGGGAAACGAAAGGCGGGGGCAGCAATGACAACAGAGACTGAGGTAGTTTGGGCAGAAGCCTTACCAGCAGGCACCTCCGCCCAGAGGGCTGAACTCATCGCTCTGACCTAGGCACTCCGGATGGCAGAAGGTAAGAGACTGAATGTTTATACGGATAGCCGATATGCATTCGCCAGGGCTCACATACATGGGGAAATTTATTGAAGACGAGGGCTGCTGACCTCAGAAGGAAAGGAAATTAAAAACAAACTTGAGATACTGGCACTCCTGAAAGCCTTATTTTTGCCCCCAAAATTAAGTATTATGCACTGCCCTGGGCATCAAAAAGGCCATAGCCCTGAGGAAAAGGGAAATAGGCTGGCAGATAACGCTGCTTGAGAGATTGCTATAAAATCAACCAAGACCTCCCAAGCTCTCCCCTTGACGAACCCGGAAGAGGCCCAAGCCTCCAGTTCGCTACCCTATAGTAAAGAGGACATTGATCTCCTAAAGAAAATGGGGGCCACATATGACCCCGAAAAGCAACATTGGGTTTTCAAGGAAAAGATTGGTATGCCAACAAAACATACTTATAAAATAATAGACTACTTGCATAAATTGACTCATTTGGGGCCAAAGAAGATGAAAACCTTGTTGGACAGACAGGAGTCAGGCCAATACCTCCTGAACAGGGACGGAGCCCTGCAAAAAGTGACTGATGAATGCCAAGCCTGCGCTCAGGTAAATGCAGGCAGAATCAAGCTTGGTCCAGGAGTTCGGGCACGGAGACATTGTCCCGGAGTACATTGGGAGATCGACTTTACAGAGGTTAAGCCAGGTCTCTAGGGGTACAGATACCTCCTGGTGTTCATAGACACTTTTTCAGGATGGGTAGAAGCCTTTCCCACCAAAAACGAAACCTCAAAGGTGGTGACCAAAAAGCTCTTGGAAGAAATATTTCCCAGGTACGGAATGCCTCAAGTCTTGGCACCGATAATGGGCCCGCCTTCGTCTCCCAGGTAAGTCAGTAGGTGGCCAAACTCCTAGGGGTCGAATGGAAATTACATTGTGCGTATAGACCCCAAAGTTCAGGACAGGTAGAATGCATGAATAGAACAATTAAGGAGACCTTATCCAAATTAACGCTTGCAACTGGCACTAGAGACTGGGTGCTCCTCTTACCACTGGCCCTGTACAGGGCCCACAACACCCTGGGGCCTCATGGACTGACTCCTTTTGAAATCCTATATGGGGCTCCTCCCCATTTATAAATTTCTTTAATTCAAACATTGCCGATTTTGCTAACAGTCCTTCTCTGGAGGCTCATTTACAGGTGTCTACAGATTGTGCAGAGAGAGGTTTGGAGGCCACTCGCCGCTGCTTACCAAGACCAACTGAACCAGCCGGTGGAACCGCATCCCTTCCAGATAGGAGATACTGTTTGTGTCCGCAGACACCAGACCTAAAACTTGGAACCTCGGTGGAAAGGCCCTTACACTGTCCTTCTGACCCCCAATGGCACTAAAGGTTGACGGCATCACAGCCTGGATCCACGCCTCACACGTTAAGGCCGCCCATACAGCTGACAAAATGGAGCCCGCCGCAACCCCAGCATGGAGAGCCCAACGCACTCAAAACCCCTTAAAGATAAGGCTTACCCGTGGGGCCCTTGGATCATTATATGGGCCCTACTAAGACTGGGGATGGCGACATTCCCGGGATATGACTGCCAAACCCCCCGGGGGGTGGAGGGGGACGACATGGGACCAGGAACAAAGACTTCTATGTTTGTCCAGGACAAAACACACAAAAGGGACATGGAGGGCCGGGGGACGGTTACTGTGCCCAATGGGGTTGTGAAACGACGGGGGAGGCTTACTGGAAACCCTCCTCCATCTGGGATCTAATCACGCTCAGACGAGGAACCACGCCTGGGTACTCGGGAAGGGGACCCTGGACTTGCGGGGGGGAAAAGCTTGTGGCCCTTGCTATGATATCGCTACCGCTACCAATGTCCAGGACGCCACCCCAGGAGGTAGATTATGGAGACCAGCCAATTTAGACAACTTCAGGCAGCCATGCATACTGATATCAAGGCACTGGAAGAATCGGTTAGCGCACTTGAAGAGTCATTAACCCCCCCTCTCAGAGGTAGCCCTACAAAACAGGAGGGGGCTAGACATGTTGTTTTTACAAGAGGGAGGGTTATGCTCAGCACTCAAAGAGGAATGTTGTTTCTATGCGAACCACACTATGACAAAGCTTAGAGAGAGGTAAAGACAGACACAAAAGCTGCTCGAATCACAACAGGGATGGTTCGAAGGGTGGTTTAATAAGTCTCCCTGGTTTACGACTCTATTGTCTCCTCTGATGGGTCCCTTGATTGATTGTCCTCCTTCTGATACTCCTGTTTGGGCCCTGCATCTTAAACCGCTTGGTCCAGTTTATGAAAGACAGGCTGTCAGTTATTCAGGCCCTAGTGCTGACCCATCAGTATCATATGGTACAACAACAAGAAACCGAGGTTCCCTAACTGCTTAGAGTAAAAGATTTAACTCTGTGATAAAAGAAAAGGGGGGAATGAAAGACCCTACAGACCCCCTCCTCAGAACCCGCAGCTAGCAGGCTCCCCGGGAGAACGTCCTGTTTGCTTGAAAGATTCTCAGGATCAGCAGCTAGCCTGCTCTCGTGAGAGGAAAACAGGATATCTATAAGATAGGACATCTACAAAGCAGGATGACTTCAAAGTAGGATACCTATAAGATAAGAGCAGGATGTCTGCTGCCAGACATCCATGCTGGGAGAGGAAAACCATTCATGCCACCCCCCCCCGCCTCATTCTGATAACCACGCTTCTGCTTCTGTAAATTGCTTTTTGCTGCCCTCTTTCCTATAAAAAGTCCTCCTCCCAGTCTACAGGCGCGCAAGTCCTCCGAAAGACTTTGCCGCCCGCAGGTACCTGTGTCTACCTAATAAACCTCTTGCAGTTTGCATCCGACTCGTGGTCTCGGCCTGGTCTGTGGGTCCGGGGTCTCCACCTGAGGGAAGGTCCCTACCGGGGGTCTTTCACTCACATACTTGAAGATTGTGCTTATCCACTGATGTCCTGTTTGCATCTCTATGGTTCCTAGAGAGGTTGCAAGTTCTGTTGAATGTTTATTTGTAGCATGCTTTCTCTTGGGCTGCCAACCAGTTCCCAAATCACTTCACTAAGCAGAGACTTATTATTAGTTTTGAATGCTCAGCCCTATCTTATGCTTGTCCCACTAGCTTTTATATCTTAATTTAATTTGTTTCTTTCCATCTACGTTTTGCCTCAGAGCTTTTTAACCTTTCTTTCATTCTGCATGTCCTGCTTTTCCTGCTTCTTCTGTGTCTGTCTGTCTGTCTGGTGGCTACCCAGCTGGCTGGCCCCAGGCACCTCTCACTCTTTCTCATTCTCTCTTCTCTCTCAAGCTAGATTCCTACCCCTACTCATTCTCTCTGCCTGACAGTCCTGCACATGCCTCTTGTGCTGAGCTATTGACAGTTCAGCTTTTTATTAAACCAGTTGTGTACCGTAGGCAGGAAAGATAAAACAGCTACACATCTTTACGTGACTAAACAAAGGCAACATAAACAAATACAATACACCTTGACATAGTTAAAGTAATGTCCACAACATAAATAAATGCAATACACCTTGACATAGTTAAAGTAATGTCCACAACATAAACAAGTACACCACATCTTTATATAGTTAAAGCAATATTATAAAATGCTTCCCCCTTTTGTCTAAAAAGAAAGGTTTTAAGTTTAACATTGTAAAAGTATACACAGTAAGAACTACCAAGTAAGAATTACATTTACAACATCTAGTCCTTTTTTTATTTGGCAAATTCAGAGAAAATATTCCATTTCTTATTCTATCTAGGTGAGTCCAAATTTTGTACCTAATTTACCTTCTATCATGACGAAGGAAAACTATATATCTATATAGTCTTCAGATCCATCGAAGACCACAGAAGGATATATTACCTGAGTACACAGGAAGTACAGAGCAAGCAACTTCCAACACTAAAGTAATGACAGAAACAGTTGCCTGGACAGTCACCCGAGTTTCCTCTGCACAACTGGAGCATCCATCTTCAGTCCACAGGCCTAGAATATCTGGCAAACTTTTCAATGAAGCAGAAATTTTGGAGGACCGTTCCACCTTGCTTTGGCAAAGTTTGACAGTCTTTTTCCTTTGTGGCTCGCTTGTCCAGTATACACAGCATTCTGTCAGCAGTTGAGGCAAGGGCACTTTCTTGTCTAAATGGTTAGCTATGCCACAATGAAAGCAAACTCCATATGAAGGTTCTTTATGCTCATCAGTCTTTTATAAAGTAGATTGGTACTGCCAGGAGCAGTCATGTCTCACTGTCATGGAAACCCTATGTTATTAAACAGCTTAAATGTCATATTCTGTAGGATGTCTGAGGCATTTGAAGAGCATCTAACTATCTAAAATATATCTGTTTAAACTTGAAAACATACCTAACATGACTACAAGCTTGATTATTATAAATGACTAATTACTAATCTGTATTTTAATTATACATTACATTTTTAAATGAGCTGCATAAGTATAATACCCCAAACAAGAGTAGAAACATATACAGTAAAACAAAGATGACTTGAAATTTGTATCAATATACCAATATCCATACCAATGCAAAATATTTGATGTTAATAGTTGTCTTTTTATCCTATATTTTTTATATCCTCCCTAGATGATAACAAAATCCATAACCCACCAAAAGACCAAAACCCACCTACCCCACCTCTTGGGAATGTGGGCATTGTGTTCACTGAACTGCTTCCTGTAGTCTGAGGGTGAGAGCATCTTTAGAGGACCCTGAGGAAAATGAAATAATGGTCAAGTCCTGGGAAAACTAGTTGTAACATCTGTTGTCAGTCTCAGAACTGTTCCCATGCAGAGAGATCAGCAAGCTGTCACCTGTCTTATAGTTTATCTTGGCTTATTTCTTTATATCTGTAGTTACAAATTTCAGGAGGTCTCCCCCAGAATGGGGACCAGCAGAGTCCAGCTCTACTCACTCCCTGCCAAGGTTCAGGTCAGTTACCTCAGCATACTGAAAGGAGTTAGAAAATTTCTAGTCTAAGAAGTACAAAATGAGTTCGCACATGTGCTGTTCAAATCATGTTCTTTATTCTTCTGCCCCTGTCGCAACATTCCAAGTATATATACACCACACACACACACACACACAAAGGCAATTCTCCGGTAATTACAAGTAACAGAGCTTGAGTTTCTCAGCGTGGAAAAGCAGATAAGAGCTGCTCCAAGTGATAGCATCTTTATGGACCTAGGGCAGTGTGGCTAGAAGGATGCCCAGGCAGTGCTAAGAGACAAGAAGGCCAATTTAGGAGGCTTTAAGTTCTAAGAGAAAGGGAGTTCATGCATGAAACTATATTCCTAGGTTAAAATCTACATCAGCAAACAGAAGTGAGGGTAGGTGTAGGGAATTAATAGCTTTTTTAGGGTTCGTATGGGGGTCAGCTGAGGTTAGCACTTTCCCAAGATGGCGGCAGGTAAAGTTGGGAGACCCAGCCTCCATACCAGGAAGGACTATGAATCAAACAAGGTCTCTGACTATGTGACTAAATTCTTTCACCAGAGGTCTCACAGAGTGGGAGAAATCAGTCAATAACCAAAAGATCAAGGCAGGTTTTTAAGTGTCCACTGTCCTTGAAGACAAATAGGTCCAATTATGTATTCTATACATCAAAACTATATAGTTAAATGAAAAGTCATTTCATGATCACCTGCAGATATATGTGCCCATAAGACTGAGATGCAATCATGAGATCACACACTGCAGTGCAGGTATTGGGGAGACACCAATTGCTTTAGCAAAAGTGAGCGCCAGTGTTTAGAGTTGATGTTCCTGCAGACTCGTCTGGGCAGGGCTAACCTCCATCAGAGCGCCACCCTCTGGTGGGTGGACGTCGGAACACTAGTTGTCACCTGATGTAATTCTCATGGCCCCTGACATCGCCAATCAAACCTGATCTCTACTAACCTTGAAGGAATCCACAGCCTTTTATTTCCCATGGAAACAAAAGCATAACCTCTCTTCCAATGCAATACATTTTCTGAATTCCATTTTAAGGTTAAGGCATTCCTCAAGTATCTAGGGTGGTTTAATTCAACAGTTCCTTTTACAGTCCCATGCCTCTCCACAGATGTGATTCACTCCTCAGCATTTAAAGAATTTCAGAGTCAACAGAAAACCACACAGGATCCAGACCTCCTGGCATATTTCCCACACATTTATGGAGCTTTTTTCTTTTATATTACTTTACTCTCTCTTTAAATACTTTATTTTTTATAACCATTATTTTCTATGGGTGTCTATACCAATTTTCTTAAGTCTATGCACATTTTAAATACACTGTAATATGTTTAGAATATTTTTCTATCTGGACCTGTCTTTATTATGTGTCTCTAACCTTTTCTAACTGCATGAGCCAAATATTAAACTGCTAAGTAACATTTAGGCCTCTGACACAGCTCTGGCATCTGGCTCTACCCTCCCATTTCAGCATTTAACTGGGAGCCGTGTCTCACCACCACAGCTCTAGGAAGCTGGAGCCTGCACTATGGCAGATGTTATTACTTAGGTTTTGTTTCTACTTAATGTGCTGGCTACTCAAGTGCAGAGCCTTCTTTTTGGAGCCGTTTATCTCTCTCTCTCTCTCCTTTTTTTCTAGTTATCTCAGGCACTAAGTGGAATTCAGGCCCCACATTAGAACACCAAGTTCTAATGTCACCAAATGCCAACCAGCTCCCAAATCACGACACAGAGACTTACTATTAGTTACGAATGTTTGGCCTTATCCTATGCTTGTCCCACTAGCTCTTATTTCTTAATTTAACCTGTTTCTCTTAATCTATGATTTGCTCAGGGCTTTTTACTGTTGTACCCAGAGCCAAGACCCCCAAAGACACAAAAGCAAAGAGTCTTTTTTTATTATTCCAGCCTGATGGGACCAACCATCCTACACAAAGACAAGATGTCTACAACCCAGAAAGGCAGGTGGGGGCTTCTTTTAAGCCTTATAGAGGGGAGTGTCTAAGGAAGTTAAATCATTTTAGATTTGATTGACTTAAGCAAGTGGAAATCATGTTAGCATGTTTTAATTGGCTAGGACTAGTCAGTGTTTAGTCAGGGCTACAGTTTCCACTTTGGGCAGGCCTGGTCGAGTCCCAAGCCCCACCCTGCTCAGGCTTGTCCTGGACTCCTCCTTGCTGCTGGGGGCATTGGAGATTGATTTTCCCCTTATTCGTGGCTTTTTCCTCAGGAGTATTTCTTCGGTCTCAGAAAGCTGAAACTGAGCTGATCTCTAAGAGAAGACTGAGCGGCTTGTCCTGGCATCTGCTTGGTCCTTTCGCTCTGCAGCCTGACTGACTGGGACAGGCGCCTCCCTCCCTCTCTTCCTTGCTCTCTCTTCTCTCTCAAGCCTAGATTCCTCCTCCTACTTATCCTTTCTGCCCACCAGCCCCGCCTATCCCTCCTCTGCCTAACTATTGGCTATTCAGCTTTTTATTAGGTCAATCAGGTGCCTTAGGCAAACAATATAAAACAGCCATACATCTTTACATAATTGAACAAAGGCAGCATAAATAAATGTAACACATCTTTGCCTAAACAAATGCAACACACCTTTACATAAAGTAATATTCCGCAATATAATCAAAATGTAACACATTTTACATATTGTAATATTCCACAATACCTTCCTTTTTTATACTCTTGTCTTGGAGATGGTGAACCCTATGTCTTTAAATTGTTCTTCTTTTGCTGGAGGATTCCTGCTTAATTCTAACCCTCTTCAGTTCTATGCATCATATACTTGTCTTAGAAACATTGCAGGGTTTAGTTACTGTTGCTACTCTGACACTTGATTCCAGCGTCAGCACCTGTGGTGATGTTTATTGTGGTACAATAGATAACAGAGAAAGTTGTAATCCTCTGAATATAAGTCCAGAGTTACCGAGGAGAGAGATCCTGGGCATACATCAAAAGCAAGAACCTCTGAGACTCTGTTGGAGAACAGGTCAAAGGTCATAAATTAGGGGGCAGCCTGGGAACATATAGAAGAGAGGCAGAGGGAATTCTAAAGATGTGTCAAGTGGATTCTGGTGTAGACTCTCCAATGTATAAAATCACTTCCTGATAGGGTGGCTTCCAAATGGATTTCAGAACCTAGGTCAAAGGTGACCCCTGGCTATCAGTGCAGTATTATAGCATGCAGAGGGAGAGAAACAGAAGGAGCGTGGTGACGCCCCTGGCAGCCAGCTGCTCACCTCCACCAGCAGAGTCAGTAATGACTCTTTGTAGTGATTGGCAGTTACCTTGCCAGTGAAGAAGCCAGAGTACAGTCAGGCTTCTCCACACCCATAGACAGGCTAAGATGCCAGGCCTCCGATTAGCACCAGATGTCAATTTGACTCCAGGTTTGTTCTGTGCAGTTGCAACCAGAAAATCCTAAAAGTGGAAGGTATATACTTTGCCCTCTGTACTTGCACTTCTGTCCCTCGAATCATCAAGCAGAGGGTAGTAGAAGCTTGTCAGAGACAGCAGGAAAATGGACATCCTCAGCATCCATGGCTGGCTCCTGGGGAAAGGGCTGTGGGAGCAGTGTGGCAACACTGACCCTGTGTGCTGTGGAGTACAACCAACCACCTTGTAGTAACATTCAGGAGCCAAGCCCAGCTGCCCCTCTTCTCCCTCACAAATAGCTCTGGTTTTCAGACATTTCACATCCAAAA
Organism: Chionomys nivalis; assembly: GCF_950005125.1. Classification (NCBI taxonomy): domain Eukaryota; kingdom Metazoa; phylum Chordata; class Mammalia; order Rodentia; family Cricetidae; genus Chionomys; species Chionomys nivalis. The sequence continues at coordinate 4,866,146 of NC_080095.1, read as the reverse complement.
ATCTACCTGATGAGCGCATTCCACTTGGGCAGAGAATCAGGGTTTCAGGAATCCGGCCAGGGTCTTTGCACAATTGACCGCAGCAGTGCATTGGCTGAGTGCAGCCTTTCCTTGTAAGCTTTCTTGATCGTCACTTCCTGTCTTCTTGCTAGCTCACGGTGGCGCTGTGGCCTCCCTGTGTGTAGATGAAGAGCAGGGTGGTGCGTATTTTGTATGGCAGACAAGGTAAAGCCGGCAAAACATCTAAACAAATATTCTAATGTGTGCTTCTGGACCTCCAGGGCTGATTAACTCGGGAACATTCTTATTTCTGCCCTGTTCTACCTTCCTTTCCTATGAGAATGGATTCTGCCTATCCTCAGAAGAGATTTGGAAAACAAACAAAGGCAGATCATAAAATTCCAAGATTTCTTGTTGGCAGCTTCAAATGGTTATTATCCCAGAGGCAGGCAATGGTGCCAGAGAGGGTCTGGAATGGGAGGGAGTGAACCAAATCAGCCTCCCGTTACAGGCTGCCAGGAAGTGAATTAACACGTTAGAGAGGGTCTCCTTCAGAATTTAGAATATCAGACAAACAATTTCTGGGGCTAACACGAAATTTCGAACACAGCAAATGCCTAGCTGCTCCCTGACATTCATGTTTGCGATTCTATTAAAGGAGCTTTTGCTAAGAGATTACTTGGTTTCCAGAAATGAGCTGACAATCACCACTATGTAAATAGATTTACTGAGGGTGTTATTTGGTTTCAGAGAAGGAAATTGCTCCTTCTTTGCAATGTTAAGGAGGATTTACCTTAGTAATAAATCAAGTTCTAGCCCATTTTAAGCATGTTTTTTTTTTTTTTTGTATGTTTGTTGTTTTATGGACAGGAATCCACAAGACTCTCTCTCCCTTAGGTTTTCTGTTACTTTGATCTGCGCACACACAAAATGTATCTCCATTTGCTGTTCTCTCCAGAGTCCTTTGTGCAATCTTATCCCCATTAACAAAACACACCAAAGTTGTGAGGGGGGCAGAGGATCCATTGCTACCAGTGTGGGAGGAAAAGGCATGGAACACCGACTGCATGTGTGTAGAGAAACATTCTGCCTTCGCAGCCATACATTAGAAAGGTCTGGGGAACTCTAAACTGAAGGATGCTCAAGCCCCAACATATGCACTCCTTAAACAAGGATGCCACCATGATGTTCCTAGACCAACTGTGCCAGCAGCACCTGGGAACTGCTTAGAAATGCCTCTCACCAGGCCCCACACAGCTCAGTGAATCAGAAACTGGAGGGCAGGCCCAACAGAAAGCCTACCAGTTGATTCTGATCATGGTCAAGTTTGAGGCGAAATACCTGTACCATTGATAAGCCTACAAGTTCTCCAAAGACTCTAATGTTAAGTCTTCCCTTCTCTGTGTGATAGCTCTGTTGGTTTCTGTGAAGCAAAGGCCAAGTATTTGTTTTATTTCTGGTCCTTAATATCCAAACACAAAAGATGAGGCAGTTTATTGTAAAGAGGCACCATGTCCACAGCAACAGTTCAGAGGTTCAGGCCATTGTCATCAAGGTGGGACATGACAGCATGCAGGCAGACATGGTCCTGGAGAGGGAGCGAAGAGTCCTCCATCTAGATCCACAGGCAATGGGAAAGGAATTGAACTAGGAGCAGCTTGAGCATAGGAGACCTAAAACCCTGCCCTCATAGTGACACACTTCCTCCAATAAGGCCACACCTCCTGCCACTCACTATGAGCTTATGGGGGCCAATTACATTTAAACTGCCATAGTCCCTAAAGATCTCAGACTATATAGTTCCTGGGAAAATTCAGGACCAATCCTTTGAATGAAATAATACCTAACGCAGAGAACTAGAGAACTAAGAAGCAATACAAGGTCTTTGAAAGAGGGAAGGCGTGTTATTTTGTCAATCCTGTGGTACCAGTCATAGCCTCTTTTGTAGTGATAATATCAGTCAAGACATTTTCCATTGATTTTAGTAAAGATTCAGTGATTGCCAGATTGCTATTAATCTGTAAATCTCAAGTACACTGGTACTGAATTTAATATTTGATTGACAAAATCCTGCGGATAAATAGGCTTTGTATGCAAAACCATTTTCTCCTGTTCCTCCCTCTGTCCTCTCCTCATGTGTCCCCACCACAACCCACCCTGCCCTTTCACCAGCAAGCCTTCTGCTCCCTTGGGGACGGTTGGAGCCACAATTCCCACCCAACCCATTGGGACCACGTATGTTTCCAATTTCACACTGCTTTCAATTTCAAAAGAATGCTGTAAACATTTCTCCTTTTCACTCACTCGCGGCTGACATGTAACTTACCCGTCACACGGTTGCTTAGTCCCATTTCACTTTATCTGGATAGCTATACTTTTTGCTTCAGAGTTCCTGATAACATTTACAACTGTATGACGATCAGCATCAGACTCCTGGAACCCATTCATGATCTGGGCTCCAAGGAACTTAACCCCTTCCGTTCACAGCTCTGCCCTCCACAGCAAGCACAGCTTATCTCCTAGGCTCAGGCCAGCACCCCTGTACAGCTACTGCTGGTCATGGTGGTCATTCCGTGGTACTGGCATCTCTAAAATGCTGGGGTCTCAGCTACAGCTGGCCTGCACCTTCACCATTAACCTCTCCTGGGCCTCCTGGGCTCTTTTCAGGGACTCTGACCCTGACACATGATACCAAGCCTCAGCTGGTTTCTATGACCCCTTCAAGACTCAAACTCCAACTCACTACATAGCTAAGACCAGTTCTGAACTCCTGAGCTTTCTGCTTCCACTTCCTGAGTCCTCAGATTACAGACATGTAATGAGAACTTGAGACTATGATTTCAAGCCTTTACACTGAAAGATTCCAGTCTGAAAATGCTCAAAAGGAGTGTTACAGTGCTCACATTTTCCTAACCAGAGGGAATGTTCTTTCTTCTACTTGTTGTACAGGTTGAGCATCTTTTATTCATATGTGTGTGTGGGAGGGTTGGATTTGGGGATCTCTCCATATGCACTGTGAGAGTCTTGATGATGGGAGTCTAATCTGAAACTTATGTGTTTTATGTACTGGTGGGTCCAGCCCGACTGGTTCATACGTTCCAGAAAAGGGGAGTGTTAAGTGAGGAAAGAAATAGACAGGAGACCGAAGATAGAGTCAAGAGCCTCCAGTGAGTATTGTAACAGAGCCCTGAGTTTATTGCTCACAGTCCTTATACATTCCAACCCAAAGGGAGGGCACAGACTTCCGTGATCCAATGAATAGGCAAACGTAGTTACCCCCTTACAAATCAAAACACCTGTAACCATGGCCTAAGTCAAACTTCCTGTTGTCTGGCTCTTGAGGAGCAAAGCATCCAGTAACCAGACCTTTGGCCAAACGTCCTGTTGTTCATCCTTGAGGCCAAGAATAGGTTTGAACTCTCTGACCTGTAGTCAAGATGGAACAGATTCAAAACTATGGGCCTTCACAATCTTATTACACACAGCCTGAAGACTTTTTGCATGATATTTTTTAGTGTACTGATTGATAAATTTTGAATCCCTGGTTATTGGAGATCCACCACGGCGGATGTAATAAGCCAATCAAATTGAATTAATAAATTCTGGCTTAATGAATAGCACAAAGCCCTCGTGGGTGATCCTCAGGAAGGCGGGAGAGGAACCACACAGCAAATATTGCAGTCAGGTCTTTCTTAAGTATACTATAAGCGTAGTCTTGAGTAGTTCTGGGGAGGGCTAACTCTTGGTGGGCTTTCTGAGGGGAGAGGCTACTGTTTGGGGGGCTTTCTGATGGGGGCAGGGTCGAGAGAGAGAGAGAGAGAGAGAGAGAGAGAGAGAGAGAGAGAGAGAAAGCTTCTATCTAGTCATCCCAGACTCTGTGCATATGGACGCCAGGGATGGGGTAGGGCTTCCACCAGAACACTGGTTTTGCTTTTTACTGTGATCTGTCGTATGAGGTCTATGTAGACCCTTCCCACATCTAGTATTGTGTTAGTGCTGAAGCAGTTTAATATGTGGGAGCACCACAAACTTGGGGTTCAGATTAGCGGTATGCACAATGGGTCTCTGAGTGATAGCAAGTGACCACAGAGGGTGGCTGTGCACACTAGTTATTCTGCTTGTGTCTAGGAGGTCAGAATGCAAATCCAGTGCTGGGCTTCTGGGTACCTGCCTTGATTCTTGGCACGCCCTGACTATGTAGCATGTACGCAGCATGCTGACTCCAGTTAAACCAGCTGCTCAGGCCCCCTGCTGCTTAGCCCCCCCTGCTCAGGCCCCCTGCTGCTCAGCGCCCCCCCAGGCCCCCCACTGCTCAGTCCCCACCCCCCACCCCCCTCACCCACCCCCACCCTCCCATCCCCCCCCCACCCCGCTGCTCAGGCCCTCTGCTGGTAACCTTCATCAGTTATCAAAGAGCTCAGGATGAGAGCCTCAGAAGCCACATTGGGGTGGCCAGGGAAGGGAAAACTAAGTATTGGCTATAGACTCTGTTTTGTCCCTGTTGGGGTATCACACACACGCAGTCCAGTCTGTCCATTAGGAACACACTTTAGATCCTAACAATGCTGTGTGCGCCATCAGACAGGATGAGGAGAAACAGTCTAAGAAGAAGGCTACCCCTCCCTGTGCTGGCCAGTGTGGCCAGACATTAGAAGAGAAAGACAGGGGTTGTAAAGATGTTTGAGTTGGCTCCTCTCATATTCCTCTTTCCTTCAGGCTAATTTACTGCATTTTAAGCTCTAGCACAAGTCAAGTCCCTATTAGTTTGCCCTGTTCTTAGCACAGTGGATGAATCCAAAGGGGATCTGCTGTGAAAATAAGAGCTGTGTAGTTGATATTGCTGGAATCTGCATCACCAGCTTCCTAGCAATCCATCTGACATCAGTGACGTCTTTGGGACGCCAAATTTAGAACATTTATTTAGGAACTTAACTTCAGTCTCTTAACAGCTCCCTCCTGACAATGCACGCTGGATGTTTTGGTTTGCTAATCCAACAGTCATTTCTGAGATCCATACAAATGAAAAACCATACCAATAAGATACGAAACCCTTAATTACTCTAATGTATGTCCCAAGGCTCTCCTCCCAGCTCCTCCCTCCCCGCAGCCATCCTTAACTTCTCTGGGCACCATCCAGGAGGTTGAAGCATCCAGCCCATCACTGTTCCCTTCCACAGGCTGCGGGAAATTTGTTTTACAAGACTGGTTTTAACGGAGCTACCTGCTGTGCGCCACATTGCCAGTGTTTGTGAAGTGAATGATGGGAAAGGCAAGTCTGTGATTTCATTTGTTCAGACCGATTACTCACACGGTGCACACGGTATCATTTGCCTGTCACTTAATGACTGACCAGCCTGCCTGCATCATTACTGCCGCGGCGCGGTGAAAGGAAGACCTCCGTGTAATGAGGAGCTGAAGGAAGCGGAGTGCTGTTTTACCTCAAAGAAATGGTGTGCGGAGATCCAGCACAGCTGCAGGTGTTCTGATGACAATGTGGGAAGCAGTTAGCTTCCAATTTAGCAGAAAATTAAGAGCGAAAAAACTGTTATTTGTGAGAGAAGATACTCATGGCAAGCAATCATCCTCGCTCTGCATCCGCAAGACGAGCATTCAGCTGTCTTTGTCGTGACTTAAAACAATTGGTATCTTGGGCTGCATTCAACACCAGATTGGTGCCTATTATCTGCGGTTTATTCTTTCTTGGGATATTTTGTGTGTGTGTGTCCCCCCCCTTCCCCATTTTATGGTTAATTTGCTTGCTTGAATGTAAAGCATTTAAGCTGAAAAATCTGGATCGTGGACGATCATTGTGCCGGGGCTCTGGACTGTGTGATACAAGATAATTGGCAATTTTCAAATTCATAATCCATTTTGTTCCACTCACCTCCCCCACCTACTTTGTCCCTTTTGGTGGCTTCCCTGCTGCTGTCTTTGGTGTAATGCCTGAAAGTACCAATGGAGGAAGGGAGGAGAAGGGCAAATAGATTCCTTCAGTCAAGCCCCCAAACTCCCCAGACTCAGAGGGAACGTAAAGTGCCACACTGGGTCCTTTCAGGGAAGCAGCACAAGCTGTCACCAGCTGACAGTCTGTGTCCCCGGAAAGGACTTCATCCTGCTGGAACCAAGACGCTGAGTCATGCCGGTGGGATAGTGAAGTCGGGCTTTGTTTGTTTGAACTTAATGTGCGGTTTGGTATGAAGCAGGCAAGAGAACTGTGCTGTCCTATAAACCACTGGACGGTTTCCTGCCTGCTGAGCCCACACCCTTGTCCACTGATGCGGTCTAGACAGTGTGAGTTCTTCCTTCCTCCTTGGTCCCCAGTATCTCAGAGCTCACTCATTCCAGTCTGGCTCTCCCGAGCTGCAGTCTCTCTCGGCTTGCTTTGGAGATGATATGGCTTCTCCTGTTTCAGGAAAACCCAGGATAGTGGCGATTTTCTATGTTCTGGTTTTCAGCAGACAGTCATGAGGCAGACCTGGGAGTCATAAGCCTTGATCAGCTGAACAGCGGAGGCAGAATCTCTCCTGGAAGGTGGTGTTTTTCTCAGGGATATTTCTTCTTCTTCCACAGCTTTTCCCTTAAAATCAGGATAAAATGTCCTTGTCACTTTTCTTTGTCTAATTGCTTAGAAGGGATTTATTCTCCCGCTCTCCTCTGCTATTTCTTTTCTTTCTTTTTTCTTTTCTTTTTCTTTTTTGGTTATTGGTTTTTCAAAACAGGTGTTTTTTTGTTTGTTTTGTTTGTTTTTTTTTTTTTTTTTGATTTTTTGAGACAGGGTTTCTCCGTAGCTTTTTGGTTCCTGCCCTGGAACTAGCTCTTATAGACCAGGCTGGCCTCGAACTTACAGAGATCCGCCTGCCTCTGCCTCCCGAGTGCTGGGATTAAGACAGGGTTTCTCTGTAGCTTTGGTGCCTGTCCTCTTGTAGACTAGGCTGGCTCGAACTCACAGAGATCTGCCTGCCTCTGCCTCGAGGGCTGGGATTAAAGGCGTGCGCCCCTGCTTGGCTGCACTCTGCTATTGCTATAGACAAGCCATCAATGTAGCCGCAGTCAGACTGCAGCCTGTACTGTTTCTCCTCGGGCTGCACAGACCCCCGCTTGAGCTGTAATGCCATTTTTCATGCACATTTGTATAAAAGCCAAAACAGAGACTGCAAGGCCGGTTAGAGTATCTCAGAGTATTCAACAGGGGGCTGCAGAAATGTCTCCAACAGTCGAGGGCTCACCATACAACCACAAGGCCTCGAGTTTTGTCCTCCACACCCTTAACAGAAACCCATCAAGATGCTGTGGTACATGTTTATATCCTAGTGCTAGGGGTGGGGGGGGGGAGGCAAAAGGGTGTCGGGTGGCTTGCTGGCGCCAGGTCAACGGGGCCAACCATGCTTTCCCCTCAGCGCCTGTCTATACTCACCTTCCCTACTTTGCATTTGCTGTCCCCTCATCCCCAGCTTAGAAGTGAAAATTCCCTTTCATGATGAAAGCTGGTAAGCCTGAACTTCCAGTGTGGGCACAGTGAGGTTTCCTGCACTGCCTAGACTGTGCGGAGTGTGCAGTTACTATCTCCTGGCATAGATACTCTGTGTCACCAGCCAGCCTGAGAGAGCACTCAGCATGTTCTGGTTTTGTGTCCACAGTCCCTTTGTCTTCCACTCTGCCCATCTGATGTGTAATATGTTGGTTCCCAGCACTGCTGTCCGCTCGCAGCATCTTCTTCACTAAGCTTTTCCTCTGCTTTAGCAGCCATCAGCGGCCGAGCATCCTTTGTGAGGCCGGACCATAGTGGATCTTGTTCTTTTTACCATACTGGACCTGCCAAGCCAGCGGATTCACTGCAGAGTCACACAGGTTGCTGGAAGATGCTGCGCGTCCCCGTTTGTCTCACAGCTTCCGCACTCCAGGCTTGGGAGCTTGTCGACTTAGTTCTGAAGATGCCGGAAGGATTTTTCTCACTCATAGAATGAGAAAGTTGCTTAACTGCCTTGGAAGATTTAAGGCTGTCCCCTTGTCTTTAAAGAAAAGGTTATTTTAATTACAAAGTAGGGTTGTGGGAGAGAGGAAGAGGACCCCCACCCCACACCTTTTATTCTCTTCCCATCCTCCCAGGCTGCCATCCTCTGCCCTATCTAGGAAGGAACAGACCTGCTGTCTGTCAAAGGTACAGAAGGAACCTATCGCTTCCATGCTGTTCTACAAGCGGAAACAAAATCACTGGTGAGGGCGCCATTCCCACAGGCAGAGGGAAGGGACCCAGGCCCTCGAAGGCTGAGAGCTCACTCTGTTTCAGTGGAAGACTCCCCAGGCCCCACACCTAGTGAGTCAGGAGACACTACAGCACACCCCCACCCTTGTTTACAGTCTACACACCCAGCCTGGTGATCCGCAAGGGCAGAAAACATGTTGTTTTCATGGAAAGAATGTGTTGACATGAGCTCCCTAGCCGTGAATGTAAACACAACGCTGAGAGCCAGGCAGGCAGTCGGGTGAGCAGGTACCTCCATTTACCGGGGGCAGACGTTTAACCTTGACGGGAACAGCAATTAAGCGGAACCTCAGAAACCAAGGCCTCCCCGGGAACCAATTAATAATTTGGTGGGGAAGATGTTATATGCAAATTTCCACAAACCACTTCAGAGTGACAGTGGACTGAGTGGAGAAGCATTTGTAACAAAGCCCCGTGGTGCGGGTGCGAACAAATTGTAATTAGGCAAATTAAGTGAGTGTTGCATGTACATCAATTAATTTCTGGTCACAAGCTACACCGCAATTGCCACAACGTTTGTTGAGTGTGGAGGCTTTGACAGCAGGGTCTGCCCACGCCTTCGCTCCTGCTCCTTCCGAGCCCTCCCCTCTAAGCCCTCACAGAAGCCTCTGCCCCACACTTAATTGTCCTGCTATCATCCCAGTTTATTTACTTTGTAACCACTGTGTATCAATACACAAACTCCCAGCAGCCTTGCTACTTTCACAAAGAAAGCCTCCTTTAGCCTGCTTCAACTGATGTGGATAAGCGCATGGCCCCCGAGTAGACGGCTCTTTCCCGGCACAACACCGATCACCTCCATTTCCTCTCCCACTGAGGCGAAGAACATAAACTAAAGCCTCGTGAAAGGATGCCAGGCACAAGTTGGGACTTCCCCACAGGGCAAATTGTTTGGGGAAGGCACATGATTTAATATAATTGTTCCAAGTGAGGTCCCCTACTGTGGGTTTATGTGGGATTGAGTCATCCCACCATGAAAAGCGCCTTACAGGAAATGCAGTTAAGTAAGCAGCTCTCAGGCGAGTTGGAGTAGTTAACCCTCCACACTGTCATTGTGCCTCCAGAACTGGCTACATTTGCATGCTAAAATTTTATGGACAAAAGCAAAATCATTTCTTTCCTGTGTAGGGGCCTCAACAGGAAGAGAATATATAAATGCAAATTTCAAGCCTCCACTGTAATTTAGCCCAAATGCCTTTTTCATCCGGGTCCCAGTGTTCGGCTCCCAGTCATTCTGTTATTCCACAGAAGCTCGGTCGCATTCTTCATTCTGGCAAAACTGACCCGTGTGAGGTGAAGGGTTTCCAGGTAAGAAAGTCGGTGCCACAGCAGCTGGGAGCGGCTGGGCTCTGGTGGGAGAGTTAAATTGATCCTGTCCCTAGCGTCAATCCGGTGGGTCAGCAGACAGGGCGGGGAGGGTCCCAGTCCCAAAAGATTGCCTTGAAAGTACCAGTTAGAGCCAGTCACTGGCGGCTCCACCTCCTTTGTCTCTTCTGTCCCCAGAGTATTGAAGCAAAAGCCCCTAAGGACTAAGATCCAAAGGATCCAAAGAGAAGGAGCGTTTACCCAGGGTCCCAGCGGTAGCAAAACACTCAGGTTCGGCTTCAGGATTTTTTGTTTTTGTTCTTTTTTTTTTTTTAACGGCTAAGCACTTCACATGGTCACCCTCTGGTGCAGATGTAAAGTATGTCCTATGTGGCTGGCTGACTGCGTGAACAAACACCGTGTCCGTCCGTGGAGTCCTTAGTGCCTCGATTCCTGGAACCCCCTCGGGAATATCCAAACCGCAGACGCGGGATTCCTCAGTGGAAAAACGGTAACATTTGCAAATAACGCGCGCACATCCTCCCATAAATGCTGGGTCATCACAGCTTCCTAATAGTGATTGTCTGTAGCCATGTTGAACTATTTGGGAAATAATGACATGAAAGGCTCACACGTGTTCAGTTGAGACAGCTTAGTCCACAAACGTTTTTGGTCTGCAATAATTTTCACCTGTAGACAAGGACCCCAAGGGTACAGAGGGGGACTGACTTCCTCACTCCTTCCTCTCCACACTCTGCTGGGAATGAGTCAAAGCACACTCCCAGCTGCGGTAAGCGGAGGCCGAAGAAATCTAATAGGTTTGGGAGTGCAGCACAAAGGTAATGTCCTTCAAGCCTGAGTCTTTGTGCTCCTTCTTTCCTGAGGCTATGTTTTTGTTGTCTTTGGGGTGTGCTGTTTTCTGGTTCCCTGTGTCAGACTCCAGAAACCCTCTGGACTTGTTCCCAAGGTCGCATTCATCCTTTCTTCCTCCCTACAAACATTTCTGGTAGTCATGACTTCGATGTTCCTCCTTTTCTCTTCATGTCAGTCCCTTAAGGAGGCTGATCTGGCTAGATGCTTGACAACAGAGAGGTGTCGAGTGCACCCACGGCCACTCAAAGTTGCATGTTTTCCTGTCTGTGTTTAATTAGCTTGTCTGATCCACTAGGTTCAGGGGACTTATGAGCTGTGACTTCATCCAGACTCAAACCAGCTTGTCACAGAATCATCAGATTGGGTCACCTCTCCAAAGGAGCAAGGTGCCAGCGTTTTTCTCTGGCATTGTGTTCAGTGGGCAGCTGGTCATAGTATTAATAACTATCCAATTTCACCAAGGCAGTCATGCATTTCCATACCGTTCACTAAAGCCAGAAGTGGAGTGGGAGAGCAGTATGTCACAGTATGCACGGGTATACATGTGCATGTGTGCTAGTGTGCACGCACGCGCGCACACACACAGTTACCATGGGAATCTAACCCCCTCTCTCAGTTTGGAAGTCATATTGCAATATGGAGGAATTGCAGACAAGCCATAGCAAGGCTTTTAAAACCACGTGCTCAGTTTTCATTTGTCCTGTTAGAATTCACAGACAGTGCTGTGACTAAATCTCTGAACTCATGTTCTGCCACCAGCGTGGCTTAATGCTTCTGTGACCACCTCAGACTCGGGTGATGTCTGCATCTTGAACCTGGAGCACCAGAGGCACCTATCATCTCGGGTTATTGTCGGTAGCAGCTGGGGGTGTCATGGTGGATGATATTGATCAGTTTGGGCATCACCATTTAAGGGAGGGTCTTGCCCTAGAGGAGCAGTTCATATATAAAATTGTAACTAGAAGCTACTGGAAGCTGGGGACTAATACTGTAAGTCAGCATATTATAGAGATCAGAACAAACACTAGGAAAGGAAGATCGGGAGGGTAGAATATGAATGAACTCGGTGTGGGGCTATTGACATATCTAGAGAAATAAGCTATTGACTGTAGCACAGACTCTAATTGTTCTTTATAACAACCCAGAGTCCCACATGGGGTGAAAGCTGAGAGATCAGCGAAGCAGTGCAGCCACCACTAGAGAGACCTTTTAGCTCTACAGAATCCTCAGACCAAAGGGGCGATCCTGCCCTCAGACTGCAATGAGTTCCTGCCTCCTCCCCTCTCTCTGCCTAGCCATATCCCTTCCTGTCTCCACCTCCCTAGTGCTGGGAGTAAAGGTGTGAGCGCCCACTACCTGGCCTCTAGTGGCTTTAGCTCTGCACTCTGATCTTTAGGCAAGCTTTATTTGTTAAAACACAAACAAATTATCACTACAGTTGGCCCAACAGGAGGAAAACCAACAAGGAAGCCATGTCCTTGAAGAGGCCAGGAGAAAAGGGCTGACAGGTCCATTGTGACACGCCCAGGAAGTAGCCCATAGGGAAGAGCTCAGCTCCCGGGGTGGGGGTGGGGAGCTGGAGACAGTGGGCTGACAGAGCAGGCCTCAGGACTTTTAATTCTTTGCCCCTGAGCCACTCTCTGATAAGCTGGCCTCCTAGGCCGCCTTTAACAGGGAGAAATTGCTTAGGTGCCTCCACCCAGGGTCTTTGGAATTAACACTTTTCAGGATTTTTTATTGTATCCTGATGTTATGCATTGGTCTCTTGAACTTTCCCACTTGAGTCTGTCTCATTGAGAACTATTGACTCTGGGGCTTTGGGGCTCAGAGTCTTCTTTCACAGTTGGTAGCCAAACTGTCTATCTAGAGCAGAGATCTCTATTTGTTACCTGAAAATTTCTCTTCCTATCCTCCCTTTCCCTCTTCTCCCACCTTCTCAGAACATGTACAGTGTCTCAAGTATCTCACTGTGTAACTCTCTGTGTTGGTGAGTATGACCTTGAACTTCTGATCTTCCTGTCTCCACCTCCTGGGTACCAGAAAGGAAGACATCAAGGTTGTGGATTTCAGAAAGATGTTAACATGGGTATATTCAATTTCTAAATCATTTATAGACAGGAAGGAGATGAATCACTCAGAAATACAAGTATTAAACACTTCCTCAGATCATTAGCCTGAATGACTTCATATTTAAGATTCTGTAGCTTTTAAAATTTGTTGAGGGGCTGAAGAGATGGTTCAGCAGTAAGGAACACTTGACTGCTCTTCCAGAAGTCCTGCGTTCAGTTCCCATCAACCACATGGTGGCTCACAACCATCTGTAATGCAATCTGACGCCCTTTCCTGGTGTACATGAAGACAGTGCTCATAAAATACATGAGTAAGTAAATGGTTACATAGTGATAATAATGATAAAACTTCTAAACCAGAGGCCTCTTTGTTCACCTATTGGTTTCTTAGAAAGCTCATTAAAGTGGGGTGAGTGACCACCATGCCAGGCATCCTGCTGGCCTCTGGGGATATATGAGTGAACTCAAAAATAGCACATAGGGCTCCAGAAGAGTGGGAGATGCTGGTTGCTATGGATACAGTATCAAGGGAAAGCACTTGACGACATGGAAGAAAAATGTGGGGGTCATGACTTACCAGGAGAGGTATGCTCCTGTGTGGCCATCTTTTCTCTCTTCCTGTGCCTGCTTTTTTCTAGTCTACATCCATGAGATTCTGGAGAGAAAGGACTTTACCAAATGTATCTGTGCCAACAACCTGAAAGTAAAATATAGGTAAACTAGTAAGAGATTGCCTTTCTCCCCCCCCCCCCCGCCATCCCCACTCCTGGGTCTCATTTATCCAAGGCATTGACCTTAGCACTCAGCATATAGTCAAGGATCACTTTAAACTTCTGATCTTCCTGCCTCCACCTCCCTAGTACTGCAGTATAGAAGTCCACCACCATGTCCGGTTTAGGTGGTGCTGGGAGTCAAATTCAGGGCCTCGTGCAGGCGAGGTAAGCACTCCACCAGCTGAGCTACATCCCCATGCCCCTGTCTTTTAAACCACATAGTATAGCCCATCATTGTACAAAAACATAAATAATGTGGGGGCAGATGGTTGAGAAATAACTGTCTGGTGTTCAAGGCCAGCCTGGGCTATATGAGACTCTGTCTCAAATGCGTCCCCAAATAAGAACGACGTCTCAAATGCTCCCTCAAGTAAAAGTGACTTGTCTCAAATACACCCCCAAATAAAATCTGAGGCCTGGATGCATGCTTCAGCAGCCAAGCACACATCCTGCTCCTGTAGAGGGACCAAGTTGGGTTTGTAGTACCCATGTTGGGTGGATCACAACCACCCAGGACCTGACCTTTCTCCCCTCTGTAGATCTGTTCCTTCACAGGACACCTGTCCTTACTGTGCACTATCCTCATGCACATACCCACACACAGACACACACACACGTATCTTTTTTAATTAAAAACAAAATCTTTTTAGGAAAAAGGACATAGATTAAGGAAATCAAACATAAAAATGAAATATTCCTAATTAAAAATATCCTAAAATTTTTAGTGTTATTTTCAAAAGCAATTAGAAAAGTAGCAAGGGCTGAACATGGTAAGTGACCACAGTCAGGAGAATTGCAGGATCCGGAAAGATTTAGGACATTTTAGGTATTGGTAGACAAATTTTGACAAGTTCTAGAATCATCATTCAGTGGGGGGTTTAGACAAAAGATTTGGTTCAAAATAGGCAATATGAAATAGAAAAAAAAACCAGTGCTTTGGATAATGTCTAATATGTCTTTTCAAATAGTAGTGTTAAAAAGGGAAGACTGGGAGTGTGGCTCGGGGCTTGCTGCTCTTCTAGAGGCCCTAGTCCCCGCACCCTGAGTGGTGGCTCACAGCTATCTCTAACTGACCTGACCCTTGCTTCTGGTTTCGGCTGGCACAGCAGACACGGCACAGAGATGTACATGTGGGCTGAACACACACACAAAATAATAAGACAGTGTTAAATTTTGCTTTGTTATTGTTACCAAGAAAGCCATTCATCTCATTCATGTAGCTAAGCTTAAATGTTGAACCAATTCTGGTTTATATATAATATTTTATACTGAATACATAGTATAATTTCATGTGCTAATAAAATATAAATTCAATGCATGATGTTACTTTTTAAAAAGAGTCATGCCTCAGAGGAAGATAGTCTCTGGTTTGACATGTGAAAATAGCTGTGACCTTAACACTGGAAAACACGGACATGCTGGTGTCTGAAGGACATTAAGAATGTGATCTCTGACGGTCTGGATCTGTGAAGAAGCTGCTGCTGGGAACTGAATTAGAGGCAGGACACAGAGCCAGGTGTGGCACAGAGGGCTGGACACCAGTACTCAGGATGCTGAGGCGCGAAGAGAAGGGTTAAGGAGCAGCCCAGGTTTTTGCAGAGATTCTGTCTCTACAAGCAAGACAAAGGAGCTAAGGAAGGGCAGGTCACAGTGGCATCTGAGCTTGGCACACGAGAACAAAGTCAGGTTGCTAGAGAATGCCTGGCACAAACCGTCAGCAGATATTGCTGCTTAGTGGTGCCCAGTAATTCTTCCTTTTTTTTTTTTTTTTTTGTTCCAGACTTCTGTAATGAGCCCATACCACTGGCTTCCTCACCTGCCCTGTCTCCTTATTTGTAAATTATCTGCTAGATTGACAGGTTTAAATAACAGAATCCACTGAGGGAGGATTTTCACAAGCCTTAAAATGTCTAAAGTGCAACTATAGACAAGCTCAGGACCGGAAGGACTAGCTCTTCGTCGTCCTCCTCCTCCTCCACGTTCTCTTCCTCTTCCTCCTCTGATCTTACTTTTTCGTATTTTCAAGTGAAAGTAATTGTCTTTGATGTGACTGTGGACGTATCTGGATAAGTGTTCTCTTTAACGCAGAAATGGATAAACAGCAGTTAATGCCTGACCTGCCGTGGGCCCTAGGACAAGTGTTCATTTCTGGCCGTCCATTTCATCACTGCGATGACTCCCCTGAAGAGCACCTCAGTTCTGGGGCCCTGCTACATTGTCTCCCACCCTTATCTAGCTCTCTGATCCGGAGACATCCTGAATCAGGAGTCACAGAGCAACTGAAGTAATTGCATATGCTGGGGTCCTGTACCTGCTCTCCTTATCTCTCCATGACCACAGAGGGACAGGTACAAAATGGTACCCACCTGTGGTCTGGGCCTTGGTATTCAGAATGCTTTTTCTTTCTTGCTGTTCTTGGGCTTTTGTTTTTCCTTTCATTTATTTATTTTTTGTTCCTTCTTTTCTTTTTTTCTTTTTTAATTTTGTCTTAGAACCTGTTTTCAAACCAGCTGAATTGAACTCAAGAAAAAGAGAAAGAAAAAGAAAGAAAGAAAGAAAGAAAGAAAGAAAGAAAGAAAGAAAGAAAGAAAGAAAGAAAGAAAGGGTGGGCAAGCAAAGCGTGTGGGAACAGAAAGGGAGAAAGCAAATCTCGTGACTGAAGCTCTGACCTCAGCTGACTCAAGTAAGGTGTTCATTACGGAACAATTAGCGCCACCTACACAGGACAAAGTGAATTCCCAGTCAACAGGTAGTAATAGCCAAACCCGGCCACAGCCGAGAAACATTAGAGTGGATTATCCATGAAGAGAGGATTAGAAAAAGAGTCCCAGAACCCAGCAAAGGAGACCCCAGCGGGCCAGCTGGCTAATGTTTGGGATAATAACTCCAAACGTATTAAAATAAATTGTGAGAAAGAAAAGGCTGAAGGCAAGAAAAGCCGGCTTCACACGATACTGTATATTGTGGGTAAAATCATGCACATTTGTGGTAATCACCTCCCCGGAGGCGGGCAGTAAAGGTGCCACCAGCAGAGACTGGTAGAATTTAAAGTCACAGGCACACCGCGGTAGTCAGTTGGTTGGAGCTGGGGGTGGGGATGGCTCATAATAGAAGCCTGTCTTGGGGAAACTTGCTCTGATCTCATTTTTTCTCTGCCCTGAAAATAGATCTACAGACAATAGGAATGAGGCAGGAGTAGACCGTCTTCCACCACCTTAGACTTGGCCTAGCTAAGAGAAGAGACGCCAGTTCTCGAATGGAGTCGGAGAAAACTGCTGTTTCTGTTTTCTCTTTTATGAAGTTCACAGGAGTCACGAGCACAAGGCTGTCACCTTTTCCCCTCAGCCTTTGTCCACCAGAGGACTGGAACTCAGAAGATGGCAGGAGCCCAAAGGCAGCCATGTTTCTCTTCCACCATACCCAGTCCAGTATCTGGAATTCTATTGTTAAGGTCTTTGTGCCTCTTTGAAGCAGCCTTCTCACTCAAGAAATCTCTTGTTTAAAGTGCCACTCACGAAAGTGCTGCCTGCCAGAGCCTGGCCCTAGCATGTCCCTCCAAAGATGCTGGGGAAGCTGAATTTTCAGCTTGATGCTGCCGGGAGGTGGGAGAAACTTTGAAGTGGGGCCCTTTGAAGGTAATAGTGGGTCCCAATTCCTTCGGCTTCCCTTTTATTTGCTGTCTATGGGGTGAACTGGCTTCCCCCGCCTCCTGACGAATGTGCTGCTGCACCAGAGGAGGAGAGCCAACCCTGTGAGAAGTAGAAACCCCCAAATACGGGCAAAGCATCACAAATTCTCTTGTGTAAATACTGCAGTAACGAAGAGCTGCTAATGCACACCCTGCAATTCTGTCCGTTCTTAGCACCAGTTAGTGATGCGTAAGGAATAGCCTAGGTTTGGCGGACATCACAAACATAGCTACAGCCTCTTAGGTGTTTCTTTATGACACCTGGAATCCCTTTAAGTGTGAGCCGCTGGTGATGTCTTTAAGGCAGCGTTTCCTTCCTCCCTGACTGCAGAGTGTGCAACCATCCTTTGCTGCAGTTAATGCCCTCCATCCATCTATTCATCATTCAGGATGAAACGGGCACAGAGAGGGCAGGACACAACGTGTGACCTTTGAACTCTGGTTTATTGGGGACACAGACATGCAACAATTATGAAAACAGTAGTTCAACCAAGGAATAAAGAGTTTTCTTTTTCACGTGTAGGTATCTGTGAGTGTATGTTTGCATGTCTGTGAGCCCATGACATATGTAGGCTTATAAGCACGTAAGTTATACATGTATGGAGGCCTGAGTTGACACTGAGTGTCTTTCCAGGTTGTGCCTCACTTTATGTCCTGAGGCAGGATCGCTCACGGAACCTGGTGCTCACCAATTCCAGTTTGTCTAGCGAGGCAAGGGATTCCTTTTCTCTGTTTCCCGAGTACTGGGCTGGCTTTTATGAGGATTCGGGTGTTCAAACTCCAGTTCTCACACTTCCATGGCAAGCACTTTATCCACGAAGCCATTTCCCTAGCTCCAAGTCCGCTGTCATCTTGGAGAGGACTTGAAGAAATCTCTGTTGGAATCTAAAGGTGAATTAACCTTGAAGACAAGAGTAAGAAGCGAAGATCAAGGGTATGTGCTGGAAGGACATGCCAGAGGAAACAGCGCGTGGTCGGAGCCTGCAGCCAAGAATGGGAGCACATTGCTTGGAGACTATGAGGGGTTTGCTCTGCTTGATCACAAGTGCATGCTGGGAACTTGAGGCTGGAAGGGAGAGGGTGGAATGGGGATTAAAAGCAGGAAGCAACAGAAGAAAGTGGGCCAGGAGCAGCTCGTCCCCCTTATGCCCATGAAAGGGTCCTTCTGTGTGGTTTCCTGGACTCCAGGCCTGGTGCTGTTGTGTTACCAGGGTTTGTACATGGGCTTCCAGCTACCTGCAGCTCGCTCCAGGTCCCAGTGCCCTTTCCTAGCTCGTGACTACTCATGTTGACAGAGGGTCCTTGAGTAGTTTATATCCTCAAAGATTTCTTAAGGTACTTGGTCAGTATTATTTTTTCTGCCCCAGAGTCACCTGGCACAACCCTCTCCAGTGTCAGTGCCTTATTTCAGGTTCTCTTTAGGCCATGTCTTATCTGTAACCCATGGTGACTTTGAACTCTGAATCCTCCTGCATTGGTCTTCCAGAAACTTGCATTATAGGTGTGCATCCCCACAGCCTGCTGGAAGCAACGACCTGTATTTTGAGATATGCATGTTGGTTATAGCCATCTTAAGCTCACAAGTTAAGAAAAATATTTACCTCTATCCCCTCTGCAGGGTCTAGGAAATCAACCTGGCATCTTATCTCCTAGCAGAGACCTGCAGACGTCAGGCTCCAGACTCTATTAGCATTTTCCTTTGTTAGTCAACAATCACAGAGCCTCAGTATTTATGTATCAGCTAGGGATGTCTCCAGAGACTTTAGAATAGAAAAATTGAGAGCCTGGATTCATTCAAATCAGTTAAAAACTGAGTGGCTTCTCAGAATTTATACAGATATTAAACAATAATAATGCGTGAAACAATCCCACACCAGTTAGGACTTAAAGGGGTATTTATTTTGAGGGGTAAAACTTACAAAACACCAACCGTCAGGAAAGGAGACTAGTCGCTGGAGCAGGAGCCAGAATCAAGCACCGGAACCAAGAGAGGGAGCCGAGGCTTGCTGCTCTTTTTTAAAGATAAATAGACCACGCCCCAGTGGGCTGGTATTTCAGCAGCTATTGGCTGAAGGAGTGGAAGGTCCTCCTGCAGCACAATGAAAGTGAAACTCTGCAAGAGGCACGCGTGGTTTTGTAAAATTAGGAAAGGGTATTCCATAGGTTTAGTTTATTAACATAATGCTTGCAAATAGAACTTTTCATATCGGTTTAAAAGGTTTATATATGGAGGTTGAGAGATGGCTTAGTCAGTGACGTGCCGGCTCCACAGGTGTGAGGACCTGAATTCAATGCCCAGCGTCCACGTAAGGAGCCATACACAGCAGAGCTGGACACTCTTGTAATCTCATCACTGGTGCGGCAGAGGCATGAGGTTCTCTGAGACTTGCTAGCCAGACTGTCTAACCTAAACTAAGCAACCCCTAGCTCCCAGGGAGAGACTTCCTCCAAAGACAAGGCTGCTAAAGAATCATACTGGAGGGTGATCTTTATGTGCTACATACATATGCACCAGCATACATGTGTAGCGTAAACACATATACACAAACATGAAGGAAAGAAAACTCATTCACATGTGTAATCATGTTTGTTAAGACAAGTGAAACAGTGAAGTCTAGTTGGGTAGAAGGCAGACTTTGCCTGTGGACTACAATTCCCCAAACCCAAAGCTCTACAGGCCAGTGAGGGGCCTGAGGCCTGAGCAGATCTGTCAGACAATGCGGGCTTAAATCCCTCACCGCTGGGTGATCTTAGACACCTGATTAGACCTACCCAAGCTTTGACTATCTTGTCTGCAGAAAGGGCATCATGGCACTACTTCTAGAGAATGAAGTATTTGTCTCAAACCCACGCTGGATCTTGACCAGGTAACAAGCATGTGATGAGGTCCAGACCCCTGACAGTCCACCTCACCTGCGCGCTGTGGGCTCTGTTGTGATGAGGTCCAGACCCCTGACAGTCTACCTCACCTATGGGCTGTGTGACTTTACGATAGTGACGTGATTCTTCTGAGACTCAGTCCATCTTCTCCGAAATGGAGATAAAGTACTTGTGTGCCTGGCCTCTAGTAGGCACCCATCACACAGAAGCTGTTGATTTGGCACTGGCGCACGCACCGTACTAACAACTCTGCTGATATTTGGGCACACTTGGGGTAAACGTTAAAACAGGAGTCAATAGTAGCTAATGTCTATGGAAGGTTTTCTGTCTGCCAAGCATCCTTCCAAGTACTTTACAAATGCATTAAGCATCGTACCCACTCTGTGATATAATACACTATTGCTGTCTCCTCCCCTTTTTACGGATGAGGCTGTCTAGTAGAGAAAGATCAGCAACTTGCCCCGTGGACAGGTCTTTAGGAACAGAGTCTTGAGTCAAACCCCAGCTTCCAGGTCCTTTATCTAGTCAAAAATAGACCAAGATAGAAAGTAAGAAAAATATACCAAAGGAAGAAGGTAAAAGATACCCATCTCTGTTTTGTTCCTCAGGAGATGCAGCTTCCATCTCCGAGGCTTCTTTCACTCCCTTCTGTAACAGGAGAAATGTGTTTGTCACCACAGAACTCGGCCTTAAGTACAGACATAGTGGTCTCCAGGAAACACAAAAGATGAATTGCTGCCGCATGCTGCTTATTTTCCCATATGAATGGCGAGAAATGGGGAGTTGATTCTCCAAGCGAGGCTTCAGATTCAAGTAAGTCAGTAATAAGCTCCAAAATGTGTCACTGAAGTAAATGTCAGGGTTAGAGATAACTCAGTGGGTAAAGGTGCTCATTATGCGGGACTCACAATCTGAGGGTGGATCCCAGAATCCATACATAAAATTCTGTAGCGCAAGCTCTGAATCCTCATGGGGAGCGAGGAGGTGAACGCAGGAGCCTCCAGAACCTTGTAGTTTATTCAGTGGTAAAAGCCCCTGTCTGAGAACAAAGCAGAGAGCCGAGGGCTACCATCTAAGTTCTCTGTCTCCACTTGCATGCTGTGGTATGTGTGTACACAGTACAGCAAGGGTAGACTGCTAACATGCCGGAGGCATGTGACTGTTCCAGAGGCTCAGGCATGCAGGCCAAGTGCAGAGAAAGTAAGTCCTTAAACAAGATAGGTGTCTAGGATCTGAGTCCTCGGTGAGAGCCCCGGCTGTTAGTACCAGAGTTCTGAGAATGTGCAGTGTGTAAGGAGGAAACCGTTGGCTGGCTAACGGCCTACAAAGCAGGTATTGTAAAGAACCACTAGGACCTCTACGTTTTCCTTAAAACCAGGGTTCCTCATCCAGCTTAGCCATGGTGTGCTAGTATTTAAGGCGCCACAAAGAACCCGTGGTTCTGAGCAGAGAAGTTTCTTGAAACTTACATTTTTTTTCTGTTCTATTTTTTTAAATTTCACCTCCACCTTTCTTCCCTTGTCTATGTGACTGGGTAACACAGGGCGCTGGGAAATAGTGATCTGCTTGTTCCTCTGATGTCTTACTAAGAGTATGCATTTTAAGGCTACCCACCTTCCTACTTAGGGCAACCCCGAGGCCCAGTTGCCCCTACAAGACTGAAGGGAAGCTGTGATGTACAATACATTACTTCCGTTAGTAAGTAGAAAAGGCCGCTTAGAAAGCAAGAGAGAGACAGTCAAACATCAAGAAGTTCCAGAGGACAGCTGCCACTCAGCGGGAGAACTTCCTTTTCGTCTTTTCCCCAAATGCTCTTCTTTACAAAGAAGAGATGCTAGTTGGTCCCTTGGTAAGAATGTATGTGATTTTCATGCATCAGAAATTGACGATGGATTTGATATATGTAAATATATGTGTTAATAAAAATAGCTGTTAATAGAAGTGTGAGAATGGAGATAGAACCCCCATAGATTTTTTTTCTTAATTTTTAATTTATTCTTTGAGAATTTCATACATGCAGTAAAGTATTTATCAAATTCACTCCCTCCTTCCCCAGTTCTCTTCCAGTTCCTCCCGGATCCTCATGTCCCCTGTCAATCTCATGACCCATGTGTATGTATGTATCTGTGTGTATTCAAATCCCAAACTCATTTGAAACTCATTTGATGATTTGTAGCGTGCCCTGCAATCTCCCAGCAGATGGCGCTGTTGTATAAAAACAGTTCCTCAATTGGCTCAAAGATTTGCTGTTCTAGAACTCTTCCCGCTCAGTGGACAAAGCCCAGGAATGCGGCAACAATAGCAAGGGCACCTCTTTCCTTGTGCAGTGCGCCCAGCACGTGGGGTGAGGGACAGCTCTTCTACGAGGTAGCTGTGCAGTCCTTCCCGGGGTGATGTTTCCATCTCAGACACTAACGGGGCTCCATAGGTTGGCCTTGGAATCAGCAATAAGCTGGGGTCCTGTGAGTCTCAGGAACTAGCTCTTTTCACATACTCCGTCGGCTGACAGGTACCATGAGAAATGGGGCCTCCATGAATAGTTGTTATCAGCCTGAAAATCCATTTTACCGCATGTTGGGAGCAACCGAGAACAAAATGGGGTTGAGCTTCTGCTGCTATTAACCTGACACTGCAGGAAGCTGAGTCCAGAACATTTTGCCAGTCTCAAAATGGAATTTGCTTCCCTTCTGAAAGCAGGAGACCCAGTGGCCACGTCAAGGAACTGTAGGTGTACTGGGCAGCCATCTCCACCGGAAGCGAGGACAGTGTTTGTGACTGAGGAGGCCGGTTGCTTAGGAGAATCCATTCAGTGGCCACAGTAACTCAGGT
Source organism: Chionomys nivalis (assembly GCF_950005125.1). Taxonomy (NCBI): domain Eukaryota; kingdom Metazoa; phylum Chordata; class Mammalia; order Rodentia; family Cricetidae; genus Chionomys; species Chionomys nivalis. The sequence goes on along the minus strand of NC_080095.1, from coordinate 4,843,466 downwards.
TTTCACGTCCAGCTGGAGCCTGAGAATCCTGACTCAACACACTGACTTTACAGAGAGCATTTGGCTCCGGAGAGGGCTCTCCTTTTGTTTGCTTGTTTTAACAATTTAAATTTACAACAAATAATAATTATTTTAATTATAAATAAAAGTATTAAATTATTATAAAAAAATTATAAAAATTATAGACTATTATTAAATTTATTGTTTTATTATTAAAATAATAATTATTTTAATACTTCAAACTTAGAGCAAAGTTGTAAACTTTGTGTACAGAGCAAATCCCTGTATTTCCTTCATGCAGCCTCCCTAAATTAACTAACACTTCCCACCAGCACAATATATGTAAAGAAATTAAACATGGCTACGAGACTGTTTACTGAATCTGCTAGATGGAAGGCTCTCCCATGCTTTCCCTGGTGTTGCGATATCAAGGCTACTCCCGAGTGCTTTTTTATTGCCTGCGTGTGATGTGTACCACAGTTCCAGAGGCCTAAGTTGGCAGCAGAAAGAGGAGCCGGAGACAGAAGAAGCCGTAGAGACCGCAGCCTGGTCGGTGGTCTACGACGGTGGCCACGCTGCCGCAGTGGTCAGAAAGCTGCTGAAGAGCTGCCTAGAACAGTGGATCAGAGGCGGTGGAGATGATGGCAAAAGGCTCCTTGAGGCAGAGCCTTGAGGCAGAGTCCTGGAGCCGTAATTGTAGGCACTGTTGGGGGCCAAGTTTGATAGTTGGATCATTAGTTGGTACAAAGAGGTGCAGCTCAGAATCTAAGAAGGCAACCCGTGCAGAGTGCTGAACCGTCTACACACAGAAAAGCCAGGGTAGTGAGCTCCACGCTGAGCACCTCAAGCACGAGTTTCTGGCCCCTAAAACCTCTACTTCACACAAGGCTTGGAAGCTGTCGGCCCTGCCTGTAAGCCGAGGGCTTTCGGCGGCAGAAGAGCCTTACTCTTGGTTTCCCGTTGGAGCATCTGCTGCTGGTAAGAAGCTCATTTGAATTCGTACTAAAGTTCTTTCCTAAGTTCCATTCCAGGTTCCACCCTACTATATCTCCTTGGTTTCTTCCTCTGAATTTCCTTACGTTCTTGACCCATTCGCTCTTAAAGACTATTAATGATTTTGGGTAAAATGCCCCTTAATTTGGTTTTGTCTGGTATTTCCCCAAGTTGAGAAGCAAGTAAGCATTCTGAGAAGGAGCTACTGTGGCCCGCAGTGTATGAAAGGAAGCTATGCCCTGGTTATTAGATGAGGTGTACCTACAGTTTTCTCAAAGAAATTACCCTAGTTTCCTACTAGTAACTAAATAAGATAAATATGCAGATATATATACATATGTCATATATAAATATAAAAATGTAACATATACATAAGTTATATATGAATATCATAAATATAAATGACTATATTTGCATAGCTATTTTAGCACTGTGCAAATACCCTGCTGCCCTTCTAGCTTTTACCCACTAATTCAGTATGCTGCAATGTCTGATCTATCTTCACGGTTATTCTCTGCTCCCCCCCCCCATTCCTTCTGTACATGTTAGTGGCACTTCTCCCCATTTACTTACTAAAGTTTTTGTAATTTTTTTGGTTTTAAGAAATGTGTACATGTATATGATGAAATATGATCTTATCTAACCTCCTTTCCTGCCTCTAGTTCCTCTTATGAGTCCCTAAATTACTTATTTATATTGCTGTAGACCCCACGGATATTTATTTTACCCTTGGGGTCGTCATCCCTGGTGATCCACATTCTTGCTCAGGATTATGGACCACCAGGAGCTTTCTGGTGATGATGGAGGAAGGTCATTGGCTAATAAAGAAACTGCCTTGGCCCATTTGATTGGCCAGCCTTTAGGTGGGTGGAGTAAACAGAACGGAATGCTGGGAGAAAGAAGCCGAGTCAGAGAGTCGCCATGATTCTCCCACTCCAGACAGACGCAGGTTAAGATCTTTCCTGGTAAGCCAGCTCGTGATACTACACAGAATATCAGAAATGGGTTAGATCAATATGTAAGAGCTAGCCAATAGGAGGCTAGAACTAATGGGCGAGGCAGTGATTAAAAGAATACAGTTTCCGTGTAATTATTTCGGGGCATAAGCTAGCCATGCGGGCGGCCGGGTGCCGGAGACGCAGCCCTGCCGCTCATGTTACAACATGGTGAGTTCTACGTTCTTTGACACAGCCCCATGTTTTGTGGATACTTCCTTACCACCTGTCATGGATGTTCAAGGTTCATGGTGCACTTTATCTGCCCCAATCTTGGACTCAATCACTTCTCCAAGGAGCATAGTTCATTTTTATCTGAGCATGATACTTGAAATCAGAATTGGAACCCTAAACAAAATACTGAGTGTGCTAATTGCAACAAGGGTGTTACAGCTTCTGGGTACTCCTAGCAGAAGAGGGAACTTGTCTGTGTCTATGCGTATGTGCTTATACATGTGTGTGTGTATGTATGTATGTACCTGTCCCACATCCGTATGTAAACAAGGGTATACCTCGTGTCCAGCTCCACGGAGTCTACCTTATACATGTGTGTGTATGTACGTATGTCCTTACCTCTAGCTACCTGTCCCACATCCATATGTAAACAAGGGTATACCTCGTGTCCAGCTCCATGGAGTCTACCTTATACATGTGTGTGTATGTACGTATGTCCTTACCTCTAGCTACCTGTCCCACATCCATATGTAAACAAGGGTATACCTCGTGTCCAGCTCCACGGAGTCTACCTACCACTCCTCTTTCCTCATTTGTAGCATCTTTCTCTGATACTGAAAAATTTGCCTCTTTACCTGCATTTGCTAATTTGTTCAGTTCAATGCAATTCTAGTATCCTGTTAGAATCTAAAGTACTAAAACTAGATTAAAATATTTCTATAGTGTTCCTTCATCCTTTATGTTCTGATCTGCTGGCCTGGCCTGTCACCTGGGTACCCTGTCCCTTTAAGAGACAAGCCCCACCCAGTCTCAACACACACACACACCCCTCCACCCCCACCCCCCACCCCTGCTTCCACCTAGGCAAGCAGATATCCCTCCTCCTCCAACCTGGGCTCTCTCTCTTTTTGTCCCTCTTCTGAAGAGGTAACTTCTGTCTCTCTCTCTCTCTCTCTCTCTCTCTCTCTCTCTCTCTCTCCCTCTCTCTCCTTCTCTCTTTTCTTCCCCTTCTCCCCTACCCCCTTCTCTTTCCCCCTCCATAACCCACTGAATAAACTGTATACCCAAACTCTCTCTCTGCATGGTGTATCTGTCTGTCTCTCACCTGCCAAAGGGACCTGCTGAGGCCTCGGGTGACCTCTCGTGGGACCGCTTCCCCTCATGGGACTGGTCCCCCACCTATATCTCTAAAAGAATAACACGTTAGCCTTGTGCAAGTCAAAATCATGTTTTCTAAATGTACTTTAGGATTTTTTTCTTCTGAGGAGTAGGACATACTATTGAGGTTCTAAGAGCCAAAGGCATACTCAGAGACATACATTCTCCTGATGCCACCGCTTTCTATAAATAACCAATCTCTTCGGTGCATTCTTATTATTTTATATTTCTTTTGCACGAATAGATACACTTGTGTTTGATTATCTCTTTTTTCATTTTCTTACACAAAAGATATTAAATATCGATAGACATAACTAGAATGAACTATAAATAGACAACTTAACTATAAATAGACTTTAAAGTTTGATTTTTAGACATATCAATACATACTGATTAGTTCACAGACATCTCTTTTAAAAGCCTTTTATTTTTATTTTACTGCTATCACTGAAACCCTTGACAGTCTGGTGAGAACTTTAACTGCCTCTCAGAATACTGCTTATTATATGAAACGAAACATAGAGGGCTACAGAAGATATCATGTTTCAGATTACAGCTTCAAAATTACTGTCGTCTTGGTGTGCTAATCCATGTAAATGTATCATCACCGTTGTCTAAAACAGCCCTCAGACTCAGGGTCGGGTCCAATCACCACATTCTAAGTTAGTGGTGAAGACAAATGATATCTAGAGATATTTGCCACAACTGATATGAGATACCAAAATCTGATACAGAAACCCACAGTTCACAGAGATCTCTATCCTGATGTTTTACCACTGGGTAATATTATTCAGTTCGTGCTGCTCTACATGCATTCTTAAATTGCTGCCTGTTTTCATCTCTGTGTGTGTTTGTATGTATGTGTGAGCATGTGTGTATCACACATGTGTGTATGTATGTGTATGAGTGTATGTGTGTGTGTATCTCACATGTGTGTATGTATGTGTGTGAGTGTATATGTGTGTGTATCTCACATGTGTGTATGTATGTGTATAAGTGTATGTGTGTGTATCTCACATGTGTGTATGTATGTGTGTGAGTGTATATGTGTGTGTATCTCACATGTGTGTATGTATGTGTATGAGTGTATATGTGTATGTGAATCTCACTCACGTGTGTAGGTCCCCATGCGGAGCCTCTGGAGCAAAGATATAGGAGGGTGTGGGTGCTGGCTCTCAGTCCTCCAGAAGAGCAACAAGTTTTCTAAACCACTCAGTCACCTCTCTGGCCCTTCTTATGGTTTTTCACTTGCAACCTATTTTAAAAACAAAGCCTACAAAAGCATTTTTCATAGTGTTGAAGTGTCTTCAAGGCAGATTCCTAAAAACACCTGAATCAAAAGGTCAGTGCCAGCAGATAGAGTCAGCTCTGCGGACCCTCTGGTTCCCCGGGCTCAGGAGTACACCTTCCCAGAACCTCTGCTCTGCGGACCCTCTGGTTCCCCGGGCTCAGGAGTACACCTACCAGAACCTCAGCCTTGCGGACCCTCTGGTTCCCCGGGCTCAGGAGTACACGTTTCCCAGAACCTCAGCTCTGTGGATCCTCTGGTTCCCTGGGCTCAGGAGTACACGTTCCCAGAGCCTCAGCTCTGCGGACCTTCTGGTTCCCCAGGCTCAGGAGTACACGGTTCCCCGGGCTCAGGAGTACACCTTCCCAGAGCTTCAGTAATAGTTTTGTTTTTTTTTTTCATTAACTTTAAATTATTGTGACTTGGCTACCCATGGTTTTAATTTGTGTTTTCCGAATTACAAATGAACTTAAATATATTTTCACATAGTTGAGGGTTATTTTACATCTCTTTTCAAATATATATTGTTCATATCCTCCGTTAATTTTTTAGTATCTTTAATATTTTAATCATGGCTCCTTGCTCATGCATTTTTTTAAATGTAATCATATTCATCTCTATTTTTGATTCATAGTTTAAAAAAATTTAATCATATTTTAAAAATTTCCCTGCCCAATGATTCAGTGTGTGTATGCTTTCATTTTGGAGTTTATTTTAATCCCATGAGATACAGATCCAATTTAATTTTTTCTTCTAGTAAGTCAAGTGGCTAAACAGGGACTTGAACAAGTCTGGTGATCTACCAATTGAGCTCTCCAGGCAGTCTTATATTCTAGTGGCTTATATTCTAGTGAAGATGGAGTTGTTTATTAAAATCTCCACGGTTCAGCAGAGCCTGAGGTGTCTCTCCTGTGAGATCCTGACTTTGGGGTGTCTGTTCTGCCCTGGTCTGGTTGTGATCATGCCACGGTGCACCCGCTCCACATCTGCAGGATTCTTCTCGCGCTTTCTTCCTCTTCAATGGTTTCTTGGTTACTATTGCATATTTTTCCATATGAACTTTAGTACCGATCTGGCTAACTCCATAAAAATGCTTACTGATATTTTTAATGGGATTGCATTAAATGTATATATTGACTTAGAAGAACACATGGATGTATTCTTTTCATTTAATTATGTACATTTAAAATAAACATTTTTGTTAAAATAAATAATATGTATGTGTTGTGCTATTCACATTCTCAAGCCTTTAATTGTTTTGTCTTCTTAAATTGCACTGACAACCCTCTTAATATAATCTTTAGTAACAGGGACAGCAGAGGACATTGCTGCTTTGATCTTCCTGAAAGTGCATTTGACATTTCTCTTTCAAGAAAGTCAGCTGTAGGGCTGATAGACACCATACACTCATGCATACACACATAAAATAGCTTTCAACATTTTATGATTTTGAGCTTTAAATAACTAGGATTGAATTTTAATTGGGTTTTCAGCACATGTTGAAAATGGTTGTGATTTTCCCTAGATCTATAAATGTGGTATTTATATTAATAGATTTTCCTATATTGATTAACGTTGCATCTTTCCAGGAATATTTTGACGTATCAAACTTAAACATAAGTTTATATTTGAAATGTAATATTGTGAAGTAGGTTAAATGTGCTAAGTGAAGTATTATTCTCAAAAGTTGACTCAAAAGTTCAAAATCACTTTAGCCCTTCATCAGTGGGTGTAACAAAAGCCCCCCCACCCAGTTAGTTGGATGTTCTTGTTATAGGATTTATTATGAACCGTAACAACACATATATTTTAGTATTTAATACATTTTTGTTTAATTTTTCACAATTAAATCCTAATAGGAAAGCGCTCAGCATCTCAGTAAGTCTGATGCAAAGCGCCCAGTCCTAGTTGCTCGTCCTGGCGCTCAGGTCGGATGGCAAAGGCAGACATGGTGGAAACACCGCTGCACAGAATGGGACATTGTGTAGAAAGACAAGCACTGCTTCTGCTTCATGCAGAAGGGCCAGCAGGAACCAAGCCAGGCAACCACACAGTGTGTGCCTGGGGTGCCGTCCACACATTCCACAGCTGCAGGAAGGAAGGTGTGTAAGTAGCCAGGTGTTGAAGGAGCTGCAGGCTGGGTTCCTGCCACCCGGCTCTCGGCTGCCTGGCTAACTTATGCCCCGAAATAACAACACACAAACTGTATTCTTTTAAACACTGCTTGGCCCATTAGTTCTAGCCTCTTAATGGCTAATACTCACATCTTGCCTAACCCATATTTAGTAATCTGTGTAGCACCAGTCTCATCAGGAAAGATTCAGCATGTCTGACCTGGTGGCTTGCTTCATCGTGTCTGCCCTGGAGAGCAGTGGCCTGGCATCTTACCTCACTTCCTCTTCCTCCCAGCATTCTGTTCTGTGTACTCCACCCACCTATGTTCTAACCTATGAGGCCAAGCAGTTTCTTTATTAATTAACCAATGACCTTCCTCCATCAGCCAGGTGGCCTCATTTGCAACTCTGCTAGGCAAGATGGGGGGGGCGTTAAGTAGAGGGGGGTGATCAGACATGTAATTTCTAGCCCTCTGGTTGGGGTCCAGAAATAGAACACGGAAGTGGGGACACATAGGATGGCAGAGAGACGGCTGTGAGGCAGAACACAGAAGGATAAGACATGAACAAGATGGTGGCCATGCTGAGAGAGATTAAAGACATTTTAGAAATGAACTGGTTGCAAAGTTGGGGAGCGGAAGAGAGACGGGGTGACACTGGGTGTGGTAGAATTTATTTTAAGGTGTGTTATTTTTGTCTATGCTCTGGAACATTTTTCAATGATGCAAAGATGTGTTTGATTAAATAAAATTCACCTGAGGCAAGTCAGCAACTAGCTGACAGGAAGTGGAGAAGGGATTTTAAGGTAGGTCAAGGAAGCACAGGAGGGCTTCTGGAGAGATGCTAAGAGAGGAGGTGAGCTACTGAGGAGCAGAATTCCACTTCAATCTTTGAATCTTGAGTTCTTTAGAGGGACTTTGAAAGAGTCTGTGCCCGAGGGGACAGAATTCCCTCAGCCTGCACCCCGGCCCTCACTGCCTAATCGCTGCTGGAAGTGGCGGAGTTGCTGGTTTGGACAACCGTGGATTAAAAGGCAGCAACAATTTAAAAAAGAGGACAACTCATATCTTTGACTTCTTGGGAAGAGAATGGGAAACTTCACCTCGACCATATGATGGAGAGAACAGTAGGGTCTGTCTTCTTGTCCTGGATGAAGCATCGGGGACCCTGGGAAGGAGGTGAAGTGCTCAGTCATGGTGGATGAGGCTGATGCGGATAGTGCCGGTGCCCGAATGGGAAGGGGAAAGGAGGTGGGCAACCAGCTATACACATTTTCTCATTACTACTTTAATTGCAGTAAAGCAAATATAGCAGAATTTATGGTCTTAACCATTCCACATCGTACAGAGTAGAACCTATTGTTCTCGGAAATAATCTCAAAACATATTTTTGTCTTGTGAAAGTGAGCCATTAAACCAGAAGGTTTCTTTTCCTGTTGCTGTGGTAAAAGCAGGTAAGGGAGAAAGGACTCATTCTGGCTCACAGTTCAAGCCCATCGTGGACAGTAGAAGCAATAGGAGTGTGAGCTGCTGGCCGGATGGCACTGTCGGAAGGCAGAGAGAGAGAGAGAGAGAGAGAGAGAGAGAGAGAGAGAGAGAGAGAGAGAGAGCGGTGGACACAGCCCCGCTGTCACTCAGCTTTCTTTCCCCACTAGCATAGTCTAGGCCCACAGAGGCAGAGAACCGTGCCGTCCACAGTAACTCTATCTTCGCACCTCAGTTAGTGCAATTGAGTTCATCTCCCACATGCTTGCCAGAAGGCACGCTAGGGGTGTTTCTCCCTTGAGAGTCTAGATTCAGGTACGTTGACAACTTGACACCCAAACATATCACTTGTAAGTCATAACTTTCCACAACTGCCCCCACACACTCACGAATGTGCTGTAGTGTAGAATGTATTCAGTCCGGCTTTAAAGGTCCCCACAGTGTTTTGTTTTGTTTTTAACAATTACACTACTTTAAAAGTCCAGAACTCTTAGCTATGAGATCCTATAAATCTGTCAGCATGCTGTACACTCCCAATGTAGCAAACATTCTTCTTCTACACAGAAAAATCAGGACGTAACATGGATAATCATATCAAAGCAAAAGCAAAATCCAGGCTGACAAACATAAAGTTTGCAGCATGTCTGCCAGTGTTCCAAGGGCGTGGCTAGGGCAACCCCAGGGCAACCCCCCCCCCCAGCTCTTCTTCCTCCTTACACACAGGTTCCCTCCTGCCTGAAGTCTTCCTTGGCAGATGTCCTGTGGTCCCGCCCTCTTCAGCATCCTTGGGTCACCACAGTAGCTTAGGCTCCACCTTTATAACTTTACACGGGGCCCCTTGGGGCCTGTTTGCAGAGGCTCCAACACTCTCACCCTGGCCTGGCTGCGGCTATTGTCCATGCCTCAATCTCCCGTGCCTCAGGAGTGTGTAATGGATGATGCTACCGGGTTCTATTTGTTTTCTGGAGATGTAGCCACTTAATGGCCAGTTTCCCCTCAGGACACGTTCCTCTCGCCCAGTGTACTGAAGTGGATCTCTCCACAGTGCCGCTGTTCTCCTTACCAATGACAGCTGCTGTTTCAGCATCAGCCCAAATACCGATCTGCCTTGAAATTTCTTCTGTGAACCAAATTAGTCTGTTATCTTTAAATCCAATTTCATTCAAGTTCTTACCCAAAATATCACATGATTAGCCCCTACCCCAGTTCCTGATAGAGTCTTTGTTCTCATTAGAAATTGCACAAGCCAGGCCATCACTGTCCATTTCTCGGCATTCTTTCAAGTTCCTGATGCAAAGGTCCACAAAGCTCTGCTGCCAGCACTGAAGAGTTTTTCCAATCCAAGATTCCAAAGTTTCTTCCATATGGGAGGGTTTATCCCAACAACAACTCCACACTCAATACCAAGTTGGGCTTTTGACTGTTTTTGTTCTTTGGATAAAATACCCTACCAATAGCAGCCTACAGGAGAACAGGCTTATTTTAGCTCAGTCCACATCCATCATGGAAGTCAAGGCAGCAGCGACTTGAGGCAGCTCCTCACACTGCACCCAGAGTCAGAGACAGAGAGGGGAAATGCCGCATGCCCAACAGTCTCTTTAGTTGGGTCCAGGCTACCTGGCAGAGAATGACACCACTGACAGCAGACAGGTGTTTTTACCTCATTTGATGCAGTCAAGATAATCTCCCACAGGCATGCCTAGGGGCAATTTTCCCAGGTGATTCTAAATTCTGTGAAGTTAACATTTAATACCAACATTACAACTTCTATGCATGTCCTCCTTCCTCTTCCCCCTCCCACCTCAGGAAAGGCCAGTTTATCTTTGTTTCTATGGATGTAGCACCCCTAAATAGCTATCGTATAGTGGTGTGGGACAATTTTGTATTCTGTCAATTTATGTTTTAAATAAACACTGATTGGCCAGTAGCCAAACAGAAAGTATAGGCGGGACAACCAGACAGGAAGTAGAGGCAGGGCAATGAGAACAGGAATATTTTGGGAAGACGGAAGCTCTTTCTGCAGTTCTGTCCAGACACTGAAGAAGCAGGATGTGACCTGCCCTGCTAAAAAAGGTACTGAGCCATGTGGCTAACATAGATTAAAATCATGGGTTAATATAAGTTATAAGAGTTAATAAGAAGCCTGAGCTAATGGGCCAATCAGTTTATCACTAATGTAGACTCTCTGTGTGATTTTCTTTGGGTCTTACCCCAACAAGCAGGCTCTCATGTTACAGTATGACTTTTCTAGTCACACCAGAGACTAGCATAAAATATGACTTCTAGGGCTGGAGAGATGGCTCAGAGGTTAAGAACACTGACTGCTCTTCCAGAGGTCCTGAGTTCAATTCCCAGCAACCACATGGTGGCTCACAGTCATCTGTAACAAGATCTGGCGCCCTCTTCTGGTGTGTGGGAAGCAGAATGTTGTACACATAAATAAATTTAAAAAAAATATGACTTCTACATCTGATTCCTATTGCCAGTCTTCCTGTAATAGGAAAGTTCCTTCAAGACCAACAGTTCAGTTTCCCTTGAATATCTTGTTACCCAGAGCAGTGAGAACACTTTGAAATCTGATTTTATACATGCACTTTGAGAAATTGCACTATATCGTCACTTGTCCATCAGCATTCAACAGTAGATCACATTTCTTAAGGAAGCAGGTCATCATTTAAATCACACATTAAACCCCACACACTAATAGTGGGAGACTTCAACACTCCCCTCTCACCACTGGACAGGTCAGTCAGACAAAAAATTAATAGAGAAATAAGGGAACTAACAAATATTATGACTCAAATGGAATTAACAGACATCTATAGAATATTCTATCCAAACATAAAATGTACCTTCTTCTCAAAACCTCATGGAGCCTTCTCAAAAATTGACCTCATACTCAGTAACAAAACAAATCTCAACAAATACAAAAAAATTGGAATAACTCCATGTACCTTATCAGATCACCATGGTTTAAAACTAGAAGTCAACAGCAATACTAATTCCAGAAAACCAACAAACACATGGAAATTAAACAATGCTCACCTGAATCATCAATGGGTCAAGGAAGAAATAAGGGGAAAATTAAAGACTTCCTAAAATTCAATGAAAATGACCACACAACATACCCAAATTTATGGGACACATGAAAGCAGTGTTAAGAGGAAAGTTTATAGCTTATAGCACTAAATGCCTAAATAAAGAAACTGGGAAAATCCCACAATAGTAAATGAACAGAACATTTGAAAACTTTAGAACAAAAAGAAACAAACTCACCCAAGAAAACCAGACGGCAGGAAATAATCAAATTGCAAACTGAAATCAACAAAATAGAAACAAAGAAAATAATGCAAAGAATCAATGAGACAAAGAGTTTGTTCTTTGAGAAAATCAACAAAATAGGCAAACCTTTATCCAAACTAACCAAAAGGCAGAGAGAGAATATTCAAATTAACAAAATCAGAAATGAAAAGGAGGGCATAACAACAGACAAGGAGGAAATTCAGAGAATCATCAGGTCATATTTCAAAAACCTGTACTCCACAAAATTGAAAAATTTAAAGGAAATGGACAACTTTCTGGATAAATATCACTTACCAAAACTGATAGATAAGCAAATTAAACAGAGCTATAACTGCTGAACAAAATAGAAACAGTCATGAAAAGTCTCCCAACCAAAAAAAAGCTCAGGACCAGATGGTTTCAGCTCAGAATTCTACAAGATTTTCAAAGAAAAACTAATACCAATACTCCCCAAATTATTCCACACAATAGAAACAGAAGGAACATTGCCAAACATTTTTATGAGGTATAATTATCCTGATACCCAAATCACATAAAGACATTACTAAGAAAGAGAATTACAGAGCAGTCTCACTCATGAACATTGATATAAAAATACTAAATAAAATACTGGCAAATCGAATCCAAGGACACATCAGAACCATCATCCACCATGATCAAGTTGGTTTCATTCCAGAGATGCAGGGATGGTTCAACACACGAAAATCTGTTAACATAATCCACAATATAAACAAACTGAAAAATAAAAACCACATGATCATCTCATTAGATGCTAAAAAAACTTTCTACAATATACAACATCCCTTCATGGTAAAGGTCTTGGAGAGAGAAGGGATACAAGGAATATATCTAAACATAATAAAGGCAATATACAGCAAGCCAACAGCAAACATCAAACTAAATAAAGAGAAACTCCCAGCGATCCCACTGAAATCAGGAACAAAACAAGATTGTCTACTCTCTCCATATCTATTCAATATAGTTCTTGAGGTCCTCGCTAGACCAATAAGACAACAAAAGGAGATCAAGGGGATACAAATCGGAAAAGAAGAAGTCAAACTCTGATTATTTTCTGATGATATGATAGTTTACATAAGTGACCCAAAAATTTCTACCAAGGATCTTCTACAACTCATAAACGCTTTCGGCAATGTAGCAGGATACAAGATTAACTCAAAAAAAAAAAAATCAGTAGCCCTTCTGTACACAGATGAAAAATGGGCTGAGAAAGAAAGCAGAGAAACATCACTCTTCACAATAGCCACAAATACCATAAAATATCTCAGAGTAATTCTAAACAAACAAGTGGAAGACTTGTATGACATTAACTTTAAATCTTTGAAGAAAGAAATTGAAGAAGACACCAGAAAATGGAAAGATCTGCCATATTCTTGGCTAGGTAGAATTAACATAGTAAAAATGGCAATCTTACCAAAAGCAATCTGCAGATTCAGTGCAATGCCCATCAAAATCCCAGCAAAATTCTTCACAGAACTTGAAAAAACAGTACTCAACTTCATATAGGAAAGCAAAAAACCCAGGATAGCCAAAACAATCCTGTACAATAAAAGAATTTCTTGAGGCATCACAATTTCTGACTTCAAACTCTACTACAGAGCTATAGTACTGAAAACAGTCTGGTATTGGCATAAAAACAGACAGGAGGACCAATGGAATGGAATCGAAACCCAGATATTAATCTACACACCTTCAAACACCTGATTTTTGACAAAGAAGCAAAAAATATCAAATGGATAAAAGAAAGCATATTTAACAAGTGGTGCTGGCATAACTGGATATCAACATGTAGAAGAATATCTATCACCATGCACAAAACTCAAGCCCAAATGGATCAAAGACCTCAACATAAAGTCAGCCACCCTGAACCTCACAGAAGAGAAAGTGGGAAGTACACTTGAACGCATTGGCACAGGAGACCACTTCCTAAATATAACTCCAGCAGCACAGGCACTGAGAGAAACAATTAATAAATGGGACCTCATAAAACTGAAAAGTTTCTGTAAAGCAAAGGACATGATCAACAAGACAAAATGACAGCTTACCAAACTGGAAAAAAATCTTCACCAACCCCACATCAGACAAAGGTCTGATCTCCAAAATATACAAAGAACTCAAGAAATTGGTCATCAAAAGAACAAATAATCCAGAAAGAAAAAAAAGAATGGAGTACAGACCTAAACAGAGAACTCTCAACGGAGGAATCTCATATGGCGGAAGCACACTTAAGGAAATGCTCAACATCCTTAGTCAGCAGAGAAATGCAAATCAAAACAACTCTGAGATTCCATTTTACACCTGTAAGAATGGCCAATATCAAAAACATTGATGACAACTTATGCTGGAGAGGTTGTGGGGTAAAGGGAACACTACTGCATTGCTGGTGGGAATGCAAGCTGGCATAACCCCCTTTAGATGTCAGTGTGGCAATTTCTCATAAATTAGGAAACAACCTTCCTCAAGACCCAGTAATACCACTTTTGGGTATATATCCAAAGAATGTTCAATTGTACCACAAGGACATATGCTCAACTGTGTTCATAGCAGCATTGTTTGTCATAGCCAGAAACTGGAAACAGTCTAAATGCCCGTTGACGGAAGAATGGATAAGGAAAATGTGGTACATTTACACAATGGAATACTACACAGCAGAAAGAAAAATGACATCTTGAATTTTGCAGGAAAATGGATGGAGCTAGAAAACATCATATTGAGTGAGGTAACCCAGACACAGAAAGACAATTATTACATGTAGAAATCACAATCCCAGAGAACCTAGACAACAATGAAGACCCTAAAGGAGACTTACATAGATCTAACATACATGGGAAGTAGAAAAAGGCAAGATCTCCTGAGTAAATTGGAAGCATGGGGACCTTGGGAGAGGGTTGAAGGGAAGGGAAGAGGCAGGGAGAAAAGCAGAGAAAAATGTAGAACTCAATAAAAATCAATTTTAAAAAAAGGAAGTAGGTCATCTTGTAGCACATAGAAGAAATGAGCGTATTAAGGTTTTCTTTATGCACAGTCCATCTTGAGTTTCCCTTAAGAAGACAGTTCGGCCTTGATTGCATGGCTTATCACCCATAGCCAGAGCCACATAACTTCTGTCATAGCCGAATCACACTGTCTCCTGCCACATGCAGACAGAAGCATGGACTGTGCCGTCAGAGGGCTCAGCCTCAGTTGCATGTCTTAGCCAGAGCAAAGGCAAGGCTCTACCAGCATTCATCTTTGTTTGTTGTGTCCCTTTGGAGGCATCAGTTTGTGGTATGACTCTTCCTGAGGAGACAGGAAATGTCTGCTTTCCACAGAAACGTATAGTCCAAAGAAATGATTCTATCCAAGTCCAGCCTGGTGAAGCAGTTGGGATTATTTACAGCAGCCTAGGCAGAGTATTACTTATAGAAGCATGGGTAATTCAAAGGTAATTACATCATGGAAAAGTTGCTTTTTAGCATGAGATTCAGCTCCTAAAGGCTCTCCCATTGGAGAGCAGCCATCTCTTAAACATACCTAGGACTTCCATGTACATCTGAGGCAGGAAGGGCTGGTGACCCTCGCCTTCCTTCCATGAGACAACACTGACATTGCCATCTGATATCTGACAGAACTCTTATGATAATCTGTCATCACTTAGTAATGTTAGTGTGTTACTCAGATATAGTTACACTCTTCAATGTAACACTGAAACAGCTTTCTGTTTCCCATTTTCTTTATGGACCATCATCTATGGTGAAGGGAAGTGGATTTCAGCAGCAGTGATTCCAGGCCCTGCTGCTGCTGTGTGTCCATTTACATCCTACAGTTGCAAAGCTTATCCTTTTGTTATCCTGGAGGGTGTGGCTCTTCTTGGGGGGGACATGGATGAACTAACTTTTGCTCATCTTGTGTCAGATTATTTGAGCTTCAGAATACTGTGGTGGAGGTGCTCCCCTTCTACCCTGCTACCTGAACATCTTCCCACTTGCTTTTTTTCCCCTTATTTTTCTTTCCATTTTTTTTTATCAAGACAATAAATACACATAGTTTAGCAACTAATATATTACAACCAGAAGTGGGTTTCCCTTGAAGGTCACCAAGTGTCACTTGCTTTGTTCTTCCCCAGCCTCCAGGTTGGGGGCTTAACCTAGTATTCATATGGTCATGCATTTTTGCACATTTACAGAACAAGCTATGCAAATGGAAATCTGCTGACAGTGCATCCTGCTTCTTGCATTTTCCTCCATGTGGTTTGCATTGACTTCTGGGCACTTGGGATATGGCTAAGGTGATGTTGAAGTGTAACATGCTCTGTTTGGCTAAGTTGGCACTATCATTTGAGTTTTTTTTTTTCTCCCTCAAAATGTATACTGAAATGTAATTCTCACACATACTAATGCATGGACCAACTGTGGCTAGATTCTTTCCTCACGAATCAGTTAACCCATTCCTGTGATCAACAGATTAGTAGATTGATGAATTAATGGAATGTCTTGAGAGTGGCCTGTTACAAAGCCAATTACACCAGGTCTTTAGCATGATGTCTCTCATGATGTGATATCCTTTGTCACCTTGAGATTCCGCCAGAAACAAGGCTATCACAGGTATGGTTCTTCAGCCTTGAACCAGACCACGAGTGAAAGGAAACCTCTGGCCACTGCATAGTCTATAGCATGTGGTATTATGCAATTAGCAACAGAAAGCACAGTGTGGTACAACACATAGGTGGTTTGTGGTCACTTCCATGTTTGAGGTTACTGTTGGCCATCTTAGGTGGCATTCAGAAATGCTACATGTCACTGTGCCGTCATTAACACAATGACATCAAGTTTAGAACTGAAGTCTGCGTGTCCCGGCAGGGGAAGCATGTGGAAAGCATGTGGACAGGAGAGGAAGCCACCGCTGGCCGTCTACACAACCAGAAACTAGTCTAGGAGAGGAAGCCACCGCTGGCCGTCTACAGAAGCAGAAACTAGTCTGTGGAAAACCTTTCCGGAGAGCAGCCATGCAGATGCTGACCAGAGATCAAGCTGCCGTCCATATCTGGCTGAAATGGAAGTTTTCCCATGTCATCACGTGCCACAGCTTTAATCATGACACATGCTACCAGGAGAACACGGCAGACATATTAGCTTATGGGCAGCTTCACTTCAAGAAGGGTTTAAGATCAGGCACAGCACCAAACATTTTGAATTTTTAAAAACTTTTTTGTTGTTCATATTTTGAAGAAAGCATAACATCTTCTAATTTTGTCATAAATTGTAGTAATTAAATGTATTATTGATATCAAGTTGTGATGGTTAAGAATGTTTTATTTTTAATTTAATTTAATGTCTGTCTCTCTGTGTGTGTGTGTGTGTGTGTGTATGTGTGTGCGTGTGTACGTGCATGTGCCTGCATGAGGGTTTGTGTATCGTGTATTTGCAGGAGCCCTCAGAGGCAGTAGGAACTCCCTGGAGCTGGAGAGAGCCGTGAGCCTAGATTTGGGTCTCTATCAAGAGCAGAGCAGTAAGCATGTTTTTTGACTTTCGGAAACAGAGTTTCTCTGTTTAACAGCTCTAGCTGTCCTGGAACTCGCTTTGTAGACCAGACTGGCCTCAAACTCACAGAGCTCTGACTGCCTCTGACCCCAAATGCTGGGATTAAAGGCGAGTGCCACCACCCCACCCAACTAACAGTAAGCACTCTTAGCTCTGAGTCATCTCTCCAGCCCGCTAAGTAAATTTTAAACTGCTAGTACAATGAAAGTAAATTTCAGTCACCCATGCTAAAGAAAGACTGAATTGTCTTTTGATCCCACTAAAGGAAATTGTGTTAAATTAAATGAAAACACCATGGCATGCATTATAGGGTTGGCTGGGCCACACAGTTAGTTAATGATAAAAACGTTGTTCCTCCCTTGTTTTTCAGAATGCCGTGGTATTCGCATTCATTTTACATTTTTAAGCTTTGTAGTAATTTTTCACTTTAAATGTTCATTTTACAATTATTTTTATTTGTAAATTCATATTAACTTGTTTAAAGAAGATTTCCCTCCCCATACCGCATGAGTTCCAAGTGCCACACATTAAATGTGTCTCTGGAAATGCTTTTATTCTTAATTTAAGGTTTAAGGATTTGTTTATTTTGGCCTGTTGCAGAACCAGGATTTAAACCAGAATCACGGCTCTTTAATAACACAGGTTTGTTCCTTACTGAAAGTTGTCTCTTTTCAGAGGAGTTATCCTAACGTTTGCTCTTCCCAATGATCTGCCCATCGTTTGGAGTTTAAATTACTCCCATTCAGTGCTCTCAGCTCCTTTCCTAAATTATTAAGCCTGGCATATCTAATAGGTAAAAAATAAATTTTGCATTTATAATAACAACTGAATTTTTAGCAATACAAAATTATTAATTTTTTCGGGTGCTTAAAAGTTATTTTTCTGTTGTACCTTGGAACACTTGCTCCACTCTCTTTTTTATATTTGTGCTAATTTTAATATGAAGCTAATACCCAGTATTTAGCTATGTCTCACAATCTTTTGTCTTTTTTATTTAATTACTAGAAAATAAGAACAATGTTAGGTTTTAGTTGGTATTAAATGCATTTCTGTAGCTTGTGGCCTTTAAGATGCTTTTTATATTATAAATATATTTTTAAATAACAAAGAACATGTCTCTGGATCCATGTTTCCATGGCCCTTTTCTGGACCACAGGTTGTAAGTAAAACCCTACTGGTTATAAAGACCAAATGAAGCTTAGGATCAGACCCAAAACTTAATATTTTGAATTTGCTTCTAGTTTTAAAATATTCCAAGGGTAATTCCTTAAATAAAAACAGAAGAATTCCATGAGCCAGAAGAATTTCAAATTTAGTTGGAGATGACTCTCCCTACCTTGCTACATTAAACATGTCAGCTGTCTGGTATCCTTTAACATTGCGTAGAGAGGAGGAAAAGCCAGTTTCATTGTTCTCCGACAGTGAAAACATGTTCTTTCGATGTCGCTTAACCTAACGAGTGTGTCTGTTATAAGGTTGTTTTTCGTATTTTTTTCTTCCTGACGTGGTATGGTGTGCACTCGCGCAGGTCCTGGGTAGCTGCTGGCTGTAGGAGCTGTAGAACTAGAGAAGATTGAGTTCCTTCTGTTTGCCGTGCAGGGAACTCGTTCCTACAGCCTTTGAACCCCAGTCTTCATGACAAAGAGTTCAAAGAAGGGGCAGAAGATGGCAGCCACTGGAGGAAGAAGCCTTGTGTCTGCAAGCTACCTTCCATGGAAGAAAAACATGGCAAAACTGACTTTTTAAAATTAAGATAATTCAGGATTTCCAAACATTTATTGGGAATGTTCACGTCGACCTGCATGTCACCCAGGAGCAACAGCACTTCTGAGTCTATGCAGTGCTCGGCTGCACTGTGGACTCTGCTCACCACTGGGCTTCTACTTCCCATTGGTGTTCTGAATCTGGTTTATGATTGCTAGCTACACACTCTTCTGTCTCGGCCACTCATGCGCGCGCGCACACCATAGAGGAAAGGGGCTGGCTGACCTTGAGGTTTACCTTCAGCCAGCCACTCATTTCTGGGCCCGTCCTGGTGAACTCTCAGCTCGACTCAGACCACTGTTAGTCACTAACGCTGACAACGATGTATTCTCTGACACATTGTCCCTGCGAAGGTTCAGAAAGGATTCTCGAGTTGTCAGAGCCTTTGTTTTCCTGCTTGAGTTGAAAACGCAGCTCCCGTTCCTTGGGACGCTGCTGCTCAGTTTCGAGCTTCCCTCTCGCTGCTGCCCTTTCGATGATCAGGCCAACATACGCTGTACCATCTTAGAGTGTTGCTCTTTTGTGGCTGGGTTATCTTTTTTGCTATCCATTAACAATCTTAACTTTCATTTTTGGGTACTTGCTCGCTTTTAGCTGCAAGGCAGACAGGAACTCCCCCAAGTCCAAGGATGTCCACAGTTTATTCTTCTTTTGTTGCAATCCTCTGATTTGTCGGTTTCTTGCTGGAGTCCCTTAACTAGTGTGAACTGTGGCCGCGATCTTGCAGCTTCATTGCTTCTACTCGCCTAATGAGAGCTGTGGTCTGCCCAGTGAGTGCTACATGGCTATGCTCTCTCAACCTATCAACAAGGGCTTTAGCATGGTGCCTTTCCACTTGTTCAGCTCCGTGGGAGCGTGGAGAAAGGGGCCCGACTCTCAGACTTTCCCACCCACGTGTTACTCCACATACTCAGCCTCGGTCCTCCTGGGCAATCAGATACAGTGATGAGGACCCATGAGATCCGGGTACTCAGAGCACATGCTCCATTCTGCCATCTTGCCTCCTCAGCCAGCACGTCCCAGACCAGGCCCCCAGGAAAACCTCTGCTAACCACATGGCCAAACATAGCCTTCACTTTCTGTATGAAAAACTTGGTATGTTCAGGGACTTGTGATATACTCTTCCTGAGAATGTTTAGAATCCTTTTACACCTTGTGTTGTGAAGTTTTGTAATGATTTGAAATTAGGAAACTCCTTTTTAGCTATTTTTGTTCTTATTTATATGCATATGTGTGTGGGGGGGGGGTTGCACATAAGTGCAGTGCCCACTGAAGCCAGAAGACAGCTTAGGATTCCCAGGAGATGGAGTTATATTCAGTTGCGAGTTGCCCCATATGGACACTGGGAAGTAACATATTGACAGATGAGCCATCTCTCCGGCCCCAAGTTAATAGACTATTGGAGTCTGGATGTTGTAGTCTTCATTCTAGGTTGCTATCTCTCCATCCATCCACCTATCTATCGTCTACCTTCCCTCTATTGCTCGCCTATCGACTTACTCGCCTCCTTTGCTTTGCTTTATCTATTTCCTCCTTCTGAAATTCCTACGATTGAAGACTGAAACTTCTGTATTAATTCTACACATTTCTTCATGTTTCATCTCTTTTTTCTCAACTGTTTAGAGAGGTTCTTGAGCCTTTCATTGCACATTTTGTTCGCGCTATTATAATCTTGATCCCAAAGAACTCTCTTTCTATTTGTTTCTTTTTCATAGCACTCTCTTCTCAGATATGGCCTACTGAGACCCTGGGCGAGAAAGGGGGCAGAGTTTCGATGAGGTACTGCACAGGGATCAAGCACTGGTTTAAAAAGTGTATAAGTCACAACTCGTGTTAACATAAGTGCCTTGATTTTTGGCTGTACTTTGTTTTCTTATTTCTTTTCATGCATGCATGTCTGTGTGCCTTGCTGTGTGCCTGGTATCTGAGGGTCAGAGAGGTTACTTGGTCCCATGGGACGGCAGTTTCATGGGGTTGTGAGCCACATTGTGGATGGCGGGAATGGAACCTGGGTCCTTTGCAACCCTGGCCGGTGCCCTGAATTCCTGGGACACTCTTCAGCTGTACTTGGATTTCTTTTTTCAAGAAGGAATCACTCGGTAGCCCAGGCTGAGAAGTTAAAACCTTGAGAACTGTGGTGCCAATGAGCAGCTGCAGAAGTAGGAAACAAGTTACCCCATTCCCTGCTGCTGCAGGAAGAGTCTCAGCCCAAATGCTTCTGCCTCTCTCAGCGTCGGTTAAGGTTCTTCATCAGCAGTGAAGAGGTCTAAACACTTTCAAGTAGGTTTTAAGTGTTTCCAAAGGAAGGGCTGGAGAAACGCCCAGTTTAAGAGCACATACTACTCTTGTAGAGAACCTGAGTTTGATTCCTAGCATCCACATCAGGCATCTCACACTCCCTCTGTCTCCAGTCCCAGTGGATCTGACTTCTTGTTTCTGCAGGCACCTGCGTGCACATAAATTCATGGAGGCACATACATATACACCCAAATTAAATAAATAAATCTTTATTTTTTTAATGAAAACAAAGCGACATACTAGCTCTCACTTCTTCAATATCATCTCTCCCTACACATTTGGTAGTTTTGTTCAGAAGTAAATGCATTTCATTTATGAAACATATTTTGTGTGTTATATGTACATGTGTAGATGCATGCATACATACCGCAGTGCTCATATAGAAGCAGGAGGACCACTTGCAGGAAGGAGTTGGTTTCCTCTTTCTACCTTGTGGATCCTAGGGATTGAACTTAAGTTGTTAGGCTTGGACACAAGCACCTTTCCCTATCTCACAAGCCCGTGAAGCCTGCCGCCTTTAGAAATTGCTCATTTTAGCCTGACATTGGCTATAAGGAAGAAATCTAGAAAACAAAAGTTAAATTTATGCCAAAGGAACAGTTTGCTTGTTGTCCACACTGCCTCCTCTCTCTGAACATGGTTTGGACACTGTGCATAGATGTTACCCTATTTCGGGGGAGACATAAACAAACCTCTACCCACCCCAGGTAGGGAACAAATGACAGACCAAAGTGAAGTCTGAACACTGAGAATTCAGTGAGGGTTACTGGGGTCACCTCGCAGGAGCATAAATGACTCAAAGCCCACCCCAGCATAGGTGATGGCTGACAGAAACCTGGAACCTGGGGAACACTGTACAGCATGCAGCCCAAGAGGTCGCCAAGTGTCTTTTCCAGGCAGCTAGGCTGGTCTCTGTCTCTTCCAGGCAGCTAGGCTGGTCTGTCTGTCTCTTCCAGGCAGCTAGGCTGGTCTCTGTTTCTTCCAGGCAGCTAGGCTGGTCTGTCTGTCTCTTCCAGGCAGCTAGGCTGGTCTCGTCTGTCTCTTCCAGGCAGCTAGGCTGCTCTGTCTGTCTCTTCCAGGGAGCTTGGCTGGTCTCTGTCTGTCTCTTCCAGGCAGCTAGATTGGTCTGTCTGTCTCTTCCAGGCAGCTAGGCTGGTCTCATCTGTCTCTTCCAGGCAGCTAGGCTGCTCTGTCTGTCTCTTCCAGGGAGCTTGGCTGGTCTCTGTCTGTCTCTTCCAGGCAGCTAGGCTGGTCTCTGTCTGTCTCTTCCAGGGAGCTTGGCTGGTCTCTGTCTGTCTCTTCCAGGCAGCTAGGTTGGTCTGTCTGTCTCTTCCAGGCAGCTAGGCTGGTCTCATCTGTCTCTTCCAGGCAGCTAGGCTGCTCTGTCTGTCTCTTCCAGGGAGCTTGGCTGGTCTCTGTCTGTCTCTTCCAGGCAGCTAGGCAGGTTGAGCCTTTTCTGTGCAGCCCCCCTGTACTGAAACTATCTCTTAACAAACCTTACTATTTATGTATGCTTAAGGAAAGAGCCCAGTGAATCTATCTGCTCAGTTTCAGGAACTTTTGGAGTTTAAGAAGGTTTCCTGTAGGAAGCAAAGTTTTACCTCCTTTTAGAACAACCGGTGCCTTAATAAACTTCCCTTCAAAACTGAAAGCTCTATCATGTAGGACATTACTATACAATGTGAAATCATTACAGCCACTAATAGGTGAGAAAACACCAAGCAGTTTCCAAAAAGAAAAGAAAAGAAAGAAAGAAAGAAAGAAAGAAAGAAAGAAGACCATGTATATTATCAATGCACCACTGTCATCACTGCTGTCTTCCTCCTCATCCTGATTTTACAGAATGCTATATTTAAGTATAGTGGGACTTTTGTTTGTTTGCTTGCTTTATCTGGCCTTTACAGGCTCCAATTTTTCTACAATTTGAAAAACTTGTTTTTCCTTATATATAAAAAAAACCCGAAACCTTACCTTTGCTGATCCTGTGGGGGAAAAAAAAACCAAAACAACAACAAACAAAAACCAAAAAACTTACCTTTGTTGATTGTGTGGGAAAGGCACTGATCAGGGACAAAATGGAAAGGAGGTGGTGTGGGAGGAGTAACTGTCGACAGAGACTGCGCTTAGGTTTCCCGGTGCTCCGACCCAAATAATTCCACAGGAACTAAATTGATTACAACACATTTGGCCAATGACTTAGGTATATTCCTTGCTAACTCTTACATCATAAATTAACCCAGTTCTATTAATCTGTGTATTGCCACTAGGCTGTGGCTTACTGGTGCTGGCATGTTACTCCTTTGGCAGCTACATGGCATCTCCCTGGCTGCTTTCTTTCCTCCTCTATTTCTACTTGGATTTTCTACTTTGTTATATTCTGTTTGGCTGGTCTGTCTGTCTCTTCCAGGCAGCTTACTGGTCTCTGTCTGTCTCTTGTAATCAAGATTGTAATAAAACATATTCACAGCATACAGGGAAATCGCACATCAAACAAGAAAGGAGGCACGGGAGCTGATACGTTCCTTTGCTTCAAAACCAAAAAAGGACCCTGAATCTAGCGTAATTACCTTCCATTTCCTTGGTTTGTTGCTGTTGCTGCAGCTCGCAGTCTAGCGAGACCGAGCTAATCACTGTGACTTCATTCGAGAAGTTAAGAAGACTTCTCACGTGTGCAGACCAGCTGGTTTCTGCCCCCAGGTCACACACAGATGAGAATAGCCTTGAAGCCACTGTTGGACTGAGCCTGGCTCGGGACGTACTGGCATTGTTCTATATTACGGGTAGGCCTTGAGTTCTGTATGGCCACAGATTTCCGAGTGCTGGGCTACACATAGCAAAAGCAAGAGCTAGTGTGGCTAAAAATGCTATGAAAGAATCCAGACAGGATTCAGAGAGCAGAACAGAAAGCCGTTAAAAATACGTTCAGACTTTCAGAGTTGAGTAACTATCTGGGATAGATTCCCTCAGGTCAAGTCTAGACTCTGTGTAGATGTTAGAAGAGAGAGACTGGCTGTGGGGCAGGAGCATTCTTTTGTTTTGCTTTTGGGACAGGGTCTCACTGTGCAGATCCTGGAGCTGGAGCTCACGGTGCAGACCAGGCTGGCCCAGAACTGGCACTGATCCTCCTGCCTTCCTTTCCTGAGTGCTGGGATTACAGCGTGGGCTGCACCAGGTTTAAGACTTGAAAGGAATGCGGAAC
This sequence comes from Chionomys nivalis, assembly GCF_950005125.1. Taxonomy (NCBI): domain Eukaryota; kingdom Metazoa; phylum Chordata; class Mammalia; order Rodentia; family Cricetidae; genus Chionomys; species Chionomys nivalis. The sequence goes on along the minus strand of NC_080095.1, from coordinate 4,819,159 downwards.
ACTTGAGAGGAGCCAGAGGTAGCAGTGGGGAGCCACAGAGAGACTCAGTTGTAAACAGGCTGGGGTGGAGACACACGGAAAACCTCGTTTTCATCCATTTTAATTGAAGTTTGAATTCATGAGGCCATTGTAATCAAGGAGGTGGACGCTGGAAGATTAGGTGTTCAAGGTTACCCTCAGCTATATGGCATGTTCCAGCCTGGACTACATGTGACCCTAGGGTTTGTTTCTTAAAACGAAAGCCTGAATACTTGTTTTTAATCTTTGTTTTTCAAATGGCCTGCATAAAGGCACAAATGTGAGAGAAAACAGTTGAGGAGAAGATAGATTTGAGCATGGATGTTTGGAGCTGCCTACTCCAAATTTCTTCAAGCCTGAAGTTACAGCTTTCTCATCTTAAAGAGCAGAGTCTATACACCTCACATCCTGGAACTCTGTGTGAAACAGTACTTAAGTAAGCTCTAGAACTTGGCTAGTGTTTAAGGGGTGGAAGCTTGCTACTTTTGAAAGACCCTTGGAGAGGACCTTCCTTCAGATGACCCCAAGACCCAAGGAACAGTCCGAGACCACCGGCTGCAAATAGCAAGAGGTTTATTGGGTGTACACAGGTACCTGTGGGTGGCAAAGTCTTTTCTGAGGACTTGCATGCCTGCAGTCTGGGAGAAGGTCTTTTTATAGGAAAAGGGCAGCAGAAGCAGGCATACAGAAGCAGATGCATGGTTACAGGGATCTCATTGGTCGGTTGGAATGAGGCGAGGGGCATATGTGGTTTTTCCTCTCCCAGCATAGATGTATGGCCACAGATGTCCTGTTTTGCAGCTTGGGGCCCTGACCTCAGACATCCTCTCCCAGCATAGATGTATGGCCACAGATATCCTGTTCTCCTAAGCAAACGGGATGTTCTCATGAGAGCAGGCTAGCTGCAGATCCTGAGGGGGTCCTGAGGGTCTCAAAACAGGCTGTTCCCATGGGAGCAGCCGACTGCAGGTCCTGAAAATCTTTCAAACAAACAGGATGTTCTCACGGGAGCAGGCCAGCTGTGGGTTCTGAGCGGGTGTGTGTGGGGGGTCCAGAGGGTGTTTCACCATTAGTACTTCTTTACAAACCACAGTACATTCTAACCTTTTCAAAACCCAATCACATCTATCAGATGCTATGTTAAATAGCTTTATTCAGCCAAGGTACAATATATGCGCATGTCAGGGCATGTATGTACCATTGGCGTGTGCACGCATGCACACACAGTCAGATTTCTCTGGACTGCTAGCTCTTCAAGAATGACGTGAAGACCTCTCATTAAGTACGGAAGTTTGCCCTTAGCTTAGACTTGTTCCCAACTAACTCTTACAACTTAAATTAACCAGTTCATCTTAATTTATATTCTGCCATGTGGCTCATCCCATACTGAACATTCAACTTCCTCTGAGTCTTGCTGGTGAATCCCCTGCTTTTCAGATCCCCCCCCCCCCCCCCCCGCCAGTTCCATTCTCTCTCCAGAAATTCGGCCTACCCTCTTCTGTCTATCTATTGGCCATTCAGCTCTTAATTAAATCAATCAGAGGTACCTTAGGCAGTGAGGTAAAACAGAAACATCATCACAAAGTGTGATCAAATATCCTGTAAAACACACATGGGGGGGAAGGGGAGGGCGGACTTCCCAGGACTTACTGACCAGCCGGCTTAGCCCATTTGATGAGTTGTAGGCTAGGATAAGACCCTGGTCCCAAAAACAAAAAGGGTAGACAATGCTAGAGGAATGACACCCAAGTTTGTCAAGGTCATTTTCAGGTTCCTACACATGCACATACCCTGTAGATCACATACACGCGTGCACACACATGCACACACACATACACTTTGAGTGGGCTGGGCAGGCATGATATGACAAAAATGAAGCTGAATGTATTTCAAGGCCACCCAGTATGTGAGTAATAGACCTTGGGTTGCCAGGTAATAGTGGTGCACACCTTAAATCCCAGCACTCAGGAGGAGAGGCAGGCGAATCTCTGTGAGTTCGAGGCCAGCCTGGTCTACAAGAGCTAGTTCCAGGATAGACTCCAAAGCTACGGAGAAACCCTGTCTGGGGGGAATAAAATAGACCTTGGATTACAACCACAGAGATCCTGACGTTTGACCAAGGATCACCATTAACTGGATGGTGACTGAAGCACAGATTTTACAGGCTCTACTGCCAGTTTTTGGACTCAGTACAAGTGGGGGCAAGTGTCCCCTTTCTTGCCAGAGCTCCGGGAATGCTGGGGCTGCCAGGCACGGAACCACACCTGGGAAATGTCAGTTAGGCCAAAGCAAGCACTCTCAGCACCGTTGGTTTCCAGGTGGTCTGAGAGTTTAAAGGACTAACAAATCCTAAACTGCTTGGGCTCAGTGTGACTCAGCCTGGTAACACTGGGCTATCCAAAGTTTAAAAAGAAAAAAAAAAGGCTATGAGCTATGCTTTGTTTGGAAATGTTAGAATTCGGAAGATTGTAGGTCCTCATCTCTCCTCATAGAATTGCTACTAAATATTTGTACAAGTAACTTTTATAAAGAGAAGAATTACAGCTCTGATCTTAAATTGTCTAGTTTATGGTCCAAGACTTTCTGCGACTGCTTACCAAAGACTGTGGATCAGGGCTAGGAAATAATTGAGAGCGACAATGGCTGAAGGTCTCCATGGCACCCTGGGATATACTTCCACCACACCTACTCCAACAAGGCCACACCTCCTAATGGTGGCAATCCCTGTGAGCCTTTGGGGCCATTTTCCTTCAAACCACCACAGAGGCTAAAACCCTGTGCTTGAAAGTGTATCGCAGTTTTCTGTCACCAGTGAAACATGTGATGCTGTTTTTCTCTTTAGGGGTTTAGTATATCCATTTATTGATATTTTATGACACATATAAAAAGGCTACCACAAAGTTTGTTTGCAAAATCTCTCCTCTTTCCCTGGGGTTCTGTGTGCTCTGTCACTTCTGGGAAGAGCCCTCATTCTTGCCCTGCAGAAGCCCTAGCTCATTTCCTGTTCACTCCACCAGCAGCTCCGCACAAAGGACTATCCCATGGTGATGCCATTGTTTTCATTATAAAAGAAACAGCCAGGCATGGTGACACGTGCCTTTAATTCCCACAGGCAGAGGCAGGTGGTTTCTGAGTTCAAGGTCAGCCTAGTCTAAATAGTGAGTTCCAGGACAGCTAGGGATACACAGAGAAACCCTGTCTTGAAAAACAGATGAACAAAACCCAAACAAACAAACAAACAAACCGAAAAACCACATAATTGTTTTAAAACTGTGTACCACATTAGTTTTGTAGGCACCACTAATTATAAATGAATCTTAGCTATTTTTTTTGTAATTCATAAGTTCATAGGTAAAGATTATCGAATAACCTGTCCTGACTTCCTTCAGTGATGAACAGCAATGCTGAAGTGTGAGCCAAATACACCCTGTCCTCGGCACCTTGCTTTTGGGTCATGGTGTTTTATCACAGCAATAGAAACCCTGCCAAAGACAATAAGACGACCACAGCCTCCATCTTGAACAAAGACCACCTATCAAACGTGGAGGGAAGGGACAATGTGAAACCAGTCAAAAGCATTCTCCTTCAGGTCAGCAGTTCGTTTACACCGCCTGCTAGGGCAGTGGTTGACAAGCTAGCCCTTAGCCAGTGATGTCACATGGGGACCACTGCATAGCTCCCAGGACTCAGATTTGCTTCTGGTCACTGCTGCAATGTTGTGGTCACCTAAGTGGAGGGAGGGGGCTGCTGTCATGGTTTCCCTTTGGAGCAGTCCCACTGTTGGTAAGACAGCCTCCATCAGACTATCTCTTCTACCGCCATCTGATCATTGACTGTTGCCATGGGCTGGCAGATACAACCTGCAGATGACTTCGATTTCACTAAGGGTTTGTTTTGTCTGCATTGGTCACATCTGCCTGGGCTTCCATACCTAGTCCCCAGCTCTCCACGTGGCCTCCCTTGAGTGTCTGGTAAGCCTTGCAATGCTTCCGATCTCTCTAAGTTGTGAACCTAGCCTCCCCCATCACCGCAATCACCAGTTGACGTCGTGGTAGCCCCACAGGCATTGGAATTTCATCCTGAACTCAGAATATGCAGAATGTTGCATCACTAAGTATACAGCTGTCATCTCTCATGCTATTTAGTGCCCTCTTAAAGAAGGCTACGCTAAAACTGTAACACTAAAACATCAATTCTTCCTTGTTACTCCCAGTCAGGAGGTTGGGGCACCTACTTAACATAAAAAGAAACTTTGCAGGAAGCCATTATTTGGTTAAAAATTTGCTACAGAAGACTCATTTTTGGATGGATGACTGCCCACAAGTTGGGAATTACTTGTGTCTCACACTTAGCATTGCCTCCCTTTCCGATGCCAGATCCTTGCAGAAGTGCATGCGTGCGGGTTCTAGAGGACTTAAAGACAGCTGCATCAGTGAAAAGCCGCATCCCAGGAGCTCCCTGCATGGTTGCACACAGCTCTGCTGCCCAGCACTCTCTCCTCTCCAGCAATCCTTGTTGCTCATTTAATCTTGGGGAAGAGCCGTAAGAACCTTCTCACTGTGTGGCATCTTGTAAGTTCCCTTAGCTTCTTGACTCTGAGGAGTGTCCCACTTCCCTCAAGAAGGGGATGCTCCAGTTTGGAGTAAATGGGTTCATAAAACCCACGACTTGCCTTTCCGCAACCGAGTCAGGACTTGACTTCTTTTGCAGACACTGAGGGCTGAGTCAGCTGCTCTAGGGCCTGGTGGGTCTATGAAATAAACGGACAGAAGACAGATGGATAGGAGAAAATCGTGTAAACTTAGTTCATAGCAATTCAGATAAAGTAAAATATTTCCATGCTCCATTGAACCTGCCAAAAAGTGAAAATCCGACAGGAAGCGCGCTGGCTAGGTTAATGAATTGAGTGCAGTGGCTACAAAGGTAAGAATTCATTCTGCTAAGGCTGTTCTGAGACCAAATTTCCCTGGCTTCAGTTTCCTGTCATTGATAAGCACCTTGCTTTCCTTTCATATAGGGAAGAGCATCTCATGCCTCTAAGTTCAGGGCCTGGGCGGCTGGTCTACTTGCACCTGCTTGTGAAGTGCCTTTGCAGTGTGGCAGGGTGGGAGGATGGCGTGAGGGCGGCCATTCTTATGCCAGGGTTCTCATCTCCCACTCAAGGAGTTATCGACAGCCTCTTTTCTCGTAAATGGATGTTTTTAAAAGCCTGATTTTTATTTTGTGTCTGAATGTTTACGTGTGTGTGTGTGTGTGTGCGTGTGTTTCCACCCCTATGCAGTGGCAGCAGAGGCCAGCAAAGGACACTGCATTCTGTGGTTTGAATGAGAATGGTCCTCAGAGGGCCAAGCAAGCAGCAGAACTTGGCCGCTTTTCCCAGTGGTTCTGGCTTTAGAGTCAAGAACACAATGAAGCGAGTGTGGAATCTTTCTCTGTGGCTAAGGCCTTGGAGGCCAGGTGTGTGTCCGGGGACTCTGTATGGAGGCTCAGCAAGGCCATTGTGTGAAGCTGTAGAGGTGAAGCCTGGATTGCTGTGGGGATGTCAGAGTTGTGGGTCCTCTCAAGGGGAGCTGCTGACAGTGTGGGGAAGGGGAGCTGCTGACTGACAGTGTGGGGGAAGCAGCCCAAGAGAGAAAAGAATGTTTCAGTCAACAAAGCTGGAAGAAGTCGGATTTCTGAGGAGTGTTTTTTTTTTTCTTTTAAGATTTATTTATGTATTTAGTGTACATTGGGGTTTTGCCTGTATGTATGTCGGTGTGAAGGTGTCAGATGCCCTGAAACTGGAGTTATTGGCAGTTATGAGCTGCCACGTGGTTGCTGGGAATTAAACCTGAGTCCTTTAGAAAAGCAGCCAGTCCTCTTAACCTCGAAGCCATATCTCCAGCTTTGGATATCAGTATGGAGATTTCTCAGAAAATCAGGAAACAACCTTCCTCAAGACCCAGTAATACCACTTTTGCATTTATACCCAAAGGATGCTCAATTGTACCACAAGGATGTCTGCTCAACTATGTTCATAGCAGCATTTTTTGTCATAGCGAAACCCCGGAAACAACCTAAATGCACCTTGACTGAAGAATAGATAAGGAAAATGTGGTACATTTACACAATGGAGTACTACACAGCAGAAAAAAAATGATATATTGAAATCTGCGGACAAATGAATGGATCTACAAAACATCATATTGAGTGAGGTAACACAGACCAGAAAGACAAATATCATATGTACTTGCTCATAACTGGCTTTTAGACATAAAGCAAAGAAAACCAGCCTACAATTCACAATCCCAGAGAACCTAGGCAACAAAGAGGACCCTAAGAGAGACTTACATGGATCTAATCTACATGGGAAGTAGAAAAAGAAAAGATTTCCTGAGTAAAATGGGAGCATGGGGACAATAAAAAGAGTGCTTTGACATCAGACATGGAGTGCAGAGTTTGGAGTTTGCCCTGATGGTGACTTTTGGTCCTGCTTTGGTCCAGCATTTCCTCGACATCCCTCCCCTCTGTTTTAGAGTGGTAATGTATCCCGTACCATGGTGTATTGAAAGTATGTGGTCTGCTTTTTGACTTTGATTTTACAGGAGGTTGCACTTAAGAGACTGCCACAAGTCTCAGAAGAGACTTTGAACTTTGGAGTTTTGAACTGTGTCAAGACTGTGATAAACTATGAGGACTTTTGAAGTTGGAAAAATACATTTTTGTATTATGATATGGCTACAAGCCTACGAGGGCAATGAATGGAATGTAGTGGTTTGAATAAGAATGGCCCTCATAGGCTCATATTTGAATGTTTAGTTACTAGGCAATACAATTTGAAAGGATTAGAAGGAAGTGTGTCACTGGGTTTCAAGAGCACGCCAAACCCAGAGTCTCTCTCTGCCGATGGATCGACATTATTGCTCTAGCACCTGCCTACACGACGTGATGCTCCCTGCCACGATGATAATGGATTAAACCTCGGAAACTACAAGCAAGTCCCCAATTAAATGCTTTCTGTTTAGTGGTCTTCATCACGGTGTCTCCCCGCAGCAAGAGAACAGTGGCCAAGACAAACACCTTAAAACTGGAATTAGAGATGGCTGTGAGCTGCCATGTGGATGCTGGGAACCAAACCTGGGTCTTTTTTGAGAGCAGCAATGCTCTTAGGTGCTGGGTGAGCTCTCCAGTCCCTTAAAGAAACATTCTAAAGCAACAACTACAGACTTCTAGATACTTTCTAAAAAAAATCCTTATTCCTTGAGAATTTTGTATAATGTATTTTGACCATATTCACCCTTCCCCCGTGTCTTCCCACACTTGCCACTTCCCTACCCACACAATTTTGTGTTCTTTCTTTCTCTCTTTTTCCAATTTGTGCTACCCATACATTCACGGATATGTGGCATTCCACTGGAGCAAGTCAACCCACCAGGGGCCAAGCCCTTGACACTGGCTCTCCCTCTCCTGGAAGCTTTGCTCCTCAACTAGAGGGTGAGTCTTCTTGGCTACCTCCTGTCCATGGTGGGCTTGCATGGGCCTGTGCATGCTGTCACATCTTCTCTGAAACCATGCGTGCAGCTGCCCTGGTGTGTCTGGAGGACACTGCATCCTTGAAGCCATCCCCATTCTCTGGCTCCTACAGTCTTTCTCCCCCATCTTCTGCAAGGACCCCAGCCCCAGGAGGGTAATGTCATGCAGATGTTCCATTGAGGGCCAGATGTTCTGCAGTCTCTTCTTCCCTGCACCTTGTCCAATTGCAGGTCTCTGCTAATCACCACCTACTGCAACTAGAAGTTTCTGTGGTGCGGGCTGAGAGGTGCATTGTCTATGAATATAACAATAGATCACCCGGATTCCATGTAATACCATGTCCCTTAGCAGAATAGCAAAGGTCAGTTTCCGCTTAGGGTCATGGACAGCCTGTGCATGTTCTTGGCCCAGCTGAGAGCAGCTCCAGGCATGGGCTTCATCTTGAGGACTTAAATCACTCAAAGCGATTGGTCACTCCCATAATGTTCAACTTCAAGGGATTTGCTTGTGATCACTGCCTCTCCTAGTCTGTCACCACTGGAAGAGCTCCCACACTTGCAGTGCTGGGGTAGAGCCCATTGCTCACACCTGTGGACCTCAGTGTACGGAGACTCTGCCCAGGCAAGCTACTGTGCGACCACCTTACCACTGCCCATGCTAACGTTTTAGACATTTCATTTTCCAGCTTCTGGCCTCCCTCTGTCTCGCTCATTAAATGCTTCATACTTGTGACTAGGGCTCTAAGTCTTCGCAGCCCCTACCCATTCTAGGCCACCAGACTACCACAGTTTTTACCTAACTTGTTCTAAGTTTGCGTGTACGTGCGCTTTCATTATTACATTTATCACTATTAATCAGTGGTAGGAATTAGACTACTAATTATTTCCAATTATCTGTCAAATTAAGTGATAAAATGACATAATTATCACCACAGCACTTGAATTATCAGTATAGTTATTCATATTACCCTGTGGGTGGGTAATGGCTCCTGGCCCATAAAGTCCAACCTAGTGGGCAATAGACTTTTGTTCATTCCTGGGTCCTCAGGCCTAGCCCAGCGTTTCCACGGTGAGTAGATGCTAGTCACTAGTGGGAAGCTCTGGATAACAGGATGGAGTCTAGCGTGCAGTGTGCGGTGCGCCCCTCGCCTCTGCCCAGAATGAGCAAACTTGGGTGATTGTTTTCTCTGTGAACTGGGAAGTCAACGTTTTGGAGTCGCGGAGACCCCGCCCTTCCTAAAAACAAAATAAAGCCAGCTCCGTAGCGTCCGCCAAACCCTCCTGGAACTCAGGCCCTGAGGCCCCAGAGGCTGGCGCTGCACTGCTTAGTGGACCGGGTCCCGGGAGCTCAGAAACGCGTGTTGCCCCAGCTCGAGTCTCCCGCGCGAACCCGGGCGGACGGCTCCACCGCGGCCCTGCGCTACGGGGGGAAGCCCGGGTACGCCCATACTCCCCGCTATACAGGCTGCGCGCACCCTGAGCGCGTTCCCGCGCCGGCCGCGAGACAGGGACCGCAGGTGGGGAGTCCGGGTGCCGGCGCTTGGCCCGAGGCGGTGCGAGGCTGCGCAGAGCTCGCGGCGCGGCGCGGTCCCCCCGTCCGTATTCAGTGCGCTGCTCCACGGCAAACTCCGTGCGCGCTGCGTGCTCGGGGCAGCGCCAGCCCGGGTGGCCGCGTGCAGGGCGCAGGCTGAGCCCGGCAGGGAAGATGGAGCAGGCTACGAGCTCCCAGGTGAGGCTTCCCCACCCCCAGTCCCTGTCCTCGGCCGCTTTCTTTCCATCCCGTCCTGCCCTGCCCTGCCCGGGTTCCTGGCGTGGGGCTGTCCACGCGGAGTGCACGGTGCTGCGAACTTAGGTACTGCAGGTGTGTGCATGGCTCCCGCCATGCCGCTCCGAGTCTGAAGGCCTGGCGGCTGCCACCAATACTCAGGTGGGGACGCCTACCTAGGAGCTGCGGGCTGGGAGCACTGGGGCGCTGAGCTCGCAGACCTGGGGGAGGGGCGCGCGGGAGGGCAACGTGCAATCCTTCCTTGCCGGAACTGGCACAGAGATCAGGAAGATTAAGAAAAAAAGCAGTTAAGAGCAAAACAAAACAAGTTTGAGATTCATAGTATCCCAATCTTGGCAATGGAGTTTAAAAGGAATTGCTGTGGTGTTTTTCTAGAAGTTTCATAAATGTTTTAAAGGAATTTACCACTTGGGGCCAATGGTAACATCTTTAGTCCAAGTTAAGAACTTCGAGATTTCAAGTTTCCGCAAACGCAAAGCGCAAACCCTTTATGCATTATGGGCCCAGCTAGGTTTTGAAACTTTACGAAGTCTCCCGAACGGTCAGGAAGTAGTGGGGTTGTGATTTCTGTTAGTTTACAGTTCCAGGGTTTCTAAAAACGACAGCAGCCACAAGAAACCCAAACGGACACACACCTTTTTAGGTAGTGGAAAACAAAGCATTTTTTAAAAAATGAGCTAAAAACACCTTTGTAAAGAGAAGGAATCGGCCATCCCTCTGCGTCTGAGTCCCGGGATGTCTCATGAAGTTGCCTTTCTTGTCCCCCCTTCCAACCACACCTCCAGCCAGGGTCCGCCTCTGTAGTCCGCCTGGCCTGGAGGAGCAGCTCCCTGGCTTTGCTGGACCTGACCTGCTCAGGCCTGGCACTTAACTGAATGCTGGCAATTTACGAAACTGGCCAGCAGCCTAGCTACCAGTGCCCACTTTGTCCAATTGGTGACTGCAGAATGCCTTTCTGAAAGTGGACGTTTGTGAGAGAATTTTAGCAGGTTTCTCCAGTGAAGGGAGTTAATAAAAGCCAGAAAAATAGTACTGAGCCAAACTCAGGCTTAGATTTTATTGTTGCTGCTGCTGCTGTTTTTAAAACACATGGCCTTTGAAAATATTGGTAACCTATCCTTCTCCAGGACTTAACACCTTTGGAAAGAATTGTTTTGTTTTCCAGACAGTTCATTAATCCCAGAGTGACCTCCAACTGAAGCAGCAGTTAGAACCTCCCGCCCTCCGCCTCCTGAGAGCTAGAATTCTTCCCAGTGGGTGGATACAGCCTCCTTGCTGTGCTGGGATGGGGCTCTGTGTGCTGGGCAGTCAGACCAGCTCCAGCCCAATGGGGAGAGATTTGAGCTTGTCCTCAAAAAATGTAATTTATTGTGTCCTTTTTAAAACCTGTTATTTTACTGCAAAGTTCTTGAATTTACTGCTTGTATTCGTGATCTTTGAAAATTCCAAAACTGTGTAGCTGGAAGTGAATATTTTATTTGTTAAATAATGAGGCTGCTTTTTGGTGGTTTTGAAATAGTAAACTACTTACTATGCGGAGGTAATCCACAAATTATATCCTACCCATTGAACAGCAATTGAGGCAAATTCCTATATGTAAGACAATCAATTTTTTTTCTTTGCCTTTGGCAAAGACCTTTTAATTGACAGCACAAATTAAGGTGATGATTTTTTTTTCTTCTGGAAATCTTCCTGTTTATCAACTTATCATAATTGTAATTTGAACAAATTAAAGTCTTTCATTGAAATGGGCTGAGTGTGTCTGTGCAGAGGGCAGGCCAGTGACCATTTCAGGCAGTGAGATGTTGGACTTTCCACAGGGCAGGGAACCCTGACTGCTCTTGGGGCTGGAGAGGGAGGAGAAGAGGAGTGGGGGGAGGGGAAGAGGGGCGGGAGGAGGGGGAGGGAAATGGGAGGTGGGGAGGAGGCGGAAATTTTTTTTTTCAATAAAAAAAAAAATTCCTAGAGCCTGAGGTGCCATGGCTGAACACCACAGTAGCAGAGCCCAGCAGGCAGTGACTCTGATCTCACACATGAAGTAAATAGAATTTCCATGCTTTGGAAAGGCACAGCACTCCCAAGGTGTTCCCCCAAACCGGAGCCAGGGAGACCCCCACATGCATTCCAAACCACTTTCAAGTCTGCTTCTCTGCCACCTGTGCATTAGACTTGCTGTCCTCGGACAGTGATCTGCAGCCTTCACCCCGGGGTTGGGGTCCTTGTTGGCCTGCCACCGTGTCTTTACACTGTAACCGGAGTGACAGGATGCTCATGCGCACCTCAAGGTGAGGGTGCCGTTCCGTACTGGACTCCACAGTGTGGCTCACTGGAGCCTGCATGTCTGTCGCTGTCCCCACAACTCGTGTCTCCAGGTTGCAGGTTGGAACCTTTGTGAAGGACATGATACCGAGCATTCTCATGCGTGTGCATGAAGCGTGCTGTTGATGGGGTGGTGAGAACACTTTCTGGCATTGACCTCACGGTTTTCTGGTTTAAAATTACAGTGTCCAAAGCTCACTGACCACAGGGCTCATCTGGGATTTTGGAAGAATTTGTCACTGTAACAGTCTGCATATGAGATTGACTTCTTGAGGGTTGCAGGTATTTGATTTGATGACGACAAGAGCAGGAGCCAGCGAGTTGAGCTAATTTACCAGTGTTTAGAGTGCAGGAATGAGAGTATCCGTGAGCTTTTTGGATTCCCCGCATACTAAAGTCGCATCATTTTTCCTTAACATTTCAGGGATTTTTTTCCCTCTAACATCTAGATTTGTTTGTAAAAAGGCTTCTAGCTTTAGTGAGGAGTGATAAGAATTGGTAGGATTTTTAATTTCCCTTTTACTTTATGAAAAAGTAGTGGCCAGGGAATGTTTTGAACTGGATGGAGGAGAGGAATCTTTAGTAAATGTAGCTGAGGTTAGCCCTCAGAAAAGATTATCTTCCGTGTGCACTCTGTCCAGAAACACTTGTAAAGCCGTGGCGTCTCACTGCAAAGACTTTGTGACTGATTAACAGTTGATACTTCCCGCCTGATTTTCTTCATGGTCGTCAGACCATTTGTCCCGTGTGTGTGTCTCCCAGGCATTGTTAAATCAGAATACCGAAGACCAGAATGCTGTTCTCTCCATCTCCTTCACTGTAAGGTCCTTTGAACCCCTTCTATCTCCGTTGCTTTAGCCCCGAGAAGGCCAGACCCATCCCTCTCTTCCCCTAAGGAATGGAAATGGGCACTTCCTTTTCTGAGTCACGTGGTGCTAGGTCGCTAAAGTTGGAGGTTAATTCACCCTGCAGCTCTGTGAAGTAGACCGTGTTATCTCTTTGTAAAGATAAGATGTAAGTGTACTGCTTTGTCCAGGGTAACTGACAGCATCCCACTAGCTGGGATTGTTTTCAGAACTGCTGTCTGTCCCTTGCTTGGGGTCAGGTGGAGCTGAGGGAGACTAGAAGTCTTTGCCTGCTTTGTGTTGTCTCTAACACTGTAAAATGGGCCAAGGATATGGAACACAGCAGTGCACTTGCTGCTTGGCTGTGAGGACTGTCAGGATTCCTTCACTCCTCTACTAGAGCTGCTGGCTTGTCAGGGCCTGACAGGTGTGAGCCTCTAGTGTGTTTGATTTTGGGGGGGGTAGGGGAGTAGGGGGAGCCTTACCAGATTATATAAAAGTCAGTTTGGGAATATTAATTTTTACATGAGAACACTTTTACTAAGTTTTATATGGTGTATGACTATAGTAACATCAAGATGTGGAACTCTGCCCACCCTACTCTCTGGACCTCATTTTCTAGAGAGTTCCATCCAGTGTTGTTCCCTGCCATAGTAGTCTGTTTAGTCTTTTAACCGTGCTGTCTTCAGTACTGTCCGTCAGACCTGGATCTCTGAGGAGCCCAGAGGCCTTTAGTTTAATGCTAGATGTCTGTAGTGTTCCATTGATTACATGTATGTGTATATTCTGGATGTCTGTAGTGTTCTATTGATTACGTGTGTGTGTGTGTATGTGTGTGTATGCTGGATGTCTGTAGTGTTCCATTGATTACATATGTGTGTGTGTATGCTGATGTCTGTAGCGTTCCATTGATTACATGTGTGTGTGTGTGTGTGTGTATGCTGGATGTCTGTAGCGTTCCATTGATTACATATGTGTGTGTGTGTATGCTGATGTCTGTAGCGTTCCGTTGATTACATATGTGTGTGTGTATGCATGCATGCTGGATGTCTGTAGTGTTCCATTGATTACATATGTGTGTGTGTGTATGCTGATGTCTGTAGCGTTCCATTGATTATATGTGTGTGTGTGTGTGTGTGTATGCTGGATGTCTGTAGTGTTCCATTGATTACATGTGTGTGTATGTATATGCTGGATGTCTGTAGTCCATTGATTACATGTGTATGTATATATTTTCTGTTGACAAAAATCTTTGGCTTGTGGCGGTGTCTCATTTAAACATTGTTAAATGTATTTACTATCTCAAAGGGATGTGTCTGATTCTCAGTCAGTAGGAACCGTTGGCACCTGGCTTCCCTGGGGTAGGCATCCCCACTGCTCTGTGTCTGCTGAGGGAGAGCATTTCTGCCATATGTCTGTGTCTGTAGTGACTGGTGCTGTCCAGAATTGAAGCTGAGCCTGGAGAAAAGTGTCGGATTGTCCTAGACATCTATCCATTACTTTGATCTGGTCTAACTTGAAAGCCATTGTGCACCTGCAGGTGCCCACAGTGCTGTGAGGGTCTGCCAGGGAGTCTGCTGCCTGGCCCACATGCTGCTGCTTTCAATAACAACCTTCCTTACAGCTTTCAATAACAACCTTCAATAACAACCTTTCAGTAACAACCTTCCTTACAGCTTTCCCGAAACTCTGTTTTCATGTTGCAGTTGGCTATCTAGATGATAAACATTGTGAAAGTTTGCTCATCATAAGGAGGTTTCTGGGTTTTGTTGTTGTTTGGTTTTGGTTTTTTGAGACAGGGTTTCTCTGTGTTGCTTTGGATCCTATCCTGGAACTCACTCTGTAGGCCAGACTGGCCTTGAACTCACAGAGATCCACATTATATAAAACTTAGTAAAAGTGTTCCCATGTAAAAATTAATATTCCCAAACTAACTTTTATATAATCTGGTAAGGCTCCCTTAGCTCCCCTCCCCCCCAAAATCAAACACACTAGAGGCTCACACTGTGCCTCCCTAGTGCTGGGATTAAAAGGCGTGCGCCACCACCTGGTTTATAAAGAAGTTTCTAAGAGATGGAAAATCAGGTACTTCTGTTAGTAATTGGGTGCAGTCAGTTAAATTTTCCGAGATGTGTAGGTAGCAGCGTTCACTTTTTGGTATATGAGTTGCTTCAATAAACTTTAAGTAATAGTCATAGAGTCCCTGAGGCCTGGAATTGGGCCAGCAGGGCTGTCAGAGTCAGGGGTGCAATTCCTGGAGTTGTGGTCCCTAGATCCTCCTCTGTTGTAGGGAGCGGCGGTGGGCTGTGTTCCTGCCCAGCTCTGCGCGGCTAGCTTATGTCCCAAAATAATTACACGGAAACTGTATTCTTTATACACTGCTTGGCCTATTAGTTATAGCCTCTTATTGGCTAATTCTCACATCTTTGATTAACCCATTTCTAATAATCTGTGTAGCACCACGAGCTGGTGGCTTACCAGGGAGGATCTTAACCTGCGTCTGTGTCCGGCCGGAGAATCATGGCGACTGCCTGACTCGGCTTCTTTCTCCCAGCATTCTGTTCTGTCTACTCCGCCTACCTAATTTTCTGTCCTCTCAGGCCAAGCAGTTTTCTTCATTAGTTAACCAATGAAAGCAACAGATAAGATACAAGACCCACCTCCATCACTCCTCCGAGACAGTTGTTTGTTCTGCCCTGCAGTCGCATGTAGAGCGGCCTGTAATTCCTCTCCGACACGCCCCCATCTCTGCAAAAACAAGAAAAGAAAAGAAAAAAGCTCTACCCCATTCCCCTTCCTCACAATCTGTGTTTACTGGAAAGTTCCCTACCCCAAAGAGCATCAAATGGAAAGAAAACCTGACTTCCTGACCTGTAATCCTGAAGAACTTTGGTGCTAAATGGTAGTGTTCTTATTTTGGTTTCAAGGGGAGAGTCAAGAAGAAATAATATCTGTTTACTATTATTATTTATTCTCCCTCCCCAAAATGGACCCGGACATCTTTCAGGGAACTTTTTTTTTGTTGTTTGTTTAGCAGCTAAAAGCCCTGGGTCCACCCAGTATTTTGTTGCTCTTTCCCAGAACCCCTACATTCCTCTCCCTTCACCTCACTGCAGAAGCATCCAGCTGACCGCAGTGGCCCACACTACCAGCACCAGGCACTTAGCAAGAGGGCATCTGTGCCAAGGACCTTTCCTTGAACTGACTGACTGTCATTAGGATTTTATTGAGTGTGCTATTCCTTGAGGCACAATGCCAAGAGCCTGGTGGGGTCAGCCACCTGTATGAGTACTCTAGAGGTGATCATGGCACAGTTTATTGAGTGGCATTGTTCTTAGTAGGGTACACGTATGTCATGAGGCTCCTGTGGAATGGATTCTGTGTGCCCAGCAGTGAGAAGAGCTGTTCCCTGTTGGCTTGAGTGAGCACTGACAGTGGTCCCTCTGCAGACTGTCTGCATCCGACAAGCTATGGATGTGGGGTCATTGCTTCTAGGAGGAGGCTTCCTGATTTCAGCCACTTAATTCCCAGGTATCAGACCTCATCAACATTGTCTAAAGACGATATCTGTCCTTCCATATAGAACCATTTACTGCTGAACCTGGGGAAGCGGGGCCTGAAAACAAGCCAGAGTAAAGTCTCATGCAATAGCCAACTTTATCCAGAGCACCTTTTTAACCCTTTGAGGGTTGAGAAGAGTCACATGAGTAAGGTTTTCAGTCACAAGTGTTATGGTTAATTGCCACTTTAAGAGACAAGCCATGCCGGTGACCCCTGCCCTCCTCTCGCCATCTTGATTCTCACTGTTCCCTTTTGGCACGTGCTCCCTCTCTCCCACTCCCTTCTCTGTCTCTCTCCTTTCTCTTCTCCTTCTTCCCCCACTCTCTCTTCTCTAAGTAATAAATATGCAATTCTATTCTGTACAATGTGTCTATCCATGTGCCTTCTACCTGCCTGCTCACACCCCCGGGCTCACTGGGACCAGCCCGCCCGGGACCAGCCGCTGCTCAGGAACCGACAGTCATCTCTGCCTCGGACTAGCTGCTCTGTGGGCCTGCTACCTACTGCTGCCGGGGATCTTGCAGCATTTTTAACAACAAGGATAAGCTACACATAGACAAAAATGTATTTTTTTCTTAGGGGCACGTGTTAGCTGCTACACTGTTGAGGAACACAAAACACATTTCCAAAATAATTCTGGATTTTAAAGAAATGGAGGTCACAAGTTGGCCCTGCTTTCTTCTGGTTTTCTCGCAAACACCCAGAATCCCCACGTGACTCGATTCTTGTGCTGCGTTCCAACATGACCCTTCATTATTGTTCCCATCTCTGCACAGCACCCAGTAAGTAGTAGTAACTCACGTGTGTTCTGGGTAACAGGGCTTCTACTTTGCTGGCTCTTTGAAACAGGCAAAGGGTCTTTAACTTGGCCCAGCCAGGGAACTGTGATTCTTCACACGACAGTGTGTGAGTTACCTCATCCCTCTGCCCTGGTACCTGCCAGCATTCCAGGTTTGCAGGCCTTGTCCAGTGATCTACTCTGAGAGGGGCCAGCAACGGAGCTTCTGCCTGACTGATGATGAATGTGTAATATGACTGAGAATCCATTTTTATTGCGAGCCTCTGGTAGAGGCCTGGGTGTGTTTGATATTCTGATGTTGTTAGTGACAAGCTTTGGACTCCC
Organism: Chionomys nivalis; assembly: GCF_950005125.1. Taxonomy (NCBI): domain Eukaryota; kingdom Metazoa; phylum Chordata; class Mammalia; order Rodentia; family Cricetidae; genus Chionomys; species Chionomys nivalis. The sequence continues at coordinate 4,801,996 of NC_080095.1, read as the reverse complement.
TCCGTGGTCGTCATCTGAGAGATCTAGGGGTAGGATGACCTATGCTGGCAGTATGTATAGTCCCCAGGGAAGGCAGTGGGGGGTACAAGCTGCAGCTTAGAAAGCTCAGGAGAGAGATGCCAGTTTAAAAGACTGCTGTTCTGTTCGTTCTTGTGTGCTGATGGTTAAATAGGGGCAGGGCAAATGGATCCATTGAGCCCTGGCCTAGTGTGAGACCCACTCCCACAGAGCCCCAGTGCGCACATGAAAAGCCAGGTGTGGCAGTGTCTGCTGGGGAGGCAGAGGCAGGAGGATGCCTGGGACTTTCTGGGCACATCAGTGAGCTAAGTGAGAGACTGTGTTGTGGGAGCTGCGGGCTGTGTTCCTGCCGCCCCAGCTCCTGGTCGCCTGGCTAGCTTATGCCCCGAAATAACAACACACAAACTGTATTCTTTTAAACACTGCTTGGCCCATTATATCTAGCCTCTTCTCGGCTAACTCTCTTACCTGGACTAGCCCATTTCTAATAATGTGTGTAGCACCCCAAGGTGTGCTTACCGGGAAGATTCTAGCCTTTGTCCATCCTGGGTCGGAGCTTCATCGCATCTGCCCCAGAGAGGAGAGCTATCGAGTACAAGCTCACTTCCTCTTCCTCCCAGCATTCTGTTCTGTTTACTCCACCCACCTATGTTCTAACCTATGAGGGCCAGTTTCTTTATTTTTTAACCAATGACCTTCCTCCATCAAGACTGTCTCAAAAAAAGGTAAAAAAAAAAGGTGGAGAGTGATTGAACATCCTTGATGTCAAATTTTAGCCTCTACACTCAAGCACACCGATCTGTCCCATGCAGCCACATGCACCCTGGTGCCAGGGCCTCTGTCTGTCTGCCCTAATTTCTCTGAGAATACATAGTGCAGGGAGAGACTCGGTATTTTTCTGCTGTGGCTGGAATATTCCACCTGGCATACTGTTTCACACTCTTCATCCATGTGGTAGCCTGTGTCAGAATTTCATCCTGTTTTGAGGCAGTCTCACACTATGTAGTGCTGGCCTGAAACTCGCTATGTAAAGTAGACTGGGCTAAACTCAGAGACTGCCTGCCTCCACCTCCCCAGTGCTGGAATTAGAGGTGACTTTCATGCGCATGTTGGCATCTGTCCATCACTATAGAGATGCTACTCAGGCCCTTTGCCCATTCCTTAGTAGAAGTTTTGTAGTTTTTGGGTTTCTAGTTCCAGATGTTTTTATTCAGATAGTATGATCTACTCTGTAGGCTGCCTTTGTACTGTTAAGGCAATATCTTCTGACAAAAAAACTTATTGATTTTTAGGATATGCATTGCCAAAGTGAGCACAGAAATTATTTTTTTGTGTCGCTCAGTTGTAGAGTTCCAGACACGCTGAGGCCATGGGTTCATCCCTGAAGCCCAAACAGCAGATACAAGCCTTTCCTTCTGGTGACATCTGGTTCACTGTGAGCCAGTGGACAGAGGTGGCTCTCATCTTAGGTGTTCTAATTACCTTTGTAGTGGTTCAGAAGAAGAGTTCTGTTTTGTGTAGGAACTTCCCTCAGCACTGTTTATTGATAAGACTGTCCCTCTGATGTGTTGCTGCTCCTTAGACAGAGTGGCCTCCTCATTCTTCATTCTCCAGGTGGTTTCAGTCCATGCCAGCTCCACCTGCTGGATTCCACCAGCTTTGCAGTGTGGGCTGAAGTGGGAAGGGGATTCTTCTAACTCCAGTCTTACTTATCTTTAAAAATGTGTGAAATCTGCAGGTAGTTTTGCCTTGAGGGTGCCATGTCTGATACACCAACAGAGAAGTTTTTTTTTCCTGTGTCTCCCAAGTCTTCAAATATGTTTTTAGTTGGAGTGTATGTTAAAGCTTCTGCCTCATTGCTCATTTTCATGCCTTTTTAAGTGGAATTGTTTTGTAATTTCTTTGTCAGATTGTTGCTTGTTAGTGTTGTTAATTGCCCATCATCTTTACGTCCTGGGACATTACTGTACATCTGTGAGTGCTGACCGCTCTGTGTGGACCCTTCTGTGCTGCTGCACAGGGCCAGTGCCCACGGGCATGTTAGGTCCTAGCAGATGTATTTTACTCCTTTTCAACCCTGATGCCCTTTATTTATCTTTTTTTCCTTGCCTGGCTGCATTGCAGAGGTGAAAGGAGGCGTGCTAACTGGCTTGTTCCTGATCTTCAGACACACCAGTCTGCTGCTCACCAGTGGGTAGATTAAAACATTGATGCAGTTCTCTTCCATTATTGTTGTGTTTTTCTCAGTTGCCTTTTCTGTATTAGCTGTGATGGTTTCTTCCCCTCGATTTCAGTCTAATGTATTTAAATTCCACATGTTAAGCTGTTTTGCACTGTGGTGTTACAGCTCTCTTGGTCACGTCTGCATCTGTTTTGTTGCTTCAGTTCCCTGGTGTTGTGTGAAGGGTTTGCCTCATGAGAGTGTTGCTCTGTCCTCTTGACCAGTCTATACCTGGCCTTGGTATTAGCTAGTTAACTCCTAGGTGGAGTTAAGGGATGTTTTTTCCTTGTCAGCTTTTACGGAAGAGTTGGAGGACTCGTGTGGATCACTCTGTTACGTGTTTTACAGAGTTCACCACTGAAAGTGTCTGTTTCTGACATTACTTCTGTGGACAGTGTTGATCAATGATTGAATCCTTACAGCTATAGGTCTATTCAGCTCTTCTCTCTCTGTCACTTAGTCTTGGTAGGCTGTGTGTTACCAGAAACCTGTTCATCTATGTGAGCCATGCTGTAGGTCTCCTAAAGCCTTTGTAAACTTAGTAATGTCTCTACTTTTCTTTTCTAGTTTTAGTGCTTGAAGGGTCCCTGTTTTCAAGTCAGTGAACTGGAAGGCTTGCTAATTTTGTTAATATTTTGAAAAACCAACTTTGTTTAATCGCGTATTCTCTGTTGTGATTTTTATCTCCTATTTTGTCACGGCTGTGATCTTTAGTAGTTCCTTCTGTTGGCTTTGGGTCTACTTCGCTGTGTGTTTTTCTGCTTCCTTAATGTATGAAGTTAATGATCTTTCTTTTAATTTGCACATTCACAGCTGTGCCCGTCCCAGGCCTCACAGTGTTTGCTGTGGTGCACAGATGTGGGTATGTTTGATTCAGACCCACGTTGAGTATTTGCTTATACATAATAGGATATTTTGTCATGGAACTCGAGTCAGCATACAAAACAGAATCTTCTGCATGTAGGCTGAATGTGATGTATTTGTTCATAAAGCTGCAATGTTAACAAAGTGGTGGTGGTGCAGAGGCAGGTGGATTTCTGTGAGTTTGTGGCCAGCCTGATCGACAGAGCAAGTTCCAAGACAGCCAGGACTGCACAACAAACAAAACACAAAAAGAAAACAAAACAAAATCTAGCATATTTTGATACTACGTGATTTTACATTTGTGGCATCATGGGGCACTCACTCAATAAAGTCTGGATTTTGAAGCATTTTAGGTTCTGGATTTTTGAGATGGGATGCTCTGCTTGTCTCTTCTCGTTTCTTGTGATTTCTTCTCGACCTTATTGGCTGCTTGGAAGAAAGCTTGCTATCTGTAACTATGAGCTTGCCGTCTGTTTACCTGTGAACTTGCCAGCTTTCCTGTGGTTCCTGATTCCCACTGTAATTCTTGTCGGAAAAGATTGTTTTGTGATGTTAGTTATTTAAAACCTGTCACATTTATTGTATAGTCTAGCACATGGTCTGGTCTGAAGGGTGGGTAGCTTTATGTGTATATTTGAGAAAAATACATGCTTTGTTGAGTTGTGTTGTCTGTCTTCTGGCTGGTTTATTGTTGAAGCCTGCTTTCTTCTGGGCTGTTTACTCTTCCACCCTTGCTGAAAGTGAGGTGTTGATGTCTGCATGTGTTACTGCTATGCTGTTCTTGTAATTTTGGAGCTTTGGTTTTGGAGGGTGTATTGGGAAGTCTCGTTCACACTGTCTCTGTAGTAGCTGTGTGTTGTATGTGTGCTGTCTGCCTGTAGCCACTCCCTCTCCCTTGCATTTAATAACCTTTTCTGGTTTTTACTTTCAACAGGATTATGTTTTCAGATCTGACATCAGTCTCCTCTAATAAGCAAATTAACATTTAGTTTTATCATTTCACCAAATAACACATTTTACAGGACTGGCGCTTAGGCCCAGGCCCTGAAGCGTAATAGTCTAGTCTTCTGGACTGTGCCACGAGCATTCTTTCTGAAAAAGGGTCTTGTTAGGAGTTCATGCTGACCTTAGACTTTCTGTAGCCTAGGCAGCCCTTGGTCTTCCTGCTTGAGCTCTGGAGTAACTGAGATTGTAGACACGCCAGCAGGCCATGTGTGGCTCTTTCTTCTTGAGATGGGGTTCCCACCATGTAACCCACACTGCCCCCCAGTGCTGGGACCTCAGGTATGCATCAGCATCAGCATTCTTGGTGCCTTAGAGCCTTTGTCCCTCTCGCCTTCATTACTGCCTTTCTTTTTGCTCATTTCTTTATTTTTTTCTTCCTTTGCTTTTGTTTTTGTTTTGAGACAGGGTATCTCTGTGTGGCTCTGACTGTCCTGGAACTTGCTCTATAGATCAGGCTGGCCTCAAACTCAGAGAGCTCCGCCTGCCTCTGCTTCCCATGTGCTGGAATTAAAGGCTTGCGCCACCGCTCTGGCTCGCCATTCTTTAGTGCTTTCCCTAGATGTTTTCTGTGGTCATGACGACCAAAGATTGCATCCTATATTGTAATATTTTAATAGTAATTTAACATTATTAAAAGCTGCCTAGTGCATTTCCATTCTCTAGCCTTTGTTACTGATTTTATAAATGACATCTTTGTTATGAATTCATAAGTTTTCTCATTCTGTAGTTAATAAAAAAGAGTTTCTCTGTATTTGTTTTTCTCTTGTTTAAGGTGTTTGCAGCTCATTTAAAAATGTATAGTTAAGGAATACAGATTTCTTAATCTGTATTTAGTGATCTGAAATAATCAAACTTAATTACGTTAGTTAGGTTTTCCTAGATATGCAGAGATATATTTCAGTTAGATAATCTTTAACACTTCAAAGAGTTACAAAATCCAGCATTAAAAAGGTTTTAAGAACTTAGACTTTTCTTGACAGGGAGACGTGTCTGCTTCTGGCAGCACCAATTACTTCAGAGAAGTTGATGGGCATTGAAGAAATTCATTATGGAATTTGTCTTCAATGTGACAAGGCTGGCCATTTGGACAAGAAACTGCTCGTCTGAACTGCTTGATGGCATGCTGTGTAAACTGGACATGCAGGACCCACAGAAAAATGACTGCTGAACTTGCCTAAAGAAGTTGAGGCAGTCCTTCGGGGTTCCTGCTTCATGAAAGAACTGCCAGACATTTTGTAGGACACAGAAGAAAGCAACTGACAAACTTCATTTTCTTCTTCATGGAAAAGTCTGCCAGATACTATGGGCCTATAATCTGAAGATGGATGCCCCAGTGTTACAAAAAAACTTCGGGTGACTCTCCAGGTAGTGAGATGTCTCTAACAGTGCTAGAGTTTTGGAAGTTGCTTACAATGTTCTTCCTGTTTGCTTAGATAATAATATATCCTTCTTGGTGGGGTCTTTGAAGAGTTGAAGACAGATAGTTAATAGTTTTCCTTAGTTATGATAAAAAGATACATTAGATATGAAACTTTAGACTCACAAATAAACATTGTAACTGTATAATTCTTGCTTGATACCTGTTTTATTATGTTAAAGTTAAGCCTTTTTAATTAGACAGAAAGGGGGAGATGATGTGGGAGGTCCTGTATATGTGTTGCTTTTATTGGATAATGAAAAAAGCCGTTTAGCCAGTGGCATAGCAGAATAAAGCCAAGTGGGAAATCCAAACAGAGATATATAAGGAGAGTAGGTGGAGTCCTGTAGGGAGGCTCCATGTAGCTGCCGAAGGAGGCGGACTGGGACAGAACCTTACTGGTAGGCCACAGCCTTGTGGCAATACAGAATAATAGAAATGAGTTAATTTAAGATATAAAAGCTAGCTAGAAATATGCCTGAGTTGTTGACCAAACAATGTCATAATTAATATAGTTTCTGTATGATTATTTTGAGTCTGGGTGGCTGGGAAATGAACTATCGGTCTCCATTTACATCAGCCCATTTATTTCTTTGAGTGAGTCACTCTTCCCATTCCTTTGTGTGTGTTGGGCATATATGATCCAAGGTTTTAGGGAAGGGGAATCCATTTGTTGCACACTGAATAGTGGTGTTGGTCTTGTCACATATTCCTGGTACTGAGCAGGTCCTCAGAATGGAAGCAAGTGTTCCTAGGTGAGAACCTGTTTTCATTCCTTTTCCTTTAGTTACCAGGACTCTGGAAGATTCAAGGATACATTTTTAGCATCTTCAGTGTTGCCTAGTCACTGATCTCATACTTTGGCCTCCTATAGCATCTCGTGACTCCTTATGCAAGAGTGTTGGAAGTGTTTACCTAATATTCTTTATCAATAAAAACCCAGGAATCACATAGGGTAAGGCCCTGAATGATCAGAGAAGCCATGGGGAAGTGACCAGTGACTCCCCCCCAATCCAAAAAAGGGGTGAGAACCCTTCTAAGCCCATCCTATTACTTCCTGTATCTCTCTGTGTGTCCTTGGTACTCCAAAACCTCTATGACTAATTTTGGTCAGCTAGTTGCTAGCTGCGCCCTCTGATTCAAAGAAAACTTTATTGTCAGTCTTGGGTGTATCAGAATGCAACCAAAATATCCCACAACTGTTAGTGATAATTTATTCTTTTTGTGGCAGATCTTTGGTGCAACTTTTGTTTTTCTTTTTAATTTTAAGAAAGAAGTTATATGTGAATCACAGTGATGATGTCCTCCTTGGTGGATTACTGCTGAACTTTGCATCTGATTGAGAGTGGCAGCCACTTTCCCTCTGCAGCAAGCTTTGCACTGTTCTTTGGCAGGATCTTTTCTTCTGTTTTGTATGAGGATCCATTTCTGGGTGATCTGTGTTGTTCACGTGTGTGTGTGTGTGTGTGTGCGTGAGTGCGTGCATGCATGATGCATGTATATGTACGTCTTTTTTTTTTTTTTTTTTTTTCTCGAGATAGGGTTTCTCTGTGGCTTTGGAGCCTGTCCTGGAACTAGCTCTTGTAGACCAGGCTGGTCTCGAACTCACAGAGATCCGCCTGCCTCTGCCTCCCGAGTGCTGGGATTAAAGGCGTATATGTACGTCTTAATTAGGGTTTCTGTTGCTGTGACAAAATTTCATAACCAAGAGACAAGTTGGGGAAGCAAGGGTTTATTAGGCTCACCCTTCACCATTGCTCTTCATCACTGAAGGAAGTCAGGACAGGAATTCAAGTAGGGCAGAATCCCAGAGGCAGGAGCTGATGCAGAGGCCATGGGGAGAATTATAAGAACCAGGACCAGCAACCCAGGGATGGCAGCACCCACCATGGGCTGGGCCCTCCCCTGTTGAGAAAATGCCTTACAGCTGGATCTCATTAAGACATTTCCGTAAGTGAGGCTCCTTCCTCTGATGACTCTAGCTTCTGTCAAGTCGACACAAAATCAGCCTGTACGATATGCCTTTCCTTATTAATTAGGGTTTGATTCAAAACAGTACGCGATTTTGGTGTGTGGTTCTGTGAGTTTTGGCAAGCACTCCAGGTGTATAAGTCTCTGAAATCCCCTGTTGTCTGTTTGAAGCCCTCGGGTCTATCCCTAGGCAGGTGTTGATGTCTACTGTCTCGGGTTTTTAATTTTTCAGATTCTTCCAGTGGAGTCATGCAGGATGCAGCCCGTTTCAGTTGCCATAGTGCGCTTTAGGTTTATCGGGCGGGGGGGGGGGGGTGTGCCCCAGATTTATCCTTTTTTATTATTGTTGAGATGTGCTCTTTTGTCTAGATAGATACCAACTTTTGTTTATTCCTTGTTGATTGGCATTGTGTATTGGTTTTGAAATATAAACAAGTCGTGTGAGTATGCGTAGGATTGTTGTGTTGATGGTAAATGGGTATTCACCGTCATTGTTAAACTGTCCGTTGCTTTGCACATCATCCTGCAGCGTGTGGGTGCTCACTGTTCCCGTCAGCTCTTCTTCGTTTGTTGTTGAGTTGAAGCCATTCTGGTGAAGCACGAATGGTCTTCTCTGTAGCATTTATCCACTGTACTGTCAGTTCTCCAGTCCTTTGCGGGCACATTAACCACTGCTCCTGTGCTCACCCTGTGCTCACCCTGTGCTCACCTGCCGTCTGTGCCTTTGGTGGACGTTCTGCTCAGCCTGTGTTTCCTTTGGGATGTCTTCTTGATCCTGAGTTCTGAGGGGTCTTTATTATCTAGTCTATGACCTGCACACGTTTCTCCCAGCCCATGGCTTTTCATTTCATTTTCTTATCTGCTTTTCCCCTTTGTTTTCTCGAAGCAAAATCCACGAGGTCGTCAAGATTGGCCTGGAGTTTGCTGAGTAGCCGCGGCTGGTCCTGAACTCTTTGTGGTCTCCCTGTTTCAGCCGGTTGAGGACTGGGTTTATAGGCCCACACCACACCCACATAACCCCCCTTTTGAAGAGCACAGGTTTTGTTGTAATTCATGAATTATTAAAATCTGAGCTGGGAGATGGTTCAGATGGCAAAGTGGACCTGGAGTCTTAGTGCTGGGGAGGCAGAGGCTGCAGGCTCACTGCGGCTCGCTGGGCAGGCAGTCTAGCTGAATAGGGGAACCAGTTTTAGTGAGAGACTCTTACCTCAGATAAGATGGAGGGTGTTGAGGGAGGCTGCTGGGGTTGACCTCTGGCCTCCACCTGCATGCATACCCTCACATGTATACAAATATTCGCGCGCGTGCATGCACGCACACACACACACACACACACTCATGCAAACACACAAAATAAATACATAAAGTCTTCATTGTGCTTCTGATTCTGTTTTAATAACTTTACCTAACTTATTTTCTTCTGGAAGTTTGAGAAATTTAGGAACTTTTCAATCTCTTTCTCTTTCTCTATATTCTCTTGCCTTTGCAGGGACAGGGCCTTTGTTGTCCTGGCCATTCCCAGCCTGAGCTCCTGGGACTTTGAAGTGTTGGCCAGTGAGCATGCCTCCACAGCCTTGGTTTTACACTGAGTTCTGTGATCCGTGTCTGAGCCAGTTCTCGGAAACAGTGTGAGCTGTGCTTCTTACACATCCGCTGATTTATTTTTCTAAGATTTAAAGGAATTCCTGTGTTTGAGCTGGGCAGGGTGACCTGCACCTCTCACCGCATCACTCTAGAGGCAGAGAGAGGCACAGTCTGAGTGTGAGGCCCACCTGGTCCAGCTACAGGCTAGATGGCTCTCCACAGTGAGATCCCCAACAACAGCAGAAAGACAGAAAGAAAGGTGTTGAGGGGCAGCTGAAACAGTGCCTTCTCCACGCAGGGTTTCTTCATATGTGCAGGACTTCCCCTTACAGGATGGTGGGTTGTGTTAGCCACTATTAAGGTGGAGCCTGTTTCTAGGTGAAATGCCCACCCAGTCCTGGAGTCCAGGACATTTTCTGAGGCTCTATCATCAGCAGCCTTTAAAGGAGGATCTTGTGATTTTCCTTTGATAAGGGTATTCCAGGGAGGCCGCTTGGCTGGCAGGCTCCTTCCTTGGCCTCCACAGAACTCTCTGGGTTTACCCCCTCGATACCACGCAGAGCCTGCTGGGACACGCCTGTAATCCCAGCATTGGAGGGGTGGAGACAGAAGATTCTGAAGTTAAAGACTAGCCCAAGGCATGTGAGACCCCCATCCCCACCATATTAAGAAGGAAAAAAGTAGTAGATGATGAGTAAATATGATCGCCATGGCTAAGAGGTTATAGTTTAATATAGGAAGGGTAAATTAAGTATCTGTGAGAGATAGAATAACTAAGCCTTAATTAAAGTTATACTTTAATTGTATGATGTAAAAGTTTAGCGATGCCTCACATTGATTTATTTTCAGTAGTAAACACCTAACTGGCGGCCAGTTGGCACTTTGAGGCATGTTTGGTAGCTTATTAGTTTCTTTTTGTAAATGGAATTTCAATTAAGACTTGGGTTGACGGGAGCCAGGGTGGTATGGGACCCTATAGAGTAGCGGTTCCCAACCTTCCTAACGCTTCAGTTCTTTAACACAACTCCTCATGTTGTGCCAACCCTAACCGTGAAGGTATTTTTGTTGCTACTTCATAACTGTAATTTTGCTACTGTTATGGATTGTAATGTAAGTATCTGTGTTTTCTCATGGTCTTATTTGACCCCCAGGTTGAGAACCACTGCTCTAAAGCTTTTCTCTCTTTTGGGATGCTGGGAAGCAGTGGTTGGTGAGAAGCAGAAACTTAGCAGGTTTTTATCAGTACTCTTTAGGTAGGATGCAGCAAAGCTGAACTCTGCCCTGAACCCTCAGGTCACTGCTGTGGGTTGGAATCCGAGTACTGGGCTTGCGGGTGGCTATGCAGCCAGGAAGCTGAACCCTGGCTCGTGTACAAATGTATCCGAGCCTGCCTTCAAGGAGGAGGTTGGGTTCTCAGCCCAGTGCATCTGAGGTGCTGGACCACAGTGGACCAGGTCAGTTCGAGAAGACTGCACTCTTAAGGAAGGACCTCCCTGTTTAAACTTGTCTTTCTTTCCTCGTTGTTTAATTGTGGTTAAAATAGACATAACTTTCCCCTCAAACTGCTCCAGCATGAAAAGTAGCTCGGTGTTGTTTCCGTGGGGCGTGGTGAGTCTCCGGAGGGCATCCATGGCGCAGCCACTCTAGTGTTTGTTTCCGTGGGGCGTGGTCAGTCTCCGCAGCTCTGCGTGGGCACCCATGGCGCAGCCACTCGACCATTTGTTCTTTCTGCAGCCGGCTTATTTAACTTAGCATGTGACTGAACAGAGTTTCTCTGCTTCTTAAGGCTGCATAATATTCTGTGTTATTTAGGACTGTCAGTTTGGTTCATTTGACGACCCATTGAAGAAGATAAATTTTAAATATTTGGTTAGCAACAAAGAAATGGGTTTCATTGTGACATTCTCATACATGTATTCATATATACATTTCCCCCCACCATCTGCTATCCCCACACTCACCCCCATCCCCACACTCACCACCCCACCCCACCCCCACACTCACCCCCATCCCCACACTCACCACCCATCCCCACCCCCACACTCACCCCCCACCCCCACACTCACCCCCCATCCCCACACTAACCACCCATCCCCACACTCACCCCCCATCCCCACACTCACCCCCCATCCCTACACTCACCCCCCATCCCCACACTCACCACCCATCCCCACACTCACCCCCCATCCCCACACTCACCTCCCATCCCTACACTCACCACCCATCCCCACCCCCACACTCACCACCCCATCCCCACACTCACCACCCATCCCCACACTCACCACCCCATCCCCACAATCACCCCCATCCCCCACACTCACCACCCCATCCCCACACTCACCACCCCATTCCCACACTCACCACCCCATCCCCACAATCACCCCCACCCCCCACACCCCCCATCCCCACACTCACCACCCATCCCCACACTCACCCCCCACACTCACCCTCCCATCCCCACACTCACCCCCCATCCCCCACACTCACCCCCCATCCCCACACTCACCACCCCATCCCCACACTCACCACCCATCCCCCACACTCACCCCCCACACTCACCCCCCACACTCACCCTCCCATCCCCACACTCACCCCCCATCCCCCACACTCACCCCCCATCCCCCACACTCACCCCCCATCCCCACACTCACCACCCCATCCCCACACTCACCACCCATCCCCCACACTCACCCCCATCCCCCACACTCACCCTCCCATCTTCACACTCACTTCCTTTTGCTGGGCCCCTTCTCCTCTCTTAGTTCTCCTCCAGTTAGACCTCCTCCTTTCATCTCGTAGTCTTTCTTCTTTCATGTCCTGTGTATCTAGATATGAACTTGCATGTAGATTCCACAGAAAACATGTTTGCCATTCTGAACTGTCATTCCCAGTTCTCTGCGCTCCCCACAGGTGTCTGAGCCATGTGCTGTTTCTCCTCATCTGCTGGCCAGCTTCCCCACTAGGTCCCTGCCGTGTCTACTACGGACAGCCTGGCAGTAAATCGCTCTGTGATACCATCTGAGTGTAAACTGACTGCGGGGTCTGAGCGTAAACCCAGGGGCTATCTCCATTTCTATGATTTTGGGGCACCGCCATGCCGATTCCCATGGTGGCTGTGCAGATTGCATTCCCACCAGCAATGAGTAAGGGTTAGTCCTCTTGCCCACACCCTCTCCAGCATGTGTGGCCCTTTTGCTTTCTTGATGCCCTTCTGACTGAGGTAAGACAGAATTTTAAAGCTGTTTTAGTTTACCTTTCTTTCCTTCTTTCTCCCTTCCCTTCTCTTTCCTTTTTTGGGGGGTGGGGTGGTTTTGAGACAGGGTTTCTCTGTAGCTTTTGGTTCCTGTCCTGGAACTCACTCTTGTAGACCAGGCTGGCCTTGAACTCCCAGAGACCCACCTGCCTCTGCCTCCCGAGTGCTGGGATTAAAGGCCGTGCGCCACCACCACCCGGTCACATTTCCTTCTTGTCTAAGGATGTTAACAGTTAGACAGGTCTTCAGATCCCCAGCTCTTTTGAGAACTATCCAGTTCATTAGCCCATTTACTGATTAGATAATTTGGCTTTTTGGAGTTCTTACAGATTCTAGTATTTAGCCTCACCTCTCTTCCTGTTCTGTCTCTCCGCCTCGTGCTTTGGCTGATGCTGTAATTGCTTCGCTTCCTGCTCAGGTTACCTGCTGCCATACCTCCCCTGCGGTTTTGGACTCTTCCGCAAGTCTAACTGAATATTTTTGTTCTTAAGTCACAGTTGGTCCTGGTATCTTATCACAGCAGCTGAGAAGGAACTAATACAGATGTAGACGTTCTGTTTATGGCCGAACATGCGTTAGGCCAGTGCTTCTCCACCTCCCTAGTGCTGCGACCCTTTGGCCCTACTCCATAACTGTAATTTTGCGGCTATTATGAATCGTAATGTAAATATCTGATAGCAGGATATCTGATCTGTGACCCCCAAAGGAGTCGTGACCCACTGCTTAGACACTTACTGTCTACACTTTGACAGTTGTAAGTGTGTGTTACACTAATCTGCAATGGCAGAGATGCATATTCAGTTTAATACCGTGTCCATTTAATAAAAGAATAGTAAGCTCACATCTGTGCCCTATGAGCACCCATCTTGCTGGTCCCAGTTTTATTGACAATTGTGTCGAGTTCAATACGTGTGTTGATCTGTTTGTTGTATGTCCTTATCAAGATACAGTTGGCTTCATAGAGTGAGTCTGGTCATTTTCCTTCGCCTCCTGTTGTGGGAAAGGTGAGCATTCGTGTTGACCTATCTCAACAAGTCAGTCAGATCTAGGGCTTCTCTTGGGCATTTACTGCTCTGTTTCGTTTTCGTTGTGTGGTGTGGGTTTAAGTGGTTTTATCCTCCTAATGGCTGGTCATATGTAGCTATTATCTATTAGAATTCTACATTATCTAGTTTTTTAGACTACAACTTTTAAAGATATTTTCTAAAGATCCCCCGAATTTTATTGAAATCTATTGTAATTTTTTTTCCCTTTCTGTCTTTGATCTTATTGATTTGGATCTTTGTTGTTGTTAGTTTAACACAGAGTTCACCAATTCTATTTAAATTTTTTTTCAAAGAGCCCACTTTGTGACTAGATGTCATATACATATTTGAGTCTATGTAACATTATTTTAGTCTGCACAGGACATAATTCAGACATTTGTGTTTGTTGAGATTGACTTTGTGGCCTCGAATGCGTTCTGTTTTAGGGATGGTTTTGTGTGTGCAGTGAGTATTCTGTATCTGTTGGATGGGACATTCCAGGTGTCTGTTAACCCGTTTGCTCTCCAGTGCAGTGGAGCTGAAGCATGTGTTTGGATAACCTGCCGTTACTAGATGAGAGGGGATGGGAGTTGTCTGTGTTGTGTTCATTCATATGTTGGACATTCACGGCCCAATGTGTGGTTCATCTGCATATCTACTGTTGTTACATCCTGAGGAATTGTGTGGCCATTGTTAACGTGTGGTGGCTTCTTTTGTCTTCTCTGATTGTGGTTTGAAGTCTCCTTTATCAGATAAAGCAGTAGTTATGCTAGATCATTTTCAGCTTTCTTCCATTTAATACAGAAGTCATTTGACTCTCAGATTGTGTTGTGTTTTGTTCATTTTGTTTTGTTGTTTGTTTCCAATGATTTGTGTTTCTTGGAGACATTTGGAAGATATTTTTTAATTTGCTTAGCCAGTATGTTGCCTTTTTAGTTGTGAGTTAAGACTGTTTCTGTTTTAGATTTTATTGGGAGAGGTTTGCTAATTCCCGTAATGTTGTCAGTTGTTTTTCTCCTTGGCTGGGTAATGATTTGCTCTTTTCTCCAACCCCCACACCCTCCTTGGATTACTATGTTTGATGTAATTTCTCTTTTAGCTGTCCTTTGTTCATCTGTTCTCATGAAATTTATTCTTTTCTGTATTCTCATGATTGACAATGTCTTCTGTGTTTCATATTCCTCTAAGCATTTAATATAGTGTTAGCTTGGTCATGAACTGTCAGTTTGTGCTTGCCTTGATATATCTTTGTTTTATTGAAAGATTACTTAGGACCAGACAGGGGTGGCGGATGCCTTTAATCCCACTACTTGAGAGACAGAGACAGGTGGATATTTGTGCATTCGAGGCCAGCCTGGTCTACAGAGCAAGTTCCAGGATAGGCTCCAAAGCTATAGCGAAACCTGTAGGAGGAAGGCCGCTTGTTCGTCCTGGCCATCCAGAACCGAAATAACCACACAGAAACTGTATTAATTAAATCACTGCTTGGCCCATTAGCTCTAGCTTCTTATTGGCTAACTCATATTAATTTAGCCCATTTCTATTAATCTGTATATCGCCACATGGTTGTGGCCAACTGTCAAAGATTTGGCATGTCTGACTCTGCCTTCTTCCTCCAGCATTCAGTTCCGTCTTCCCCGCCTACCTAAGTTCTGCTCTGTCAATAGGCCAAGGCAGATTCTTTATTCATTAATGGTAATCACAGCACACAGACGAGACTCCCACATCAGAAACCCTCTCTTGGGAAAAAAAAATCACTTAGATGGTGGGTGTGGTTCTTTTGGTTGGCGATTACTTGCTTTCATGGCTTGAAGTGTCCCCTGCTCGCCTGATTTTGGGGGCTGCTGATGTTACTTCTGCCTTTACTCGTGAGTTGATGGCCCCATCCCCTGTAACTTCTAATGTTGGCTGTTTACTTAGTTGTTGTTTTAAATACTGAGTATGATATGTGTAGAAAGATTTATCTTTAGGCTTATTCAATTTAAATTTCTAAGTGTTAGGGTTTCCCTTTCCCTGGATTTAGAAATTTTGATGTTATTAATTTCATCAACCATTTTCTATGCCTTTACATCTTTCTCCCCTATGGATGGGTCCCACCCACCATGTGTGGAGGGTGGGTAGTTGAATTTAGTGCCTTCCATGTACTAGACAAGCACTCTGTACCGAGTCTCAGCCTTACCCATGGCGTCTTAAGTCTCCTCCCTTGATTGTTTCCTAGAGTTCTTTCATGCTGTGATCATGCTTGTTTATTTAATTTTCTGCAGTTGATATCTGAGTGTAGTTTTACCTCATTCTCAATCCCAGGTATTCTGTCTGCTGCTTGGTTGAACCTATGGTTTTGCTTTCTATCTGTGTCGTATTTGATTCGTTGACTCTTTAATTGCTATGATTTTCTATTTTTTTCCAAGATGTTTTCGCCCTTTTTATGCACACTTCTGGCTTTCTTGCCCCGGTGCTGATTCCCTCTTGTTTCCAGTTTGCCTTCCCAGGGCCGGGATTGGCTTACGTCATTCGCCTGCCCATGTAGATTGTCTTTGAAGTTAGCGCCACTTTGTTGGGAACTTTTGAGCTCATCATCCGTACTTTGATACCACAGGACTTTGAATTCACTGGTTGAGGAGTCACAACTTTTTGGAGGCATCATGTTCCTTTGTTGTTCGTGTTGCTTGTGTGTTTGTGTGTTGTGCTTTGCGAGTGGATTGTTGTGGATTTCTTATCTAAGTTTGTCTGGGGATTTTTTTTTTTTTTTTTTTTTGGTTTTTTCAAGACAGGGTTTCTCTGTAGCTTTGGAGCCTGTCCTGGAACTAGCTCTTGTAGACCAGGCTGGCCTCGAATTCACAGAGATCCGCCTGCCTCTGCCTCCCGAGTGCTGGGATTAAAGGCGTGCGCCACCACCTCCCGGCTGTCTGGGGATCTTTAGAATGAGCAGCCCCCCTGTGAAGTCCCCATCCGAGCACCACCCAGGGGACAACAGGCTCTCGTAGCAGCAATAATGAGAAAGAGAGACTTCTGCTTATATGTTCACTATCGCCCACTGTGTCCCATCCGAAGCAGTCAGAACCGATGGAGAGTGGTATGAAGTTTAGATTATGTAGAGAAAAGTGAAAGTGGTAAGCTCAGGGCAGAGGCTCGCTGAAAGAAAGAAGAAACAGAAGTGGGGAATATTATGAAGGAAAAAAGAAAACTGAGAGATTAGAAAAAATAACCTAAAAAGTTCCTGATAATGAGAAGGTTGTTGCCAAAAGTTAGGAAAGACTAACGTGAGAAATAAAAATATAAATACTGTAAAAGAAAGAGAGCATGGGGCCAGGGAGAGATGGCTCCTTTGGCACAGTGTCTCCCTTGCCTGTGGGAGGACCTGAGCTCGGCGTGCTTGTGGAAGCTGGGAATAAACATGAAAACTTGAAAGCCTTTATTTAGAGGGCAGACCAAGCTGCAGCGATGGCGCATTGGGAGTGTTTGCTGTGTGAGTTGAGAATGAGGACCCTGGAGTCCCTGTGAAGACTGGGCATTGTGGTGGCTCCTACCTGTAATCCCAGCTTAGAGGTGGAGACAGGAGGATTCCTAAGCTCATTGGCCAGCTAGGTCAACGGGATCACTGGTTTTCAGGTTAGATGAGAGACCCTGTCTTAAAAAAGTAAGGTAGACAGAGGTTGGGGAAGGCACTCAGTCTGGCTTCCACATGCACGCAGGCAGGCAGGCAGGCAGGCACGCACGCACGCAGGCAGGCACGCACGCACGCACACACGCACGCAGGCACATGTGGCGGGGCCTGAGAGTAGTACTGGAATGCTGCAGAAAGAAGAGGAAATGCAAGGACTTGAGAAGGAAAATAACAGCAACAAAAATACTGCCCAATAATGAAAAAATTGCCCTTGGCAAATGAGTACAGCTTTCCTAGGAAAAGATGGCAGCCATGCAGCACATTCTTCCAGCGGGGACTTAGGGGGCCCTGTGTAGGTGCTCATGGAGGCCGCCTTCGCCTGTGCTCTCAGAGAACCAGTCCTGGCCCTGTGTGACCTATTTATTGCTGATTTATGTTAAATTCTAGGGCTGTCAACCCAAGAGACTCACGTAGAACGTTTGTCTATGTCCTTAGCTAAAAGGTCAAGCTTTGCAGCTTCCTTCAATCCTACTTAGAATTCGGAAGTCGGGGCAAGCCCTGTGCACACCTGCTGTGTGTGATGAGGTTACCGTGTTCTTTCATTCCCAGTCGGTAAAGCCCCTTTAGGGCGCAGCTAGAACAGGTGAGAACTCTGGGAGCAGGGGACATGAGGTAGACGTGGCTTCTCTGCCCAGGCATGGGTTCATTCCTGCCTTGAAGCCTCTCTGCTCCCTGCACTGACTTTCAAACCCATATATGGTGTGTTCCTCTCGTAATCATTTGTTAAAATAAACGTTGGTAAGAGGTCAAAAGGGGGAGACGCTGAAATTGACGGATCACGCCAATCTGAGTGCTGCTGTAGGGCCCGCACTCTGTGGCTGTTATGTGGACTTCCGTAAGTATTGCCAGGGTTTCTTTGGAACACCAGAGAGGTCTGGAAAGGTAAGGGTGGTGAATACCTCTCGACGAGTTGTGTCGTGAAGTTTGAGGTCTCCCTCTGCTCCCATTAGCTGTGTTTGACAGTTTGACTTCTTCTCATGTCATATATGTATATACAGCATTAATTTCTAAAATATTTAGGGACCACAAGTGAAAGAAAACATAAGATACTTATCTTTCTGACTCTGGCTTTTTTTTTTTTTTATTTTCGTTATGTCCAGTCATATTACTTTCCCTGTCCCTTTCTTTAAGCAGTGTGGGAGCACAGATTAGGGTAGCTGTTTGAAAGGACTTTCTGAGGATGGAGACGGTCAAACTGCAGTAAGAATTAACAGCAAGAACAGATGCGCAGACAGATATCAGATGACGAGTCTGTCGGAGGTGGGAGGAAACGGTGCTCATATGTATCTCAGCAGACATGTGCTTGTTAGATAGACCAGTCACAAATCTAGGGGGTGACTGTTCCTAATGGTGTGTGGTTAATTCTACGGTTGCTCTCTGACCTCAAGTATGGAAAAGGGGAAGCCCCTGTTTGGGCATGTCAGTGTTCATCTGTGACCCAACAACACAGGCTAACCAAACCTGGGGAGCATTGGGTGATAACTGAGTCAAGCTTCCTGCCTGGAATCTTCTAGTGGATCCACTTAAGGATGAGTTCTAGGGGCCCATTGGCTTCTCAGGTCCGAGTAGCTTCTGTCTTAGGATGACTTGTGTTATCCAGAAGGTAAGGTGTACGTAGATCTAGAACTGGAACAGGTTTGGTTATGTCTCCTTTTCATCCGCCAGGGGGCCTCAGCTCGGCTCCTGGAGTCTTGCAAGCAGCTGTGATAAAGGATGCAGCACTAGCTCCGTCCTACGTGACCGCAGC
This sequence comes from Chionomys nivalis, assembly GCF_950005125.1. Classification (NCBI taxonomy): domain Eukaryota; kingdom Metazoa; phylum Chordata; class Mammalia; order Rodentia; family Cricetidae; genus Chionomys; species Chionomys nivalis. The sequence continues at coordinate 4,783,227 of NC_080095.1, read as the reverse complement.
AGCCCCCATTTCTTCTTTCTGTTCGGAATCCAAAACAGATCCCCAAAGAAGTAGCTGACATCTTCAATGCTCCCAGTGACGACGAGGACTTTGTGGGTTTCCAGGATGACGTGCCCATGGAAAACCTGTCAGAGAGCTGTGATAGTTTGGACTCCTTGGAGTTGGAGAAACAGGTAGGAGTCTTTCTTTTCAGCAGAAGCCTGCGGCGGGGTTTGCGCACTCCTTCACCTCTGTGCAGCCATAAGTAGGCAATGTGCTGACCTGCTGGGTGCCATGTTTCAGAATTTTATCTTCATGCTCCCGAAGCAGGTGAGAGGCCTCTGCATGCTTGTTGCTTTAAAGAGAGGCCATGAACAGTTCTGTCAATGACGCGATGCCACATGAGTAAATCCGCTTTCTCTGTTCCTCCAGCTGTCCGCTGTGGCAAGTGTGTATTCATTCCCCCACATAGCTGGCAGGGGAGGGCTACCATGCTCCCACAGCAGTGAGCTGCGAGACAGGTACCACGTACTGGTCCGCACAAGGCTCCGATACCCTTTTTTGGGAGCCTGGGCAGAGTTATTTAACAGTTCTGAGAGCTAGATTCCTGGAGCTTTCTATGCACCTACATGACAATGACCAGTCAGATTATTCAGCTTCCACGACATACTCTCCCGAGGTCATGTGACACCCAAGAGTCTTCATTGTCTCGTTGCCATGACCCCCACTAACAGGCTGCCTTGCTGCTTCACGCAGGCCACTCCCGCCTGCCAGGCTCTTGGGCCTCTCTGGTCCTTGTTTGACATTTGACTGTCCTTTCCCTCAGCCTTTTGACCCATTAGCCACCTCCTTCCCCTTTCCAGCCTCCTGTTGGACCTTGTTTTCCCCCTGTCTTTTTATGTCCCAAAGTAAGAAGTTTGTTAGATATTTTTCCCCAGAGTTTGGTACTCTGTGATCTCAAATCAGTTGCAACTGGTACCATGTGCTGTTTTTTCAAGTTTTTACATTCATTAATACTCTCTAGAGATTTATGCCACAGTAGCAGATGAATCACAACAGAACCCTTATACTTTATGCTTCTCGTCAGTACCAATGTCGCCCTTTGTGGTCCCCGCCCTCTTTCCCACCCCCATTTTTTCATCCAGTCTCACTGTATCTTCCTAGCTGACTGGGAACTCTGTAGGTAGACTAGGCTGGCCTTGAACTCAGAGATCCTGCCTGATTCTACTTCCTGAGTGTTGGAATTAAAGGCATGCGCCACCACCTCCCTAACTTTCTTTACACTCCTTTGGTGTACCTTTCTCGTTTGCACAAGGCTTTGTCTTTGATGTGGGCCACACCTTGCATTTCTGTTTGATCTTATTTTTCTTTGCAGAATTGAAGGAATCACAAATCACACCACTGGTTTCTTAATCCCTGTACAAACATGGTTGTTGTCTGGCATGGTCTCGCACCTTTGGGGTAGTTTTCCTTGGATTAGGTACAGTTCCTTTCTCCAGGTGAAGGCCATCAAGGGCCCTTGTTTTCTCTGAAATAGTTGATGGTTTTTGAACTTCCTCATCGGGAAGGTCTTGATGTGCAGCCTGGCTTCTCCCCTCTGTCCCGAGGGCAGTTCCTTCCCAGCTTGTTTCTGAGGACACCATTTCTCCAGGTATACTCGTTTCCCATCCCCACTAGCAGTGCCAGGAGTTGGTGAAACTTCCCTATCCTTACACGCCTCCATTTCTCTGCTGTCTGTAGCTGCCCTAACACTCGGCCCTTAGGTGAAATCCCCAGTCTCCCTGTGCATAGGTGGAGAAGGGGCGTGGTGCCTAAGCCATCATGTCACAGGTCAGTGAGAAGTGCAAGGCACGTGGGCATCTGAATAAACATCTGCTGTTTTTGCTGCTATGACAATTATGTCCACAGTCACGCCTGGCTTTGCCAGGCCCCAGGGCTGACTCCACTCTAGCGACCTTTATTGGCTGTGAGTGTGACACTCGCATTTTGTACAGATACTGCATCGACTCCAGACCCCAGGGGCTGGTGGTGTACAGATGAGACTGAGCCCAGGGACACGGAAGACTTAGCCAAGGTTCCGTTCCAAGTCCAGGCCACCACTGTCCAGGCGGCTCCTCCCCTGGCACTTTCTCTTACCTCTTGTGCACAGCACAGATGCTGGCTGCCTTCCCTTCTGTCCACAGGCCCTCCCTCCTGGAGGGTGATTCCTTTCCCTCTGTGATAGAATGTTTATGTCTGCCTCTGAGGACTTATGAGCCTGCCTGACTCCTCAGATAAGAAACCACACTTGCACCGTGCTTTCAGCTTCCCTGGCCCTGACCTTTAGTTAGGCTGTCCCTTTGATCTCGTTTCAAGCGTGCCGTACTCTGCATCACCCATGGGTGTTGACTGGGTACAGTTGGTACACAGACCAGTCCTTGTTCATGTCACATGAGCTTCAGAATGACAGTTGACTGTGCTGTTTCCTCTGCTTATAGTGTTAATCATAGTGGACACTGGTTCCTTGGTCTTGCCTTGGCAGCGTAATGGGCAACTTTCAGAAAGCAAAGAGCTGTGTGAGCCGTTACCCAACCGTGCAGGAAGGCCATGTAGTGTAGAGTTGTACAGCCAGGTAGAAGACAGTAAGCTTGTAGCAAAGCCATTTTAATCCAGTCAGGTCTGATCGGTCACCTTCTCTAGGGTAGAAACTGCCAGGAAGGTAGGAAGGTTGGAACTCACTGCTCTGAGGCTTGGCTTATTCTCTTGCAGGCTCTGTATGGGATTTGGGGCATCCGTTGAGTTTGTGCTTTGAGATCAGTGCACGGGGAAACGCCCCCAGGGTTCTCCAGATGTGTCACGCTCTGGTGTTTGGCCGGTCTCCTTAGCAGGCAACAGCTGCACTGGTTTCTTTCTTTTGATTGGTTTTTATTTTTTTGTGTAGGAGTGTTTATTTGAATGTGGATGTATGTGCCACTTGCAAGAGGTGCGTGAATCCTTACACTGGAGCTAGAGGTTCGAAGCCATCACATGGGCTAGGAACTGAACCTGCATCCTCTGTGAAAACATTGAGTGCTCTTAACCACTGTGGCCTCTCTCTAGCCCCACACTTGCTCTTTTATTAATTTTCAGCCCCTGACCCTCACCCTCGTGATTCATTTTATCCGCTGAGAGAAAGGGCTTCAGCCTGTGCACAGTGTGTGTAGCTAACTCTGGCTTCCCTCCCTTAAACTCAGTTTGAGTTTCTCATAAAGGAACTACTTCTTTTCTTTTTCTTTCTTTCTTTTTTTTTTTGTAGCTGCAGCTACAACAAAGAAAGCAATTTAGCAAACCCATCCCAATTAACCATAATTTATAGGAGACTTTCTTAAGCTCAAAGCGCTAGCTGTTGGCATTTCTTTCTCCACTACCTCTAAGTTTTCCCGCTATTATATATTTCTATCTTATCTTTTTTTTCCCCCAAAGACATCTGAGTCTGAAGAAGTGCATAATTAAAGCCAGAGAAAGGCAGCAATGAACTAAGAAGTGCCAAGCAAACGTGGTGCTAGAAGGGGTCACTCACTGCCTTGCTGCGTTTTGGGTCAGGGACCGTAGTCCTGGTGCAGTGTTTTAACCTTGCAGGAAGCCACATGGCGGTCTCCCTTTGAGTCTGCCATTCTTCCTGTCTTCCTTTCAGACACTTAGGAGAACTAGACTCCCTTCCCTCTCTGTGGTATTTCCAAAGAAAATAAAAATCATTATTAGAAAATGCCTTTGCTCAGTCTTGCAAGAGAGGGGCCCAGGGTGAGAGGGGTAGAGATTTCCATTAGTCCCCCATGCTTGTGTCATCGGAGTGGAGCAAGTCCAATTTCTAGCCATGGGGGAGGGGTGTAAGGGCCTTGGCACCCTCCTGTGGAGAAACCACTGTATTAGAAGGGGAGGTAAGTTTATCCACTGGAGAGTATCCAGAAAGCTACAAGGAGGAAAGCTAGCAAGTAGGTGTCCACTTTCCACAAGTTTCTGTGAAGGCCAACAGCCTGGTTTTGGTGGCTGGGCCAGAAGATTGAATTCCACCAGTTCTCCCCGTCAGGGCAGGGCAGGAGTGACCGTGACACAATCCTGATTGAGATTTTCTTGTTTGCAAGTCTTCTTTTCTGTAAGGTTTAGAAAACATGTGTGCTGTGTTTATTGTGGTTGTAGTAAAATATACATCCTGTATAATATGTTACTGTAAACATTTTAAGTAGCATTAAACATAATGTACATTGTCTGCAGCTGTCCCTGCTACCAAACTCCAGAACATTCTGACCCAGTAGAAAGTCTTGCCCATTTGACAGTAAGTCCCGCCCGCAACCACTGTTTTTTTCTGTCTCTTTGTGAATGTGTTTGGTAGTTGATTTTTGAGACAGTGCCTCACCATGTAGTTCAGGGTGTGAATCCTGCCTCAGTCTCTATCCCAGTACCCTCCCAGAGTACTGGGTCTGTATCACCATGTCTCACTTTACTGTGTGTTTTTAATTTAGCAGGATGTGTGCTTCCATTCCAAATACCTTACTGAAGAGTTGAGGAGGATCTTCATAGAGGACACGGATTCAGATGCTGAAGAGTTTGAAGGATTTACAGAGAGTGAGCTGAACGTAAGCAGTGACCCAGAGGTAACTGCAGTCCTGTTGCCACGAAGGGGTGGGCTGCAATGTTCCTAGTCCTGTCTCCACAAAGGGGCATGAGATACAATGTTCTAGTCCTGCTTTGAGTTTTCCTTTTACCCTTACATGTTACCTTACAAATGAAAAAAATGTATTTTTTGTTTTATTCTATTTTTAATAGTAGAAACCAAACACTATAAAAATCACTGCTGTAGAACTGGTCCTGCCTGGTCCACGGGTACACTCTTCTCTAGAGAAAATCATCCCTCTACCCCTTGGTGGCCTTCATCGTCTTACCCAGTTTATCTCGAATTCATCGTCAGCTTATTTTATCTGCTAAGTCTGTGTAGCATGTTCACTCAGGATGTCTCTTATAGGGTGTGACGTTATATTCTTAAGCTAGAAGCTAATTTGGCAAAAACAAGTGGAGAGACCTATGCCTCCTGGTGTGGATTCTGCTAACTATAAGGATGGCTCAGGTCTATCTGGGTCCTAGGGAGTCTTCTGCTTCTGCATTATGGAAAGGCTTCCTATAGGTCTCTCTCTTTTATATTATTCTTATTGAGGTCAGTTAGTTTTCACACACCAGCATTTCAGTCATAGGTCATTTTAAATCACCATGTTGCTGTTGATGGTGGTGGTGATATTGGTGGTAGTATTTTTGAAGCAAGATCTCACACCACAGTCTAGAATGGCCTTAAACGCAAAGCATTTCTTCTGCATAAACATCTCAGGTACTGGCATTCCAGGCCTGAGCCACTGTGTCCGACCATATTTAATATTTTATTGGAATAGTTTTAGGTTTGTAAAATTAAATAGACAAGTTGAAGAACCACCCCTGTAGGCAGAGACTGCTTGTTCATTTCCCAGCTGCCCAGACCCATAATAATCACCCAGAAACTATATTAATTGCAGCACTGTTTGACCAATAGCTTAGGCATATTCCTGGCTAACTCTTACATCTTATTTTAACCCATTTCTATTAATCTATGTATTGCCACAAGGCTGTGATCTACCAGTAAGGTTTTCTGGAGTATTTCTCCTTTGGAAACTATATGGCATCTCCCTAATTCTTCCTACTCTCTTCCTTTATCTCTGTTGGGATTCCCTGCCTGAGTTTATTTTGCCCTGCCATAGGACAAATTTGTTTTATTCATCAACCAAATAAAGCAACAGGTCTGAGTCACACCATCAAGCAGTTTGTAACAAGTTGCTCACAGACCCCATTTAAGTGCATGACCTCCTGAAAGAGGCAGAGTTCCTTCTACCAGCACGAACCAGGAAGTGGCATCTTAAAGAAGCCACAAGATTTTTTTTCTCTGCTAACACTGAGTCAGGAAGACTTCTCTTAAAAAGACGCCAGCATTAAGAGTCTATCTGAGGAAATGTGACTACCAAGAAGCTGAGCTTAACTCCATTGTTTTCTGTTTGGAATTCCTTCCCAAGCCCTCTGATTTTATGTGGATGTAGTTGCCTCTTGTGGGCACACCATTTGTAGGTGCTCATTTCTTTCTCAACCCCCAGACCTGAAATAATCACACAGAAACTTCTTTAATTACAACACGGTTTGACCTTAGGCATATCCCTGGCTAACTCTTATATCTTTAATTAACCCATTTCTTTTAATCTATATATCACCATGAGGCTGTGGCCTACTGGTAAGGTTTTCCGTCATCTCTCTCCTTCAGCAGCTACGTGGTGTCTCGCTGACTCTGCCTACTCTCTCCCTTTATCTCTGTCTGGATTTCCTGCCTGGGTTTATTCTGCCCTGCCATAGGCCAAAGCAGCTTGATTCATCAACCAATAAAGCAGCAGATACACAGAAGGACTTGTTCCATCAGAACCCCTGCATGCTTTGATCTAATCTCCCTTCATATGATTGCCATGCGTTTGTGAAACACGGGGCTAAAGTTAGTGTACTAACTACATGTTACACTTTTAGGAGGAGTAAGCCCGTGCTTTCATTGATGTGCCCTTTGAATCCTAGGTTCCAGTCCCAAGAATCACACAGCAGTAAGCGTTTCTTTTTAATTTTTTAAATTTATATTTTAACTGATTCATAGAAATGAGGTAGAAATTTTTAAAAGCATTAGTATTTAATGATAACTGAATAATGAGATATTTATCTGAAAATAAATACACCACTTCCTTCTTTGCTGGTAAGGTGAGGTTAGTTTATGCCTATTGGATGTCACCAGCTCTTACACAACCTTTAACACAGAACCTGTAGAAAGATAATCAGTGCTAATGGTGTCTTTCTCTATCCCTGTCCTTCCCCCGGGCAGCATTTAGGACTGTAAGTCTTGGCCGTTGGCCACCTTCTGCATGGTAAGCTAGACACCCTGCTCTGCCCTGGATTTTCACAGATGCTTCAGATTTTCACCAGCAAGACACTTAAACTCAAAACGTGATGGGTTTCCTCTCTAAGTGACTTCTTTAACTACTGTTTTTGAGCTCAGTGATACCTAGTTAGTCAAGGAGTTTAGGTTTCTAAGGAGGGAGTAAATTGCTCCCTCTGTAGACTCTGCTTATATCACACCCGGTATACATCACCCCTCTCTAGACTCTGTCTACTTATATCACACCCTGTATACATCACCCCTCTGTAGACTCTGCTTATATCACACCCTGTATACATCACACCTCTCTAGACTCTGTCTACTTATATCACACCCTGTATACATCACCCCTCTGTAGACTCTACTTATATCACACCCTGTATACATCACCCCTCTCTACACTCTACTTATATCACACCCTGTATACATCACCCCTCTGTAGACTCTGTCTACTTATATCACACCCTGTATACATCACTGCTAGGGGAACTCAGTGTAGGCCCACTCACAAACTTGATTAGGGCATGCATTGAGGAAAAGTTGTGTTATTGGCTTTCTGCCACTAGAACACCCAAGGATTAACTTAGAAAGGTTTACTGTGTGGCTCACAGTTGGAAGGTGTCAATGCATCATCAGTTAGCTCTGTGGCTTTGTGTCTGCTGAGTGAGCTGGGAACATGTGGTGGAGCCAAACTGCTCACCAAGGCCCAGAAGCCAAAAAGAGCAAGGGGGAGAATGGGTTCCCACCATCCAGCCGGGAGCATTGCTGCCTGTGCCTGGCCTCCCACCGCACACACGCCAGCTATGTACCCTTGCCGTCCATGGTGCTGCCCAGTACAAGGCAAGCGCAGCCACAGTGCCGACTTTGGGCATGTTTCTTCATCTCTTATTTTTCCTACGGGCCAACTCAGATTGGGGATCATTTTGGGAAGCCATTCAAGAAAGATTTCAAAGAAACTTTGGATTGAATATTTAAACCTGTCTCTATCATTTCTCAGAGTCTTCAGGTCTCAGAGGTCACCCACTGTTACCTGGTGACATTACTTCATTACTGCCTTCTGTTCAAACTGATTGGTGCCTGTAAGACCAGGCCAGGTCATAGACTGTAGGAGTGACTCCCCAGACTTTCTGGTTTGTGGGGAGACTTGATTGTCTGCCACAGTCTGTGGAGTTCTGTGCTTTCACTGCAGCCCACTGTGGCGTGGTACAGGGAAGGGAGGGCCCATCGTGCCCTGAGGAGGACGTCCCCCTGGTCCACCCTAGTATCTGGTCTTCAGGCTGCCCCAGGATTGACTTTTCCTCTCACCTGTTTCTATCCCGAGTCCACTGAGGTCGCATGCCCCTTTCTTGCTGTTTGGAGCAGACGGGCCTGTCTTCACCCCTGTTTTTCTCTGTTGATAATGCTTCTTTGACACACACCATTTTCCTTAGCAGTGCCTCCAGCTTGCTTCTTGGCTGCAGAGGATCCCTACTTCCGGCCTGGTTCCCTAATGGCACAGTGTATCCGAGGGTATGCAGGCACGCGGTTCCGAAGTAGATTGCCTGTGCTTTGATGTGTTCATTAGCAAACTTCATGTGTGTTCAACTGGATTGTTCAGGGGGTGTCAGTGGAAGGAAACACTTTTTGCTGCAGTATCAGAGTAATTTTTTTGTGTATTTTTAGTGCTGGGATTGAACCCAGGGCCCCATACATGTGTTGATTAATTCTCTCCCACTGATGTATTCCTGCCTAGAATGGTTTGGTAGGTGGCGACAACTGTCTTCATCCTTCTTTATCATTCATTTCTCTTTGTCCCTTAGCTTGTGCAGTCAGAGCTGAGTGACAGTGGCAAACCCGCTGTGGAGAGTGAGGAAGAGGAAGAAGAGGAGGAGGAAGAGGAGGCTGTACCTAGGAGAGGCAGGTCCACAAGAAGCAGTTTTGGTCTTCGAGTAGCTTTTCAATTCCCCACCAAAAAACTGGCAAAAACACCCAATAAAAGTAGCTCACACTTAGTGGACAGCAAGACTGATCTCAGAAGAGAGAAAAGCTGCAGACAGGCCAAGGAACGGGAAGACTCTGCCTCTGAGTCTGACGATGACTCCAGGACTGAGAGCCAGAATTCGGATGCTCTGCTGAAGAGGGCCATGAATATCAAAGAGAACAAGGCCATGGTAAGCGCTCGCAGGGCACTGCTACCCCTCAGGTGCTCTCGGGAGGGCAGGTGTACTCTGGGGCGCATTGGTGTGCATGGTGAGCTCTGCTTTGGGAATGGAAAAACTTGAGGACCACTTATGGCCGCTCCAAGGATGCTGCCCCCCCAGGGTTGAGCACGGTTGAGCAGGCTTGAGTACTAAGTTAGCAGAGGTACTGGAAAGAAGTGAAGAGGAACTTGGCTGTCACTGAGCCCAGGGAGAACTGCAGTGGCCAGCTGCCTGCTTCTGTCTGGAAGCCACTCCTTCGATGCCTTCTCTGAAGGATGGAGAAAGACTGGCAGTTAGTGGCCCTGAGGTGTTCTAATTCGCCTACGCCTTGGTTAGCTTAACCTACGTGTGTTTGGGTTCCTCTGTGTGGCAACATTGAATGCCATTCTTTTCCTCCTAAGTTTACACCAACAGGATTTCAAAGAATTCTTCCAGTTGTAGTTTTTTTTTTTCTTACTTTCATTTTTTGTTTGTTTGTTTTTTTGAGACAGGGTTTCTCTGTGTAGCTCTGGCTGTCTTGGAACTCACTATATAGACCAGACTGAATTCAAACTCACAGAGACCCGCCTGCCTCTGCCTCCTGAGTGCTGGGATTAAAGCTGTGCACCACCACTCAGCTTTTTGATGTCTATTTATTTTTATTATTTATTAATTGTTTTTTTGTTTTGTTTTGTTTGTTTTTGTTTTTGAGACAGATTTTTTTATGCTTACCAGGCCTGGCTGTCCTGGAACTTGCTTTGTAGACCAGGCTGACTTCAGACTTCCTGAGATCAAGTGCCTCTGCCTCCCAAGTGCTGGGGTTAAAGGTATGCGCCTCCACCGCCTGGTTGTTGTTTGAAAGGCTGTCTTTTTAAAAAGCACAGTGTAATAATACTATATACATAGGCCTGTGCCTAATAAGAGAACATGGTCCCTTTTAGGGGATTTTGTTTATGTTTTTTAGAGACAAATTTGCTTGGCTAAATGAACTTTTAGCACCCTACCCATCTGTATCATTCCAGTAAGAACTATGTTATACATGGAAATTCTTAGTGGTGTCATGTTTCCGTGAGTCTAAAACTGAACATCCTGATTAAAGTCTCAGGTGGCATATTAGTGTCTGCTGCTTTAGGTGTCAGGATTGTGGCTGGTTTATGTAAGGAGCCTAGACTAGTCACAAACTTCCTGATCCTCTGTGTCTGCACCCTGGGTGCTAGGCTTATAGCAAGTGCTATCACTCAAGGCCCAGCAAGTGTTTTGGTTGAATTGGGAGCTCTGACAAAGAAGCTGACCCTTCTCTGGACATGCTGACATCTGAGCCTCAGCTGTCTAAAACATGCGCCAGGAACGGGCATGGTGTTGGCTCAGGTGAGCTATGGCATTCTCTTCTTCCTCAGGAGGTGAAATCTTACAGTTACTGAGATGCATGAGAGGTGTTGATTTCAGACTGTCTCCTTGACTGACATCACACCCCCTTTCTTTCTAACCTTAGCTCGCTCAGTTGTTGGCAGAACTGAACTCGGTGCCAGATTTCTTCCCTGTGCGAACCCCGTCCTCAGCTTCTGTAAGTGGAACTCTGACTTCTCAGACCGGTTCTGCTCTCTAGGATCTGGTAGCTTTCTGTTTAAGGGGGACCCAGATACATCTGTCTGTGCCCTTGGTTTCAGAAGAGGAGAACAGCACGTCGGCCCTTCTCAGAGGGACAGGTCATACGGCGCATGAACCCAGCCCGCAGCGCACGGCCCCCAGAGAAGTTTGCTCTGGAAAACTTCACCTTCTCGGCCGCCAAGCTTTCCGAAGAGCTTTCCAGCTTCAGAAGGAGGACAGTCAGTGGGGTATTTACTCTCTGATAAGCAGATGTCCCTTAAGTGTGAGCAGTTCATTATGCCTGTGCTGGCTGCTGTGTTGTCTGGAGTCAGCAGGCCTGCAGCAGCTAAGAACTTGAATTGAGAGTGTGTGTTGAGGAGACCCTGGGCTGCTGGGTTGCAGATCATACTGAGAGTCCTTGGGTAACATGAGCGGAGGAGCGGGTGGCTCGGGTAGAGCACTGGCCCAGCTGGCTTTGACTGCCAGCCTTGGTTTCGCACTATGGAAGGTGCAAGAGCTCCTCCTTGCTTGTTTGTTTGAGGAATGACCCCTGCCCCCCCCCCTTTTATTGTTGTTGTTGTTTTGTTTTGTTTTTTCAAGACCGGGTTTCTCTGTAGCTTTGGAGCCTGTCCTGGAACTAGCTCTTGTAGACCAGGCTGGGCTCGAGTTCCCAAAGATCCGCCTGCCTCTGCCTCCTGAGTGTTGGGATTAAAGGTGTCTGCCACCACCGCCCGGCTAGGACTGGCCCTTTTGAATGCTGTTGGGAAAGGGGGAAACTGAGGAGCTGCCGCATATGTGGGCTTGGCTGTTCCCTTGGTCATGGGCTCATTTCCCTGTTTCTTTAAAGTTCAAGTGCCCTCCAAGGGCACTTGGGTTGGGGCCAGAGCCCACCGAATGACCACACAGACAAAGGAGACATGCTCAGCCTTCGATCTCTAAGCACGTTTAAGATCTTTGTTCTCGTTTTCAGTGCCTTGATGTGTATGCCACGTTCTCCTGGGTTTTCTTGATGTGTGTGCCACGTTCTCCTGGGTTTCCTTGATGTGTGTGCCACATTCTCCTGGGTTTCCTTGATGTGTGTGCCACGTTCTCCTGGGTTTCCTTGATGTGTGTGCCATGTTCTCCTGGGTTTTCTTTGCAGGTGAAATGCCAGCAACATAGACGACGTCACCGCGTGTCGTCTTTTCGTGCCGTGAAAGACATCACTGAAGAAGATTTGGGAAATGTTGCCATAACTGTGCGGGATAAAGTCTACGATAAAGTGCTGGTAAATATCACCTTCAGAAAGTGCAGGACTGAGTCTTCTGGGAGCCCAACACATTTATAAACAACAGCAGGCCTTCTGCTCATCTGCCATCTTCCTGAAGGCTTGCTCTAAGCTGTGTGGGCAAAGCAGGCTACCTAGCATAGTGGTCCTGCCCAAGGGACAGGGTTCCCTGGGGTATGTGTCCTGGCTTAGAAATGCATGTGTATATGTTTTATATGTTAACTAATGAACGTCTGTAGGAGGCAATGTGCCCATCGAATAAAGTAGAATTTCTGGTTGGTATGAACCAGGTTACTCTTTCCAGATGACCTGCAGGGAGGCTTTACATATTCTGCATCATTTTTGTTTATTCAACACTATTTAAAGTAGTAGAATGTTGATGGAACTGAAAGCCTTTGAAAGCAAGGCTTTGCACCGATGGTTTCTAGGTCTGCAGCAGTAGATTAGAGCCAAGTTCATGCTACCTGGGGCTGCTTAAGTCACCTGGTTCCTCCTGGGGGGGGGGGTGGTCTCTCTTCTCTTCCTGATGGTTCTATTCCTTCTGTGCTCCCTGCTTAGCCTCATCTACCCTAGAACTGAAGCACTGAAAGTGGAGGTCACCATCGTTTGTCCCTAGTAACGGTCCTGCTAGATGCTGGGCATGGGTGACAATATCTGAATGAGTGTCACCATGAATCCCACATCCACCTCTGTTGCTTTCCCGTAGGGTAACACCTGCCATCAGTGCCGGCAGAAGACCATCGATACCAAGACAGTGTGTCGGAACCAGGGCTGTGGCGGTGTGCGGGGACAGTTCTGTGGGCCGTGCTTGCGGAATCGCTACGGAGAGGATGTGCGGACAGCGTTGCTGGATCCGGTAGGAGCAGTGTGTGTGTGTGTGTGTGTGTGTGTGTGTTATAAATGCATTGATGAAGAGACACAAGCCTGGGGCCCCCGCACTGCTCCTCACTCCACTCTCCCCCCTGCAGCTTAGGACTGTGAGGCAGTTGAAGTACCCTGCTCCCCTCTGGAAAGAGAATGAGGTGACTGACAGGTTGGGTGGACAGGTCCTGCAGGGCTTTCTGATGGCCAAGCCAAGGTTTACTTCAGTAGGTTCCTTCCCTTTAGCACAGTGATTTCACTCATTTGTCTTGGCCTGTCCAGGGGGCAAGTCACAGTTAAGTGCTTCCTGCTACCCAGAACTGTTCTGAATGGCTCCTTGTCTCATACCTGCTAACATCATTTATCGCTAGTACACTTTGTAACAAAGATACATGGCACACCGGCATGAGTGTGCACTGGGTTGCAGAGGCCAGAGGGCAACCTCGGTTGTCGTTATTGAGAACATCGTCTGCAGAGTCTCTCACTAGCTTCGGGCTCAGCAGTCAGGCTGCCCAGCCAAAGATCCTCTCATCTGCCTGCCCAGTGTACGCTGCCATACCCGACATTAGCGTGTGGGTTCTGGAGATTGCACTCCGCCCTCCCCACCAACTGAGCTCTTCTCCACAGCCCCATTTTATCTTTTGAGTTGGGTGTTTGTTCTGTCATTTCCATACTGTCGAGGCTTCTAAGTGCTGCCTTGAACCCAGGCATTGCCACTCTAAGGTCCATTCCGCCACCTTACTTTATGACCTCTTCTGCCGCGTCATGGATATATATGCTGTCCCCAGTTTCTAGATGTACTGTTTTGATTAAGTGATTTAACATCAAGGTGACATACACATCAGGAGAGCTAGAATTCTCACCTTGATCTTGTGCCAAACCTGTACTAGAAATCACAGCCGGTGTGTGACCTGTGAATCACATAGGACCCGAACATAAAAGCCAAGTTAGTTTTTTTTAACAGCTCCCTGTCAGTGGTGTGTGGTTGTGTTTAGAACAAATGTCTCCTGTTTCTCTGATGCGGGGAGGTCATTCTTGCTGGGTCCCTGTGCAGCCTCTCCAACACTCTGACGGAAAGATACCATGCGTTCGTGGCTGGAGGAGAGGCTTGACTCGGGTCTCCTGAGCAGAATGAGGAGAAAAGGAACAATCTCTCTTCTGCCTCCTAGGAGTGGACGTGTCCTCCCTGCCGTGGGATCTGCAATTGTAGTTACTGCCGGAAACGAGATGGCCGCTGTGCCACTGGAATTCTCATTCATCTGGCCAAGTTTTACGGCTATAATAATGTCAAGGAGTACCTGGAGAGGTAAGTCTCCAGTAACGGGAAAGTGTGTGGGCACCCCGGAGGCCCTGGTTTTCCTCTCTGCTAACTTGTAGAAATCACCTTGAGTTCCATCCCTTTGTGCAGGAGAGGCTCAGATCTAGAGAATTCCTCTCTTGATATAAAGTACTCAAGTCCACAGTGGCTCAAACCATTTCCACTCGTGGTACAAAACTAATGGCGTGAGAACTCTCTGTGTAATAACACAGTCTCCACAGCCTGAGGGGCAGGGCATCGTGAGGACGGTATGCACTGGGAAGTGAGGAGGCCAGCTGAGACAGGCTTGGCATTCTGTGCTCAGGGCGTGTGCAGGAGCCACTGGAGCTGGGATGCTGCTTCCTGCTTGCTCCCGGCCAGCTCCTTATGCATGCTTCTCCTTCTTTCGCTCAGCTTACAGAAGCAGCTGTAGGAGGCGAATGAGAGGAGAAGGGACGCTGGACTGCAGAGTCCCACTGGAGATGTGTGCCGTTTGTGCCTGGCCTTCCAGCTGAACCCACAGAAGCTTGTTCCCTACAATTTACTGTTTCTAATACTATGTTTTTAAAAAATGTTTATATGCTTAAAAAGATTTCTCAGGAAAATAGTAGAGCAGAGAAATCTGTATACATATCTGCACAGACCTGTACTAGATATATCTGCTGAAGATTTAAAAGCACAATTTAAATGGGGCAGAGCTAAGGCTCAGGTAAGTTACAAAGAAGATGCTCTGGCCTTTGATGTTCAGCTCTCCAAGTCACCCCGGCTAATCCTCTTACGAAGGCTGTTGCCGCTGCAGTGACCGTAGCTCAAACCTAATAGTTCATCCTGCTGTAGATACTGAATTCTGGGTCCTTAGAAATTTACATTGAAGAATGTTCCTCTAAACTATCAAGTGCAATTAACCACACACTGTGAGTAACTGTCCTTTTTATTAAAAGACAACAAAAAACGGACCAAGTTATAGACACTGGAGGCCCCAGGATGCTTGCCTCTTCCTTCAGGACCTGCCTGGAGCCTGCTGCTTCTATGTTTTTACATTTTTTAGGGATTTTGTTTTTTATAGGACCCTTACTTCCTTGTTTTTGAGACTTAGGGAACCATAAGAGATAAGCCATGGTGTTTTGTATGGGTGGGGTGGAGGAAGCTAAAATCAACAAGTATATATCCCAGATAGATATTCAGTGTTTTGTGTGTGTGTGTGTGTGCGTGTGTGTGTGTGTGTAATACTACTATCTTCCTCCTCAAAGAACAAGGCTGTAACAGAATGCACACCCCTGTGACTAAGACATGTCGCTGTGTTCTCGCTAAAGCGGGGAGACGTCGGTCACAGTGCCAAGGCCGTCTGTGCTTCCAGCAGCAGGGCCACGCCTGCCAGCACCCACTTGGCCAGCTTTTCTCTGCTCCTTAGCCTGAACGTCCAGACGTAGGTGAGGCCTCTGGCTTTGGTTTTGTACACGGGGCACTCATAGGTGTGCTTAGTTTCCTGTCTGTCCACGGTTATGGCTTTGGCAAAGATAACGGGCATTGTGGATGTTAACTCCTTAAGGCGGGCATCAGCGAGGACTCCTGACTGCGTGTCCCATCTGGCACCTGTAGCAGAGACAGCAGCTGTGTAACTGTGGTATGTTGGTACCAATGCTCTAATTGTTCAATGCAATAAACCTACTTTTATCACCTTGTCACCTATCGGTAACATCATTATATAGCCGAGATGTTTAATGGGTTAGCGATTTTATAAGATCAAATTTTGTACAAATCCAAACCCTTTATAGTAAACTAAAAAGTATGAGAAACACAACTTTGTAACCTTCTTTACCACTGCACTAAACTAATTTGAAAGTTGGACACTCACTGCCTACCCTTGAAATAGCTGGACTATGTCGTTGGCTTCCCTGTGTGTGTGCTCCTGCAGATGTACCCTGCAGCATAAATGCACAGATAGACACACAGCATCAAGGGCTTGGTGACATCTCGGTGACATGGCTCTGTGGGTAAAAGGTAAGGCGTTGGCCACCTGAGTTTGATCCCAAAACCCATAGAGAAAGCCAGGTGTGGAAATACACATCTGTAATGCCAGCATTCCTACGTCAGACATGGGAGGTGGATAAGAAAAATCAGTCTTGCAGGCTAGCTCTCCTGGAGTGTCTAGTGTGGAGGAGACAGCACTAGAGACTCTGCCGCAAAACAAGATGGAGAGACCTAACTCCTGAAAGATGTTCTTTGTTTGACCTGTGCACACAATAAAGGCTTAAAAAGCAGAGGGTTGATTTTGAATTGATGGTAGTGAAAAGCAAAATGCTGTGAATTTACATGCAGGACTTAAGTTCCTGAAGTCGTCACTCTGAGTGCCGCAGAGTTTGGCTTACACTCCCTCGGATATTTAAATTGTCTGAAGGAAAGAGGAGGAAGTAATTACCAACACAAGGTTGTCTGAGTAGATGCTGAAGGAGAGGGACAGCTCCATGGGCTCATTCACTGGACTCACCTTCCAGGTGGAGCCCGTGCAGGTACGCGCCTTCTCTGGGCGGGTGGCCGTAATCTTCCTTTGTTTTTTTGGTAACATCAATTGTTAAGCACATTCTGTCCAGTGGCCACTCATTTTTCCGAGCCATGGTCTGCATGATTGCTGTGGGAAGAAAAAGAAGAAGGTAAAAAACCTGTTTCTAGGCTCCCAAGAGCCAGCCAGCTGTGCCCCATGGGCTCCTGCGGATTAGAGCGAGGCTGGGCAAGCAGGCTTGCAGGGCCCGTTTGCCTCAGCGGTCACAGACCAGAGTGTGCCCGGGCAGCAGCTGCCACTGCTCCCGTGTTGCCTCTGTGTCTTCAGCGTGACGGCCCGGGGCAATGGGGAAGTGACAGGCCACTGCAGCTGTGCCCGGGGCTCTCCTTCCTAACTAGAACTTCCTGCTTTCTGATGGCTCCAGCCATACCTGTTAGGAAGGACTGAGGGTTGAAGAAGCCAGACAGCCACACAACAGCTGGGAGGGTGAGGTCTTGCGTCCAGGTATCAAGTTCTCGGCATCGCAGGAGGAGGTCATTAAACCTGGTCAGTGGAGGGTGGGAAGAAATGAACTTGTTTTCTAGTGCAGTAGATTTCTTCCAGGAAGATGAGAGGCCGCGGAGCACACGGGAAGAGGCCGCGGAGCACATGGGGTCAATAGGGGGAATCCATCTTAGATAATTCACAAGGTGATGACCCTGCATATGCCTGGTTTCTTCCTGTTGAGAGTTTATACAGCTCGTTCCTGTCACCATTGGGAGTAGGAAACACTGGGCAACATGGGCACTGGCTCTTCACCCAGCTATCAGATCCTTCTAGAGAAACATAATGAAGGTACAAAAGCCATTGGAACAGAGTTGGCCAATACCACCATTCTGTCGGATGCAGTAGAAATGCAGCAGTGTGTGTGTGTGTGTGTGTGTGTGTGTGTCTATTACTGTCACAATTCCAGAGTTGCCAGGGAAGAGTAGGAACATGAACACGCACACCCTAGTGTAGAAAGCTTTGGAAGTGTTAGGGTGGAAACAGTGAAAAACATTGTTAAGATTAAATAGCGTGGTGGGAGGGCCCTGGAGAGATGGCTCAGCAGTTAAAAGCAGTGGCTACTCTGTCAGAGGACCCGAGTTCAGTTCCTATCATCCACACGACATTCATAGCCTTGTCTTAACTTCAGTTCCAAGGAGGATCTGATACCCTCTTAGTTTATGTAGGGGGAACATACCAAACAAGATGGGAAGAAAAGCAGTTGTGATAAACAGTGATCAAGAAAGCAACAGATCAATCTAGGAGGCTCACGGTCCGAGGTGGGTTTAGGTCTCTGGAAAGTGTTGATTTTAGGTTGTGTTTGAGAGCTTAGTGTGTCACCTTGTAAAGGATTCTCTCTACGCGGAAGTGGCATAGGGCTAAGTGCACCACAACCGTCAGTTAGAAAAGGTTAGGAACAAGCTAGTAAAAACCTACAGAAGCTAGCAAACACAAAGTAAGCTGGTGACAAAAGGCCACAAGTTGTCATTAATCCTAAGACACAACTCAGTGCAAACCCTCCATCTCAGTACGCAGAGGCAGCCCTTACATATTTATAGTGTTAAAACTCGGCTGAGGTGTTTATCCTCTGGAAGCCACGTCCTTCCCCTTGCTCACATCTGTATTTATCAACTTGGTACAACCTAGAGTCATCTGGGGAGAGGGCAACTCAGATGAAGACTCGCCCAGCGCAGACTGGCTGGTCGACTGAGGGAAAGAATAAGCTGGTAAGCAGTGTTCCTCCTTGGTCTCTGCTCAGTTCCTATCTCTCGGTTTCCGCCTGGGCAGTGATAGGTAGACTCATTGGGAACCCTGAGCTGATGTGAACATTTTCTTCCGCAAGTTTAATCACAGCAGCAGAAAGCAAACCCGAGCAGGACCACCAGTGTTGGGCACTTGGGTACCTAGAGTAATAGTATTAATTGTCCACAGGATCTAGGGTCACCCAAGAGATGAGCCCACAGGTACATCTGTGAGTTCAGCCTGCGGGAATGCCTGTTAGGGGATTCTCTTTAGTAGGGATAGCTGATAGGGAAAGCCTACTGTAAATATGGGTGGCCTTGTTCCCTGGGCTGGGAGCCTGGACTGTATGAAGGACAGTGTGAGCTGAGCCCTGGCACCCCTTGCTCTGCCCCTTGACTTGCTTGTTAGTAGCTATCTCAAGCTCCTGTCACGGAAGCTTCCTTCAAATGGAACCGTGAGCCACAGCAAACCAGCTCTCCCCTCTCGCCCTGCTTTGGTCAGCCGAGGTGTTCTATCACAACAGGAAAAGGAGCCAGGACGGTCAGGATCCCAACATGCTGCCATTTAGAATTCTGATGACACCTTCCAGATTGTCCTGCATTTATTTCCTGAGTCAGAACCAAAGAACTTCACTCAAAAAGGAATAGATAAGAGTCCTGTGGTGCTTTCTGAACGGTCTACCAAGACCATAGAGCATTTGGGGATAAAGCATCAGCCCTCAGCAGCACCAGTCTCGGCCCTGGCTGTGGCCCTTGCAGCGGTGCCCGCGACAACAGCCTAGTTCCTGTGCACTGCCTGGCATGCTGTACGGTCCTCTGGCTGCATTGGAAGTTACTGGCTTAGAAAATAACAGAATAGAAGCCAACAGGCACACTCAGGTAGCTCTTTACCTGACAAGTGAGAGAATTTGAATCTTGGTCTGGTCTAACTGAACTGACTTTTACTTTTGAAGCAAAGTACCGCAGAACCTCAAGTGAAATGAGTAGAGTTTCCTTGGCGCTAGCAGTGGAGCAAAGGTTCACAGTGCAGGAGTGGGGATGCCGGCCCTGTGCTCATGTCTGTAGTTGACAACGGCAGTAGAGATGGCCACTTACCACTGGGCGAGACCGTAAGTAGATGGATAAGCCAGTTTGTTCCAAGTGTCTGGAACCCGGTCATAACTCAGGGCAGACAGCTGGGCTTCCACATCAGGAGATAACGTCAGCTCTCCCTTGCAGAGAGGAAAGGCCACCGTGAGTGCCCTCCAGTGTGAGGAAGCCCCCCGCCTTGTCCCACTTGTAAGCTTACCTTCAAACTCAGGTCTAACCGTTGAAGCGAAACACGGATTTCCTGGATGAGAACGTTCATCCTCTCGCACTCTTGGAAGCAAACGAGAGCGTACGGGCTTCGATCTGCGTTATTTTGTGTTATCTCTGCCATGTTGAACTCTTCTGGAAGTCTCTCCAAAATGTCATCCAAGATGTTCTTAACCTGAAATCATTGTAACACACATGCAAAGACTATTTCATTTTTGCTCATGGTGACTCGCCAGTTTGAATGAAAATGGCCCCACAAGCTCATGGGGTGTGGCATTATTAGGGAGTATGGCCTTGTTGGAGGAAGTGTGTCACTGGAGGTGGGCTTTGAGGCTCCCGAGGGCTCAAGCCAGGCCCAGTGTCACTCTTCCTGCTGCCTGCCTTCCAGACGTAAAGCTCTGTGTGTTCTTTCTGCCTGCCTGCACGGTGCTTTCAGCTGTGATTGGGATGGACTGAACCTCTGACACTGTAAGCCAGCCCCAATTAAATGTTTTCCTTTCTAAGAGTTGGTGTGGTCATGGTGTCTCTTGGCAGCAATATCAACCCTAAGACAGTGACTGTCATACTTTTTGAAGTCTCAGAGTAGACCATGCAGCTTCCAAAGGTGCCTACAACTTCTGGTCAGTTTGTAGCTGCCCAGAGCTTCTGCATCAGTACTGGACACCTCCCTCTTAGATTCCCCCTGGTCAGCTTGTTCACTGGTAGCCTCGAGGAGCATCAGATGCATACGTGGCATGTGTGTGCAGAGATGAGAGACAATCACACGTGGAAACTCATTTGAAAAGTGTCACAGATTCCTAAAATCCTGAGCCATTTAGATCAACCAAAAAGAGAGAGGAAAGAAAATCAAGGCTTGAATCTATTTGTTCTCCTGAGGAAGTGAAAGGATTTACTGATAGATGATATGAGTAGGCACACAGTAGTCAGATGTCTATTAAAGGAGCTCCACTGAGCTCGGGAAACCAGTAACTACCTGGAAGCAGGTGACTGGGAAGCATTCCTACAACTCTAGTCCTCTGGAGCTTGAGACAGAAGGATCATGAGTTCAAGTCCTGCCTGAGTTATGTGGTGACCCTGCCTCCACGTGCAGCAGGAAGGGAGAGTGACGGGCCCTCTCAGAGCCCATCCGCAGTGCCACACTTCTAACCGCTGAAAGCAGAAACTAAAAACCTTTAGCCTCAAGCGTCTTTCCCACTTTCCTTCATTTCTCAGGTGATGCTCGCTGGTCCTGACATTCTGCTTAGGAATTGCTGAAGGAATTCTCTTCTCAGCTTCTGAGATCTTAACTCAGTTATGGAAAGAACAGGCAGTATGGCCAGCGAGGAAACTGGACGACAAGACAGCTTCGAATTTACCAGGCTTTGTTTCCATCCCTGGCCCTCTCTGCCTGTTGGGTCTTAACACTTTACCTCAGCTAATTTCCAAAATCAATCCTAATGTCCCTCCAAGCTCTTGATTAAACGGCGCATGGAAAAGTATTTTCTACAGTGTCCAGTACCCGGTACCAGGCCTTGGCTTCCAGTGGCAGCCTGGCTGGTGCCAAGACAGCCCGCCTCACATGTACTGCATTCTGGTTTCATGACTGGCTTTCTCCGTGGAAATAGAAAAGCCTGGCTGGGGTCTATCATCCACCCCTGCGTCTGTGAACGCTGTGCTTCTTCCCACAGGGAGGGGTGTTCATCCCGCTAAAGATGCAGCATTCTTCCCAGAAACAGCGTTTATACATAGAGTACAGCGACCAGAAACAGCATTTATACATAGGGTACAGCGGCACTGTTCATTTCAAACGAGTGGTCAATGAATGACCTGATTTCAAGAAATAAATGGACATTTTCTGGGATTTCACTATAATTCAAGTTGGTGTTAACAAATGTTTTTGAACAACCTGGATCCTTGGCAGTCAACCCTTGATTAATAATTTTGAAAAGAATGAGGACAAATTTGTTTGGGGGGGTGAAGTATTCAAGTACAGTAGGAGCTGGAGTTGTGGCCTAGCAGAAAAGAGTACTTGCTACACAGAGATAGGGACCTGAGTTTGGGTCTCTGCACCCACATAAAAAGCTGGGCATTGTGCCCACAACCCCAGAACTGTGGGAGGCAGAGACAAGAGAATCACTGGGTTTTCTGGCTTCCACACACCCCCAAGTATGGCCTGGTCTGCTCATGTACACCCCCCCCCCCACGGTGAATGGCCAGCCACAGATTTGGAGATGTTTGTAATTCATATACATCTGACGAAGCTACCCTGTTAGTGGAGGTGTGCTGAGCCAGCCCACACCTCCAAGTTTTAAGTGTTGGAGAGATGTCCCCACTACTTGTCTGCCATGTGGCAGTATGGGAGGGTGAGCAATGACTGCCACTACTCGCCCCTTACCGCCTGCGACAGACAAGAGAGCTGATCCTTCCCCTTCCTAATGGCGGCACTCAGGAAATGGCCCTGCCCCCTCCTAGGCAGCACAGCAGAGCTGCTTGGTGGTTGGGGGTGAGGGTGGCCTAGCCCTGAAGTGAACAGGGGAGTTGCTCGGTCGCTGGAGGAGAAATGCCCTCCCCCCACCTCCCTTCACCGCCTGAGAAGAGTGAAAGAGCTGCTGGGGTCCTAAGATCGGGAGGGCTGTCCCTGTCCTTCACCTGCTGCAGCACTGGGAAGTGTGGCCCCTGCACCTCATCTGGGGGTAGGTGTGAGAGAGCCTACCCTGAGGGCGGGAAAGCAGGAGACCTGGCCCCACCCCTCACTCATTGCCGCTAGAGGAGACTTAGCTGGGGCAATGCAGGAGAGCTCACCCTGGTGGTGAGGACAGAGGAACTCGGGTTGGGGCAGACCAACCCTGCAGCTGCCCAGAACCAGGGTTGCCACTTGGCCTGCCCCAACATCCACCCCATCTGTGATCTGCTGGAGCATATGAAGGGACCTGACCCACAGCCCCGAAGCTGCAGGACCTCTACAATAGAGCAACAACAGGGTTCCCAGGAAGAGCCCTAGTGGGGGCCCAGCATCAATAGGGTAGTAGAAACCAGAGGCCTCGAACCAGACCAGTGAATTCACAATGAGCACTTGCAAGTAAGGCTACATGGACAAAGGGATTTCCTGCATGCCTTACTGTGTCACATTGCAGCTTCCATGATGAGATTTTTCATTTTTCCCCTCCCCCTCAATTTTTCTTTTTCTTTTGGGAGCAGATGCAAAGGGATGGGGAAGTGAATGGGTCAAGGCGATGTGAAAGACACAGAATAAATAAAAATAATTTTAAAAAAAGATGAAAGTGGAGCAAGTAAAAGTTACTTCATATATGTAAATCCAATGTTCATCTGCATGTTAAAAGAGGCCTGTAACTCAGCCAAGGATTGCAAAGTTAAAACACCCAAAAAAACCAGTTATCCCTAGCAGACCCTGAAGGAGGCAGAGTACCTGGAAACCTGATAAACTGCCAGTGGGGGGTAGCTGTCCGAAACACTTGGAACTGAGTGGCCAAATACTGTACCCATCTGTGATCCCACAGTCCCATTTCTGAGTGCTCTGGGAGTCAACGTTTGACAGGATTGTGTGCGGATGGTCACGGCTGTGATCGCCATAACAAAGACACCAAACCAAAGGCCACTAAGACAGCCCCCACGATGGAGTAAACACTGTATATTCCTATGATATTGAATATAACAAGAAGGAGCCAGTGACCACTGAACAAACAGGAAATCTCACAGATTTACTGTGTCGTCAAAGGAGCCTGGTAGTAAGTAACATAGAAGTCCGTGTATTTGAAGTTCAAAACTCGTCAATATGGAGAGATGGAGGTTGGGGTATTGATTACCTTCGGGGAGCAGGAAGGAGTATGAGTATCCTGGGCAGTTAAAAAGTCCTACACCTCGATCTTGGTAGTAGTTATCTGACTGCTTGTAAGCTTAACAGAGACTAACACCTAAAATCAGCACACTTCACTCTAAGGACTAGAACAAGAAAGACCTTACCTTGTCTTCTGTAGACTGCCCCAGTTCCTCACTGCTGACTGCATGCCTGGGTTGCATCTCCAGGAGAGTTCTGAAGAGTGTGTTGGAGGTCACTGTCAGGAACTCTATCTCAGCATTGGGGTGAAGCCCATACAGTGCTGGGCTTTCTGGAGGCAACTTGTCCTCTATGTACTGTTGATAACCGGAATAATCTAGGTAGGGCGGGGCCACAAATCCTGGTGCCAGCATGAGTTCATCTTCAATCTTCAACCATAAAGAAACATCAGTTAACCCAAAGTTAGGAAGGTGTCATCTTCACTTCCTGAACACAGAACCTTACCAAAAAGTCCCACCGTGATGCTTGGTGGTACCAGACTCCAAAATGCCCATGCTTAGCACTATGCTTATGTTGACATTGGGCTGACCACTGAGCACAGTTCCAGGAAATACAAAACACCCCGATTTGCAATGAGCTCAGGGCAGTGTGACACATACATGAATAAGTAAACATGGCTCAACCATCACTGCCTATTAGTCAGTGTTTCAACTTCCTGATTCTCAAACATCCCTATTTCCCAGAGAAGAAATCCAGATGTTTGGTCATTCATTTGCGCAAGCAGATGTCTTGAATATAAACTTGATTCAGAACTCATTTTAGTAATGCTTCCCCAGTATTATGATATAAAATGCTCCCCCAAGCTCATGTATTAAAGGCTTGGTCCTCAGCTGGTGGTACCGTTTTAGACAGTTCTGGAAACTCTAGGATGTGTGGCTTAATTGGAGGAAGGAGGTCACTGCAGGTGTTTAAGAGTGTGAGTGTGTCCCCAGCGCCTCTCCTTTCTGCTTGCTGTGACGGGAAGACATTCAAATGGCACACCTTCCTTCCAGTGGAATACGTTCACCATGGGTGTAAGCATCCCAAACTCTAAGTCTCACTTCCTGCCTAATGCTATTTGTTACAGCAGTGAAAACCAACATACCCAGTGTGACATACTCTGCACGGTGTAGCACAAATCACGCGATACATAGGAACTTTACAAACACAAGGTCGGGGTGACTTCCATGTTATAGGTCATATTATATGAGAGTCAAATTACTGCTACCTCTCTAAGACTTTGGGAAACTTAGGGCAAAGTCTATGCTGCTACTCAGATCCGTGGACTGAGCTGGTGCTCAGGGCACAGCTGTCTGGTAGATGAAAGGTCACAGCGATATAACCTGTGTTGGCCCATCCATTTTCCTGGGGTTTGAGGAAGGGCAGGCACTCCATACGGCAGGTGGTTTTCCACAAAACTAAAGTGAGCAGAAGTAGCAAATCTACACACAGGAAAATAATCTTCAAAATGTAACTAAAGAGTGTATGGACCCAAGTGTGCCCATCAACAGTCAGGTGCTTAGAAAATTCGAGCTACTTTATTTCACATTCCTCTCACCCAGTTCTCAGCTCTCAGACATCATTAACACTTCTTTTAATTTTCCCGGTCTCTTGTACCTTGAATTCCATCTACACAAGCATTCAAATGCATAAGGGAATGCTATTTTTTAAGATTATCATCCAATAGTGCTATTTTTGTCTACACCTGGTAAATCGTTTTCTGCAAGATCTGTCTGCTACTGAACCATATCTCTTTACTTCTGCGTGGAGTTTCATCATTCAGTAATACGGGGTGATCATCCCATACAAAACACCTTGGAAATGGAAAATCTTCCTAGGAACTCAAGGTAATGGAGTACTGATTCCCACACCGCTGGGCTGTGTGTCTCTGAGTAATGGTGGTTCGTTTCCTAGCAGCCACGGTCGTGAATGGCATCGAGAACAAACCTGACAGGTATTCTCAGCTGTGAACTCCACGGGCATTTTTGATATTTGAGTCAGCATTTATACTTTCATTTTGTACTGGCAGTGTTCTCAAATTATCTAACCTTTCATAGTGCCCGAGACAAATGTGAACCCAGTGACCGGGGGAAGGGGCAAAGGGAATTAGCTCCTCATCACCACCACCATCCCCAGCTGGCTCTATACATATCTGTCATTTCCTGTTTACTTATAAAGAACAATAGAAACTTTAATGTGATTGAATTCAGAGTGTTCCGAGCTAAAGTGACATAGGAAAGTTAAAGTCACCGTCATTACCTGTGGCAGGCAAGTTAGCAGCAACAAAAAAATGAAAACCCAAGAATAAACACATCCAAACGGAGCGTGGTTCTCTATAAACAAGGGTTTGCTCTTTTCCGTTAGTACCGACAGGAAGATGAAAGGACTCACAAGACCTGCAGTTCAATTTACCCTTCAAGAAAACGGAGTGCAGAAAACCAAGTCAGCGGGGGTTTGGATGTCTGAGTACAACTGGGAAGTGCCAGAGGATGGAAAATGGTTTGTGCTTTGCCAGACGATGTAAGTGGTCTGTTTATAGACTGGGGTAAGATTTTCATGTCGGTGGAAGTGCAAAGCAAAGGATAGCAGCAAAGTAAGAAAAAGGGCATCACTTAGCCTCCTGAATAGTGTGGCAGCCTTTCCAGATGTGTCAGTCATAGTGGTGCATGCCTGTAATCCCAGGACTAGGGAGGCAGAGACAAGAACATGAGTTTGAGGCTACACAGCAAGGTCTTATCTAAAAGGAAGTTTTTAAAAAACAAACCCCACCAAATAAATACAGTGCTTGCTTTAAACATCATCAGTAACATGGTCGCATGGCTGCTGTGGCTGGGAGTTTACCAGTCACCAACATTGAGACACAGAACGGGCTTCCCAGATGTGGGTCTTCGCCCTAGGGGAAAACACGCTTGTCTCGTGCACACCTTTCCAGATGTGGATCTCCGCCCTAGGGGAAGACGTGCTTGTCTCGTGCACACCTTTCCAGATGTGGGTCTCCGCCCTAGGGGAAGACACGCTTGTCTCGTGCACATCTTTCCAGATGTGGGTCTCCGCCCTAGGGGAAGACACGCTTGTCTTGTGCACACCTTTCCAGATGTGGGTCTCCGCTCTAGGGGAAGGCACACTTGTCTCGTGCACACCTTTCCAGATGTGGGTCTCTGCCCTAGGGGAAGACGTGCTTTGTCTCATGCACATCTTGATCTTTCTGGAAGACAAAACAGTCCATGATGTATATGAACCAAACCTCAACTCTTGCTTTAATACTAAAACGCTGAATTTTGAGGAGGAAGGTTCAGTTCGTAGCATTTGTGCCCAGTTGACTTTAGAGAGAACCCAAACAACTCCTGTTTCTTTTATGTTAATATTTTACTCACATGTGTGTATATGTCTGTGTCATAATACATGTGCACACAGAATATATGTGTACAATCATGTTCATTGTGTGTCCTCTTTCTCCTGTCACTCTGCCTATCCCTTCGAGATAGGGTCTTTCCCTGAGCTGGGCTCCCATCTCTGCTGGACTGGAGGCCAGAAACCGATGCTCCCATCTCCTTGTAAATCCTGGGATTACAGGCATTTCTTTGTTAGGTGCTGGGGTCTGAACTCTAGTGCTTGCGGTGCAAAGCCAACACTCTTAACCGCTGAACCTACCTCTAAATACTGATCCAATTCAACCTTTCCACAGAAGGGCTGTTGGCAAAACCTGCTTCCTGTTGATAAGGCCATACCTGTAGTTCCCTACAAGGGGACTCTTTTTTTTTCAAGGGTAGGGCTATTTGAGACGATGTTCTAAATTCTCAAGGATTTAACCCATTCTCAACAGTCATTGAGCCTAAGACCATGAGGAGATGCACAGTGTCATTGGGAGCACGCAAACACAAGTGACAGGGCACAGTTTCAGCCATCAGAATGCCTAGAATAAAGAATGTGGGTAGTAGCAGTGTTGGTAAAGATGTAGAGATAACAGCCTTGTGTGTTAATGGAAACGGTTTTGTGGTTTCTCCAAGCAATAACCATAGTCACCAACTGACCCAACAATTCCACATCCCACCTTCCCCCATAGAACTAAACACAAAGCCACATAAAGTCTGTATACAGAATTGCACAGAGACAGTATTATAGGTCAACCCAGAAGCTGGCAAATTGTATCTCACTAAAATATTAAGAATCAATGGAATCATGCACAAATCAGACCTTCACATCATGAAACAGCCACCAAAGATCTGAATTTATCTTGCACGAGTCGGATAGGACATTAACGTGTAGGTATGAGAAGCAAGGAAACCCAGTAACTGCCAACTGTGCTCCTCACTGGAGCTATTTGTCTTTCTTAGCATACTGTGTTTCCCGAAATAAAAAGCCACAAAACAACAACAAACAGAACAGTTGCCTGCCTCTTCAAATAGTCTGAGAAATGGCAGAGAGTCCCTAATCCAGTGCAAGTCTAAACAAACAACATTGGCCCTTGGCCATTTGGATGCAAAATACAATGGCTCCTTACTTTTGGTAAAAAGTTCCTGCACCCGGATAAGCCTCTCTGCTGGCGCAACAACCCAAATCAAACCAAATCAAACTGAATTAGAAAAAGCCTGGGTTTAATGGTTAAAATGCCCCAGATGATTTTTCAGCCCCACAGAGATGGGGAAGAGAGACTGAAAAACCACAGGTCTGTTCTCTGGGGTGGGGTAGTTTAAATGCCCTGGGGGGGGGGGTTGTCTTGAGCATCTTTAGGGGAGGAGCTGTGTTTGGCAATGTGTCTAAAATGAGGCAGGTTTTGGGGAGAGAGGGAGGGGAGAGGCAGATTCCACTCTGGGCATATGGATGCCAGGGGCTGGGGTGGAGCTTTCACCAGAACCGTTGAGAGTTTCAGCAGTTACTCAGATGTGAAGGCTGATTTTCTGGAGAGCTGTAAAGTACACCTGTAGTTTCCTCGATTATGTATTTTACAAACAACCCAATACACATGGGGGTCCTGCATATAAAGCCGGGTTCTGGAATTGTGATCTCCTGGATCATCCTCCATTCACAGAGCACACAAAATCACGGGCAGATAGCTCATTGCTAAGGTGACCTCTGCACCAGCTACAGTCGGATGGGCCCTGCAGCCAGCGGATGGGCCCTGCAGCCAGCACGGATGGGCCCTGCAGCCAGCGCGGATGGGCACTGCAGCCAGTGCGGATGGGCACTGCAGCCAGCACGGATGGGCACTGCAGCCAGCGTGGATGGGCACTGCAGCCTGCAGATGGGCCCTGCAGCCAGTGCATCGGCCCTGCAGCCAGCGCGGATTGGTACTGCAGCCTGCGGATCGGCACTGCAGCCAGCGCAGTGTGCAGCAGAGCAGCACTGACTTTTAAAATCCACATTCCCTCTTTGCCAGCTTTCTCTTTTTTTCTTTCTTTCTTTTTTCTTTCTTTCTTTCTTCTTTCTTTCTTTTTTCTTCTTCTTTCTTCTTCTTCTTCTTCTTCTTCTTCTTCTTCTTCTTCTTCTTCTTCTTCTTCTTCTTCTTCTTCTTCCTCCTCCTCCTCCTCCTCCTCCTCCTCCTCCTCCTCCTCCTCCTCCTCCTCTCTGAGAGTGTCCTTTGACTGACCCTTTGGTGGCACAGGTACTAAATACACACTCTATTCCAAGAGCCGGCTCAGTACTGAGGAGCACTGACTGCTCTTCCAGAGGACCCGGGTTGATTCCTAGAACCCACATAGCAAATTACACCCGTCTCTAACTCCAGCCTCAGGGGCCCCGACGCCCTCTTCTGGCCTCCACAGGCACTGCATGTATGTGCTGCACAGACATAAATGCAGGCAAAACAGCAATACACATAAAAACACATTTTAAAAACATTTTTAAAGAGTAGTGTACAATCAAGAGAGAAATACATATTGCCAAAAACGTATGCTCATAATAAAAAGGTTTCCCACTTCCAAGCACACTGTTATAGTATTGTCGCTGTTTAACCCGACAACTTTTGAGTTGGTCATTCCTGTTTCGTATATGATAAAACTACAGCTCAGAGGAGTTCCATAATAGTCAGACTCTACAACAAATGTTAGAGTTTTAGTTTGGCACCCTGGGGCTTGCTTTTCTACTCTAAGTCTGGATTCTTAATTACTGCCTATGTCATCCAAATAGTTGGCACTGCAGGAGAACTTTTAGGTGGCCTGGTGCCTCCTTTCCCAAAAGTAGTATACAATATTTGTTAGTTAGCACTGCCAAATGTTTGTGCTATATGAGAAAACGTCTTTTTTTCCTTATTGTTGCCCAAAGGCTCCTTCAGGCGCCTTCCCATTGGACAGCTCATTTACTCAACAGACGCTCACCCTTCCAACAGTAAGACACCACTGAAAGGGATCCAGATCCTCTGCAAACAGTGGGACTGCCAGCCTGGTCCGCTCATGGGATGCTTTTTGATCATGTTCCAAAGCGGCACTTAGCTGGCCGGTGGTGGCGCACACCTTTAATTACAGCACTAGGAAGGCAGAGACAGGGCCAGCCTGATCTACAGACCGAGTTCCAGGACGGGCTCCAACACTACAGAGTAACCCTGTCTCGAAAAAACAAACAAAGGAAAAACAAAATAGCAACAATATTAACTTCTAAATATATTAACTGGTGTGAGAAAGGTCAGAAAGATGTCCTGCAGATGCCGAAGTGTTAGCCCATGTTAATAGCTTGAGCGGGAAGCATCTGCATGAGAGCAAAATAACGGGCATGTGCAGCTTCTAACACGAAGTCAGCGAGAGCATTTATTTCCCCCGGAGAGATGATGGTAGCACTGCCCAGTGAGGATGCCCGCTTGTAAACGAGGCCTCTCCACCCTGAGAATCTCACTAGATCTGTGGGGAGGTTGGTTGCCTATGTTTCTGCAGGGCTTGCACACACTGGCAGGGCCCTCAGGTTCCATCACCTGTATTCATTTTACAGTTATCTGAATGGGAGTTCAGCCTTATGAAGGTTAAAGAGCTATTTCTTGGGACACCATTAATTCTACCCTTAGCAAGAGGCCAGAGCCCGGGGAGGGGCCACCCCCTGAGCTTCCTGCTCTGGCCCTTGACCTCCACTCTCCTTTGGAGAAATAAGCCTCTGTAAAGGTGGCTTTGGAGTGCTGTTTATCTTTCACGTCTCCATGGTTACTTGCTCCCAGACCTTCCAAAGAGCAACTTCTGATTGCACTGAATTGAAAGTATCTTTCTGATGTGTGAAATTCTACTCATTAGGAGAGAGAAAGACTAGCAAACTACAAATCAAAGACAGAAATAAACTAGAGCAGATAGCTTTAGTTTTCTTTTTTGTTGCCCTCAAATTGGCGAATACTATTTAAAGAAGTATAAAAGTACATCATTTCCTACGGCTGTGTTTAACTGTGCTCTAACACACTGTGTTCTTGGTACGCGGTATGTGTCCTCTCAACATGGACTAGAGAAAGGTGAGTGAGTCTGCGCAAGGCTTCTCTGAAAAGCTTTCAGAAAAGCTAGGAATAGAAGCTTGCTCAAATTACCAAAACTCAACACACAACAAACACTCTTTCAGTACTGCTCTAAATCAAGTTAGTATCTTTGGCGATGTGTAGATGAATTTGCATGGTGCGGATGCTGCTCTGGCTTGAAAGTATCACCCAGCGTCCCTATGAAGGAATGGAGGCTCGGTTGCTAGTCTGTGGCACTCTCGAGAGGTGGTAGAACCATAGGCTGGAGCCCAGTGGAAGGAAGGAGATCATTAAGGGGAATATCCTTAAAGGGGATATTTGGACTTCTGCTTTTCTCTCTCTCTCTCTCTCTCTCTCTCTCTCTCTCTCTCTCTCTCTCTCTCTCTCCCTCCTTCCCTCCCTCCCTCTCCTCCCCTCCTCCCCCCTCCTCTTCTCTTCTCTCTCTTCTCTCTCTCTCTCTCTCTCTCCCTCTCCTCCCCTCCTCCCCCCTCCTCTTCTCTCTCTCTCTCTCTCTCTCTCTCTCTCTCTCTCTCTCTCTCTCTCTCTCTCTCTCTCTCCCCTTGCCTGTCATGAAGCCATCATGCCTCCTAAACCATGTATCCCACATTCATGTACTGAGTCACCACCTCCTCAGCCATGGATTACAACTTTTTTAACCATGGGCCAAAACAAACCATCTCTCCTTTGAAGTTGCTTATCTCAAGTACTTGGTCACAGTAATGACACAGGTTTCTTCAAGTTTTCAAGAAATAACAGCAACAATAACAAATGGCTCTTGTGGTTTGGTTGAGAATGGTTCCTTATAGATGTGTGTGTTTGAATGATTGATCTCCAGTGGGTGCTGTTTGAGAGGGGTGAGGAGGAGTAAGTGCCCTTGCTGGAGGATGCCAGACTTTGAAGTTTCACAAGATTTGTGCCGTTTTGATTTAGTCCTGTCTGCCTCTTTTTTATCGATTAGCATGTTATCTCTGGGCTGCTCTTCCTGCCAAGTCTTTGGTCTACCACCATGGACGTTAACTCTGTGAAACTAAACACAGTTCAATGCTTTCTTTGTATGGTATCGTGGTGTTTTGACATACCAATTGGTAGGTAAGACAGTCCTAATCTTGATCAGCTTTGAGAACAAGAGAGCATCAGGAAAGCAGAGCCACCACCTCAGCTCCTACAGTACAAGAATCGAGAACTGACCACTTTCACCAGAAAGCACAGCCTGGCGTGGACCCACCTGACTGGGTACCGAGACAGTGCAAAGAGAAACAAGGCAGTGTTGCTCCATTGTAAAATCGTGCCAGTGGTAACTCACCCTTCTTCACCCTTCTTCACAGAAGCAATAAGGATTGCCATGTTTTTTTTTTTTTTTAAAAAACCTGGCTATATTGTTCTGTTATCACA
This sequence comes from Chionomys nivalis, assembly GCF_950005125.1. Taxonomy (NCBI): domain Eukaryota; kingdom Metazoa; phylum Chordata; class Mammalia; order Rodentia; family Cricetidae; genus Chionomys; species Chionomys nivalis. Next base: position 4,750,949 of record NC_080095.1, on the reverse strand, counting down.
CATAAAACAATAATAGGAACTCCATGGTCCTACAGTAATAATAAACTCATTTTTTAAAATGTATTATTTTTAATTATGTGTATGTTTCTGTGTGGAAGAATGTCCAGTTGGGCATAATGCCTGGGGAGGCCAAGAGAGGGTGTCCTATCCTGGAGCTTGGCGCTGTTCTGAGTCACCTGACTCGGGTACTGGAAGCCCCTCACACCCGAGCCGCCACCCTCACCCTTCTGTCACCTTCAGAGCTTGTTTGAAGCAAACCCCCAAGTCAGCGCATCATCTCACACACGGTCGATATTATCGTTGTTTTACTCTCTTAATAGACTTACCACTTTATTCTAAATAAAAAAAATGTAACTATGTAGTTATGAAATACCATGAGATGTTATCACTACATTTACTGTGTGTGGAGGGGTATGGTGTGCATGTGTCCTCATGTTAGTACATGTGGGAGTGTGTACGTGGAAGCCTGGACAACTTGCTGGCGGCGGTTCCTTCCTTTTACTATGTGGGGCCCAGGTACTGCATTCAGTTGGTCTGATTTATCAGCAGATAGCTTTAACACAAAGACATCCCAATGTCCCAAAGAGATGTCCTCCTCCGGGTTTACATGAGTCAGCCCATCAATCCATCTCACACACTTAAGTACCACAGTTCCTCTGAGCATATATCTAGTAATTTAATGATTTTATTGATTAAACTGTAGAATATTTTATGATTTATGCCAGGGGCAAAGCAGCGACAACAAAGGCAATAGAACCCTGGACTCAAATCACAGGATTTATACTCTGCCGAATCTCATGCTCACACTCTCTGAGAACTCCGGGGCCAATCACTGTGCTTGAGTATTTCGGTCTGTACAATGGAGAAACCGTGCCATCTCCGCCCAGTTCATAGATTACTATGAAGATTCAGTGAGTGTACATTTAACCACTTCCCAGACTCCCACAAGGAATAGCAGAATATGTTTATGGAAGGTCAGCATCCATAATAGGAAAATAATCGGAAAACTTCTTACCAGAGATTTTTCCCCAGTGTAACAGGCTTTAAAATGTCTTACCAGAGAGGGATTCATGAATTCTTCCAGGTACACCCGGCATAGCTTACGATCCCAGGCATCTGTGATGTGACCCCCATACATGATCTCCCCAAAGAGGTAACGGAGGTCTTCCCATGGGACCTGGGGAAGAACAGTACATGTCTTAATTTCCTTGCCTGTTGCTGGGATGCAGTGCCCAGACAAAGCTACATGATGAGGAAGGGTGGCTTTGCCTCACAATTTCAAGTTAGTCCATCATTTGGGGAAGTCAACTGGCAGGAACTTGAGCCCCTGACCACATCCTATCCATGCTGAGGAGTAATTGCATCGGCCATGCTGGTGCTCAGTCTACTTTCTCCACGCTCTGTATCGTCCAGGGTCAGCCTGCGGAGCCGTGGGGCTCCCACACCTGACTGGCTGGAGTGTGTGCCCCTCTCCCCCAGCAGCCCTATGGCGCCCCTGGCACCCAGCGCTGGGTGCAGTGCGGATGTGTCTAGGTTTTTGTGGAGAACTTCTTGGGAGAATTGTTTTCAGTGTATTCTAATAAATTTGACAAAAGTTTAACAACACCACACCTTAGTGCAGATCTGAAAGGAAATGGAGTCGTCTCTGGGACAGGTTACACAGGACAGTTGACGGTTTGAATATCATCCAAACGTCTGGGTTCTTTCCCAGCGCCTGAGTCTCACTTGCCCTTATCACCTGCGGTTCTGCTCTCCTTTTCACGGCTGTAGTAAAACGTTAACCAAAATCAACTTGGGGGAGGAAGGTGTTGGTTAAGCTTCCAGCTCCCAGTCCATCACGGAGGGAAGCCAGGGCGGAACTGAAGCAGAGACCACATAGGAAGGCTGCTTACTGGCTTGCTCAGTCAGCTCCTGTGTGGAGTCCAGGTCTTCCTGCCTAGGGGTGGCTCCACCCACAGCAGGCTGAATCCCTGTTCCCATCAACTGGCAGTTAAGAAGATGCCTCCCAGGCACGTCCACAGTGCCTGACAAGCCAGTCTGAAGGAGGCGGCTCCTCACTTGAGGTTCCCCTCTCAGGTGCATCCAGTTGACAACCCCCAGGCTCATTATCACACCTCATCTACAGTCTGTATTATGAGTCTCAGGAAAGAAAGCACCAGCTAGACACTTTGTGTGGGGTTCACTTGATCACTCTCTCGAAGACTGACAGACAAATGCCTTTCCCAGACGGACTCAGGCTCAGCTGCAGCCTGACTGGGCGCGACTGTTGGAAGGGCAGTAACTACCTAACTACCGTACCATGCTTCATTCAAGAAATCACTGTATCTCCTTTGCTGGCTTCACAGAGTTCAAACTTCTCTCTGCTGCCCTTTCACTTCCTCTGGGTTTGCAAAACATGCCAGCTTGTGATGAAGCCTTTCTAGACAGGAACCTTTGTACCCTCTGTGGCAGTCTATTGCCTCCCAACAGTTCAAGTAAAATCGTAATTATAGCCTTCCTCGTGGCATGATGTGACAGAAAGGAAGGAGTCAAACTGCTGAGGCCATTCCAATGTACAAGTTGATAAGAATGTGAAGAAATGAACCTAAAATGTGTCCTTCTCTTAGGCTGGATTGATATGAGAAATGAGAGACGTGGCTAGACTATGGGGTGTTCTCTACTACTCGGCAGATGCCTTCTATAGAGCAGAACTGGATGGAAACAGACTTGACTGTATTTCCCATCCCGATGAAGAACGCCCTACACGTCATTGTCAATGTGTATCCCCTTCATAACTTTGGTCAGCTAAGTCTGCGCTTTCCATCACTCATTTTTCTAAGCCTTTCCAACACTCTGACGACAGGCGTGTGCCTGCCTTTCCAACCTCTGCTGACGACAGGCGTGTGCCTGCCTTTCCAACCCTCTGATGACAAGTATGGGCATCTACGTGCAGCTTTGTCCTGCTGTGGAGCTGAGCCTGAGTCCTCATGCAGCAAGGGTTAGCAGTTGAGCCCTCTCCTAGGCCCTTAGCCCCTGTCTTTTAACTCTTTCTTGTAAAGAGCTGTGGTGGCTTGAATGAGAAATGTCTCTCATGGTCTTCAGCAATTGAATATTTGACCTGAAGTTGATGCTGCTGTTTGGGGAGGTTTATGTGGTGTAGCCTTGTTAGAGGAAGTGATCCCTGGAGCACTGTTTTAAGTCTAGAGTGTAACCTCCAGCCTCTGGCAACCATCCCAGCTCCCCTGGTCTGGGAATTGTATCCAAATCCCAGGATGCCAGATCCTGACCCCACTGGGGGAGGGTCAGGACCACTCCCACAGGGTATTTAAGTGGGCTTCCAGAAGAAAAACACATGGTTCCGGGTTTGCATGTGCTCCCCTCTTTCCTGTCTCCCGGCCATGCACTTGGCTGTCAGGAGCCGTGTCCCCCCAAAATTTACAGGAAGCACCGCCGTGAGGAGTTTTTACAGAGGGCTTCACTTCTCAATTGTATTGAGAATAGTCTTATTGACCAAGCCTATCTCACACCCAAATTAACTGTTAATAGAGAGTTATCTCTTAGCAGAACCTGCCTCACATTCCAGACTATCTAGAGAACTAGGTGTGTCACCTTGTGACTTCCTGACCAAGGAATCGTGACCCGACCCATCGTAACCTCTCAGACTCCGTGATGGGTGTGGACCACGTGGCAAGACCCAGTGCCCCAGCCCCCCAAGCTCCCCATCCAGGGGCTATATAAGCTGTAACCATGACTCTAATAAACGGAGGCTTCGACAAATCTGCCTAGCCTCCTTCCTGCTTATCAGCCTATGTCTTTCAGGTGGTGCCTCTCCGTGACCCTGGAATAACTGGCCAGCCAGGCAGGTTACAAACCCTAGACAGAGTAACCCGTCGAGGCGGCTACACTTGGCCACCTGAGAGTGCTGTATTTAATAAAACAATGGGCATTTAAATTTGGTTTGATTTGACTTAATTGGGTTTCTTTGCACCGGCGGAGCCGCCCCTCTTAGGATTTTTTTTCCTAACACACTGCGAGTGGGCACTGGAACTCAAAGCCTCGCCTGTTTTCAGTTTTCTCTCCTTCATGCACATGGTGACATGTGATCTCTAAGCTCCCTGCTCCTGCAGAAACACCTGCCACTTTCTGTCACTTTAAGCCAAATGAGCTTTTTCTCTCTAAGTTGTCTTCATCATAGAGTTTTATTTCAACAACAAAAAAGGACCCAATACAAAAACATTTGTACAAGTGAATAATAATATACAATTGCTAACTTAATTCTGAAATTTTGGTAACTTGGTTCCTAATGTGTGGCTAATGTCTTGAGTCAAGGTACGTGAGGCATAACAGACTTAAACACCTAAGGCTGTGTTGACCTGGTGCCCACAGAGAGTAGAGCTAACCTGACCAGCTCTGACATGAAGGACAGCAGATCACAGGACGGCTCAGCTGACCATTTGTGACCCTGAAGGACAGGAGATCACATGATGGCTCAGCTGACCTCTGTGACCTGAAGGACAGAAGGTCACAGGACAGCTCAGCTGACCATCTATGACCCTGAAAGACAGGAGGTCACAGGACAGCTCAGCTGACCTCTGTGATGCTGACATGACAGTTAAGCATGCACAAGTCATTGTTACCTTTCCCCCTCAACTCTACCTCTACTGTATACCAAGCTCCGCTGACATAGCACTGCCTTCCTGTTCCAGACTCATGGACAGTTACAGAGGACATCCATAGAAGTATTAATTTGTCTATTTCTTCCTGCAGAAGTGTTAGAATAATGTTTTTCTTTTTATTCTTCTCTCATACAGTATTCCAACTATAGCATCCATTCCTCCTGGAGCCTCACCACCACCTCTCCTCTCCAGACCACTGCTGCATTTTATGTCTAACAGTTGGCATAAAACATGCTAAGGTAAACAACAAAATAAGAAAAAAGAAAGGGACAGCTGATCACAAAACATGTAAGACCCATTTACTTTGGAATAATACTTCCCGGATCTGTCCCTTGGGGGAAGTGTGCCTGGTGTCACGGCAGTCAAGCTGCCACCATCACCCGAGAAAACACCACGGAAAACCTGTACCATGGTTACTAAGAGAACAGCCAACCACGGCTTCCTTAGACGCATGGATAGGAAGTCTGTAAACTTCACAGACGGAGCGGCTCACAGCTCCAGCTCTGATTGGTTTGACAAATATATCTACAGATGTCCCTTAATGGGAAAAGTTCCCCTTGTGCAGATGAAGCTCGCTCGAGCCTCCGTAGGAGCTAATGGTTCTTCTCGTCTCCAGTGCGATCATTTGGTTTACAAGAGTTTACACAACTGTTCTTGATGAGGCATTGCCATTCCCATCTGCAGGGGAAGTTCGCAGATTTGACCATCCATCTACCTTCAACTTCCAACCAAGGTGAACATTACCGAGAAAGTCACAACAAGGTGGCATCCTCACATAATAATGACATATGCAGGAAATGCACCATTATTTATACATGTGACGCACTGTAAATTGCTTCCATCATCAGAACTAATTGTGGTGATTATTAATGCAGTGTTATGAGCTGTCAGAACTGCTGCATGTAATTATATTTGTGCAAATGCTTCATTACCTGCCTAATGAATCTAGCATATATGCACATGTAAACACTGTTTTTGTTAACATAATGAAGGACATTTTCCTTTGCATAAACTATTGATGTAGAACTGGTTTGACCTATCTTATGAAAACCTTTAATCTAGTTTATTCTCACACTTGGCAGAAAATGCCTATGTAGTGTTGGCTATTTCAATAATAGCTTCACAACGGAAATTATGGTCCATTCTGGTAGCACGCAAAGACCGACAGAGCCAGCCACTCCTGGGAAGGGTTAGCGAGCACAGCACTTACTTTCGGGCTTGCCTCTAAGTAGTTGTAAAGGATGCTGGCACAGATGGTCAGGTCCCCGGAACTGAAAGGGTAGCTTCGGCTCCAGCCCTGGGGGCCAAACCTCAGTCTCCCAGCCACACAGGCGTGGAAGTAGCACAGAGAGAAGAGGATGCTTTTAAACTCCTGATCCTTGGAACACATCTCAAGGGTATCCTGGGAGGAAAGACAAGACATGGCTGATTAACGGTCTACACAGTGTGTAAGGGCAGCGTCCTGCATTCTCAGTACCTGAGGGATGGCTTCAGAATGATGTGCTATGGCTTCAATCACAGCTCGTTGTCCAGGACAAGTGGAAATTTGCCAATGTGCTGAAGTAAGAGGAAGACTTTTTCTTTTGAGACAGTCTCATGTATTCCAGGCTAGCAGGGACCTCACTATGTAGGAATGGGTAGCTTTGAACTCTGGATCTTCCTGCTTCCACCTCCCAGATGCTGAGATTCCCGGCCTGTACAACTGCGCCAGGTTTAGGGGGTTGTGAGGATCAGCTCAGGCCTCTGCATTCTCCCAACTAAGCAATGCTCCCGTCTGTTCCTCTACTTAATGACTAAATGCTCTAGAACGTGGGGCCTCTCATTTTACCCATGTCAGTATTGACTGGTATCCTTTCCTCCACAGAACAGCAGACTTTGCGTGATGTGATCTTAGAGTCCCAGCTCCCCATCCTTCCTAGTCCCATGGTGATTACGATCATCTGTGCACGTGGTTACCCCCTAAAAGACGGTTCCCAAGCCTCTTCTGAAGCCACAGAAGGTGCCTCACAACCAAGGTTTTGCTGACGGATTCTGAGCAGAAGTGATTGGCATAAATTCTCGTCCATGTCATTTGCTTAAAAGGAAATGGTTTGTTGTCAGCACCACGTTTTCTCTGTGGGCTAGAAACAATGATGACCAGACAACCCTGGCACCCTCGAGTCAGGTACGGCGGTCCAGAAACAATGATGACCAGACAACCCTGGCACCCTCGAGTCAGGTACGGCGGTCTAGAAACAATGATGACCAGACAACCCTGGCACCCTCGAGTCAGGTACGGTGCAGGCGTACATCACCAGAGTGCGCGCATGACATGTCAGGCCATCCTGGTGTGTGTGAGAGAGTGCCTCGCCATCCGGTTGCAGTCACTATAATTGGATTCTGTATGTGCTTTTATTATGTGCTGCTGGGGTGTGAACCCAGTACCTCACTCACACACGCTAGAGCTCCAGCATGTGGCTCGATCATCAGTTCTGCTGTTCATAATAGCTACTTGAGCCACACTTTCATTAGCCCAGGACACACGGCCTTCCAGCAAACTGAGAAAGAATTATTGTGGAGATGACTGAGTGGCATAAGGAGCTCAGGGTGTCGACCAGATCTGCAGGATTTCTGTACATCGGGGGAGGGACTGGATCCTAGTAGATCCGCAGGATTTCTGTACATCGGGGGGGGGGGACTGGATCCTAGTAGATCCGCAGGATTTCTGTACATGGGGGGGGGGAGGGACTGGATCCTAGTAGATCCGCAGGATTTCTGTACATGGGGGGGGACTGGATCCTAGTAGATCCGCAGGATGTCTGTACATCGGGGGAGGGACTGGATCCTAGTAGATCCGCAGGATTTCTGTACATCGGGGAAGGGACTGGATCCTAGTAGATCCTCAGGATTTCTGTACATGGGGGGGAGGACTGGATCCTAGTAGATCCGCAGGATTTCTGTACATCGGGGGGGGACTGGATCCTAGTAGATCCGCAGGATTTCTGTACATCGGGGGAGGACTGGATCCTAGTAGATCCGCAGGATTTCTGTACATTGGGGAGGGACTGGATCCTAGTAGATCTGCAGGATTTCTGTACATCGGGGGGGGACTGGATCCTAGTAGATCCGCAGGATTTCTGTACATCGGGGAGGGACTGGATCCTAGTAGATCTGCAGGATTTCTGTACATCGGGGGGGGACTGGATCCTAGTAGATCCGCAGGATTTCTGTACATCGGGGGAGGACTGGATCCTAGTAGATCTGCAGGATTTCTGTACATCGGGGGGAGGACTGGATCCTAGAAGATCTGCAGGATTTCTGTACATCGGGGGGGGGGAAGACTGGATTCTAGAAGATCCGCAGGATTTCTGTACATGGGGGGGGACTGGATCCTAGAAGATCTGCAGGATTTCTGTACATGGGGGGGGACTGGATCCTAGTAGATCCGCAGGATTTCTGTACATCGGGGGGGGGGACTGGATCCTAGTAGATCCGCAGGATTTCTGTACATCGGGGGAGGACTGGATCCTAGTAGGCAACATTGTGTGGCTAAGGACCCCAGCAGCAGTCAAATACAGATATAGACATCATCAGATCTATTACCACAAAGTATTTAGCTATTCTCAAATTCAGCAGTGCTATGCAGGAAGCAAGGAAGAGAAGTCAAGGATATTCCCTTACCAGGTATTTGGGGGCAGCAGGGCCCAGGTTGCACCTTCCTGCAGAGAACTCAAGAATGTTCCTTGACCAAGTGTTTGGGGGCAGCAGGACCCAGGCTGCACCCTCGTGCCTACTCCTTTAGAAAACTTAACCGTAACCAGGTCATATTTAAAATGGCCCTAACCACTCTGGCCACAGACCAAGGCTATTTAGGAATCCTGAGAGAAGTCCATGTCTGGCCTCTCGGGCCTTTTGGATTGGGTTTGTTGCTATGAGCCATCAGTGGGGAAGTCTTCCATTTCTGCTGATAATACTTGCATCAAAATTAGCTTTGCTAAATATAATTTTAGAACTGCCTGGCTCCATGTGGTTCAGAGCCAGAAGAATGTGGAATTTTTAGGTGATTTAGGGGTAAGTGCTGTATGATTACCAAAAATAAACCTTTCCACAACTACACATCAAATGAAAAGCAAGATGGTAAAATAAGATACACTATATAATTTTTGAGGCTGTAAAAATTCTACCTTTAAGTATGTGGTATTTCTAAGAAACAAACTATATTTGAAATTTCAAATCAGAACTATAATCTAACAAGACACTAAGTAGCTACTTGCATTAATCACATAAAACCCAAGGTACTATACCAGGCACAGTAATTCAGTCTATTATCATATGTAACTTGGTTTTCTCTTCAGTGTTAAAAAACGAGCCAATGCCCATTTGGCTGTTCTGCTGGCACACATGCTGCAGGAAGAAAAAGTGAGGCAGTAATTGCTGACAGTGGTTCTATCTACCCGACGTTTTGAGTCAGTTGTACATTTACACACTGACTGATGAGCAAATACATATCAGGAAACAGACAAGCAGGGTGGTGTACAGCTCAGTTGGTGAGTGCTCGCCTACCTTGCGCAAAGTCCTGGGATTTAATCCCCAGCACAGCATACACAGGGCATGGTGGTGCGGCCTGATATCTAAGCAGGTTGGTAGCAAAGGCAGGAAAAGAGAATTCAACAGTGTCTCAGCTACACGGAAAGTTAAGGCAAGTCTACACAAACCATGTGAAGAAGACACAAAGTAAACAATAGAAAAAGAAAAAGGAAGGAAAGAAAAATACACAGTTGGGATTGTCGGCTAAGAACCGGCACCAGTATTTACACATGTGTGTCACTGGTGCTCGACCTCTGACTTTACATGCACGCTTCTCAGAACAAAACAAACTCTAAGCTCTCACTCTAAAAATATGGTTAGTTTGAGTGAGAAAAAAAAAAACCCAAATAGCAAGCCTTTATAAAATCTTCAAAGGTGGATGGATACCTTTGAGCTGAAAGAGGTGTCGGCTGGAAGCATCCTGCAAGAAATGGTTCTCTTGACGCCTTGGTCCCTTGTGATCAGATCTGCAGAAGCATTCTCGAATGCTTGAGGAAGCAAAATACTAATATAAAATGAACTTTATTCATCTCCAATGTGTATGCCAAAGTTTGGAAGTAAATTCTAGTTTAAGAAGAAAGATTACAAAGGTAGATTTAGGGGTAGGGAGAAAGCTTGGTGCATAAGCTGTGAGAGTAGGAAGACATGAGTTCACATCTCAAACATCCACGTCAACGCCGTGACTCATGCGGACTGAACTGTAGGGTGGAGAGCTGTGGATCTCTGCAGCTTGCTCGGCAGCCGGCCTAGCCAAACAGCTACCCTCGGGGTCAGTGAGAGACCTGCTAACCAGTCGGCCTAACCAAAATGGCAAGTTTCAGGTTCAGCAAGGGACTTGAGAGAGAGAGAGAGAGAGAGAGAGAGAGAGAGAGAGAGAGAGAGAGAGAGAGAAGAGAGAAGAGATAGAAGATGAAGAAGATGTCTGGCATTGCCCTCTGCCTTCAGCATAGGTGTGTGTTTGGGCACACATATGTGTATACATTCCCTAGGCATATAACCATGTAGCACATGCACACACTCACACATGCACCTCCCCCCAATCCCATAGATTTAAAGCAATGTGATTAAATTTGGCTTATGAATGAAAGAAGTTCTATTATAACCAATCCCCTGCTACGTGTTTTGCAACTTCTGTAGTTTTCATTTTCTGTAATTGTCTGTGGTCAGCTACAGCCCAAACGATACTAAGTGGAAAATGAGAAAAAGAAGTAGCTTTTCCATTTTAAACTGCTTCTTTAGCAGTGCTGTGGCTATTCCATTTTACCGTTGTTACTCTATTACTGTGGTAAGTTTGCAAGTTAAACTTTATTCTATGTACATATATGTTTGTATGTATGTATGCATGTATAATAGAAAAAAAACACAATTTGTGAAGGGTTTGGTATTGCCCTTGGCTTCCAGTTCTCATTGGGCACTTTGGCACATAAGCTCCAAGGAAAAGGTGTGACTCAATTAATTTGTGGAATGTATCTGTGCAAGAAAGCAAGCATGTTTTCTTTGTCACTCTTGTTCTTACTTTCAGTCTTCTGTTGGGAGCATGGCTATGGGACTGCAGCTCTTACTCCTAAGAACATAACGGACGTGATGCGGTGGAAGGATTCATGTGGAGGAGGGGGGCTGCTGGCAACAGTGCAGTGATACATACGAGCTTGGAAAGATATGTTAGTGACTTTTCTGTCCTATGATGAAACACGATGACAAAGTCTTCTCATAGAAGGAGTTTTATTTGGCTTATAGTTCCCAGGGCATAGAAGTCTATCTTGCTAGAGAGTTAAGACAGCAGACTGCAGGCATGGAGGTATGAGCAGGGAATTAAGAGATCGCATCTCAACCACAAACAAGAAGCACAGTGAGCAAACTTGAACTGGGGCCAGGTTATGTGCTCTCACAGCCCATCCCCAATAGTAGACCTCTTCCATCAATGTGCACCTCCCATAACCTCCACAAAGAGCAGCGTCAACTGAGGACCAAGTGTGCAGCCAATCAGCTCCATTTCTCCTAAGACCTGCCTCCTGCCTCCAGAACTCCGGTATAGCAAGAATGTTTCCACCTTGTTAAGTCAGTGTTGCCTCATAAAGAATATCTTTCAAAAAAAAAAAAAAAGTCTGATTCTGATAAAAAGGATCCCAGGAGCCCATCTGCAACAGCCAGAACACAGGTGACTATCTCCCAATGAGATGCAGTGTGATAGTTAGCATGGACTCTTAGCTGATAGGATCTATGATCCCCCAGAAGGCAAGCCTCTGGAAATGCCTGTGAAGGCTTGTCTAGATTAGCTTATTTGAAATGGGGAGACCCGCCCTAAATGTGGGCAGTTCCATTGACAGGATGGGGTCCCAGACTGGAAAAAAAAGAAAAAAGCAAACAGAGAATAGCATGCATGGCTTTCTGCTTCCTGGCCAAGGACTCCTGTTCCTGCTGATGTGTCTTCCCTGTCATGGACTGTGAGCTGGAAGTCACGTGACTTTTGTTGGGGTAGTTTATGACAGCAATGGGAGAAGTATCTAGAACACAGCCTGAACCAAAAAGTCTTCTCTTGCAGGCATAATGGCAAGCCTGCATCTTTGCACTTGAGATTCTGTGAAGTTTTCCTGTGGGTTGTTAAAATAGGCTTGAGGGGACATTTGGTGAAGAGATGATAATTTCTTTTTGCTTCCTAAGGTCAAATTTAGTCTTAGTTTTCAAGAGATCTTTTTCTGCTGTAAAGTTTTTTCTCCTTTAAAGATATTCAAAGTCTTTTCCACAAATATTTCTATTACTGCATGTAGTGTTTCCGACAGCAGTTGCTGGAGCCCATACTTCCTTGAATAAGTCAGAGCAGGTGGTCTTAACTAGGGGACTCACAAAGGCTTTGGGGAAATCTTTCCCTATCAGCATAGTTTAGGATCATGTCCCTTCCTAGGAAGATCATTCAAAGTTGTATTTTCAGCAAGAAGCTAAGGGATAAGTGGACAGAAGCATTATTTCCATGGAAGGAAAATTGTTATGTATAAGGACAAGTGGTCAGAGGAAATAAATATAATGTGTAAATTTGTAAATATCAAGTTCCTATTATATACATATTTTTAGAAAGAACTTGAAAATTCTCGATGGTCATTCATCAATGGGCAGATACTGTGACAAGCACACACAGTGCACAGAAACAGCACATTGCAAATATTTAAGATATTCAGCAAGATCTCTTGAGTGCCTACTGTTTACACAGTCTTATTTATAGCAGGCTATAAATTACTTAAGTAAAGATTGAACTATGTCCTCAACATTTTATCCTAGAGGTAGTCATTTAGTATATGTGGTAGTTTGAGTGTAATTGGCCCCATAAACTCATAGGGAGTGGCACTATTAGGAGGAAGTGTGTCACTGTGGGGGTGGGCTTTGAGGGTCTTGTCAGGAGCCATGTCCCCCCAAAATTATTATAGGAATCACCGCCATGAGTTTTACAGAGGGTTCCACTTCCCAATTGTATTGAGAATAGTTTTATTGACAAAGCCTACCCCACACCCAAATTAACTGTTAATAGAGAGCTATCTGTTAATGGAACCCGCCTCACATTCCAAACTATCTAGAGAACTAGGTGTGTCAACTTGTGACTTCCTGACCAAGGAATCGTGACCTGACTGATCGTAACCTCTTGGCCTACGTGATGGGCGTGGACCACATGGCAAGATCCCGTGCCCCAGCCCCCCAAGCTCCTCATCCAGGGTCTATATAAGCTGTAACCATGACTCTAATAAACGGAGGCTTTGACAAGAATTCTGCTTGGCCTTCTTCCTCTTATCAGTCCATGTCTTTCAGGTGGTACCTCTCCGTGACCCTGGAATAACTGACCAGCCAGGCGGGTTACAGACCCTAGACAGAGTTACCCGTCAAGGCGGTTGACAGGGTCTCCTGTGCTCAAGATACCATTCAGAGTCCCAGACCAGTTCCCGTTTCCTGCAAGATTTAGAATTCTCAGTCTCTTCTCCAACATCTTGTCTGCGTGCATGCCACCATGTCCCACCATGATAACAATGGACTAAACCTCTGAAAATGTAAGCCACCCCAATTAAATATTTTCCTTTCTAAGAGTTGCCATGGTGTCTCTTCACAGCAATTGAACACTGACTGAGACAGTAAAATTTCCTCACTGAATTTGGTATTGATACCGAAAAGTATAAGAAAAACATGAAGCATGTTGATGTGCTTTATGAAAAATAATATTCTCAAGAGGGAACTCGGTATTTATCACCAAGTCATATGTACTTCCTCCTTAGAGCTTATTCTACTCTTTTAATAGTGATGCTGTTTATCAAAACTCCCTAAAAAATTAGAAGAACAGCAACACGTGGTAATGTCAGTAATGGAAACTCAGAGACTGGATTATGATTCGGTAAGAAACACATAGCAATTTGGGTAAAGAAAATGATTGTAAGTAAATTAATATTATTTTGCATATTCTATTATTTGGAATAAATAAAAATATAAATAACAATGCTATAGTTTCGATGTGAAGTGTCCTGCACAGGCTCCTGTGTCCTAGTTCCTGTTTGCTTGATGGTGACATTATTTTGGGAAGTTGTGAACAATTCGGAAGGTAGAGCCACCTGGGAGAAGTGGGTCCCTAGGAGATGGACCTTGAGGATTATAAATCAACCCTGGTTTCCCTTCCTTCCCTCCCTCTTTTCTCTGATCCTGGGATAACGAATAGAACCTCAGTCACCATGCCTTCCCCACCACCATGGATGGAATCACCTTAAATTGTGAGCCAAGAAAAATCTTTATCCATACAATTGCTTCTTGTCAGGTATTTGGTCACAGGGACAAGTACCTGCCCCAGAATTTATTATAGATATCAATCAAAATAGCAACTTTCAACTTAGCACTATCAAAGCCAAGTCTACAGGAGCACATTGGCCTATTGTACATGATGCAAAAACAATGATACAGTGTACCTGCGCCATGACTATTATCATCAATGGCTCCTCTTTCTGTGCCAAGACATTACTTCTTCAGACACACACTTCACAAGCAGATTCTCAAAGTTCCCTAGGTCATGCTATATTTTCTTAACCTTAGATGAAGCACAAATATATTCCCAGTCATTAAAATAGTAATAGGTGAATTTTCTTCCAAAAGTAATACACACGAAAATAGAATAGCTGAAGCCGGGCGGTGGTGGCGCACACCTTTAATCCCAGCACTCGGGAGGCAGAGGCAGGCAGATCTCTGTGAGTTGGAGGCCAGCCTGGTCTACAGAGCTAGTTCCAGGACAGCTAGGGCTGTCACACAGAGAAACCCTGTCTCGAAAAATCAAAAAAAAAAAAAAAATAGAATAGCTGACTATCTGGGAAGAGGAAGAGCACCGATGAAGGGACAGATGTGATCAGTGTACTCTGTATACGTGCATTAATATGTCACAATGAAACCCATTGCTTTACAATCAACATATGCCAATTTAGAAAGAGAGGGAGAAAAAGTAGTGCCCATGAGCACTTGTGGGCCCTACACATACATGTCTACATGTGAATACATACACCAAGATGCATGGGTTGATAAAGGCGCTGTCCTGAGAAGATACCGACTTGCTGTTAGAACAGCGGCATCTGCTTTCTTACCTGGTCAAAGTTGCATAGAGCAGCATGTAAGCCGGCCAGCATCCCTGTGGGGGGCTCATTCGTGATCTTAATGGAATTTTCCAGGAGGCCTTGAGGGATGTTGTGCTCCTGTGGGGAAGGTGCAGCCTCTGCACTCATGAACACCCGATAATCTCTGTGACTCCTGTGGCTGAACTTCTCAAGGAGTTTCTCCAAAGTTCCTAGCCATTTGGCTACCAGATGGATATTCTGCAAGACAGCAGGGTTCATGACTGTTGTGCCATTTCAGGATACAAACGACTTGAACTAGAGCATTAGAACATACAAATATGTTGACAACTCGGGGAGCCTTGCATGTTTCTGGCCTTGAATTCACAGTATGTGCCATCATGCCTGCTCCTTTGTTTTTATACAGGAAAAGAAAAACAAGCCCAGATAGAATGGAGCACTGAGCACATTAAATTCTGTAAAATCTCTGTGAAGCTGAGCCCCCACCCAGTCCACATGACCTACTTTGAACAGTGGCGCACCAATCACTTGTGAGATGGAGGTGCCTACAACTTTGTTTGCTATAGTAAAACCCAACTACTGAGAGGTATCTGGGTTATCTTAATAAAGTATAAGAAAGTATAAGCCCTACCGCGCAGAACTACACCGATCCCATGCCCCTGCCCTGGCAAGAGGTGTTTTCGTCCCAACATTACTTCGTTTGAGAACCTCCTCTAGTCAAACTCATTAGCATATAGACTCAAAAGATGTAAGGGAGAAAGGCTAGCTAGAAAGAGAGCTGCACTCACTTCGTAAGATGCTCTGTGTACTCCTAACATACTCTACTTCTTAAATCCCAGCACAGTCAATAAATTTCCCCTTCCTCAAAGACACATGCTCTCTCTCAACATAATTTTTTTTGGCTTTCAGTTTCATGAGTTGCAAATTTGATCTGCCAGTGTTATTAAGTGTGAGTGTATGTGTGTGCGTGCGTGTGGTGTGTAGTGTGTGGTGCGTATGTGTGGTGTGTGTGTATGAGAGTGGTGTGTTTATGTGTGCGTATGTGTGGTGTGTATGTGTGGTGTGTGCATGTGTGTGTGCATGTGTTGTGTGTGCTGTGTATGTGTGCTATGTATGTATATGGTGTGTGTGTGTGTGTGTGTGTATGTGTCTGTCTGTCTGTCAGAGATGATTGAAAGTCTGTTCTTTTCCTTCCAAAGTGGATTGTAGGTATTGAAATCAGATGGAGTCTCCTGACTGGCCCTGAAGAAGTTTTGATATGTAATTATTTCCAACAGAAAAAATAGTCAAAAAATGGTAACAGCTACAAAAGTGGGAAGTCAGATGCTGAAGGGAAGGGTAATAGGAGTGTTCTCTGACCTTTGTGTGATCATTCTCATTATTCACCTCCTTGCAGTGGTAAACACTGCACAGGCAGGTATGGGGGCTGAACAGTGAACCCCCAGAACAGACGTGCTGAAGCTTGACCTGAACTTCACAGTGTGGCCAGATTTAGATACAGAGTTCTTTCAAAGGGTAACTAAGGCTAAATATGGCCAGTGTGACAGTGTCTAGGACAAGGTCCCTGAAACCCAGAGGGGAAATCATATTCAGAGAACCACTCTCCTTCAGGGACAGAGGCCTCAGAAGACACTAGCACTCCAGCTCCGACTTCCAGTCACACCAACTGTGAAGGATTAAGCATGTGTTACTTAAAGCAAGTCAGCCTGATACTCTGGTGCAGCAGGGCTGGAACCTTAATCTAGGAGGAAGAACTCCAAGTTTCTTCTGCATGCTTGCTTCTAGCTCATGAGGACAGGGAATCCCATGCCTAAACGAGCCATGCAAGAACCGGAGTGATAGACAATAAGAAAACTCACTTTGCTCGTTCATTTATTTCCCACTGTTCTGCCTTGTGTACCATATGCTACCTAACTTGGGCTTTGGGGGCAGGTTCTGCATGAATCTAGGTTCATATCGCCAACATAGAATGGTACTTCCCTGCAGACAGAGTTCTGCTTGGGCTTTGGGGGCAGTTTCTGCTTGAATCTAGGTTCATGCCAAACAGAAATGCAATGTGTACCAAACTTCTATTCTAGAGCCATTAATGTGTATCTAGAATAGAGTTCTAGAGCCACCAGGGAAAGCCAGTGGTGAACCTTGGAAGAACGGGTGTGTGGCTGGTTGGTACTAAGCAGAAACTGTGCCATAGCATCTCTGTGGGCTAATCCAAGACTCCCTTTCCTCACGTCTACGTGGAGGACAACACTGACCCTAGAGCCTTGCCACAGCCACTGGAGACAGGGCATTCCATGAGCTGCCTCCTCACGAACCTGTGGGCCGACAGTATTGCATACCAAATATCCATCACCAGTCATGCTGGTAGCTAACAGGGCTTGCTGTAGTGAATAGTCAAACTCCCTGATGGTCCTGAGCCGGTCTGTGTTCCAGAGGCACTGGGGGCTCTTATTAGAATCCTAAGCCAAGAAGATTACACTGAGTTAGAGAATCTTAGATCTGTGCCTATCTTCTCTAGAAGGGACTATAGGAATTGTCTGCTCTCATTTCTTAATTTACAATCAGGCCACATGATTGTTTAGGGGTCAAGTAGAGTTGTAGAAGAATATACATAATTTATATACATGTGTATTGTATGTGTGTGTGTGCAATTTCTGTCAACTCTGAAGTGATATGTTAACTTTGAAGTGACCCACGATTTTTCATACTACGGCATTAGAACGGTCATCTCTTTTAGCTCGCTCACTTCCAGTCTCTTTCTCACTACAAGGGACTGTGGATGTGGGGGGGTCTGCAGATCACCGCGTACTAGAATAAGGGCCCCTCCCTGCGGGGCGGGGCAGAGCCGGGTGGGGCAGCAGGGCATGGCTTAGCCTTTGGGTTCACACCAGGGTTTTCCACGAAAGCTTCATACTCACCTGAAGGATGACCCAGTGCCCTCCGACGGCAGCCTTCTCCAGCGCCATTTCTGCCTCTAGCTCCTGACCTTGCCCTAGAGACACATTGCGGAACTTTCCAGAGTCAATTGTAAACCCAAGTCTTCTGCCTGTGGAGAAAACAACATGGAGGGCGGGGGTGGGTGGGAGGAGAGACAAACGCTAAGTTGAGAGCAAAGTCTGGAATTTTAGGGTCTAATTTACATCTGTGGTCACAGCTGCCACCTGATAGGTCACCTTCCTGTGGAACCCAGTGACCTCTCTATTGTTTCCTTGGCATTATTTTGAGCTCTTTCCAGCTGCCTCCCTACAAGCATTTTGAAAAGCCCGTGGAAGTCGGTTCCTTTGGTTTTATGATAATGAAGCTTTTGACATTTTGATAGACGGCAGCATTGTTAGTGAGCTTTCTAAACTCCTGCAGGAGAAGGCGCCTTTCCCTCAGAAAGGAGCAACATGTGGTAGATATCGTATCCCTTCTGAAGGGGTTGGCTCGTTGGGTAAATGTGCTGGCTCTCACCTTGTGAGGCTGCATCTAAATGGAGCCCAGGCAGGTCACAGCTACATTAACCTGGTATTCCTGGAACAGGCTGTGGGGAACAGTAATCCGCAGCACAAAGCGACAATATCTCACACAATCGAATAGAGTTGCCCTAATGACCATTATTTAGTCATGGGGGGTACAAGATTACATGAGCATGGAGAAAATTGCCCTCTGGCCCTCACATCGTCAAGAGGTGGAAAACAGGACAAAGGAACCTTGCATTATGCCAGCCAGATGAATGTTCTGTTGGCGCATGGCTCCAGACCGCGGTGTTATTAGTTGTGCATTTTCCACAACCCAATCTCCAAGAAATAAAAAAAAGAAAAAAGAAAAAAAAATAACTGAACAGAAAGGGTGGGCAGGGGGCTTCCAGACAAGAGAGGGTGGGGCTGGTGCCTCCTGGCTACTCACCAAGCACCTCTAGGTCTTTCAGGGCGTCCACACCTGGAGACAGGATGAAGAACACTGGGGTGGCGGGGCTGCTTTCTTCACAAGCTCTACCCAGATCCAACCTGCTCCTCTCCACGTACTTTGCACCTAGCTTCTCTTCTACAAAATTTCTGTTTAAGGAAAAAACATGCAAAAACAGAACAAAACAACAGCAACCCTTCCCAAGAAAACAAAACAAAAAATTGGATGACTGAATTTAACTTGAAAGGTGTCAGTGTTTGGATAGGCTAGGCACAAGAAAGAAACCAACTATGTTTACTGTAAGAGGTGTCTTTAGGAGAAATCCGCATAGATCCATGCAGGCTGTGTATCGTGTATTGTCTCTGGACTTGAGACACTGAGAATCGGAAGCCTACATTGCATTCTGGGGTCCCCTTCTGAGTACCATCATCCGTCCACATTTGGCTTTGAATCCCCCAAACCCCCTCCCCCATTACTTATTAACAGTTGATTAGGCTTGCCATAGTGTAATTTTCCAGCCTGCTGGGCTTCTCATGAATATACAAATGCTTTTTGGGGTGTTTCTAACAGGGAAGTGCAATTAAGCAAGGGGTTATTTCCAGCCACATCAGACCTAGCAGAAAGCAGTTCCGCTAAGCAGAGTGAGCTTCTAAAGCGGGCTTCCACAGAGTCCTCTGCAAGGGGAAAACTGGCCAAACTAGACCAAGAAGAGGATCTTCCACATGGATATGGTAGAAGGGAAACAGCACACGGGATGCAGCTGGGAATGCTTTGGTTGGTGAATTCAAATTAAAAGAAGACTGGTGTGTATTAGGAGGTCACACAAAAGGCCACTGAGACTGCGCTGTGGGCTGCGGTTCTGCTTTTAAAGCGCACTGACTGTAAAGTTACAGAGTCTTGTTTGACGGCAAAGCCTTCAGAGCCAACATGGCTAGTAAAGAGAAATGACGGAAGTGGACCATGTGTGCCCCCGATCTCATCACTCTGCCAATACCCAGAGCTTCCGTGAATATCCCCACCATTTCCTCAGTCCTCACACTCACTTCAGAATGGAGCTTTTTGGGAGTGTGTACCGAGTCTGTGTATAGATTAGGTCACTGTTCAATGTTTAGCAGTGTTTTACAGTAACAGAGATTATAGAATTGAAATTTTAGTAGGGTTCTCCTCATTCCTAGGACCACGTTCCTTCCACATCAATCTGTGTTGCTGAAAAGGTCATTGCTCACCTCAGGGCATATGTCATCCTGTCGGGTCTCACTGCTCTCAAAATAATCAGCTTCTGTATTAAGCTTTTCTTCTTCCATTCTTGTGGTAACTTTTCTTTTTCTGGACACTCTGATTCTACCCACTTCCTCCACTGCTTGGCAGATCTTTCCACATCTCGGTCTAGGCCTCGGAATTCTTCCATGAGGGCAACTGCCTGCAGTGTAACACGGAGCATGGGGGAATAGGGGATGCCGTGGACTCAGTTCACAGCTCGAGATAGACTGACGGCAGCCCTCACGTTACTCTGAAGATCTTCTGAATGCTTTCCCGTCTAACTTAGAGCTGAGGCTCGGTGACAGGGTCTGGTCAGTGAGAAGCCTTGGCAGGAGGTGGGCCAAATGAGTGTGTCTGTGCTGAGGGTAGATGCAGGACTGTCTTTGCCAGCTCTTGCCTATCTGCACGCTGTCTGTAAGTATGTCCTTTTGCTAACTGCTCTGTCCTCTGCCTCCCTTCTCAGCTATCCTAACAAATGTGCTGTTTTCTTTCCTGTTCTTGGATGACTCTCTCTCTTATTTTCTCCCGAACCCACCTGTTTGTGCCGTTTGTTTTGTGTTGAGACCCTGAGGTCTGATATGTTTTTCGAACCCATAATTCTTTTTTAAGATTTATTTTTATTGTTTTAATTATGTGTATGGGGGTATGTGCATATAAATACAAGTACACAGAAAGGTTACAGATGTGAGGTCCCTGGAGCTGGGGTTCTAGGTAGTTGTAAGCCACCTGACATTGGTGCTGGGAATTGAACTCAGGTCCTCAGGAAGAGCAGTATGTGCTTTGACCACTGAGTCATTTCTCCAGCCCATGGATCCATAATTCTAAAGTGATAATTGAACTGAGAATACAGATTTCTAAAACTGCTCTCTACGGGCTGGACAGACGGCTCAGTGGTTAAGACACACATACACTATGTTTTTGAAAAGTCTGAAAGAATCTAAGTATATATAAAAATAAGGTACAAGGTATTTTCACTGCAGGGGAGTGTTTTCTTCTTAGAACAAAAACCAGAGCAGACTTAGTGTGTGTTGGTCATTATTCAGGGCCTTGGAGATGAGGAAGTCTCAGCGACAAGATCGATTTTCTGGCAGAAAGATAGAGTAAGGCCAGCTGCTGGCACACACCTTTAAGCCCAGCACTTGGGAGGCAGGGACAGGAGGAGTTCTGTGAGTTCAAGGCCAACCTAGTCTACAAAAAAAGCCCCAGGACTTCTAGGATGGTCACACAGGGAAACTATCTCAAAAAACAAAAAAGAAAACAACAGCAAAAAAATTAAGGATGACTGGGGTTGGAAGTCATCAGTTCAACTTTGCTTAAACACTATTGTTTGTGTATGTGCATGTACATACGTTGTATGCACATTTGTGTGTGCATGCACAGGCACATGTGCACATGTGTGTATGTGCACGTGTGGAAGCCAGAGGTGGATGTTGGGAGCTTCCTCAGTTACTCTGTACATAATTTCTATTATTATGATAAATATGGGGGTGGGATTTAAGACATTGTTTCTCTGTACAGCCCTGGCTGTCACTCTGTAGAATAGGCTGGTCTTGAACTCAGAGGTCGGCCTGCTTCTGCCTCTGCCTCCTGGAGACTAGGATTATAGGTGTGTGCCTCCACCAGCCTGCTGGTCAACCGTACTTTTTGAGACAGCGTTTCTCAGTGAATCTGGAGCTTACCAACTCTGCTATATGTGCTGGCCAGCAGGCTCCAGGGATCCTCCTGTCTCTGCCTCCCGAAAGCAGGGGTTACAGATGCATTGCCGCCACATCTGGATTAGTGGGTGTATTTATCAATTGAACCGTCTCTCCAACCCTAGCTTAACCACTCTATAGTAAGACTAAACTGTTGTCCTCCTTTTTCATTGTTGCTGCCTTTTAACTACTGCGGTCCTAGTCACCAACTGCGACCGCAGTTACCAGTCGAGGTTGGGCCACAAGAGCTGCAGCCTGAGGAAATTCTGTTCCCTCAGGCACTGGACTCTTTAAAAGCTCTCTTACAAAGAGAGCTTATCTAAATCACTATCCCTTGAAAGAGCTCAAGATTCAAAGGTCCAGGTAGAAGTCTACTCCCCAGAGAGGCTGAATAGCAAGCAGCTCACCTCCTGAGTCTCCTGGCCTTCTCCACCTGGCTCCTCCCTACAACTCCCAGTCAGCTAGTTGCTGACCACAGGCCTCCCGACCACAGGCGAATTTTATTTAATCAAACACATCTTTGCATCATTAAACAAATGCTCCAGAGCATAAATAAAAGTAACATGTCTTAAAATAATATTCTACAACACTAAACTACTATGTTGTGCTATTTCAAAAATTATTGTGAAAAGGTAGAAAACCATAATTTAAAAAGAAGCGGAATGGGCCAGGCGGTGGTGGCGCACACCTTTAATCCCAGCACTCGGGAGGCAGAGGCAGGAGGATCTCTGTGAGTTCGAGGCCAGCCTGGTCTACAAGAGCTGGTTCCAGGACAGGAACCAAAAAGCTACGGAGAAACCCTGTCTCGAAAATTAAAAAAAAAAAAAAAAAGAAGCAGAACAAAGAAACTAGATTTAGCTAAATTAAAGGATAATCTTTTCTATCCTTTGATTTTTGTTTTTAAATCCAAGGTCATGACAGACTGCACATAATTTCTACTAACTTTTCCTCCATACATGGGCAAAATGATCTTTTATCTTTAGATAAGAAAATAACCAACTGAATGATACAATGTATACAGTTTGTTTTTAAAATGTAAGGGATAAAATAATTTATTTAACTTTATTTTATGTGCATTGGTGTGAAAGTGTTGTATTCCCTGGAACTGGAGTTACAGACAGTTGTGAGCTACCACATGGGAATTGAACCCTGGCCCTCTGGAAGAGCAGCAGCCCTCTTAACCGCTGAACCATCTCTCCATCCCCTGCTATATCATCTTTTTATGAATTGTTTTTCTACATTAAAGAAACCTATTGTTTGAAAGAAAACATTTAAGAACCAAGAAAGCAAATTCCTCAGGTACCTTGACAGCACTCCATGACTGAGCGGTGAGAAAATCAACAGGACTTGAGTAAGTGTGGTCAACTGGGAACCGAAGCAGGAAGTCCAGCTCCAGGGGGTCGATCTCGCGCCTTCTCAACAAAATCTTGAGAGAATACACATGTGCAAAAGATGAATTGGTTTCCATCATAATCACAGTGCACGAAGCTGCACCGTTAAGCAGACCTGACGGGTGAGAACCTAGCAGGGTCTGTTCTGGATCTGAAGACTGTATTGCGACTCTTAGATTATGCATATGATCTCAAAACCCAAACCAGCAATCAGTAGAAAATACTTGTGAGGGTTCATTTTTTTCCAGTTCTAACACCTCCAGCAATAAACAACAGAACTGAAATGTACTCACACCCACCCCACTGGCCCAGCGACTAATAGCATCTGATTTCATAACCTGCAGTCATTTTCCTGCCTTCTTGTCGACTCCTTTGTTTAAGCAAAGTCTTCTCTAAGAACAAGGAAGAAACGACAAGCAGGACTCACTAGAAATCGGAGCATGAGACTTGGGCGGAGCTTTTTTACTTATTCCTTGAGGTAAAAAATTTTAAAATGTATTTTTAATTGATGAGATATATATTGAAATATATATATATTTATGTAATAAAATGTGATGTTTTGATAAAAGGTTACATTGTAGGATGGTTAAATTAAACCAATTAATTTGTTATGCCATGTATTAATAATTTTTGAAATGTACTTGTTTAGAAAAACACTAACTTTCTACAATGGGATATTATGCAGCTTAAAGTAGAACTTTTGTTGTTAGCAACACCATGGATGAGCCCATGTGAGGTTTTTAAAAGGACCATGAGCAACTTGAATCTGGGCTCATACCCCTGACCTCAGAGAACATTTCTGATAGGATCTAGAAAGTTCCAGAAGATGAAAGAGCATCTCACTGATGCTCTTTCTTAGGGCAATGGTGGTCAGTCACCCAAATCAAAGCACCCTAGGCAAAAGCCATTACACGCTCAAGTTCCTTGTCATCAAAAGTTTCTGAAAGGGTATTTCTGTTTCCCTTTGGCAGGAGGAAAATGTACAACAAACAGAGGTGTTTGCCTGGAGTTCCAGGGAAGCTTCCAGCAATGGCCTCACCTGAAAAGTCATCTGGGCCAGAAACGTGAGCTTGTCCTTCTCAAACAGCGCCTGACTGGCATGGAGGAAGGTGGCGTGGGTGATGCTCTCTATCAGGACGCTGATGCGATCCTGAGTATCCTCCACCTTCTCAGCCTGCTCAATGGCTCTATGGAACAGTGTGTTGAAAGCCTGGAAGAGTTAACGTGAGTACCAGAGGGTAAAATAATGCTAGCTTGTCTAGCCAGCCTCAGATAAACAGGGCACACTCTATCGATAGGGAGAGGGGGAGGACAAGGGAGGACTTCTGTGAGGCTTACATGGACTGCTAAAACAGTCTGAGTTTGTGCCATATAGAAAGTGCTAGTTCAAAGTTTGATGTCATGATGAGTGGTGTGTGAGTGTGTGTGAGTGTGTGCACACACAGTGATAGGATAGGAACTTCTCTTTTTTACCCTGGCTGGCCTGGAACTCACTTTGTAAGCAAGAGTGGTTTTGAACTTATGTCAATTCTATTGCTTTTGCCTCTCAAGTGCTAGGATTATAGGTATCTCACTATGTCTGGTTCATGATTGTTATTAAAATGATTCTATAAAATCTATTTGCATTTCCTTCTTAGTAGCTAAAGCAGACCATTCTCTCTCCTTCCATACATATTCTTCAATTTATTACTTTCAAATTGTGGTTAAAATTCCTACAAACTACTCCTACTGTAACTATTTTAAATGTAGAGCAGTATTACTGTATGTCCCCAACTTGAAGACATTTTAATCCTGCAAAACTAAGTCTGTTTACCAACTGTTCATTCACCCCTCCCAGTTCTTGCTGACCGCTGCTCTGTTTGCACGCATCACTCTGACTACTCTAGTGTCTCATGTGAGTGGAGTCACGCAGTGTGCATCTTTGCAGCTGGTTTATTTCCACCTGGATAATGGTTTCCAGGCTTTACCATTCCATAGCATGCTTCAAAATTTCCTTCCTTTTAGGGTTAGCTGGTGTTCCACTGCATGCATGGGCCATGCTGGTACTGTTTAGGCGCTGACAGACACTTGGATGGGCTCTATTGTCGGTCTGCTGCTATGACTAGGGATCTTGACCTGCCTGTGTCTTCAAGAGGTTCTTTCTGTTATTTTGGATATATAGTCAGAATTAGGACTACTGCTGGCTCATACTGGCATTCCCAGTTTTCATTTCTGAGGAAACGCTATCCTCTTTCCCATGGATGCTGCTCTGATCTACAGCTCCAGGCAGCATAAGCAAAGATGAAAATTCCTCCACATTTTCAGCACTCTTACTTCTATGGTGGTTATCATAACCTGTGAGAGGTAACCCCTACTATATGTTGACTTGCGTCCTTCCAATCAGAGATGTGGAAGGTTTTGTATATGGTTGTTGATCATTTTCATCTCCTTTAGTGAAATGTGTATTCAAGTCTTTAGCACATTTTTATCAGGTTGTCTGGTATTTAATTCCACCCACTGCTTTTTGTATGTCTTATGATTATTGTTTCTTTATTTTGAAATGAATCTTTGTATTTATTATTTTATTTCATGTCTGGTCACAATGAGGATGATAAGCACAGAATGATTTACTTTGTGGTATATACGGGAGATTCTCCGTCCCTCTTCTTCCTCAACAGTGCTCCCTTGGTAACCTCCCAACCAGAACCTATTCATTTTCAATGTCCCATGTGCCCTTTGCCTACCTGTCACGGTTTTCTTTTAGTAAAAATAAACCCATGCACTCAATGACAAGCCTCTTGTATAATAATTGAGTTTTTGTCCAAAACTGACTGCAAGACTGAAAGGCCTCCCAAAGTAGAATGGCACGGCAGGCAGAACCCGGCCTGCGCAGAACACAGGCAAAGGCTCTGGCTCTCAGGATCACAAAATGTGAGCTTTGGGGCTGTTTGTTTGAAATCTGAAAATAATCCCTTTTTTGATGAGGAGAAAACAGACATTTTCTTAGAGTGTTTTAGGACACCGGATATATGTAAGAGTGGCTTGAAATGCCCTGCCCCATTCTTTCTTTCTATCTACCAGAACCACTGAGCAATAAACCTCTAGTTTCCAGGAGGAAAAGTCAGACTTTCTCACGTTGTGGATTTTTCTTTATCTGTTCAACATTACCTTCAAAGAGAACTGGTACATGGGGTTGATCTTCCTAAGGTCATTAATAACAAAGTATAGAAGAGAGGCTCTTGCTGCCACTGGCCTGTAGCACTCCCGAGTCTCGTTGATTTTTCCTTCATTTTCCCTGGCTTGCATCACCTGTGGTGGGATCAAATGACAGCAATATGACAGCAATAACTTACCTTCGTGTTTTCTAAACAAATTCCAGTAAAGGAAGGACTCTTAGGAATATTTGAACCCCTAAGTTATGTTCTTGATTGTAATCCCAGTACTTGGGAAGCTGAGCCAGGAGCATTGCTGTAAATTTGAGTCTGGTCTGCATTATCATAAAGTGTTCAAGAACAGCCTGCAGTAGAGAGTGAGACCCTGTGAGACCCCTACTCAGAAAAACAGAACAAGCAAAGGGAGAAAGAACTACCGGTAAAACCCACCCCATGCCTGACATTTAAGGGCTTGAGGTCTGAGGCAATGACTAAATCCAGGCCGTTGAGCTGACTCCAGCAGTGAAAGAGCTCGCACGGGAGCCAGGGACCTCCCTAGAGCCGGGATTTCATGTGAGGTTTGGAGGGTTGACCTCTGACCGCCATACACTGTGCTACATGGGAGCCCAGTCTGTGTCTGTGTATCATACACATATACACGAAAATACTCCAAAGTTAATTACTTTAAAAGAAATTCTTCACTTTCTACTTTTAGATGACTGTTCCTCATGAATTGCATTCCAATGAGAAGGGGTGTGGCTCTAGCGGCTTCCTATAGGTTTAAATGACCTTCATGGTTCAGGGCTGTGGAACCGGCTGCTGAGTAATGTCACCTTTTTGCCTCCTGTCTCTTTTTCAGGCCTTAACAACCCAGCTATATCACCTCCCAGGGATGGCTCTTAAAAGTCTGCTGGGTCAACTCAGTGCCAATGATTTTATTAGGTCTGCAAATACCGCAAGGTCGATAGCACATGCAATAGCCACACTTCCTAAATAGCCTCTATATGAGGGCTCTCTCAGCTGTCAAATTTGAGCAGCACCACAGCTCCATATGGTAAAATATGCCAATTTATTCTTACTTGTTAGCCTATGGGCACTTTTTCTGAGACACACACACACATACACACACACACACACACAAGTATCAACTAATATATTTATTTTTATTAAAGGGTCAAAAATACCCATTTCTAAAACCAATCAAGAACCTATTTCTTTTTTCTCTATTTCGAACACTTGCTGGCCCTGCAGCTTTAAGTGATACAGTATTTCCCCTAAACTCTTCTATGGTCTTGACTCATAACGTCGGTGAATGAAAGGAAATGAAACGCCGAACAGAGAGGGGTTGTGGCTTCATAGTGATATATTAAGAAGACAGGAAACAACATTTTAAGAGACAATTAGAAGTTAACCTCAAAGCTAAGACTTAATTTACCTAATTGCCCTAATCTTTACTATTTTAGGAGCCACCTAGAAACCACTTACTTAAAAGGACGGAGTAATTTGGGATTCTGTTTCTTTGCTTAATTTAAGGCACATACATTGGGTGTGTGGCAACACAGCCTTGGCTGGGTAATTAGTGGATTACGTAGTAAGGGGAACACTTCACAAAGCAGATAACAGTCCACATCTTTCCAGATTAGGCAGTGGTAACAGCTAGTGGTCACTCGTGAAAGTCCAAAGTGCACACAACACACATGGCCCATTGTGATCCGAGCTGCTCGGTTACCAGGAAGCTGTTCAAGAGAAATGGTTTCTCGACTTTTGGAAAATGTCATTTTACCAGGGTAAATGATGCATTGAGCATAGGGCACCATCCCCTGCCCTGATTCCTGCCATCACGGGCCTATACATGTGACTTTAGCTCTAAAGATTTCTCTAAGAACTCAACACCGTGGGATTATTATTTGCTGAAGCTGAGCTTTGCCCTTTCTCTAGTTTCTACCATGTAAACCAGCAGACTCCAACACTGGTCACACAAGAAAAATGACCTGATATGTGTGGAACTTGAAGTGCAAATTGAAACATTTCAATTCTTAATTTTATACTGAGAGTCTAAGTGTGGATGACTGTTTGCTAAGTGGCCTGCATTACACAACATCTTAATTAAGGTTTCTGTTGCTGTGACAAAACACCATGAGCAAAAAGAAAGTTGTGGAGGAAAGGGTTTATTAGGTTTACCCTTCAGCATGATATTACTCTCACAATTTGCTGATGATATGATAGTTTACCTAAGCAACTCCAAAAATTTTACCAAGGAACTTCTACAACTCATAAACACTTTCAGTAATGTAGCAGGATACAAGATTAACTTTAAAAAAAAATCAGTAGCCCTCCTTTATACAGATGATAATTTGGCTGAGAAAGAAATCAGAGAAACATCACCCTTCACAATAGCCTCAAATGCCATAAAATATCTCAGAGTAATTCTAACCAAACGAGTGGAAGACTCATATGACAAGAACTTTAAATCTTTGAAGAAAGAAATTAAAGAAGACACCAGAAAGTGGAAAGATCTCCCATGCTCTTGGGTAGGTAGAATTAACATAGTAAAAATGCCAATCTTACCAAAAGCAATCTACAGATTCAGTGCAATGCCCATCAAACTCCCAGCAAAATTCTTCACAGACCTTGAAAGAATGGCACTCAACTTCATATGGAAAAGCAAAAAAAAAAAAAAAAAAAAAAAAAAAAACAAAAAAAAAACCCCAGGATAGCTAAAACAATCCTGTACAATAAAAGAATTTCTGGAGGCATTACAATCCCTGACTTCATACTCTGTCTCAGAGCTACAGTACTGAAAACAGCCCGGTATTGGCTTAAAAACAGAAAGGGGGACCAAAGGAACCAGATCGGAGACCCAGATATTAACCCATACACCTACGAACACCTGATTTTTGACAAAGAAGTAAAAAATATCAGATGGAAAAAAGAAAGCATATTTAACAAATGGTGCTGGGATAACTGGATATCAACATGTAGAAGAATGAAAATAGATCCATATCTATCACCATGCAAAAACTCAAGTCCAAATGGATCAAAGACCTCAACATAAAGCCAGCCACACTGAACCTTATAGAAGAGAAAATGGGAAGTACAATTGAACACACTGGCACAGGAGACCACTTCCCAAATATAGCCCTAGCAGCACAGACTCTGAGAGAAACAATTAATAAATGGCACCTCCTGAAACTGAAAAGCTTCTGTAAAGCAAAGGACATGGTAAACAAGGCAAAACAACAGCTTATCGAATGGGAAAAGATCTTCACCAACCCCACATCAGACAGAGGTCTGGTCTCCAAAATATACAAAGAACTCAAGAAATTGGTCATCAAAAGAACAAATAATCCAGTAAAAAAAAAAAAAATAGAATACAGACCTAAACAGAGACCTCTCAACAGAGGAATCTAAAATGGCTGAAAGAAACTTAAGGAAATGTTCAACATCCTTAGTCATCAGAGAAATGCAAATCAAAACAACTCTGAGATTCCATCTTATACCTGTAAGAATGGCCAAGATCAAAAACAATGATGACAACTTATGCAGGAGAGGATGTGGGGTAAAGGGAACACTTCTGCATTGCTGGTGCAAGTGCAAGCTGGTACAGCCCCTTTGGATGTCAGTGTGGGGATTTCTCAAAAAATTAGGAAACAACCTTACTCAGGACCCAGTAATACCACTTTTGTGTATATATCCAAAGGATGCTCAATCGTGCCACAAGGATATGTATTCAACTATGTTCATAGCAGCATTGCTTGTCATAGCCAAAACCTGGAAACAACCTAAATGCCCCTTGACTGAAGAATGGATAAGGAAAATGTGGTACATTTACACAATGGAGTACTACACAGAAGAAAAAATAACGACATTTTGAAATTTGCAGGCAAATGGATGGACCTAGAAAACATCATATTGAGTGAGGTAACCCAGGCACAGAGAGACATATATACACATTCATAAGTGGTTTTTAAACATTAAGCAAAGAAAATCAGTCTACAAATCACAATCCCAGAGAATCCAGACAAAGATGAGGATCCTAAGGATCTAATCTACATATGAATCTAATCTACATATGAAGTAGAAAAAGACAAGATCTTCTGAGTAAATTGGGACCATGGGGACCATGGTAGAGGGTTGAAGGCGAGTGAGAGGCAGGGAGAGGAGCAGAGAAAAATGTAGAGGTCAATAAAAAACAATAAAACAAACAATAAATAAGATTCTACAATGATAAACGTTCCTAATTAGGGAGATTTAAAATGTAGCAGAAAAGACCCAAATTATTTTTTGTTATTTTTAGTCTCTTGAAAGCCATTCATTGTCCACACATCCTCATCTGACCTAACATCCTTGTGACTATAAAAAGCCTTTAAAATCATTCTTAGCAAGCCACTTGCTTCTACCAACTCCAAAACCAAGAATGTCACTAGGTAACATGTGAGTCCTGTAGTAGAGCTATCCCTGTTTCGTTATAACCCAATCCACCTAATGCTCCTATTGTAAGCATCTTGATTTATATTTTTTTTCTCTTTTACTATAAAAATGTCACGATCTGTTGCCCCATCGGGTTATAGTATTTGGGAACACAGTATTGATCCCAAGTCGTGGTCACCCATACTTGGCCCCAGCTATCTCTTACTGCCGTTGAGTCGAGAGCCGTGGTCTTTGTTGACAGCGGAGCGCCGAACCTGTCAGGAGTTCCCTGCTGCCCCTACCTTGTGCTCTATCTCTGCCACGGTGGCCTTGGTGGTCTCCAGGTGCTCCACCAGGTCACTGTCATCCAGGAAGCTGCCCTCCGCAGCAGAGAGGCGCAGGAGAAGGTCGTTTTCAAGCCGTGTCAGCTCTATCTTAAAGTCGTTTTGTTGCTTGGTCAGTACCAGCTGATAGGAAATATTAGGAATGAGGATTAATGTCTGCTGGCTCAGGACAGTTCCCGTAATCACCGGAGCCACAGAGACCCGTAAAAACATGATAAGAAACACAATGGTAAAATCATGTTGATCACAGCCATGAAAAAGTCTTTAAAAATTCAGATGGTATGGTAACATTTGGTTAGAATCCAAGGTTTAGAGAGTGGATACTTATTTAACATCAAGAACCTCGAGGAAGCCTCTGTTTAAGAAAATAATATAAAATTTTGGCTTGAACTCTGACATTTAAACATCTTGGAAGACCTATTGTGAGGAAGACCTTACAATTAGGAAAAGGCTATGCAATCAACTTTCACCAAAAACAGGTTCTGAGCTAACTGTCCCAACAATCCAGGCGAGTACAGAGCTTAGTATCAGAATGGTTGCTCCTTAACTGACCATTGCAAGGAGAGTCAAAGCCTTCTGGGCACCCAGACACAGGATGCAGCCACACTGATGCTTGCCCAATGGGAGTCAGGCCACATTCTCACAGGAAAGACTAAAGAACAAGCCACAGTTGCCTTGGACAGGGGTAAACTCAAGGGAACGTATCTAATCACTTTGGATAAGTCCTATATTCAGAGCCTTCTTGTCAAAATCCCACCAGGGGGAACTTTACCAGAGCTAAGTTAACCTAGAAGGACAATGAGAAAAGCTGACCACTTGAAGACTTCCATTCTCACACAGAAAGTCCTGATGGCCAACAGGGGCTTAGTTTACTAATGTCTCCCCGAGATTTAACCACAACATTCCCGAATGTGTACCCTTTAGAACTGTATCAACCGGATCCAGCAAATGAGAGTGGGTCAAAGGTGAGAGAGTTGCAAGATGCATGTTTAGTCCAAGAAAGGAAGTATTTGCTTGTTTGTTTGTTTTGGGGGAAATCTGAAATAACAGAAAAAAATAAAGGAATGCGGGAAGAGACTGAAGCCATGGCTGCAATGCAAACACGCCAACATCACCAACAGGCAATAGTGTCAACCCGGAGAATTGTAGGCACTCTAACAGGCCAGAGGCTTGGTCTCAAAAGACAATGCAAATCAATGTGAACACACCAATGTCCCCTATAGACAAGACTGTCTACCCAGAGAATTGGGGCACACTTACAGGCAAAAGGGTTGGTCTCAAATGGCAATGAAAATCTCAGAATAAGACTCAAGTATGGCTTTGTGCCAGCTGCCACTCTACCGAAATACTTTCTGTCAGGGACACCAGTGGCCGTACTAGGCTCCGACTCAAAGGCACTCTCAACCCTGGACACCCACAGCCACAACACTCACTGAGGACCCAGAGAGGACAACATCAACCAAAGAAAAGAACACACCCAACAAAGGCAAGATCAGACATCAATGCCAAGAAACACCTCAAACATCATCACTCCACATGCCTAGATCCCTGCGTAAACCACAAATAAGAATATCCAAGACAATATGCTTCCACGAGAACCCAGTAACTTCATTACAGTAGGCCCTGAGAAATTCAGTGTAGCTCAAGCACAAGACAAGGGCTTCAAAACAGGAATATGAATATGCTCAGGGACCTCAGAGAGGGTTTGGATGAATGCCTTAATGAAATCTATAAAAACAATGCAAGGCACAGAAGCAGAATTTAACAAAGAAATAGAACAATAAAATCCAAACTGAAGTAAAACTGGAACTGAAATCTTAGGGTGACAAAAACTGCAGGAATCAGAGCCTTGTTCGGCCACCAGCAGAGACACTGCTTCTTGCAGTGGACAGAAATTAACAGTGACTCCCGAGCGGGCAATGTGCAGAGAGGGAGAGCCTTTGGAACACTCAGTCTCAATGGTGTCCTCATCAAAGCACTCAAGGAACTGTGTGCAAGAGGAACAGAAAGATCAGAGCATGAGAGCTGACAGAAGACTCCAGGGAAACTGTCTTTCAGACACTGCAGGACTGATGCATGCACATGTGCTGAAAGAGGGATGCAGCATGCACACATGCACCAAAAGAGTAATGCAGCAAGATCACACGCCCTGAAAGAGGGATGCAGCATGCACATATGCCATGAAAGAGTAATGCAGCCTGCACACACACATGAAAAGAGGGATGCAGCGTGCACACACACATATGAAAAGAGGGATGCATCATGCACACACACAGAGGGATGCAGCATGCACGCACTCATGGAAAGAGGGATGCAGCATGAACACACACACTGAAAGAGCGATGCAGCATGCACACACGCATGGAAAGAGGGATGCAGCATGCACACACGCATGGAAAGAGGGATGCAGCATGCACACATGCACTGAAAGAGGGATGCAGCATGCACACGTGCACTGAAAGAGGGATGCAGCATGCACAGGGCCCAAACAGGTTCAATTCAGGATCCCAATATCGAGAAAGGAAAGTGGATATGCGGTCCCACCCCTAACCAAGATACTATCTTTAACTGATGCCCACTGGCAAAAGAAAACACCATTTTTTCTCAACAGATTACTTTTGGGCTAGTCCACAATGGGCCAAACCCTCGTAGGTAAGTGAGCAATCAAGAAAATACCACAAGGTTTGTGTTAAGATGACAGCTGAAGCAAACTTTGACAGGCTCCAGCCTGGGATCACACATCTCCACATGTGGCTCAGCTATAATTTCCTGACGTTTCTAAGGAGGAATTTCATATTTTCTTTTCATCTGTGTCTATACTTTCCCCAGTTACACAGTCTCACTTGGCATGCCAGCCTCTGGCATTGTCGTCCGTGCAGAGGGAGGGATGAGTACGTTCTGGGGACGAAGCAGTACTATTTACCTTTAGTCTCTCCAGATCTGGCCTCTCAATACTGACCACCTCTGCCAGCAGCTGGGCTTCGAGACCATCTTCTGTGACTGTGAAATTGAGGAGGGTCGTCTGAGCTTGTAGTTCGGGCTTGTAGTGGGGGTTTGCCAGTTTGGTGTGCAGGATGAGACGGAAGTTCTTGTTAAATTCACATTCTTTGTCACCAATTCTGATGTACCTACAAGGGCCACAATACAGACACTCAGAAGAACGCTGGGGACCATGTCAGTGGGAAGATGCCATTCCATGCCTTGATTCTGGTGACACTCCTGAGCCAGCAGGTTGGGTCTGGGAATTCCCTGTTACTCCCAGTTTTCCTAAGACCCAGGAGGAACAGAAGATGCCACTAAACCTCTGTCTATATCTTCATTTGTGAAACAGTGGCAGCGTTACCACTCAGTTTACAATGCTGCTCTGACAATCAGCAAATGATGGCTTTCTGTACTTTCTGGGATTAAATTTATATCAGATATTAATATTATTTTTCCTATAGAGTGCTATTATATTCAAAACATTTCCACATGAACTCATAGAAAACACTGTTTTTGAAAGGATAGAATAAAATATGCATGTATTGATCTGTCTATTTATTTATGTACACACATTAACTCCGTGCCCACACTGAACTATATTACTATGCAATGAGTGGAATATTTTATCTGCTAAAATATTAAATACTAAATACAGAAATATGCATGCTATAATACATTATAGCATTATAACTAATACATTAGTTACTTTACTATTATAGTAACATATTATTAACATATTAAATATAGTAACAATATATTAATAGCTACTTATGCTTCTAAAACTAAGCTTATTAAATGCATATATTGCTTGATTGTTTCCTTGTTGATTAGGTTTTTTTGGCTTGGTTTATATTCTCTTCTCTGCTAGGAGCCCATTATGAGGATCAGCCGAATGCAGAGTTCTTCATTTCATGTGACAGCCAGCCAGACCATCAGGGGTTAAATCCATAGATACAGCAGCTTCCCAACATTCTACTGCGGTGGCCTGAGCTGTGTGGAGCGAGATTCTCCGGAGAAGTTTGGAGCATGGCCAAAGCAAGCAACAAGACAAGTCGTCTCACTTTCATTTACTCTTGAATATTAATGAAAATTCGAATTCTTCAGTATTAAGTCTGTAAAAGTTACTTTTGGAGGTAGAAGTGCTTGAACCTAAGTTTTGTGCGCAGTAGACAGACACTCCACCACTGAATCGTGTTTTCAATCCTCTTTTGATTGTTCACTGTGTAGCAAGTTTCATTAAGTGGCCCAGGCTGGAACTACCGGCCTGCGTGATCTACACTGACTGGCAAAACAGTTTGATTGCCAAAATGTTCTGCTGCTCAATGCCATGCAAGCCTACGTTGCTCCTAATGTAAGGACAGAAGGGTCTATGACACCCCCACCCCCCGTGTCACCTACTTGCAGGCGAAAGGGTACTGTACTCGGTTTATTAACTTTGGAAATCGAGCACATTGAAAAGAAACGGCAGCGTGCGACATCTAGCACCTGTTTCCAACCATTAAAAACTGCAGCGCTGCTCAAAATGCTACAATGTGGCCACATCTGGGCTGCAGGCCCTGGGCCTGGTAATTGTGCCTCAGAGTGACTGTCACTTGGGGATGGCAGTGAGGCTGTCTCTCCTCCTCTTACCACTGTTCGGAGGAAGTTTTGAGACAGTTTGCTTTAATGTGTAAAGATGATAAAAATGATAATTTTCTTATATCATTCAAACTTTAATTATTTGGATATGAATTGAGAATCCCAAGGATTGGTTAGACTAGTGACCCAATTCAAATTCTGTTTCCTTTGAAAAGTGATCTTCTGTTCACAGTAAAAACATGGCAAGTATTAAGCCTCCATGCTAGAGACAGGGACACCAGCAGCCCACTTTAGAGACAGCTTTTGTGGAACTGTGAACTGATATTTTGTTTGTGTTTTAACAAATCAGAGTGCAGCTACTTCCCTTGGTCCCTGGCTCATTGGGGCTACCAGGAGTCCCTGTGTAGGTGCTGAGAAGCTCCATCTGGACGGGTGAGTGTGTGCTATCCTGGAGCGAACTGTCCTGGTAGAGAGCACAAACCCCCCTACACTAAGGCTACCCAACCAGAGCAGTGAGTGCCTGCCTAGCGGGCAGGCCTCAGCAACCCCCGAAAGGGAGCGCAGGCACCTCCAGCTTGTACTGCAGTGTCGCCTGTGTTCTACTCAACCCCGCCCTACCCCTTGCATTTGCCCTTCTTTCCGCGGGTCATTGGAATACCAGGCATCCCTGTTTTGGTGTTGAGAAGTTCATCTGGTAGGGAACGGTTCCTGCCCCTACACTGAGGAGATACACCCAGAGAGTTAGTCACAGCAAAGACTGGTCCAAGACACCAGGCCTCTCCTGGCTCCATTTGAAGGAAGAGATGGGCAGGCGCCAATGCAAGAATTCCCCCAACAACTTGAAAGGCAACGTGACATCACCAGAATCCAGGAATCCCGAAATAAGAAGTATACACCCTAATCCAGAAGAATTAGAAGAATTCGACTCAAAAGTGAATTATATGAAAATAATAGAGGACCTTAAACAGGAGGTGAAAAACTGCCATAATCAATTAGAGATTACAAACAAAAAGGTAGAGGAAATGAATAAATCTCTCAAAGATACCCAAGAAAACCAAGAGAAACAAGAAAAAGTAATCAACCAGGTAAGGGAAACGGTTCAAGACTTGAAGAATGAAGTGGAAGTAATAAAGAAAACACAAATCGAGGGAAGGATGGAGATGGAAAATTTGGATAAACGAACAGGAACTACAGAGACACGTACCACCAACAGATTACAAGAGATAGAAGAAAGAATCTCAGACACTGAAGATACCATAGAGAAAATAAACACTCTGATCAAAGAAAACAGCATAACCAACAAATTCTCATCACAAAACATTCAGGAAATCTGGGACACAATAAAAAAACCAAACCTAAGAATAATAGGGATAGAAGAAGGAGAAGAAGTACAGCTCAATGGTCCAGAAAATATATTTAATAAAATTATAGAAGAAAACTTTCCCAACCTTAAGAAAGATATTCCTTTGAAGGTCCAAGAAGCATACAGAACACTGAATCGACTGGATCAAAAAAAAACATCTCCTCATCATATAATAATCAAAACACAAAACATACAGAATAAAGAAAGAATATTAAGAGCTGCAAAGGAAAAAGGTCAAGTTACCTATAAAGGTAAACCTATCAGACTTACACCTGATTTCTCTATGGAAACCATGAAAGCCATAAGGTCCTGGATAGATGTACTGCAGAAACTAAGAGACCATGGATGCAAGCCCAGACTACTATACCCAGCCAAGCTTTCGTTCACTATAAATGGAGAAAACAAAATTTTCCAGGATAAAAACAAATTTAAACAATACATAGCCACAAATCCAGCCTTATAGAAAGTAATAGAAGGAAAATCACAAACCAAGGAGCCCAACAATGCCCACAATAACTCAGACATCTAATGACCCTTCACCAGCACAACTTGAAGAAGGGAAACACACAAACTCTACTACCAAAAGAAAGAAAGAAAGGAAAAATGACCGGAGTTAACAACCACTGGTCATTAATATCACTTAATATCGATGGACTCAACTCACCTATAAAGAGGCACAGGCTAAGAGATTGGATACGAAAACAGGATCCAACATTCTGCTGCTTACAAGAAACACACCTCAACCACAAAGACAGACATCTACTCAGAGTAAAGGGCTGGGAAAAGGTTTATCAAGCAAACAGACCTAAGAAACAAGCAGGTGTGGCCATACTAATTTCTAAGAAAGTTGACTTCAAACTAAAATCAATCAAGAGAGATGGAGAGGGACATTTTTTACTCATAACAGGAACAATTCACCAGGATGAAGTCTCAATCCTGAATATATATGCCCCTAATATAAAAGCACCCACTTATGTAAAAGAAATGTTACTAAAACTCAAGGCAGTCATCAAACCACACACACTAATAGTAGGAGATTTCAACACTCCTCTCTCACCAATGGACAGGTCAATCAGACAGAAACCTAACAGAGAAATAAGAGGATTAAGGGAGGTAATGAATCAAATGAACTTAACAGACATCTATAGAACATTCCACCCAAATAGGAAAGAATATACCTTCTTCTCTGCAGCTCATGGAACCT
Source organism: Chionomys nivalis (assembly GCF_950005125.1). Classification (NCBI taxonomy): domain Eukaryota; kingdom Metazoa; phylum Chordata; class Mammalia; order Rodentia; family Cricetidae; genus Chionomys; species Chionomys nivalis. Next base: position 4,712,904 of record NC_080095.1, on the reverse strand, counting down.
TCTCGAAAATAGACCACATACTCGGTAACAAAGCAAACTTACACAGCTACAAAAAAAATCGGTAACCACCTGTGTCTTATCAGATCAACATGGATTAAAGTTAGAATTCAACAACAATGCTATCCCCAGAAAGCCTATGAACTCATGGAAACTGGACAGTCAACTACTGAACCACACCTGGATCAAGGAAGAAATAAAGAAAGAAATTAAAGTCTTTCTTGAATTCAATGAAAACGAAGACTCAACATACTCAAACCTATGGGACACTATGAAAGCAGTGCTAAGAGGAAAGTTCATAGCATTAAGTGCCCACTTAAAGAAAACGGAGAAAGCACACATTGGAGAATTAATAGCCCACCTGAAAGCTTTAGAAAAAAAAAGAAGCAGACTCACCTAGGAGAAGTAGAAGACTGGAAATAATCAAATTGAGGGCTGAAATCAACAAAATAGAAACACAGAAAACAATCCAAAGAATCAATGAAACAAAAAGCTGGTTCTTGGAGAAAATCAATAAGATTGATAAACCCCTATCCAAACTAATCAAACGGCGGAGAGAGAATACGCAAATTAACAAAATCAGAAACGAAAAGGGAGACATAACCACAGACACAGAGGAAATTCAGAGAATCATTAGATCTTACTACAAAAACCTGTATGCCACAAAATTGGAAAATGTAAAAGAAATGGACAATTTTTTAGATAAGTACCATATACCAAAGTTAAACCAGGACCAGGTGAACAATCTAAATAGACCTGTTAGTCGAGAAGAATTAGAAGTTGTTATAAAAAGACTCCCACCAAAAAAAGCCCAGGTCCAGACGGCTTCAATGCAGAATTCTACCAGAACTTCCAAGAAGACCTAATACCTATACTCCTTAATGTATTTCACAATATAGAAACAGAGAAGTCATTGCCAAATTCCTTTTATGAAGCTGCAGTTACTCTGATACCAAACCACACAAAGACACAACCAAGAAAGAGAACTACAGGCCAATCTCACTCATGAACATCGACGCAAAAATACTCAATATAATACTGGCAAACCGTATCCAAGAACACATTAGAAAAATTATCCATTATGATCAAGTAGGCTTCATCCCAGAGATGCAGGGCTGGTTCAACATATGAAAATCTATCAATGTAATCCATCATATAAATAAACTGAAAGAAAAAAACCATATGATCATTTCATTAGATGCTGAAAAAGCATTTGACAAAATTCAACATCCCTTTATGATAAAGGTCTTAGAGAGATTAGGAATACAAGGGTCGTACCTAAGTATAAAAAAAGCTATTTATAGCAAGCCGTCAGCTAACATCAAATTAAATGGAGAGAAACTCAAAGCTATTCCACTAAAATCAGGAACACGACAAGGTTGTCCACTCTCTCCATACCTCTTTAATATAGTGCTTGAAATTCTAGCAATAGCAATAAGACAACATAAAGGGATCAAAGGGATTCAAATTGGAAAGGAAGAAGTTAAACTTTCATTATTTGCAGATGATATGATAGTGTACATAAGCGACCCCAAAAACTCCAGCAAAGAACTCCTTCAGCTGATAAACACCTTTAGTAGCGTTGCAGGATACAAGATCAATTCCAAAAAATCAGTTGCCCTCCTATACACAAAGGATAAGGAAGCAGAGATGGAAATCAGAGAAGCATCACCCTTCACGATAGCCACAAATAGCATAAAATATCTTGGGGTAACTCTAACCAAGGAAGTGAAGGATCTATTTGACAAGAACTTTAAGTCTATGAAGAAAGAAATTGAGGAGGATACCAGAAAATCGAAGGATCTCCCTTGCTCTTGGATTGGGTGGATCAACATAGTAAAAATGGCAATTCTACCATGGGCAATTTATAGATTCAATGCAATCCCCATTAAAATCCCATTAAAATTCTTCACAGACCTTGAGAGGACAATAATCAACTTTATATGGAGAAACAAAAAACCCAGGATAGCCAAAACATTCTTATATAATAAAGGATCATCTGGAGGCATTACCATCCCTGACCTCAAACTCTATTACAGAGCCTCAGTATTGAAAACAGCTTGGTATTGGCATAAAAACAGAGAAGTCGATCAATGGAACCGAGTAGAAGACCCTGATTTTAACTCACAAACATATGAACACCTAATTTTTGATAAAGGAGCTAAAAGTATTCAATGGAAAAAAGAGGGCATCTTCAACAAATGGTGCTGGCAGAACTGGTTGTCAGCCTGTAGAAGAATGAAAATAGATCCATATCTATCACCATGCACAAAACTCAAGTCCAAATGGATTAAAGACCTCAATATTAGTCTGAACACACTGAACCTGATAAAAGAAAAAGTGGGAAGTACTCTACAACATATGGGTACAGGAGATCACTTCCTACGTTTATCCCCAGCAGCACAGACATTAAGGACAACATTGAATAAATGGGACCTCCTGAAACTGAGTAGCTTCTGTAAAGCAAAGGACACTGTCACTAAGACAAAAAGGCAACCCACTGACTGGCAGAAGATCTTCACCAACCCTGCAACAGACAAAGGTCTGATCTCCAAAATATATAAAGAACTCAAGAAACTAGACTTTAAAATGCTAATTAACCCAATAAAAAAATGGGGCACTGAACTGAACAGAGAATTCTCAACAGAAGAAATTCATATGGCCAAAAGACACTTAAGGTCATGCTCAACCTCCTTAGCGATAAGGGAAATGCAAATTAAAACAACTTTGAGATACCATCTTACACCTGTCAGAATGGCTAAAATCAAAAACACCAATGATAGCCTTTGCTGGAGAGGTTGTGGAGAAAGGGGCACACTCATTCATTGCTGGTGGGAATGCAAACTTGTGCAACCACTTTGGAAATCAGTGTGGCGATTTCTCAGGAAATTTGGGATCAACCTACCCCAGGATCCAGTAATACCACTATTGGGAATATACCCAAGAGATGCCCCATCAAATGACAAAAGTATCTGTTCAACTATGTTCATGGCAGCATTGTTTGTAATAGCCAAAACCTGGAAACAACCTAGATGCCCTTCAATGGAGGAATGGATGAAGAAAGTGTGGAATATATACATATTAGAGTACTACTCAGCGGTAAAAAACAATGACGTCTAGAATTTTGCGTGCAAATGGATGGAAATAGAAAACACTATCCTGAGTGAGGTATCCCAGACCCAAAAAGAGGAACATGGGATGTACTCACTCATAATCGGTTTCTAGCCATAAATAAAGGACATTGAGCATATAATTTGTGATCCTAGAGAAGCTAAATAAGAAAGTGAACCCAAAGAAAATCGTATAGTCATCCGCCTGGAGTGGGGAAGGAGACAAGATTGCAGGGCAAAAACTGGGAACTTGCGGGTGAGGTGGCAAGGGGCAAAGGGGAAATGGGATGAGAAACATGAGAAGGGGAGGATGGGAGGAGCTCTGGGGATTGGGATGGTTGGGATATAGGAAGGGTGGATACGGGAGCAGCGAAGTATATATCCTAACTAAGGGAGCCATCTTAGGGTTGGCAAGAGACTTGACTCTAGAGGGGTTCGCAGGTGTCCAGGGAGATGTCCCCAGCTGGTACCCTTGGGCAACTGAGGAGAGGGAACCTGAAATGACCCTATCCTATACTGATGAATGTCTTACATATCACCTTAGAACCTTCATCTGGCGATGGATCGAGGTAGAGACAGACTCATTTTGGAGCAACGGTCTGAGCTCTTAAGGTCCAAATGAGGAGCAGAAGGAGGGAGAACATGAGCAAGGAAATCAGGACCAAGAGGGATGCACCCACCCACTGTGACAGTGGATCTGATTTATTGTGAGCCCACCAAGGCCAGCTCGTCTGGGACTGAATAAGCATGGGTTGAAACTGGACTCTCTGAGCATGGCGGACAATCAAGGCTGATGAGAAGCCAAGGACAATGGCACTAGGTTTCGATCCTAATACATGAACTGGCTTTGTTGGAGCTTAGCCTGTTTAGACGCTCACCTTCCTGGACGTAGATAGAAGACCTTCGTCTTCCCGCAGGGCAGAGACTTTGGACTGCTCTTCAGTAGCGAAAAGGAGGGGAAATGGTGTGGGGGGTAGAGAAGAGGAGTGGGGATACGGGGAGGGGAGTGGGGGGAGGGAGCAATATTTGGGAGGAGGGGAGGGAAATGGGAAACGGTGAGCAGGTGGAAATATTAATTAAAAAAGAATAAAAAATAAATAAAAAAAACAAAACAAAACAAATCAGAGTGCAGAACTAAGCCGTGAGAGGCCAGTGCAGAGGTGGTACACACCTTTAATTCCAGGCTTCAGGAAACAGAGGCAGACACCTCTCTGAGTTCAAGGCCACCCTGGGCTACACTAGATTGATCCAGTCTCAAAGATCCAGGTGGTGTTGTGTCACATCTTTAATCCCAGAACTAAGGGAATCCCATGCCTTTAATCCCAGCACTAAGGAGGTGAGGACAGGAAGGGTTATGGCTGGGCAGGAAGGTGTATGGCTGGCAGAGAGAGGAATATAAAGTAGGAGGAGACAAGAGCACAGAGCAGTCTGGAGACGCAGTCTGAGGACAGGATCGCCCTTTGGTCTGAGGATTCTGTAGAGGTAAAAGGTCTCTCTAGTGGTTGGCTGCACTGCTTCTCTCATCTCTCAGCTTTCACCCCTAATATTTGACTCCAGGTTTTTATTTAGAACAATTAGAATTCGCGTTACAAAACTGGAGGTGATGGCATTCAGCGTGTCTGGTTTGTGTTTGCTTTGTCAGTTCTTTCCCAGGAGGGCAAAGAGCCTTTCTTCCAGAACCACTCCTTACTGAACCCATGTATATCTGTGTAGTGTGGCCTTTCCCGATTAAAACAAAGACAAAGACTGATTGTGAATGACAAGTATTGAATATCCCTGTTAGAATACTGAGAACCTTTACAAGTGGATGGACCACAGGCCAAATGCTGAAAGTGAACCAGACAAGGACACTGGCTAGCTATCGATCATGGTGGCCTGAGTTCTTGTTTTATAGGCCAAGGGTCAGACACCATGTCTTCACACTGGCGCATAGCTTCCAGGTGATACCATGCTCGGGGAGTTTTTTGGTCATTCCTTTAGTGTGTGTGTGTGTGTGTGTGCTATTCTCTTTCAAATAGCAAGTAAACACTTCTATTATGCCAAGTGTCAGAGAGTCTGGCAGGTACAGGGGACCTAGTTATTTCCACCAGATCTCTGCGCTCACAAATGTTACTTCCTAGTGATAGGTATTGTGCGTACAGTATCTTAAATGTGCAGTCAGCTGTTGTCTGTGCGTCTAATACCCACAATGTGACAGACATGTAAAGGACAAAGGTCTGCTCAATCAGAAGACAGGCAAAATAGAGGGAGAGATTGTTCTTTAAAGATGGGATACAGGTGTCATCACGTAGACAAAGGAGAGGAAATCTCAAAGGACCACTCAGCACAGGATTCTGCTGACCCACAATGTCCAGGACAGGCAGATTATCAGTACCCACCAGATCCTTGCCACATGATAGGCACAACGAGATCAAAGATGTGCCCCGCTAAAAGACGAGCAAAGACTCTGATAGCCTTTTCTCCAAAAGAATATACAAATAAACAACCAATCGGCTCACAAGTGATGCTATCATGTGAAAGAGGAAGGCTAAACTAATTGAGAGCTTAGGAGAGCTCTCCACAGCTGGACAAAGAACTGTGGTGAGAGCCAAATTGGCTTTGATATGTGTGGCATGTGTATGTTTGTGTGTGTTATCATAGGACCACAAGACTCCAAACAAAACACCACCATCATAGCTAATCTACTTTTGGAAGCAAACTGCAAACCTCAAATCCACATCTTTTTGAGAACCAACTGCATCTCATAAGGCAAATCCCACCCCTGATGCCTGTGAAGGTCTGTGGCCCAAGTACAGACACAATAAAACACGTGTGAGATCACCAGCAGCCTAGGTGCGTCAGGTGTGTGTGCCACATACAAAGATTTCATGCCTCAGTACTGGGCTCACATCCCTCCCCCCCAATATAGCTCACTATGTCCATATTACAACCGCAATACCTGACTCTGTACACTATCTGCCGAGAAGACTGTCTGTTTCTGCAGATAGTGTTTTGACCTCAGGAAGAATCTCTCTAGAACAGAAACTGGTCAATGCTTGTTGTAAAAGAATCTGAGGGTATCAGCTCTGTGGACCTCCATCTGTTGCATGTTCTCATTGTTTAGACCCTCTAAAGTCATTCTTTGTTTGTGGGTTCACCTTGACAGCTACTGGCCTGTTTCCTCTCTAGAGGATCCCTTTAGATAGTGTGGTAGTATGATTTCTGCTAAAACACTAACCAGTGGTTCTGATCACTAGAGGTTATCATCAATAACCCCTCTCCAGACTTTTCAAGGACAGTCCAGGAGAAAGGCCAGCATTAAGCACAAACTTCTCAGGAGTCACTGTTGGGTACAATGAAGTTTCCAGCTGGTTAACTCTTTAGTCAAACATCTGCTTTAGAGCAAAGGCTCTGCAGTGCACTCTCGGTTAGCTCTGGATCGCACTTATGGACCTATGGGTACCGTGAGGCATTTGCAAACCCCGGCTTAAGAGGCAGGGTGTGTATCTGCTTTTCTGGGTCTGACAGACAGGGCTGGAGATGGTTCAGGTGGCAAAGTGCTCACCAGGCAAACAGGAGGACCCAAGTTCGATCCTCAGCAGTCACATAAAGATAGCTGTGGTGGCGTCTGCCTGTACTGATAACCCGGGCAGAAGGAAACTCAAGGAACCCTGCCGTTGGCTGGCAAGCCAGCTGGCTGAATTGGGAAACCCCTTGTTCAATTTCAAAAAATTAAAGTGGTAAGCAATTGGAGACAATAGTATCAAATTCTAGCTTTCATATTAAGGCACATACAATAAGTAACAATAAATTAAATAATAAACACACACTAAATAAATAAATAATAAATTATAAAGAAAATAGTTACTGGAGGGTGGGGGCTGTGCTGTGGAAGAGAACTGACTTTAAACTGGTTTTTACACCTTGCTCAAAAGCATCATTTGGTAGCTTTAGGTTTCCCAGGGACAGTAAATTACCCTCAATTGGGGTGTTTATGATCTATGAAAGGCAAAAATTGCATAATGACACAGTGGGTTTTATCATTGCTGCTAGGTTAATTTTTGGCTAATCTCCTGTCTGGGAAAATTAAACAGACTGTTAACACTCTCTTCTGATTTGAAGACTCTAAAACCAGACAGCATCCACCAGAGCAGCAGGAGAGCAAACATTTGCATTCTATGACTTCCAGGTACCCAAGGCCACCAGACTCCTTGGAGCTGGGGGAAGGGACACAGAAGCAGAGAGTACCGGTTTTTGTTTAAAGCCAAGTCCTGCAGAACAGAGTATTCTGTTGTCCCCGCCACCCCAGCGTTGCACTGAGTCTCATGTGGTTGAACTCCTGAATCTGTGCTCATGGAGGGCATTTTTTACACCCTCCCAAGGAGCTAGCTCCCCTCCCCTTCCTGCTGGCTAAGATGGGATGGTTTGGAGGTGAGCGGCTTATTAGTACAGCTCAGAACTAAAATGAGATGATCCTCCCAGGGCAGACACTGTGGTCTAATTGCCTAGGACGTGTGAGTCAAGGGCAGACTGGCTCACCTGGTGGAGCGGTAATTTTAGGGAAAGCTTGGCCCCTCTAGATCTTTTTTATGGACCCAAAGTCCATGACTTGCCCAAGGTCACTGTTGCCTGGCAGAGCGGGTCTATTAGGACCCCGGTCTCTAGACAATCAGTGTGAAATCTATTTCACTGTGTCACATTGCAAGCTCCTTTGTGTCCACAGAGGCTGCCTGCACTGTCTCCAGCAACCTGTGTAGCTGCCGATCATAAGAGGACATGAAGGAAACCGCTGACCTGAGACCAAACATGGCTCAGAGCACATGGCCTGCAGACCTGCAGTCAGAAATTCTGTTGTGTGTGAAAGAAAATGGAGGTGATTATTCAAGTGCTTGAACCTAGTCTAGGATCTGTAATTTCTAGTAAATACATGTACTGCATGAATTACTTAAGCTATATATTTTAAAAATAAGTCATATAATTTACATGAAAGTTACAGACCTCTGGCTTCCAGTAAAAACAAAGGATATTTAGTGGGATTAAGGATTCTGAAATGATAATCATTGGCAAATATATATTACCAAAAATTCAGCTTTCATAAGTCAGGTTTGAATAAAGAGTGGGTATACTGGAAATATAGGAATTCTTTCAAAGTTCATTCAAAATCCAGCCGGAAAGTGTTCTGGACTGAGCTGTGGAAGCCCCTTGTGGTTGTGTTAGGATGGACACATCGAGAACACATGGACAGTGTTTGCTGACTGATTTTCATCGCATTTCTTTCCTTTTTTTTCAATTTTATGTGCATTGATGTTTTGCCATGGGTGTCAGGTCTCCCGGAACTGAAATTACAGACAGTTGTGAGCTGTCATGTGGGTGCCAGGAATTGAACCTGGGTGCTCTGGAAGAGGAGTCAGTGCTCTTAACAACTGAGCTATCTCTCCAGCCCCTCATGGCCTTGCACTCACAGTGGCAATTACCAGAGATTCCTAAAATCCAGAGTCTATGGCCTTCAAGAGACAGTACCCATTATCACCAAGGTGAGATTCTCAAAATGGAGGTTAAAATGTGCAGTTTTCAGAGCAAGAACCAGTGTGGCAAGAAATCCCCAGATATCTAGTAGTGGCCCTCACATCTTGACAATAGCCAATGGCTGTGGATCTGATTAAGGCACAGTCAGAGGAAGGAAGCCATGCCTAGTAAAACCCTAGCGACTCCCTGGGGTTAGTGAGCTCAGGGACCTGAGAGGAGAACCTGTCCACCCACTTCTGTCACCGCTCTACTTAACAAACATATTCCTACCTGAAATCTAAACACTTGGTGTTAGGTACCAGACCCCAGACAAAGGCTGAAGTGCAGATTTAACATATCAGAGGCTCTCCCAGCATCCCCCAGTCTACCTGCTACAGGTCCTCCTGGATGGCATACCTCACTCCCTACCCTAGATTTCTCCAGCCCAGGGGCTGAGCCTTCCTCCCAGCTGGCCCTTCTTATACAACCCAGCCATTTTGCTATGCCAGTGCCTTTTGTTTTGTTTTGTTTTAATATTTATTTATTGTGTATACAATATTCTGTCTGTGTGTATGCCTGCAGGCCAGAAGAGGGCACCAAACCCCATTACAGATGGTTGTGAGCCACCATGTGGTTGCTGGGAATTGAACTCGGGACCTTTGGAAGAGCAGGCAATGCTCTTAACCTCTGAGCCATATCTCCAGCCCCATGCCAGTGCCTTTTGGCCTTCTCACCTACCCTTTACCTTCCCAGCTTCTCCCTCCCCCCTCTCCTCCCACGGCCTGGCTCAGTCTGGCTATGTCCACTCTGGACTCTCCCAGATGTCCCTGCCTCTGCTCTGCTCTCCCTTTTATCTGCAATAAACCTTCTAGTCTATGGCACCTGGGACCAGTCACGTCCTTGCTTTTATTTCTTCTTTCACTCACTTGTCTTTCTCCACAGAGGACTGTAGCTCCTGTGAGTCACCCCAGAAGCTTCTCTGCCGCCGAGGAAGACCATGACAGCACCCCAAATACAGCCAACGCATCTCCTGCTACTGAAGTTCAGGGAACGTCAAAGAAGAGGGGCAGAAAGATTTTAAGGGCCACAGAACCAGGAAATCTGCTATGAGATTATATTTTCTAGACATGACAGGATTCATGATAGCTCAACAACATGACTGTCCAAGCAAGACTTGAAGAAATGCACCCACAGACAGGCTAATACAGAGATGGGAACTACAGGGCCCCCGCGTGTAGTCAGAGAAATAAGGGCAGCTAAGAGTAGGAGCAATCATTTCCCCAGGGATGAGCCTCAAAATTGTTATCCAGTGCTTAGCGGACAGTCCTGAAATCATATACTACAAGTGGCAGTAAATGGACTCATTGGGTTGTATTTCTGTATTAGGCAGTGTGTGCGTGTGCACGCGTGCGTGTGTGCATGTGTGTGTATGTGTGCGCGCACGTGTGTGTGCTTGCACACGCATGTGTGATAGATAGAAAGACTGAAAGAGAATAACAACAAAAGGAGAAATAACAATGAATTTGAGAGGAGCTGGGCTTGGGCAGGCAGGGGAAGAGGAGATGATTAATAAAGCTCAGATAGTGGGCACAGTGTTGGAAGAGGATGGAAAGCCAACTGTTTTTGTCTTATTCCGTAATGGATTCTTGGTTTAAGTGGTGGATAAGTGCATAAAAATATATTGCTACTGAAAGTGTAAAATCTAATGTAAAGCTGCACATTCAATGCCAGTTCTAAGTGTGTCCTTGCTCTGCCAGTTTGTACGTAATGTTTATCTGTCTACAGAGATTTTAGAATATGTTTTATGGAAGTTTAAAAAAGAAATATGTCATGAAATATTCTAGACCATGCTCTCTGGTCCTGAATTCCAGTCTCCCTTCATCCCCAAGACTTATCATTGATCTCAAATCATCTCCATTCTGAGTTTTGAAAAAAAAAATTATTTTCCTTCTCCAAAACAATTTTAAAACAAAAATAAATGTGGAGTTCTTTTTTCCTTTCTTCTCTCTCCATCTCTCTCTGTCTCTGTCTCTCTTTCTCTCCCTCCCTCACTCCCTTCCTCTCTCCCTCCTTCTCTTTCTTTCTTTTTTCCTTTTTATTTTTTGGAAACAGGATCTTCCTGTGTATCCCTAGGTGGTCTAGAGTTATGTAGACCAGGCTAGTCTGGGACTCCCAGAGCTCTGCCCTCCTCTTGTCTCCCAAGTACTGACATTAAAGGTGCCCACCACTGGTCGTCACAGAATGACAAGTCTCAATCCCTGGCTTGCGTATGGGAACATGAAGGAGCCTATTACGTCTGGAGCCGGTCTCCCACAGCATCTTACGGCTGAGATGCTATCTGTTTTGGATGACAGACACCTATGCAGATTTCTGAGGTAAGCAGATATTCTTGGTACCAAAGCAGATGTCATCACTACTTTTAAGAGTCACCCAAAACCAAATGCAGAAAACAGCACCATCTGTTTAAAGACTGGCTTCTGTAGCAGGTCGGTGTCTTCACTGGGAAGGCTGCAGGTGGACCCTTGCAAGAGGATTTGTAGGATTTGGGTCTGGAGAGAAACAGCATAAGATACTGTGTTGTATTCTACAGAGGATTCTTTTTCTAACTTGGAAAATTCAGGTAAAGATAGAAAGTAGATTTTATGGTAAATGAATAACAGAGACCCACTACTTGCTCTTAAAAGCACACTCCAGAGAAGAAATCAACTTTTCAATGGACATCTAAAAGCCTTCTGGTCCACCCTGCTGTTTAAAATGAGTTCCTGCCGTCAGGGCTGAGAGTATAGCCAAAAAGCTCTGGTGTGTGGAGCTGAGTGCTGAGCCGTAACTTAGCAACCCCAGCAGGAAGGGTGGTGCTAGTTGGTCAAACCCAGTTTCTCCAGAAAGGCTTTGCCTGAAAGCCTCACAGCTGGAGGGCCCTGAAGGTGAGCAAGGAAGCCCCAGGAGGAGCAGAAATGAGTTAATCTGCTTGTCCCCTTCACCCAAGTGAGTTCAGATAGCTAGCATGTCCCTATAGGTAAAAGCTGATGTCAGTCAGAATTTTAAAAAGAAACAAGAATGATGTTTAGTACTCCAGATAACACGGTACAGAACAAGGAAAGAAACAAGCGAAAAGAAAATTACTTTCCTTGGAATAAATGCACACGTGCGTGTACTCACACACACACATGCACACACACACACACACCACTTACACACACACACACTGTCTCTATCTGTCTCTCTCTTTCTCTGTCTCCCCATATTGAAATATACCATAGAGATTCTGGGTCCATTCATGTTGGTTGTTTTGGAAGACTGCTTTCCTGAAAGTTGTTTGTTTCTTTGAAATCTGTGTCAGGGTTGGCAATCATTTCCAGATAAAATCTAAAGTCCGGTCCCTTGACAGCGAGGCTGACTTCATTGTGACACTTTCTATTCCTTCTACAGCCTGGACGGAGGTTCGGGATGGAAAAGGTGTTGTCGAGTTTTTCCTGACAATAAAACTTCATTTTGAATTTAGAAGGCGGGGAGGCTAGAATGCCGAGCTCTATTTTTGGAGAACAAGAGCGAAGTCACAAAGAGGGTCTTACTTGAGGCCTCTACAGAGGGCTACAGCTGCTATGACATAGTTATATCACAGCACCAACATAATAAATATTACTAACTGTCAACAAAAGCTGTTTCGTTCTCCTGTATTATTTTTGTAAAATGAAAATCTTTATCAAATAGCTACTACACGTCTTAGTCAATCCTGGGTCTCTTTCTGAGACAGACTGTGGTTAAAAGAACACACGAGGAGTTAATGCAGGGAGAGGCAAAAATTATCTTTAAAAAATATTTATTTTCTGAGAAACAAGTGAACATTCATCCTGCGGTAGGGTTCCTGTGGACAGGACTGACGTTCAGAACTGACTTCCATCACACTGCAGAATCTGAGAGGTTAATCTGGTAGAATTAGGAAAGGATGTTTCACAGTTCAGCGGCTTCTCCCATAGGTAAGCCGGTAAATTTGCTTTGGAGAAAAAATATATGTTGATAAATCTTCCCAGATATGTTTTCTGTCGATTGATATGTTAAGATATATTTTATAAAAAATTAGGATTGTCTGGAGCTAGGTGGATTTAATTATTTGTAATTCTCCAGCTGTTGACAGCCTATGGTCTTTTCTTGGGAGGTATCTACGGCCAGGGTCAGACTCAACTGTATATCTTCTCAAACACAGATTTAATGCACTATTGATGAAACCATTACTCGAACCAAATTAAAGTCGAGGCTGATGTATTGGTCCACAGGGAGCTGTCAGACATGAAAGGAGCAATTAGTATTCATTACTTCATACTCCACAACATTCCAGTTCTTAATGAACTTCAGCTTTTGGACTGTGCTGTATATCATAAACATTTCACATACATTTATTATTAACAAAAATAAGCTAACAGTGTTTTTAAAAGCCCTTCCCCAAATAAACAAGTGAAATAAATACAGATCCTATTAATAGTTGGGACCGACCGCTGTGAGCACTGGGGGCGAGGGTCAGCACACTGGCCTTCCTGCCCAGGGACTCCAACAAAGGATTGCTAGAGAATGCAGTTTGTGATTCTTGTGAGTCCGGGGCCCCCTCATTTTTAGACTTTTAACACTGACTTGTCTTTGAAGTACAAAGAAAAACATAGAGACTGATACAGAAATAAAAGAGGAGAGAAATTAAGGAATATCTTCAACTTGGAAACCAGAAAGCAAGATCTATTGGCAAATTTACAAATGTCAGTCAGTTTGCGAGAGACGAAGGGGACGGCTGCCCACAAGCTCGTGGTCCCGTGGGTCTTCCCTACCCAAGCCACATCAGCCTTCCCATTACCACTTTCTCTTCCATTATTTTCTCTCATTTTTAATAATTCTCACTTTTACCAGTCTGTTCTGTCTCCATGGTCATATATATATATATTAAAGTTCTTCATTTAAAAATATGTGAGTTAAAGTTGGGTGGTGGTGGGGCATGGCTTTAATCCCAGCACTCGGGAGACAGAGGCAGGAGGATCTCTGTGAGTTCTAGGCCAGCCTGGTCTACAAGAGTGAGCTCCAGGACAGGCTCCAAAGCTACAGAGAAACCCTGCCTCGAAAAACCTCCCAAAATAAAAATAATAAATAATAAGTATGTGAGCTAAATGGACGAAGAAGAATTAACGTGTTTTAAATATCTCACCAGGCAGAGGCAGTAGGATTGCTGGAATAGTAGAATTTGTTCTAAGAACTGCTTAATCTTCTGTGGGAAAAACTATTCTCAGAACATGGGACCCACAGATTTTGCATTTCAGACTTTGCATTTCACACACAATATGATAAAATTATTGTAAATAAAGTAACGAGATGATCAGCAAAATACAAAATTTTTGATTGGCCTCGAAAGAGGAACATAATGGCACAGAAGGGCCCAAAGTGGCTTGAGGGGGATCAGCAGTGATGCAAATGGAAAACACAGTCTGACTAGTATCCTTTTCAAATTTTATGTACTTTTTAATGTTTTTTATTTTCTATGTATGGAGATTTTGCTCACATCTATGTCTGTGCAACACTTATATGTCTGCTGCCCATGGCAGAAGCCATAAAGAGGGCGTTAGAAACCCTAGAAATGGAGCTACAGACAGCTGTGCTGTCATCTGGGTGTTGGGAATTGAATCAGGTCCTTTGAAAGAGCAGCGCTCTTAACCATGGAGCCATCTCTCCAGCTCCTATACTCCAGATTTTTATAGTATCAGCATTAAGTACTAAAACTTAAAAAACAAAACAAAAGCAAACACCCCCCAAACCTTCCCTTCCCTCTGGGAAGTGATTTCAGTATCACGGATCAGGAAGATAGCTCCCCTTTCCCCAACCTTTCGCTGATCGGCCTCACAGCTCTCTCTGAGGGCAGTCTACATCTGACGTCAAAGCCGACATCCTACCTCCTGAGTCAGGACTCAGTGCCCGCTTGTCCTCACAACCAGCCACATAGCAATCCTGTCATTGTTGGTTAAGCAGCAAAGCAAAGGATATACGTCAAATATCTGTGTTTAGCCAGGCTATGCTTCTGTTTGTCCCACTGTACGAACAGCCATGCCTTGCCCTAGGAGACCCTGTTACACAAATGCTTTTGGCTCTCCTTTGAGGGAGAAGGATGACCACAGACCCTGGGCAGCCTCAAAAGCTGCGACTGTCTGGTCAGGTCATAACCATCTAGCAGAGACTGGGAAGAGAGAGGGAGCTGTCCTCTAAGTTCACTGGGGTGTAATACAAATGTAGGGGCACATGGGTATGTTAAAAGCACATCCGAGAAACCACCTCCAGTAACTTTTTGGATGTACAAGACTAAGGCAAAGGTGTAACTCACTCATCTGAAACCCTGTAACGTGAGGGACACCCAATATTGTCAGGGCATGGCCCCCAGCAGTCTGCTCTCTGGTACCTGGTACTTTGGTCACTGTCCCAGGAGCCTTAGGCTCAGCCCTGCCGTTGGCACAGCTTACTCAGATGCCTGCCTAACTATTACCTGTTTGGCATTTGCCCTTCTGGATCTGGCCATGAACTGTTGCTTTGTTTCTAACCCATTTCCTGCTCTGGACCCAGGTTGGCCTCTCATCAAGGAACTGACCTCTGCAGCTGACCTCTGAACCCTTCTCCAGCAGATCCAGCAGCAGCCCCTCACTACAGTGGTCTGCCCTTGATCTCCTCAGTATGGATTCTTTCAGCCCAGTTCTGAAACCTCCTGGCCTCTGCCATAGCAATCCACATGCACGAATACAGATAGTTACTGCGTGCTGTGTGATATGAGAGTTAATATTAGTAAACAAAATTGGAATAAAAGCCTGCATTCATTTTGGCCAAGCTGTCAAAAGAGGCTGATTATAAAACAAGTCGATGTCGTGGGAGCTGCTAAATCATGTGGATTTACTGTTTTTTAATAAACTCTGACATCATGGAGAGACAAACATGGTCCTATGTATCTGGCATAGTGCACTCATGGCAATGCACTGTACTCTTTGATTTTTTTTTCTCATCAGATTGAAAAAAAAAAGGGGGGGGGACCAGAAAACAAAAATTCTGGATGGTGGTGGTGCACACCTTTAACCCCAGCACTTAGGAGGCAGAGGCAGGCAGATCACTATGAGTTTGAGGCCAGCCTGGTCTACGGAGCGAGTTCCAGGACAGCCAAGGCTACACAGAGAAGCCTTGTCTTGAAAAACAAAAACAAAAACAAAACAAAACAAAAACAACAGTAAAAAAAACAAGACAAAATAACATAAACAAAACAACACCAAAAACTTTAATACTGTAAAGTAGGCCAAACAGCTCAGACTTAAGGCTCAAACTTAATAGGAATAAAGCTACAAGTCCTGATCTTATAAAATCTCATAAAATGTATTATAAACTGTTAATGATAATTAAAACATACAAGTTAATTATCAGTTACCTCATAAATAAGCATATTCTTTAATATGTTCATTACTATACTTATAGTCATGATTAGATACAGAAATAAACCATATATATGTGTGTATATATGTGCATATATATGTATACATGTGTGTATTTGCATACATATATGTGTATGTGTGTATATATGTGTGTATATATGTGTGTGTGTATGTATGTTTTCAAACTTGAACCTTTGAAACAAGTAACCATATGCAAAGTTTGTCTACTCAGGCTACATTTAATAGATAACAGTTCTCAAACTCCTCAGGGACCTGATGAATATGGCATTTAAAATGTTCAATAAAAACTTCCCACAATAACCAAAGCCCCCTCATCATCACAGTCTATTCCCACCCCTTGCTCCCTCAACTCCTAACTTACAAAAGACTCCACTGTTCCTTCCAGTTTCACATTTTCTCTCCCCAGACTTCTCTTATCAAAACTCATCACTTGTATTCCTTGCCTGCCCCACCCCCCAGGCCATCCACACTCACCCCTAGGCTTTGACTTCCCCAGGTCCCCTACACTCCTGTCACAAACTCTCCAAAACCTCCTCGCAATCCCTCTCTACACAAGAGTGTCCTCTAATTACTTCTGCCTACACTTTTTATAGGGATGATAGCTCCTTCCTGTCACATGGCCACATCAGACTGGCCTCTCCTCCTATAGTAATAGGAGCACCGGGCCACCCGCACGGCTAGCTTTACCCGAAATAATTACACAGAAACTGTATTCTTTTAAACACTGCCTGGCCCATTAGTTATAACCTCTTATTGGCTAGCTCTTACATATTGATCTAACCCATTTCTAATATCTGTATTGCCACTTGAGTGTGGCTTACCGGGATGAGTCTTAACGGCATCCATCTCAGACAGGAGAGTCATGGCGACTGACTGACTCGGCTTCTTTCTCCTAGCATTCTGTCTGTCTACTCCACCTACCTAATTTTCTGTCCTATCAGGGCCAAGGCAGTCTCTTTATTTAACCAATGAAATTAACACAAAACAGAAAACTCTCCCCCATCACTCTCCATTCTCAATATCTATCCTCACCATCTGGTCCCTGTCCTCTCAAGATCACCAGTTCCCCTACAAATCTCATCTCTCTTTTCACCCTCTTCCTTTTACTCTGCCCAAATGATTGCCAAATGTCCATGACCAGTTTATTCTCCTAAATTCCTTAACTGTCCAGACATCCTCAGCCATAAACCATTTTGAACAATCGCTATATTCCCACATACCAGACATGGCTGAGCCCAAGCTGTCTCCTCTCTAGCACACAGACAGACTCTGATGACCAAGCCTTCACTTGGGTCAAGGTCGTCCAACAAACTCTCTCCACAGCTTCCCTAACTCCTCTCTCTGTGCGTCCTTCAGTGATCTCCCTCGGTTGCTGCTGCAGACCCTCTTGTCAGTGGTGCTCTGGTCACTAAGGCCCAACCCCCACTGGAGATCCCTTGTCCCCCACCTTGGGAGCCAAAGACAGATTCTCTCAACTTCTCTACCCCAACCCCCAAGTCCTGCTACAGACCACTCCTCTCACCAGCTAACAAAAACCTCCCCAATCATCTCTGTGCACAAAATGTTTCAATTTTAGAACCTACCTGAACATCCCAGAAAAAACTGTTCTGATGTAACAAAAACTCAAAATGTATTCTCCCCAACACAACTGGATCCTGTTTTCAGATAACATGTGCTCCCCACTTAACCTCATATATCCCATCTAAATTGTCCTGAGCCCTCTTAAGAACTCTCAAACTCCAGAGAAGTACTCTTGCCAACCAATAGCCTACATTTTCCTGCCCCTCTCCCTGGTCTTGGAACTCCTCTTCCCAACTGCCAGGACTGTGAACCTAGCATTATCAAATGGAAATCTAAGAGAAAGTTTTTTTTTTTCTAAACTCCTTAAATTTTACATCTGTTCCAACATATTTCAAATCAACTACAGACTGTGCCAACAACTCCAGAGTCATGTCAAGCTGTCTTCTCAGAATCTATATCTGATCCAGCCTCACAGACTACACGTCCCTAGCCTCAGACTGTAACACAAAACCTGAACATCAGCTGACACAGCCTGTTCTTCCTAACCTTAACCAGCACCCAGCTTCCTTGGGTCCCCTATCAACAATGCCCCAATGTCAGCAGGAAGCAACCGGAGAGAATGGTGCTCACTTACCCAATACCCAGCCACAAAAAGGTGGGAATGAAGGGACACCAGCCCACTCATGCATGTGGCTCTGGCAGGTACTGCTCTTCTCCCCAATTCCTTTGCCCTGCTAAAATCTGTGAAATTACATTCCTGAGGTGTATTACCTTATTTGGTCAATCCCTCCTCATGAGGCTTAAGGTCCAGCTATGAAAGTATTGAAATCCAGCAATCAAAAGTCCTATTTGGTTCACCTAATTAACACACAATTAAAATTAAACACCTCATCCTAACGTGGGGGCCGGATGGAGGGTTTCCCATCTCACCTTTACGAACCACCATTCATCTATGGGCCATGTCTGCCTCCTTTCTAATCAGAAGCAGTCCTTTGTTCTCCTGGACAAATACCCCTGCCTCTGTCCCTGGTTCCCTTTTCCTTCTTCCTTGTCCTCTATGTCTGTCTTTGTCCCTTATTCCCTGCCCTCTGTCCCTCTGGGACAAATAAATCTCCTTTGTGCTGAGAACTTGGTCTTAGGGGTCCTGAACCATACTTGTCTTTCCTTCCCAATCTGCAATCTAGAATAGATAGACTAAGAATTGAAGCATGTCTGCTCAGTACTTCTACCCCAATGCTGGATTCCAACAACCTTGTGCACAGTTCTCAAAGTCTCCTGGCAACATTCGGGCAGCTAGCGTAAGCCAGTGGCTGAGAGCTGCACTAACTTCCGTCCTGTTGGATGGGGTGGTGTACATACACACACACAGCAAACCCAAATTCATGTTGCCAAGCAAGACAAGACATTCCTAAAACAAGGAATTAGTTAAAATGATAAGAAATATAACGGAAAAGAGTAGAAAAGCTAACAATCACAGTTCATGACTCGGGAGGGACTCTAAGTGACTAATAAGCATATTTTCATCAAAAGAAAAACAGAATTCTTAATTTCAGTGAGAGATTCTCTCAGCTCCTTGTCATTTATTTCAATGTTTTTGAATCTTTTGCTATTTGCTTATAAGTTAGTGTTCCTTAGAGTTATGTCTTTGACAATCCACTAAGGTCTAGCAGCATCATTCCAGTCAGAATTTTTGTTTGCATCTGTCAAATTCACTGAAGCATGTTCTACACAAAGCCTTTTTAAAATAAATTATGAGAATAAGGCTTTTAGGGAAAACCCATAAAATGCAAAGTTTCTAAATACAAATCATCAGAGAATATCTATCTATCTATCTATCTATCTATCTATCTATCTATCTATCTATCTATCTATCTATCTATCTATCTATCTACCTATCTATCTAGTCTCCTTGTCTCAAAGTAAAGAAAAAAGGTGTTTTGCTTTCTTTTGCTACAACATTGGGTTTTTTTTTATTACTTTAAAACAAGCTTGCCCTTAAACAGAGGATTATGACTCACAAAGTTATACAGGAATTTCTTAGTTGACCACTGACCTAAATATCCATGGGCATCTCCTCACTGAACACTCATCAAAAGAGAAACCCAAGATCACAAAACTGTAGCAGGTATGCACAGGAAGCAAAATCAGCTTTCTTTCCCTGTTCAGATTTTTGTTATATTCCACCACCACATTATTTAGCAATATATTTTTTAAAAAATTCCTTAACTGATATATTTATTTTCCATTATCCTTATACCTAAACTGCCACAGTTACAGAACAGAGTTCTACCTCCTTGTTCCATTTGTGCCCTGGTTAAACTCATCTTTTAGGGGTACACAGTACATGACTCCCATCTACAGAGATCTTACAGTGAGTTCAGAAGTGAACAAAATTCAGCATATTGAACTAGAACACACACCAAAAAAAGCAGAATGCTGCAGGATGAGACATTAAATATGGAAGACTGGGACCAGTGAGATGTCTTGGTGGGTGAAAATGCTCCTCACCAAGCCTGATGATCTGAATTCCATCTCTAGGACCCACTGGTGTAGGAGACAATGACTCCTGCAAGATGCCCTCTGACCACTACGGGAATGTCATGTCCATGGATGCCAGCCATATCCATAAATAGCTAAGGTTTTGGAAGGTAGCCGTGTCAGAGACAGATTGTACACATAGCACTGAAGGAATTCCACTGAGAGGTGACAGTGCTGATTCATCTGGGAAAGTTTAGTAAGCATCAGCCTGGTGTGGCAGTGCGTGTCTGAAGTCCAAGTCTTAGGAGGTGGAGCCAGTGGTGTCCGACGTTCAAGGTCTTTTCTCACTATGCAGAGACTGTGAGGCCAATTTGGAATATAAGAGACTCTGTCTAAAACACTGAAGGGAGGAAGGAAGGAAGTGTGGATGGAGGCAAGGAAGAGAAGGGAGGATGAGGAGAAGGAAGAAACAAGGTCTCCATATATGGAACTGCCTGCGTCAAATAGCATCCAAGAAAAGCTAGCTAAGCTCCTGCTCTCCATTTTCCACATAAGAAGAAAGGTACCCTCTGCTCTTTTGACAAGGTAACATCTCCCTAAATAATCACACCCACACTGGCGGTTTAACCACTTCTCCAAGTGTGCTGTCTACTGGGTCAGCTAAGGTCTGATTAAGCTCCATATTCACATAGCCAACTGCTCTTTCTCTTTGGAGAATGAGTATTTAAAAAGCACCCCATCTTTAAATATCTGCCAAAGTAGTCATTCTCTTCTCCCCCATCTACTCCTACAGCAGATCTCTCAGAAATCATGCTGGGGGCGGGGCAGGGAGTGTTGGTCACAGCTTCTGCTGCCAACTTGAGTTGACAGGAATGGCCTGTTGACTGTGTTTGGGTTGAGGGATGAATAATATCCATACAAGGATAAGCCAACTCATGGTACAACCATGGAAGCTCGTGCCCAGGGCCCTCCTTACTCCTCTAGGCTCATCTCTCCTGCACACACTGCCCTCCTTGACTG
This sequence comes from Chionomys nivalis, assembly GCF_950005125.1. Lineage (NCBI taxonomy): Eukaryota > Metazoa > Chordata > Mammalia > Rodentia > Cricetidae > Chionomys > Chionomys nivalis. The sequence goes on along the minus strand of NC_080095.1, from coordinate 4,691,840 downwards.
CCCAACAATCTTCACCCAGCCGGATTCCATTTGCAGTGCTCAGGAACTGGTCCATAGTTTGAGAGTTTTGCTGCTTGTATTAGGACTCTCTGTCTAGGACTCCCTTCCCTACCTGCCCATCTGATAAGTGCCCACTCATTTTTTGAGACCTGCACTGACTATAAATGTCATCGACTGTAAATTTTTCTATAAAGTCTTTTCATATTTCCACGGTGGAAGCAAGGACTCAGTCTTAGCATCTTCCATTGGGCTTTCCTCCAAGGACGTGTGACATGTCTTTGTGAGCAGGGCACCTCATCACAGTGTGTCTGCAGTCCCCAGTACTGACGTTCAGCAGTAGCTAGGGTTTATTCAGCAACCGAAAGGGTACTTACAGACTCCACTAGCACTGCAGTCCCTGAAGAAACATTAAAACCATCCACATGTGAGAAGAAAGCAGGCAAAACTGGTGAGACAGAGTTAATCTTACCCTGAAACAAGCAACTCACACAGATTTAGTAGCCAAGATTACTAAAGCAACAACTTTGTGCAATACTTATCATTTGTTACACACATTTTTAGATTTTATTTTTTTTAGTTTTGTGTCTATGCCACATGTGTGTAGGTGCTGGTGGAAAATGGAAGAAGGTGTTGGATCTCTTGGAACTAGAATTAGGGTGGTTGAGAGCTGCCTGATGTGGGTGCTGGGAACCAAATTCAGTCTTCTGGAAGAGCAGCAAGCCTTATTAAGTACTGAACTAGCTCTCTGGTTTTATTTGTTACATTCTTGTGGATCATATTAAATTTTCTTGATTTAGGATGCTAAAATGATATAAGGCATCACAAAAGTTGTAGACTCATTAAATGTTACTTTGGTTTTTTAAAATTTTTTTAGTTACTTTTTATTATTTAGTGTGTGGGGGCGTACACGCATGTGAATGTCAAGGTGCACGCATGGAATAAGAAGACAATTGGCAGGAGTTGGTTCTCTCCTACCTGTGGATCCCAGGGAGGGAACTCATGTTACCAGGCTGAGCCATCATGCAGTCAGACCATTCTTTGGGACGGGCTGACGCTGTGAGGAAACTTAATGGTCTCTGTCAGTCTTGTTTCCAAACCCCCACTTTTGGAACCCCCAAAGCCGTCACTCTCTAGCCACCTTCAGAAGTCATGTCCTAAACTAACCAGTGTTGAGCAGTTTCAGATTATCCAAACACATATGTGGTGGAGAACCATCAAAATCTTTTAAGCATAAATTGTGCCATTGCAAGTTGATGTTAAAGCTCAGAGAATACATATTTCACTGACAAAAATTCTAGGTCTTCATAATAGAGTCAGCATCTTAATAACAAGGATTTCACTTCAGCAACACCCGAGATTTTGCACTGTACTTTTAACACATCAGACAAAGCTACAATTATATTTATGTTAGGAGTTGCAGTTTGTCAAGTGGCTTATTAGATTTTTCTAAATGCATGTCTGGGTAAATTTTGGTTTATTAAACAATTATAAGTTGTCAGTCACTCTAAAGAGATTTACTTGGAAAGCTGTATAAGAAACACCACAGTAATTGACTGGAGACTAAGAGTTAGTCACCCTTACTTAAGCCAGCCATTTCCACTTTCCGGAGAAATTCAGTGATGGGAAAGGAGATAGGCACCTTAGAGACGGAGTGGGAGGCAAAAAGAATGAGTTTGGGGAAGTTTTAAAATTATGCTCTAGTGAAGAAAAACACGTGAAAATGAAAAGAAAGAAAAAGCTAGTAAGGATTTATGTGTGTGCCTGTGCGCATGCGTGTGTGTGCACGTGAATGAGGAAACTGTCCATAAGTCTGTCTTGGTGCCTGTGTGGAGGCCAGAGGTCCCTGTCTGTCTCTGCCGTCTACCTGGCTCGAGACTGGCACATTGTTGTTCTTTATTGCATACACCAGACTAGCTGACCTTGGAGCTATGGTGAATTCTGCCTGCATCTCCCACCTTGCAGTAGAAGGTCTGGCATCACAGATGCAACACCACATCCCGTTTTCTACAGGATGTGAACTCGGATCCCCATGCTGGCAGCGCCACGCCCCCGTCCTCAAGGATGACAGGTGTCGTTAAAGACACAGCGTGTAGAGAAGAGACACAGTGACTCAGAGGACGTGGTTTCCGTGCCCCTGAGAGGATGTCCCAAAGGGAGTGGTGCCACTGGGACAGCTTCATGTATTACTAGGAGTGAGGCAGAGTATAGTCCCCTTTGTTGGTAAGCTGGTGCTGTGGGGATAGCTTCAGGGATCTTGAGGCAGACTCTCTTGAATGTGTGTGCATGTGTATGCATGTGTGTGCATATATGTGTGTATTCATATGTGTGTTGTATATGTGTATGCTTATGTATATATGATGTATGTATGTATTGTGTGTGTACACATGTGTATGTATGTGTGTATATGTATGTGTAATATGCATATATTAAATATACTAAAAGGAGTTAGCACAGTAAACCTATGAGTTTTTAGAGGCTATTACTAGATGCTGATAAAATATTAACCACTTCAAGTCTATTTTGAGAGTACACTAAGGGACATGTAGAAGATAAAACAGTGCTCTGCAGATTGTTAAAAGTTAGAGAGTAAGCTCTGTGTCAGACTGGCAGTATATTCTCATCTGTCATTCAGGAAGTAACTATGCAAGGGGACATTTGCCAAGTGGAGTGAGGGGTGAGTCGGGCTTATCTGAGGTTGGTTTGGTTTTAGGGTACAGTTGTAACGGAAGGGAGTTTTAGAAATGTCACACAGTGACGCCAGTGGATAGCGTCTGTGCATGAGGCCAAGAACCAGCGACAGCAGCAAACTCACTTGGCACAAGGCATGGTTGAAAAGAACATCACAACACTTACTTCCCTTTCTTAATGGTGTTTCTGCCAAGCAGAGGACCAAGGACTGGATCCACTGTTTCCTTGAGGTTTTCAATTAGGATGACGTCCCCAAAGGTCAGGGCGGTCTCAATGGCGTTTAAAAACCTTAAAGTGCAGTCAGATTAGAGAGAGTAAGATGTAAAGGAGCACAGAAAAATGTTCAAAATTACATCATTAAGTTGTATTTTATGTAGCTATTTGAAATGAACTTAAAGGAAACTTTTATAACACATTATCACACCAGATATTAGGAGTCAAATTTTGAGAAAAAAAAATCCTGTCAAATATAAATGAATTTTCTGGCAATATTCAGTGTTTGAAATAACTATAAGTGACCTAAGTATTATGCATTTACATTTATTCCATTTGCCCATTTAGAATAAATGAACTAAATGACTTTTTTTTTTTTTTTAGCAAACTTTAGACCTGTCTGTGTGTGCATGTGTGTGTGTGCACATACATGTGTAGAGGCCAGAGGTCAACTTTGGTGTTGCTTCTTAGAAGCTATCCACCATGTTGTTTGTGACAAGCTCTCAACGACTTGAAACTTGCTGGCCAGCAGCCCCAGGGCCATGCATGCCTCTCTCTCTCCAGTGCCAGGATTGTAAACCACACCTAGCTTTTTACTGGATACTGGAGATGAAGCTCAAATCCTCAGGCTTGTAGAGCACTCTACTGACTGGGCTATCTCCTCAGCCCTTAGTCTCTACATCTTTAAGTCCTATGAAATGGTAAACTGTCATCTATTGCATGTCTGCTCTCCAAAAGAAAAAAAAATCTCCTATCCAAAGTGATCTCAGCTTAGCAAAGTCTATGTCTCACAGCTGCAGCAATCCCTTACTTCAGGAAGTGTAAGAGGACAGGGGAGGGCTCCATTCAAGGCCGAATGAAGGCCAGCTGTGAGCTCACAACTTCCTGCTGGTTAAACCCTACAGGACACAGTGACATGGCATCTAAGCAGACTCAACTTTCACAAATGACCAGTGGAGCTAGTCTAGGAAGAACCTGTAGCCATGTTGAAATGCACTCAGGGCAGTGACTCCAAGTATTGATAGCCTACAAGCACAATTCTGTTGCCATATACCCAACACTCCACGGAAGGAACATATCACATTTCCATTCTTAGCCTTAGGAAAGTCATGTATTTTCAATCTCAGATACAATGTTTTTTTTTTTTTTCAAACCCTTAAAATAATTGGATACTACCTAACATGAATGTCTCTCAACAGAAATTCTTTATAAGAAATATGAGCTAGAAAATCAACAAGTAGCACAAACTGTAACGCTGTAACATGGTAGAAAGTCAAAGCTTTGTCAAGATCAGACCCACTTAAGAACAGGGTGGCACAAAGACACCTCCATCAGGACCACATACCCTTTCTGGCCCAAGTGCGTGACTTTCAGGTCAGGCCCATACTTATTCTTGATCCACTTAATTCCCTGTTGCTGAGGGTCTATCATCAAGGGCCAGCGCTCGCAGTGTGTTAGAATGGTGGCATTTTCAGTTGACATCCTGTCATTGGGCAGTCCTTCGTTATTCCAGGTGGCAATTGTAGCATCATCTATCAACGTGGCAATCAAATCCAGGCCTTCTGTTATCGGAATGGAAACCTTTGAAATCAAAGTTGAATGGGATCAACTAGCAGCATGGCAGAGGAGAAAGGCTGATTGTGGCAGACAAGAAAATGAGCCCAAAGCCAAGAGAAAATGAAGCCAAGGGAACACATATGAATTCTCTGCAGACTCCTCAGGGCCAAATGCATCTTGAATTGTGAAATAATGAACACAGACCTTTCAGAATCCTGTCCGCTGTGGACTCAGGATCTAGTTTATTAGCTGCGACCACCTCGGGTCTCTTTCTGGGGTGGGCTAGTGAAGTCTGTCATCTTCACCCAAATGAATAAGACATTTCAGGGACAAAGCCCTGTGCGTCCCATCTCAGCTCTGAACCTCTGCACAGTTCTGGAACTTCTCTGACAGTTCTCCCCAGATTTCCTTAAGACTCTTAGCCTTACAACCCCATCTACTTGTTTTAACCAAAACCTGGATTCACCCTAGCTCAGCAGCTCTCGAATCCAGGCTGTCTATTGCAGTTATATGGGAAGGCCAACAAATCTCTCAACAGGCTCTCCCTCTTTAGCCTCAGTGATTCAGCTTCAATTACTATTCACAGATTTAAGCAGTTTTCTCCAATGTAGTTTTATCCACCATGAGTGTGGGTCAGAGGATCATGACCCAGGAGTTAACTTCATTTAAGGGTTTTCTTAATAAAAATTAAGTAGAGACACTTCATTTTCTGCATACTTCCATCACTGAAAAAGGAATGTGGGAAGGAGTGGTCACCTTTCTTCTCTGTAGGGGGCCCCAACCACTACCCTTCCATCCTCTGCTTAAACGTCAGCTCTGAGGCTAAAACGGTCCAGCTGTGCAATCCTCCATGTATCTCTTTGCCTTATTCATGACTTCCTTCTGGTCCTCTTCTGTTGACAGAGGTTTCTGTCCTTCCCAGTCCCACAGCCATTCAGTCCCAAAGAAACACACAGAGGCTTACATTAATTATAAACAGGTTGGCCTATTAGCTCAGGCTTTTTATTAACTCTTACATCCTTCATTAACCCATAATTTTTGTCTGTGTTAGCCACATGGCTTGGTACCTTTTATCAGTGAGGCATTCTCATCTTACTTCTTCTGTGTCTGGGTTACAACTACAGACTGTGCCTTTCATCTCCCAGAATTCTCCTGTTCTTGTCACCTGGCCTATACTTCCTGCCTGGCTACTGGCCAATCAGCATTTTATTAAACCAGTACAAACGACAAATCTTTACAGGATACAAGACCATTGTCTCATAGCATTCTCACAACTCTCTTTTGTGCTTTCTTTTTTTTTCAAAACACGAACTGTGAATCTGTTTCTTTTAAGGAGGGGGTGTAGGTTTAGTTTGCTAGGCTACTTCCTGCCAATTAGGGTTGCTGGTAATCTTATGGGGACCTAAAGAAAATTTAGGATTATGGTCAAGTTCTGAACTGAAATATTCTATGAGACTTGATCATCTCAGCCAGCAGTCTTGAGGCTGTTCTGGATGTAGAACTCAGAGGAAACTCCATCAGAGGTCCTCTGAAATGTTGGATCATCTGGACCATCCTTTCCTATTGGAGATTTCTCAGGGGTTTTTTCTTAGCCAAACCTGATTTTTCTTAAGCCAGAACAAACTCATAGCCTCTCATTTCCTGTGGAAACAAAAGCTAAACTTCTTCTTCAAAGTAACATATCTTTTGACTTAAATTTTGAAGTCAAGGGCATTTTCAAAATATATGTTGGATTAATCAGCAGCATTTATAATAAAATGTCTTTTAGCAGCTGTTGTTCCTTCGTCAGCCATCAAACAATTTAAAGACATCACAATAACATACACCAGATTCTCTGTATATTTTTCATCTTTACATGACTTTATTTTAAACTCTATTTCTTTTATTTTTATTTTTAATTTCTGAGACAGGGTTTCTTTTTGTATCTTTGGTTGTCCTGGAACTCACTCTGTAGACCAGGCTGTCCTTGAACTCACAGATATCTGGCTGGCTCTGCCTCACAAGTGCTGGGATTAAAGGGGTGTGTCACTACACCCAACTACTCTTTTCAACTTTTCAAGTTTGCTATTAACTCTCAAACGCATGCATAGAAGGAATAAACTCTCCACCCATGCTAGCTGGCATTCTAGGGGAGGCACATGAGCACAGGAAGCTGATAGGTATCCTCCTCCCAAGCTTTTTCTACACGTACCTCTGCATGCATGATGTCATCACATTTCAGTGCAGGACTGAAGTTACTGCCCTAGACCTTAGAATACATAGAACTGGTTCACCACTCATCTGAAAGTTCAGACCCAACCCTCTGACCTGTACCACTCTTCCCTTCCATACACTTTAGCAACCTTAGGACATCCAGCCATTACCCTACTAGGTTTTCTTTTTCACCATATAGTCCAATAGCAATAAGTATTCACAATATCATGGAGCCATCCCCACTTCCATCTGCAGAGCATTCTCATCTTCCCAAGCTGAACCTCATTCTATTCAGAAATCCCATCCTCTTTACCCCAGTTCCAGCATTTACTACTTTTGCCTGTCATTATGTTTTTTTTTTTTTTTGTTTTTTTTTTTGTTTTTTTTGTTTTTTTTTTTGTTTTTTTTGGTTTTTCGAGACAGGGTTTCTCTGTGGTTTTGGAGCCTATCCTGGAACTAGCTCTTGTAGACCAGGCTGGTCTCGAACTCACAGAGATCCGCCTGCCTCTGCCTCCCAAGTGCTGGGATTAAAGGCGTGCGCCACCACCGCCCGGCTTGCCTGTCATTATGAATCTGACTTCTCTGTCTTGTGCAAGTGGATTCATATAGTATCTGTTCTCATGCCTAGCTCTTTTCAGTCAGAATCTTGGCTGCCAGGCTTATCCATGCTGAATCACAAATCAGATTTCCTGTTTTATGTTGAGTCATAATCTATTGTATCATGGAAAAAAAAACCCTACCTACCTGTCTCTGAACACCAGGGCTGCTTCCTCTCCTTGGCTAGCATCAGCAATGAGCATGCAAACATCGGCCTGAGTCTTTGCTTTTATGTCTTTGGGGTATATATTCATGAGTATGGCTATAAAGTCACAGCTGTAACTATATACTTCATTTTGAGGTACATTACTATATTTTATCTACTTTCCGCAAAACTAAGGTTTCTAGCCAGTCTAAAATATAGTGCTCATACTTTAATTTCCTTCTGCCATTCCCATGGATTCCCTGCCTCCTTCAGTTCTGGCTCTCTGCCTGAAAACTTTGTGCCTGGCTGGATTCAGTGTCCCCTATCTTTTCAAGTCATTCCTGGACTTTGAGTATTGCTGATGCAAGCTTCATCACAGTGATTATTGTCATGATAAATAAAGACTTCTGTTCCCTTGAAGACTTCCTATGTCAGGTTAAAATTCAAACCACTCTCCCTGGTGGAAGATGGAGGTGGGAGGGGGGATGGTGTAGAGATGTTGTTATGGTTTTGGTTATGGTCCCTTTAAGAGACAAGCCACGCCCATTCCCTCCCCCATCCGCTGAGGCAGGCTGATCTTCAGCTTCTGGCCTGAGCTCACTCTTTTCCATCTTCCTCTAGGAGAGGCAGCTTCGCTTCTGCCTCTCTCCCCACTTCTCCGCTTCCCCCCTTCTGTCTCTTTTTCCTCTTCTCTCTCTCTCTCTCTCTCTCTCTCTCTCTCTCTCTCTGCCCTCCCTTCCCCCTCCCCCTCCATAACCACCTGAATAAATATTCAACCTCAGTCTGCAAGTTATGTCTATCCATGTCTCTGTCTTTTGCCCGCCCACCATGTGTCTCCCTGCCTGGGACCAGCCACTGCTTAGGGACCGGCAGCCATCTCTGCCTGGGACTGGCTGCTCCCAGGGCCCGCTGTCTGCCACCACATGGCCCACTACCACCATTTGGGACCTACAGCATTTCTGCTGCATACTGTCACCAGGGACCTTGCAGCATTTTTTAAAAAAATTATAAAAGATGTTAAAACATGTGCTCTTGTGAGTTTCTACCAATCCTCTCCACTCTGCTCTACAATGTCATTCATATAACAAAATTAATGGGAGGTGGGGTGGGAGACACATCACACTCCCATACCAGAATGATGCATCTATGTTTCCCTTTAACGTCTAAAATTTAAATCCTTAAACGACCTGTAACACTTCTGGGTTTACTTCCTAGCACTGCAAAATAAGCAAGAACCATGCTAAAGGAGAAAGGCATGCTGGAAGATGGGGTTGTTATCTTATCTAGTATCCGGGATGACCTTAACTGAACAAAGAGTTGTTGGGAGGGAGACAGAGGAGGGAAGGCCTGAGGCTGAAACACCTGAGAGGTCAAGAGGTGGCTACAGTGATCAAAGCAGAAGAGGAAGAAAATCAAAGTGGGATCAAGTAAGACAATAGACAGCCCTGTGAGGCTTTGAAGCCTGCTAGAATTGTAGAATATCTGGAGTGCAATGGATTCAGGGGATTTAAGAAGAAAATAGACTTTCAGTTTTGAAAGTCAAGACTGGGTATGTTCAGAGGCAATTTAAGGGACAAACAACATATTAAAGACTTGGGGGAAGATATTTGGTGGCTCTTATAACAATTTAAGAGAATACGATGGCTGAAAGCACCCCGATTCTCAGAATATTGTGAATGACTGCTCCCTGACTTGAACTGTTACTATATCCTCCTCTACCTGAGGACAGCAATAAGGACTGAAATGAATGTGGCAAGGCAGACAATGATTACAACCACCCTTATGCTTGGGCCTTTGCATACACAAGGGTTAACTCTGGCTATGGCCCTCCAAGGGCAAACAATGCCTCAGTTATTGGCATCCAACAAGGAAAAAAGGAATGAAGAATGACAAATATCTCAACTTTATGTTAAAAGGCTTTTTTTGTTTTGTTTTGTTTTTTTGTTTGTTTGTTTGTTTTGGTTTTTCGAGACAAGGTTTCTCTGTAGCTTTGGTGCCTGTCCCGGAACTAGCTCTTGTAGACCAGGCTGGCCTCAAACTCCCAGAGATCTGCCTGCCTCTGCCTTCCAAGTGCTGGGATTAAAGGCGTGCGCCACCACTGCCTGGCCTATGTTAAAAGTTTGTTGTTGATGCTTTGAAAAGAGCAAAAGAGCTGTTTCCTCTTGCCTTTATTGTACATTATATGGATGATATTTTGCTTTCTACAAAATAATAATAATAATAATGATAAGCTAAAGAATTTGTTTTAAACATAAAAATTGGATTAACTTTAAATTTGTATGCCTTACTTAAAAATTAACTTTTTTGTTTAATACTTTAGCATTGGCTTTTGCTATTTTATACCCCTGTGAAAAGGTTAAAAACTGACAATACTCCTGCATATACTGCCAAATCTTTTCATGAATTTTGGCGACAGTATGCTATAACCCACATCACAAGCATTCCATATAATAGCCCTCAGGGTCCATCTGTTAGCATCCAGGCACCTTGGCCCTGCCCCTTGGGAACCTGGCACAGTTCTTCAGGCCCTGTGCCTTGCATCACACTTGCCAGCATGGCCAACAGTAACCTGTTCCTTTAAGAGACAAGCCTCACCTACTCCTGCTCTCTTCTGGCCATTCTTCTGAAGAGGCAAGCAGGTCTTTGCCTCTCTCGCGCTCATCTTTCTGTCCTGTGTTGTCATCCCTGTCACCTCCCCTTGTCACCCTCCCCCTCTCCCTTTTCCCCATGGAACAAGCTAACTGTCCTGCATGGTAAATCATAGCACAATCTTTTAAGAGCTAATGAACAACTTAAACATAATTTACAAATAAAGAAAGGTGAGTGAGGTAGTATGAATACTCTGCACAATATTATATCTTCTATTTTACATAACATTTGGGCAAGGATAAAGAACATTTTAAGATCCCTCTGAAAAAATTCAGGGTCACCGTTCTTTGTAGAGATGTCATGTCTGGCCAATTGAGTGGCCCAGCTCCAGTAAGCCACTGGAGATGGGGATGTGTGTGTTTTGTCCTCACGGAAGCTAGGATACCTGAAAGACTGATGCAATCTGTGGAAGAGATACAAAGAAGTTCCAAAGTGGCTACAGAGGCTCCATCTGAAGAAATAAAAGGGTATGGAAAAACAGAATCATCAAACCAAAAGAAAAGAACCTCTCTATCAAAATTGACTCAGGACTTAGTGTCTGAAGGAATAACACTGATGAAGTCTAAGGGGAAGCATGTGCCTGCAGAATTGCTGGTTTTGCTGTGTTTCTCTGTTGCAGGCATCTGCTCCTGCTAAGCCATACTGAGCTATGGACCTGGTCCTCCTGTGCGTCACTGTGTTAACTGGGAAGAAAATAGCATTCCTGTTTATGTCAATGACTCAGATATTGGGTGCCCCCACTGCTAATCATATTGTTCCCACAAAATGGTTATTACATGACAATTTAAATATTGATAGCCCAGGCTTACACAGCAACAAAACACCCTTTTTTTTTTTTGGACTTTGTCCTGGAACTCACTCTGTAGGACAGGCTGGCCTTGAATTCACAAAGATCCACCTACTGCTTCCTGAGTTCTGGGATTAAAGGCATGTACCAGTACCGCCTGGCACATGACAAAATACTAACTAGTCAATATTCAAAGTTAGATAAATTACCTTCCTCCAAAGTTCTATTTCAGAATTCATTGTTATGGTTATTCCCACAGAGTTAAAAACAGATAACAGTCCAGCTTTTACTAGTAGAAATTTTAAGAAATGCTGGTAACAATGACAAACTCAACACATCACTGGAATTCCACAATCCACAGGATCAAACATTTGTAGAACATACCCAGTCCACCCTTAAGAAACAACCTTTAGGAAATAAAAACGGGGAATACTTGCTGAGATTACCTTACTAACTTTAATTTTTTTTTTTTAATTTGCCCCACTGGGAACCTATTACTTGAGCTTCCTGGCATCTTCAGGATGCTCAACCTATATGCAGCCACTGCCCTGTCCCATATGGTATAAAAACTTAGATCACTGGGTACCAGAATAAGACGTTTCCTAAGTAGTTGTCTGAAATTTCCAGACAAGGACTAGAAGAGGGGTTTCTGATGCCTTGTGGGGCATGGATCTTTGTTCCTGATTTTACAGCATGCTTGCGTCTAGATTTGTACTTATGCCTGTTCATGCTTATCTTAGGATGCCAATGGCTCCAAACAAGAATGAATATCCTAAAATTTAGAAAATAAAAAGGGGGAAATATTGAAACATGGTCAGAAGAATGGTTCGTGGTGAACAATGCCTTGGGGAGCTGTGAGAGGCAGAGGGCCTTTTACTTCAGGTGCATCTTGTTCCCTGGACTGTTCTTGGGCGTGATTTCATGCCGCCTATCTATGACAAATATTTACATTCAATTTATAAGACATGTTTACTCTTGTTGGATGTCAGAATATAGCAACAGAACCCAATCTGGTCAGGGTGCCCTGGATATGGCCTTTTCCTTGCTTTCATGCGTTTCCAGATAGAATCCATACTATGTTCCAGGTGATTGTGTTTAAACTGGTCTTTCCTGAGAAAGTTCTGGGAATGGCTGCTGATGTGGGATTTCCCTCTGTATGTTGTGAATATGTTTTATTACCATCAATTAATAAAGAAGTTCCTTTGGCCTATGGGCAGGGCAGAATATAGCAAGGTGAAAAATCCCAGAAAAGAAAGAGAAGGAAAGAAGGTGGACTCAGGAAGATGCCGTGTAGCTGCCACAGTAGAAGGATGTCAGAACCTTACCAGTAAGCCACAGTCTTGTGGAGATATACAGACTAACAGAAATGGGTTACTTTAAGATGTAAGATTTAGTTCATAAGAAGCCTGAGTTAGTAGACAGCACTGGAATTAATAATTAATATAGATTTTTGTGTGATTATTTGGGTCTGGGCAGCCAAAGTGCAGTCTCTGTTTACAAATGGTGCTCACTGTCTGGCATGAATCCATGTAAGACCTAAAAAAGCTTAAAGGAAAAAAAAAAAGAGGGCTTCTATACCTACAAAAATGGAGTTTCTTGGTAGCCATATATTTTCGGATAGACTCTGCTGGTGGTGATCAGAGGCATGGCTCAGTGCAGTTCCTTTAAGAGAAGGCTTCCTGACTCAGCATTGGCAGCAAAAACTGTGGCTCCTTTAAGAAACAGCTTCATAGTTCATGTTGGTGGCACAAATGGCTCTGCCTCTTTGGGGAGGTCCTGTTATGGGGCCCTTGAATGGGGTTTGTGGGCAGTGTGCTGCAAGTTACTCGGTGGCAGCATGGGCCAACTGCTTTCCAGAGTTATGGTGGTGAGCACGGCTCCCAGAACTGAAGGTAAACAGACCTCTGCCCTGTTGGAAGCTGAGAAGGGTGGAATCAGCAGCCAAAGTGGCTGCTCTGGTCCTAGCCATGCCTGCCTCACAGTGTACAACAGCTATTGAAAGAGGAGTACAGACACACAATAAAGAGATTCAGACAGAAATAAACCTCTGAACAAGTCATAGTGTGTTTAAAAATGGGTATAGGCAGTTATAGAAAGATATAGTTTTAAAAAAATAAAACAAAGTTGGTATGGGAGAATTGTCTGTATTCTGTCAGTCATGTTTTAAATAAATGCTGATTGGCCAGGCAGGAAGTATAGGTGGGTCAACCACACAGGAAGTAGAGGCAGAGAAAAGAGAACAGGAGAATTCTGGGAAGCAGGAAGCTCCCTTTCCACACTCCTGCCAGATCACCAAAGAAGCAGGATGTGACCTACTCCTCTGAGAAAGGTACTGAGCCATGTGACTAACATAGATAAGAAGAATGGGTTAATATAAGCTACAAGAGTTAATAAGTACCCTGAGCTAATGGGTCAATCAGTTATAACCTAATGTAGACTCTCTGCATGATTTTCTTTGGGGCTTGCTGTCTGTGGGGTACCGGGCAGGACAGAAACCCCAACAAGCAGGCCCTCATGTTACACAAAGTCTTTAAAGAGGCAGTAAAAGTAATATTAAAAAGCCACATAAAGATGGAAAATACACAGGGAGTTTGGATTATGCACACTACTGTGTTTTATTTGAGCTTTTGACTGTTAATGAGTTATCTGCAGAGAGACATTATGTGAGTGCTGCTAAGTTAAACATATATATAATTTTAAAGGTATCTTGACTTCAAAATTTGAGTCTAGGGATATGTTACTTTGGAAAAGAGTTTCTGATTTTGCTTCCACAAAAGACGAGAACCTATGAATTCCTTCCAAGTTAATATGATTTGATAGAACAGCCCCAAGTAAGGGTCTCTGTGGACCCTAAAAATACTTTGTCCAACAAACAGTAGGAAGCAGTTTGGAGAAAACTACAAATTCCTAAAATAATTGTCTATAAATGTTTATTTTCATTTTAAAAGTGTTGGTCACACTCAATTTCTAAAAAAAAAAACTGAGGATATGCTATAGAGATGAATACTTTACATTGGTATAAATCTTGGTCTATAGATACAGATTTAAGGTCAATTTTGTTACACTATGTATATGTATATTTCTACTCTTGTTTAAGGTATTATGTTTATACAGTTCATTTAAAAATGTAATGTAGGGCTGGAGAGATGGCTCAGTGGTTAAGAGCATTGCCTGTTCTTCCAAAGGTCCTGAGTTCAAATCCCAGCAACCACATGGTGGCTCACAACCATCTGTAATGGGGTCTGATGCCCTCTTCTGGCCTGCAGACAGAATATTGTATACATAATAAATAAATATTAAAAAAAAATAAAAAAAATAAAAATGTAATGTATCATTAAAATTATGGATTAGTAGATAATCATCTATAATAGTTAGGTTTTTGTGCTGTAGATGTTAAATAACTCTTTGCTTGATTTTGAACACTAATCTAGTCCCATTTACTGTGTCCCCTGCAGAAGGACTTTGTTGTAATTATGTAGTTTTAGAATATATTTTAATGTCTTGAAGGACAAAGGTCTGTTATAGTTCTATTTTAAAATTATTTTGGCTGTTTTAAAAACATATCCTGTGCTGGGTGGTGGCAGGGCACGCCTTTAATCCTAGTACTTAGGAGGCAGAAGCAGGTGGATCTCTGTGAGTTCCAGGCCAGTCTGGTCTACCAAATGAGTTCTAGGATAGCCAAGACTACACAGAGAAACCCTCGAAAAAAAAAACAAAACCAAAACCAACCAACCAAATAATCTTCAGGCAAGCTTTATTTATTAAAACACAAATAATATGATACTATAGTATCTAGATTATATATTAAAATAGTATGTATCATTCAGACTATGTATATTTCTGAAAACATGAAAGACAACCAACTCTCAATGTTCAGAGAAGAGTCTTTTCCAAAGTTACCTTAATAATGTCTAGGTCATCAATAAAAATTCATTTTTTCCTAGTAGTTCCTGTATTTCTCCTTAGTATAGAGGAGTGCTGTGTATCTCCTGCCTGTCTTTGGGTGCTCTAGACATTCTGCTGGACACAAACCAGTTATCAAGTGAGTGTGACTTGTGGCAATCATGACACTATAATCCAAGCATGTCCTTTATCAATGACCTAGGCATTATTAAGGTAAATTTGGAAAATGCTTTGCTCTGAACATTGAGAGTCACATTCTTCCTTTAGTTTAACTATTACCAGACATGAGTGGGAGAAGAGGCCACTCCATTGAGTGTCTGCCTCTGCTTGCACAGTGATGCACTGTGACTTATAAAACACCAAAGATACCAAGTTATGATGACTGAAAACAGCATGGGGTTTTTTGGGGAGAATCTCAGGGTCACAAATAAATATGTCCTCTGTGGAAATTAATACAGGTGTAGTAAATATCACCAGGAAATTGTCATTTTGCTTCGGTCATATATTTGAGATGTTAATTCGGACAAGTCAATCAATTTTAGAATTTTTATGATCTGTTAAGAACAGTTCACATTTCATGGAATCCCAGATTTAGTATTAAATGGGAAAAATACAACTCAACTAACTTGGAAGTTTATAGAACCATAAATGACATCAGATTAAAGACTATTTAAACCTAATGTGGAAAGGGCAAGTTTCTAGTGTAGAAAGCATAAAATGTTTTGGCACCGTAAGTCCATACTCTCAGCACAAGCCCAAAGTGAACAGTTCTACCAGGAAGCCAGTGCCCAGTGCTTTGGTGTCAGAGCTGAATTTCCTCATCATTTTGAAAATAGAAGTTCTTTACTAATAACTACAAGTGCAGAGAGAACCATTGAGGAGAGGGTGCCTGTCAGCCTGCAGTAGTTACAGAATGACTTGGACAAATACAGGGAGACTCTAGCATAGAGAAGACAAGACAAAAAAAAAAAAAATAAAAAGAAAAGAGAGGGACAGACAACCAGATAACGGACACTTTAGAAACTCACAATGCCCTAAAAATTGGACAAAGTCAGATTGTTGGTGATATTTAAAGACCAACCTAGAAATTTAGAGAATAACACACATAGTCTCATGTAAGAAGTATCTTCAATTTAAAGCAAGTTATGAGATTATAGGTGTGCGACATAATTTAGTTTCAGTGGGAATTTTTGTGCACCTTTAACGATGAGCTTTCCCTGAAACACTGATTTCATTGAAATTGCAGAGTTTCCCTTGGCCTGTACTTAAGTTGTGGAAACAACCACTGTGGAAGCTGAGGTGTAACTGCCTGGTGGGGAACACTAATGCACAGAGGGCTGAGGATGTCTTGACACCCCAGAAAAGGGTGAGTAAGTAAACAGGGAGGCCATTCCATCAATCACAACAGCAGTGCCACAAGAAGACCGTGGTCTCAACGTCAGATGGACTGACTTCCTGCTCAAATGGGAGTCATTTAAAATCCCTGCTTCTCTGTTTTCTCAGCCACACACAGGAGATCTTAAACCACAGGATTTCAAATATTTCAGCTCTTTGATTTTATGTCACCTATGGATTTCAGCATTCAAATTTATGGTGAGCTTTTAAAAAAATGTCATTTTACAAAATACTGTACGTTAATTTGAAATAAATCTTGAAAAATCTTTAATAAATATCAATATTAGTAAGAAAACAAAACACTTCATGCTACTCAATACTTTAACAATCTGGTTTTGTTTCCAATTGTCTTGCGAAATATACCCTCAAACCGCGGAGTCTAAACACTTTCACCTCCAGGAACAAATCACCATTAAAATGAGATAAACAAACAAGATGTTAAAGACATCATTACAAAGCTACAAAGGTAGCTGGCACACACAGGCCACTGATGTCATTTATTTACAACATTTTCCCCATCATGTCGACAGAGCGAAGGATGACCTCACCTGCTGAAGAAAGGGAACCCACTTGCAGTCCACCAGTTCCCGGCGATACTGTCTTGTGAAGGACCCGACGTAAGACACAAATGCCGCCGTCAGCAGCATATCTCCACACAGTGTCTTCTCTTGAGTTTCGAAGGACTTAATGGACTGACCCCATCGAATCTTCTCTGACTGAAGGATAAAATTACCCATGTGTAATTACAGGGTGAGCATCAACTCGGCAAGTGCCTAATGCAGTTACCTGACAAGACAGTTCAAGGCTGTGACCTCCGTACCAGCTCCGGGAGAACGGAGCAGAACTGGGTGGAGTGGCTGCTATAACCTTTCGCATGTCTGAAACCCATCATCACCACACAATTCTCCCACTCTCTCCAGCCAAGTTCAGCACCATGTGACATGAGCTCGGTCACATCTTGTTTTCTCTGCTGCACTAACTCTTTAATCGTGATTGGGGTCCTTCTTAATGGGTCAATCAACTGCTGGCCTGTTCCTCTGGGAGAACAGGCCTAAGACTTGCTGCTACAAGTAAATGCTGTTAGGATTTATTTTTTAAATAAAGACATCTCACTCTATAATCCTGGCTGGCTTCCAGTTTCTATGCTTCTGCCTCAGTCTCTCAAGTGCTAGCTGTGCTAGCACCATGCTCAACTGTTAAAATCCTGTTAGCAGCCTGGCTGGTCTCTATATTTACTGCCCCCCCCTTTTTTTGGCAATAACACCTTACCGCTTTAACCAAGGTTTTTTGGTTTTTTTTTTTTTTTCTTAATATACTGGCTATGGGCTGACAGACAAAGAAAACTGTCAAACATTATTCATGTTAATTAAAACATAAAGCTTAAAAGCCATTTATTTTGAATTCTGTTAATTAAAGGATGATTCCAGTAGTAACCAAATTCAGGCCATTTTTCTAATATAATCATTAAATCAGCGGCGGGAGCTCTGAGCCATTGTAACTGATGGGAAGCCGGGTCTAGCCAACTTCAATGACAATACGCTAGAAACCGTTTTGACATCCTTCTATCTAGTGGGCTGGTCATTTAAATCTGATTTACAGGTTAAGTATGTCGAGCCCTTTATATTGGATTTGTATAAAACTGCAATAAATATGTATGGATTGCCTGAACCGCAAGATACTCCACTAATTTACTTCATTTTGAGGCATGTGGAAAATTAACATTCTAAGAACGTGAACATGAATAGGAGCTAAAGTAATCAACAATTTCATACTATATGGAAAGAGAATCCTAGGAGTTTCCTCTTCCCTCTAGGAAAAAAAAAAAAAAAAAAAAAAAACAAAGCCACAGGAAACATGACTGACACATGACACAGAAAACTAGAACCATAATAGTCCCGGCCGGATGGAGGGTCCCTGGAGCTGTTCTGCTCTACATCACCATTCCAGCTGCAGTGCACAGACAGGAGGTCCAGCTCTCTAGTCCTCTTTCCAGAATTCCTTACTTTCACTGGGCGGGTGGCGCACGCCTTTAATCCCAGCACTCGGGAGGCAGAGGCAGGCGGATCTCTGTGAGTTTGAGGCCAGCCTGATCTACAGAGCTAGTGCCAGGATAGGCTCCAGAGCTACAGAGAAACCCTGTCTCGAAAAACAAAACAGAACAAAAAGAACTAGAATTCCTTTTATTCCTTCCTCAGCCACAAACAATCCATGCTCAGTGGGACTCTCACCCACCTGCCTCCATCTTTGTAGTCTCTGCTTTGTAAGTGTTAGTAAAGTGTGCCCACTTCATTCTCCAAAACACCTCTGGACTTGAGATTACTAAACACAGACTTATTGGCTGTTGAGATCGTCAATAATTTCATTTCAGCACCCCAGCCGCATAAATCATTACTGACACTGGCTAACAAGGGTTTAAGAGTTGGAACATGTCACGTAATAAATTTCTGGACAGTTAAAAATCACTATAATTTTATTCTAATGCATTATAGATTGCCTGTAATGTCATCCCGGCTGGGGTGACCCATCTCTAATTTTGAACAGCTGTTCAGCTGGGGAGTTAGTTAATGATTAAATATAAATTGCCTGATTTATTAGTCTGAACGGCCGAGCTTCCAGGTCAATGCTATATAGACAAAATCATCAGTCTTGATGCTTTTCAGAAGTTAACTGTCTCCTGTTCTAGTCAGAAAGAATTTATCCTCAACGGAAAAGATCTGACATGTTCAATTAATCCTTCAAAAATATTTTTTTTTCCTATTTAACAACACACAAGCTTCGCCCCCCACCCCTTTATTGTCCGAAACAGCGTGAGTCCAGGCTTTGGGGCTATCCCTGCACAGTAAAGATAGTGGGAAAGTCCTGCTTCCACCACGCTAGAATCTCTATGGTAGAATCAGAAGCAGTCTGATTACATGACATTTTTTCTAGTGTCCCTCACAAATGGGAAACACTGTAGCTACTTAAGTCTTCCTTCATGAAGTGGAAGCAGCTATAAGAACTAAAAATCCCAATTTCTCAAGCGATATGAGAAGAACGGGTCTTCAAAGAACACTTTTTTTTTTTTTTAAGCAAAAGAGACTCTGACAACTTATTCATTCAACAAATATCTACTAATGACATTGGCTCTGGGTACTAGTCTCTCTGCCGGGACCAAATGGTTCAAAATACGTAAGGCTCCTTTCTGCTGCTTAAAAGTTTGTTTTATATTTGGCATAAAAGAAACACACCAAAAGTATGCACCCCTTCTCCAACAAGACTCTGGAACATTGTGGAAGATGGGGCAGAGAGACTGTAAGAGCCAGATGTTAGAGAGGACCCAGGCCAGACATGACCAGATGCTTGTACTTTGGAACTCACAGGAGCTGTGGTTGCCAATAGGAGCCTGTACAAGACCCAGCCAATCAGAGTTGCAGCACGGACAGAGGAAGGACTCGCTAGATTCCGCCCCATCTGAAGAGTTTTTGGCAGGTGAGCTACTGAGAGAGAAGAGGCAGCTTTCTTCATTAGCATGGTTCACGGTAGGCTGCTCATGGTCCACTGAATGGCCCTACACCTGTGCACGTATGGGTAGTTCCAATTAGACTTGTGGATAATAAAACAAAAAGAAGAGGAAGAGGAAGAACACAAGCAATTGGGAGGGTATGGAAAAAGGTCTTGGAGGAGTTGGAGTATATGTGACCTAAATACATTGCCATTCATATATGAGGTTGCCAAAATTAAAAAAAAAAATGTACCTACGCATGTATAGACATACATACCATGGGACACTATGAGAAAGTGCAATACAGAGAAAGCAGAAAGTACCATAGAGTGGGGTGTGTGTGTATGTGTGTGTGAGCTTGAGTAGGGAAAGCTAAGTATACTGTTATATCAAGGTTTGAGCCCTACATGCTGAAGAGATCTTTTGACAAAGAATTAAGGGGGTCAGCCACCTGTTAGATGGAACCAGGCAGGTCGTGTGAAGGAAAAGTCCGAAAGCCACAGGACGACAGTGAGGAGGACCAAGAAGGCAATGGAAATGGCAGCAAGGGATGTAGAGGCATCCAGGGAGACAAATCACTTAAGCTTTTGGGTGGTCCTTCGGGCAAGGTGGTTAGCTATTGGAGTGCTGGGGTAAAGTGTTAGCATGGGCTGACCGAGCCGTCAAATCACTTAAGCTTTTGGGTGGTCCTTCGGGCAGGGTGGTTAGCTATTGGAGTGCTGGGGTAAAGTGTTAACATGGGCTGACCGAGCCGTCAAACTGCCTCCCGACTGCCAAGGAGAGAAACAGATCTCAGGGATTCAAGCATAGTCCAGGGAGACGCTGGTGATGTGGGGCAGCAGGAGGGTGAGAGACACCGTGACAGTGAAGGGGCTTTCAAGGTAGAAGCACCGATTATATAATCAGTGGACTGTTTGTGAGATGCTTCAAAGAGCCCATCTACAACTTAAAGCCTTTGGCCAGAAGCGGAGAGGAGAGGCTGGGACTGAGAGTGGAGGCAGTTGGGCCCTGTGCTTGTTCGCTGTAACACGGGCTCCAGAGGCTCACTCATGGGCTACAGTTGCAACAAGCTGAAATTGGATTTTAGAAAACAGTCTAAACCTGGTGTGGTGGCTCATGCTTGTACTATCAGTACTTCGGAAGCTGATGCAGAAGCCAGCCTCAGTTACACTGTGAGTGTCAGCCTGGCGTTGGCTACAGAGATAGGCATACTCAAAAGCAAATGTGGGGAAGGGGGACGGGGGAGCAGAGTCCTAAGAAATCAGGACACTATGTACTCCCCTTTCTCACACCTCCCTTTACATGCTAAGAGAATCTGGTTTTGAATAAGATGACCAAGTGTCCAACCCCTCACCACGCAGACTGTGGTTGGGTGAGCCAATAATAATCCCTAACTTTCTAGCTGGTTTTGCAGGCAGGAGGGATCATGTTAGTTCTGTAAAGACATTTAACTGGGAGTCTGCTGGACCACCATCCAGGAACCAGGTATTTTATGAAAGAGGAAATCCCAGAGGGCCAATACCCTCCTGAAACTATAGAGCCTATCCTGGGGAAGTGTGCAAGGCAACAGACCGTACACTGGAGCAGCTGTCTTGGGGCAGGAGGCAAAAAGCATGAGGGTCACTGCCCATGTACCAGATATGGAGAAGTATGGCAAGAGAGAAGGGGCACCGCACTAATCGCCTTAGTGGGCACAGCATTGTTTACCCTTGGCAATTTAAAATATGTGCGTAAGACAGTATAAACCAGGTTTTCCATCAGCTCCACCTAGGTACACTCCAACGCTACTGCTGTAGACATCCCAGCTAACAGGGCCACGTGATTCTTTCCCTACGCATTTTCAGTTGGCATACTTTCAAGCATTCATATACTAATATTGATTGCTACTATCCCGGGTACATTAGGCAATGTACCTTATGCTTAAACAGCATCATTGAGATATAATTTTTACACCATGAAGTTTACTTTTTAAATTACATAATTGAGTTTTTAGTGTATTTGTACACTTGTATAACCTTCTCAAATATATAAGCTTACATTTTTCTTGCCCATCTCTCTTCCATACCCCCCAACCGTGTCTGTCAGAAATAATTCTCTAAGCCCCAGCAATATATCCTGCCCTTAACAGCCATTTATTCTTTGGGAATTTCTGTGGTGAGCCCACAAATATTTTACAGTAAATGTACAGCTGACAGGGCTATTAGACAAATCCACAGGAATATGATCTGGAGGAGAACCCGTTTTACAGAGCTGCGAGAACACCTGTCTTTTGGATAAGTCACTGTCAATTCTGTAGAATCTTGTGGGATCACGACGTTTCTCGTTTCTCTCTTCTATACTATCCCAGAAGTGTCAACCTGACCTTTCCTGTACGGGCAACTGGATACCTTCCCCTACCCTTATTGACAGGGCTCATTGACGAGAAAGGAGCGCCAAGCAGGAGGCACTGTGCCGAGAGCCCGTATGTCTGCTCTAACAACTCACTAAGGAAGGTGTAATCTACTGGCCCTTTGCTCTAACCTGGCAAACTACTAATATTCTGTATTTACCCTTCACCTTCATTTCAATTAACACAAGATCATAGCCCAGGAAATTAACTCTTTGTACCCTTACCCCTAGAGATATAATGGCTAAAACCAGCCTCAGAGAGAAAAATTCTCACTTGGGTAATGGAAGGCACCCTGCTGGAGTCGAAAGCAAAATCTCCCCAAAAGAGACTCCTTTTAAGCCACCCAGCTAGAAGCTAATGCAAATCAAGCCCCCTAGCCTTCCTCCCAGGCCCGCGGGTTGCTATGGCTACCAACGAAGAAAGCGGAAATGCTCAGAAAGCTAAAATAGAGCTGTAACGTTTACTAATGATAAACTTCTAGTTACACTTAAGAAATGTAGTTAGTGAACGAAACAACTTCTTAGAATTCTCTAGTGATTTCAAGGCTTATCCTTAATTAATCCTCCCGACATCCGCAGGGGAGTTCATAGCCACGCCCCTCTGAGATGCAAAGCGCCTCCTTGCCAGATTCTCCAGTTTTTGTGATCCTGTGAAATGCATGCTTGTTAACTGTCTGTATATAAGCTGGAAACCATGTGGAATGGTAGAACGGCGAGAGAACAGAGAGAACAACGAGAAACATCCAGAGACATTAGAGAGGCCACGAATGAATAAACGGGACATGATTACAGGGTTTATGTGAATTTATTTCGGTTTTACCCTCAGACTCTATTAGTCAGATTTTGGCCTGTTATAGCGATCTTTCTGAACCTGAGAGGTTTAGTGAGTTTATACCCAACATAAGCCTTGATAAATTTCATATTTCTGAGCCTTTGTTTGCTTGTTAGCAAGGTATTCTCAAAGTTTATCAATATTCTAGCATTGCATGGGTGTAGTGCATTTTTGTGTATCTACTGACAGAATTTGAGTGTTCTAATTTGGAATATTGTAAATACACTTTATATACTATACAAATTCCCATTTTAAGAGGCAAGAAAACAAAGTTGAAGAACTTCAAAGATGTGCCTGGAATCATTTAGCATGGCATGAGAGAACAAGGAGAATTGGGTACCAGGAATTCACTGATGTCCGAGGTCATGTTCTTTAACTGTGCATATTCATAAAAGGAACATTTAATGAGAACTACTCAAAGACTTTTATCTAATAGGAAGTCATTCATATTAGTGTGCTAGTCACCCATAAAAAGAGTGAATACCACAAACATAACCAGTTAAGTATGGTCTGCTAGTGGAAGTCAATGGCAGACTACCTAGCAGCTGCCTGAGTCCCGTATTCTGTCTTAGGGAAAAAACCCAAAGAGCGAGAAGAGAAAAAGAAGAAGAAATAAGTAGATAACCCACTAGCCAGCACACTTCATCACCTAAAAGTGGCTACAAAACGGCTAAATCCGGACAAAATTGGTATATTTTACAATTAAAACTTCATTATAAAGAACTTGTAAATAAAGCATGGACAGGAGTTAACCAGAAACAAAGTCCACAAAGTTAGAACAGCCATGCTGAAGCTGTGGAGCTCATGTTGTGTTGTACAGATCATGGGGTGGGGTGGGAGGCATGGAAGAAGATATGAGGCTAATTGCTGTTCAGTTCTAATCCTGTCACAGATCTTTCTTTTCTTTTTTAAAATATTTTTTATGGTTTATTTAAATTTATTTTTTTATGTGCATTGGTGTGAAAGTGTCAGATGCCCTGCAACTGGATCTTCAGACAGTTGTGAGCTGCCATGTGGGTGCTGGGAATTGAACCCAGATCCTCTGGAAGAGCAGTAAGTACTCTTAACCACTGAGCCATCTCTCCAGCCCCAGATCTTTCTTTTCTTTTTTGAAAGAGAAGTATATAAACTCAGTAAACAGTAAATGTGTAAATATCAATGTCTGTTTTTTCTGGCTGGAGGCTATGTAGATTTTACTGAGTTTACTAGCTACATGTTAAAACCAAAAATCAGTCCTGGAGAGATGACTCAGCAGTAAGGGCACTGACTGCTCTTCCAGAGGAACATGGCAGCTCACAACTGTCTGTAACTACAGTTCTAGGGGACCCAACACCCCCACACAGACATGAATGCAGACAAAACACCAAGGCACATAAAATATAAAATAAAATCTTTTAAAAAAATTAACAGATTGGTCATTGCTTGCTTTGTTTTAGATAGAGTCTTTTGTTAGCCACCTGACTTTGAACTTGTTTTGTGGCTGAAGGTAGCCTTGAACTCCCAGACCCAAATGCTGAGATTATAGGTATATTATTATATACCTTCATGCCTGTGTTTATGGTTATTGGCATCTTCTGGTAATTTGGATCTTTTAGTCTAAGTAACGATTAAATATTCTCCAATACTATCAGTTCTATGTTAGTTAGCTGTTGAAAACAAATAATCATAAAATCCAAATTTGCCAGCCTAAATAACTCAGTGGAAAATTTTAAGAAAAGATAACTTGCCTCAAGTTCGTTCACAAGTCTGTTGGCCAGGTCAATCGTCTTATTGGTTTGATTCACCTCTTCCTGGCACCGAACCTTCTCAGCTGTTGCCTTTTCAAACGAAGCTGTAAGCTTGCTCAGATTCTGATCCAGATCCTAAAAAAGGAGTCAAAATTAACTTCAGAGATGTTTTGGTTAAGACAAACATTACAGCCACTGGTAGACACATGTTGCCATGAAATGAACCCCCTGTCTCCATAGTAGTTTTACCACATATATTTTAGGGAAAAAAAGGAGGCTGTGGAGCTGGAGAGATGGCTCAGAGGTTAAGAGCATTGCCTGGTCTTCCAAAGTTCCTGAGTTCAATTCCCAGCAACCACATGGTGGCTCACAACCATCTGTAATGAGGTCTGGTGCACTCTTCTGGCCTTCACGCATAAATGCAGAAAGAATATTGTATACATAATAAATAAATAAATAAATATTAAAAAAGTATGAATTAAAAAAAAAAAAAAGAAAGGACGCTGTGATGATGGCCAAAGTATCAGAGCCACTCCACAAGGTCCAGAAGCTTGCTATATGGATTTCCCGATCTTCCAGTAGTAGCTATATTATTTATTATTTTAGAACAGAGACCATCTCACTTTGTAGCCCAGACAGGACTGGATCTCTCAACAGCCTCCTTCTGCCTCTTAAGTGCTGGGGTTATAGGTGTGTGCCCTGTGCCTGCCTCATTGACAGAGGCACTAACCGTGGAGGTTTATTTACCTATGCTCTTCCGCCTACTGATTCTGCTCATCTCATCCAGAGCTGAGAATGAAGGAAGATGTCAGCTACTGAACCCCTAACACCTCATCAGTCCGGCACAACTCGGATTTTCTCTTTGAGAACTGGGTGTGGAGACTCAGACATAATCTCTTGCCTTATCAAAAAACTTGGATGTTTTGATTTGGAGGGTGGATTTAGAGGGAGATTATCTCCAACTATGGATGCAGAAAAGCAAACTAAAGAGTGTCAGGATCAAAGGCTCATGTAAGGAGAAGCAAGATGAGCCGCCACTAATTCTTGAGAGTTTCTAAATGACATTCTGGAAGTTTCATCATTTCTTGAGAATGAGACTACATTGGCTCTATGTAGACTCTTTTATATCCCTTAACACAGAATATCCCTTAAGACAGAAAGTACCAACTAAGATGTCAGGTGGTTATGAGATACCTCACTGTAGTCAGCTTGCTACTTGTAAGTTCTAAGGGACCTAAGATTCATAACGCTGCTTTTGTTAGTGCATGCAAGGTTCTAAGATTTCTTGCTAATCCAAAAAGAGACATTGGATTCCCTGGAGATGGACTCACAGATGTTTGTGAACTGCCTAAGGTGGACACTGGGAACTGAACTCAGATCCTTTGGAAGAACAAGTTCTTCAAGGACAGCTCTTGTCTGCTCAGCTGTCTTTCCAGACCCTTATTTACTCTTTGGGATAAGGTCTCAATATGTAGCTCTGACTGCCCTGGGACTCACTCTAAAGATCAGGCTGGCCTTGAACTCACAAAGATCTGCCTGCTTCTGCTTCTCAAGATCTAGAAGCTAAATTTTTGTAATAACAAGCTGAAATAGATCTATAATGTTTATTTCCATCTTATTTTCCAGCCGATCACTGCTGTCTCCAATTCTTATAAACTTGACCTTATTCATTCATGTGTGTTTTGTGTTGCAGTAGCAATGCAAATCATGAAATAGCTGCATCATTGACATTATAAGCAGCTACATCGATCCCATCTAAACAACAACAACAGAAAGTTTAGCTTTCTAAAATGTTAAAGCCTGTGTAAGCTGTAACATCAGACATATGGATCCGAGAGTTGATAGACTCATGCCACTTCCTGTTAAACCTTAAACTACTGGGGTTAACTCCATGATTGCTGGGATTGACGAGCAGGTTTCTGATCCATCTGAACATGGGACACACAATCTGTACTTCTAGATCAGTCCCCAGTGACACACGCTACTGCTGATCTGGACCACACTGAGAGGCACCACCCTAAAGGGCCTGGGTCGAAGCTTCCTTTATGGTCATTCTTAAACCTTGTTTAAGATACATGGTAGGTGGCTGAGGTGAAGACTCAGGAGCTAAAGTGCTTGCTATGAAGTGTGAGGACATGAATGCAGATGCCCAAAACCAGGGAAGGTCCAGCGCAGTAGCAATCACTGGTGGTGATCTCACCACTCCCTCATCAAGATGAGAGGCAGCGTTAGACTCTCTGGAAGCTGGTGGGCCATACCACAATCAAGAGCAAGCAAGCTGAAAGTGAGGAATGACACCTGGGATTATCCTCTGACCTCCATACATGCATGCACTCAGGTGTGTGTGTCTGCAGGCGTGCTTGTATGCGTGCATGTCTGTGTGTATGTGTGTGCACATGCGCATATGTGTGTGCGTGTGTGTGTCTGCGTATGCTGGCAGCCCCAAAGATAGGTAGGTACGTAGGTAGATGATAGAGAGATAGATAAAAGATAGGTAAGTAGATAGATGATAGAAAGATGGATAGATAGATAGATAGATAGATAGATAGATAGATAGATGATTTATCTAGGCCTTGGAAAGGAAATCACGCAGCTAAATGAGCATCACACAAGGAGGGAGAATTCCTTATATATAAAGGAGGCTGGCTCTCCTCGCAGAAGGCAGACTGGGCACCAGGTCACACCAATACTCGCTTCCATCCACGTTGAGAGATTGTTGTTTTCATCACAAATGGTAGATGAGGAGCTGCAGGCTGGAGGGCTCCTGTGAGCTGTCAGTGTGGCGGAGCTTCTCTGTGCTACCCTGCCACCCACCTCACTCTCTCCATGTCCACATTTCCTCCTGCTCTCCGCATCTGTCAGCTAGCCGTCATTCCACCTCGACCCTCTGCCACAACCATTTCTGCCCCAGCTGAGGCACCCACCAAGCCCTCTCAGGCTGCCTTTGAACTTGTCTTTCCGCTTTAGATGTCTTCCTTTCCAGCATCCTCTCAGCTGCTGATGGTGTCATTAACCTATTACATTTTTCCCCCAGGCACATCTAGCTCTTTAGCAGTCAGATAAAATTGAACTTCTGCAGCGTGACAGGCTAAGAAGGCCTTTGCTTATCTTTGCAAATGCCTTTCGTCCTTTCCTGCCTTACCCTTTTCTGCTGTCAGCATTCCCGCACAGTCTCTCTGGGGCCCTAATGTATTGTGATTCTTTAAGAGTCCCACTCCTCTGTCCCTATTCCTTCATCTCCGCAGGAACGCCTTTCCTGTCCTCATCCCTGTGACTCCTGAGGAGCTTTCAAAGGGCATGTCAAGTACACCTTTACTAACAGGTCTCCAATTTCCCTGGCTCGTAGTCCTTGGTACCAGAGCTGCATTTGGATGTGCTTAGAATGTCACACCACAAGACTGGTATGTTTATAAAACTAGTAATGGTGATGATGTTCATAGCTATAAACATTCCCCAAGCACTGAGTGTGTAAACTTGACCCCATGCTAAGTCTTAATATACATTACACATTTGAGCCCTGCAATCTGTTTAACAAGATTATTATACAGGTTGAGAGGCCATATAAGACTTAGGGACATCTCAGGTATTTGAATACTTTTAGATTTTGCAGGCTGAACATCCCTAATTTCAAACACTGGATATCCAAAATGCTCCATTTGAGGTATCATGGTTGCACCAAAAAAGTGATGACTTTCAAGCTTTTGGATTTTGAATAAGGGGTTCTCAGTTTGTACACAGTCACAGAAGAGAAAACCTCTGTCATCAGAGGTTAATGAACTTGTATAGGTGGAATTGTAAACAATGGGCCCAACCCAGTAAATCTGACTCTAGGGGGCTTGACTTCAGTTTCTTTGTTCCTTCTACGAGACTGGGAAACCTAGCAGAGGAACAAACAAAGCGAGTGTGAGTCCATCACACAGAACAGAAGCACTAATAGAGTTAGTATGTCGGCAAACGCACTCAGAAACACCCATAGAGTTAGTATGTTGGTGAACACTCAGGAACATCCATAGAGTTAGTATGTCGGTGAATGCACAGGAACATCCATAGAGTTAGTATGTCGGTGAACACACTCAGGAACATCTATAGAGTTAGTATGCTGGTGAACACACAGGAACATCCATAGAGTTAGTATGTTGGCAAACAGACTCAGGGACATCCATAGAGTTGGTATGGTGCCAAAGGCACTCAGGAGAGACCAAGGTCTTTTCTGTTTGCTAAAGCGCAGGTGTGGCAGTGTGTACTGGTGGGAACCTCCTCATGGGAGGTGACACTTACCATAAGCTTCCTCCTGATAGCCTCTAGCTTTTCAGTAGCTGCAGCCAGGTCTAAGTTTGTTTGGGCCAGTGCCTGGCGTTTTGGCTCCACATGGCAGTAAACCTGAAAATGCACATGGGCATGGGGCTCATTCAGAAGGCAATGCAGACGCAAAGAGAACAGTAACCGTCCAGTCCATTCCCCCCCCCCCCCACACACACACAGTAAATCTCCAGGGTGCAGAGCAATGTGCTCTTTGTTTCTTTGCCATTTGCTACCTCAGCAGACACAGTTTTCCACACGCTCTCTGCTTTTCCATTACTTGTTTATTCTGGAATTTAGGGAGATAAGTACTTGCATAAAGTGTTACATAAGCCAAATACCATCAATATACTAAAATCAGTTTGTCCTGCAATGATTGACCCCACTGGAGTTATCTAACCAGGCAGAGGAACGGTCTAGCCTGAGAGTAGAGAGCTGAGGGTAGAGAGTCTCTGGACGAAAGGGCAAGGAGAGGCACCCACATCACACTAACCGCACACCTCACTTTCTGTTTCTAGCTCCTGATTACACCAAGTCTGCCGTGAATCGTGGTGGAGAGTCAGGGTGGATCCGATGGTTTCCTAGTCTATAGGGGACAGCACAGTGGGGCCACAGAGGAGCCCTACATTCATCTCCCTGCCCTGGGAACAAACTGAACTCAGCACTCGGGCACTGGACTGAGAGAGGGCACGCACACTATTATTAGTCTAAACCTTCTGTGAAAGTTTCCCTGAGCAGAGACAAACAGAGCATCAAAGCTTACTTCTATAGGCCCTACACCTCTGACAGGAGCTCAAGAGCAGCTGTGGACTCTGCACAAGACAGGCACAAGCTTGGCTAAATAAGATTCTCAGGGATGGAGGAGCGGGTCAGGAGGCTCCCCAGCTACTGAGAGCCCTTGCTTGTCAGGTGGGGTGTCACTTTCTGTGGTACTGCAGCAGCTGGTTGAGTTGACCATGCTTTAGTAAATAGTTCTCCCAAACTTGTGCTCACACAAGGAACCCCAATTAAACTCAGGGAGTCAATTTTTTTCTGAAGACATGAAATAGGGGACTAGCTGGGAACGAAAAGAGATCAAGAGAAGTGGGGAGATAAGAGGGAGTAGCAGGAGTGAAATAGGGTCACAATACATTGTACATGTAATGCAACTGTCAAGAAAGAAAAAGCAATTTTTCAAGGCTGTTACCTCGTAGAATTTAATGATGTTGATGACCCAGGCACAGAGACCAGCTGCTGCAAAAGATTTGGTCCGAATCAGGTTTGGATTAAACTCTGGGTCTTTCAAATATTGTTCATTCACCACTTTTAGACAGTTCTCTGGAATGTGCTCTTTGTCGTAGTTAATTAACGCTTGCAGGAAATCGTCGACCTGCAGAGTGAAAGGACTTACTGCAATGAGCCCATTCTGGCTGCAGAGAAAATTCCAAGATCCAGAGTTAAAATCAGCTTTCCGGACTCGCGCTACAAAGGCACAATGGCACGCTGCCCTTATCCCACTGTTTGGCTTTTTCAGGCTTTACAGTATGAAGTTAGAATTAGCAATGGACACTTTTAAAGCCTCTTCTGTCCCATGGAAAACATTCTGTGCCAGCTCAGGAGGTGCTCGTGGTTTGAAGAAAAGAAAGGCAGGAGAGAAAAGGCAAAAGCACATACCCACTGCCCTCTGCTTCACCTTCTTATACATTACTAATGCTTTCTTCCAGCCTAAGAGATCTGTGTCATTTTCTCCCTTCTATACTTAGTTGCTTTCATAGTTTTTCAAATAATTAGCAACCTTCTACCTGCTGCTGGCATTGACTTAGGTCCGCCACAACCCCATGCTAACCTCCAACCTGGCCAGCAACAGCTGGGTTCCACTCTAAGGAGCGGTGGCTGCTAGCGTGGACCAGCTATGGAGATGGTGCCTGTTGACTTAAACTGACTCAAGCATTTTTTGCTGTCAAGTACATTTGTAGTAATGAGAATGTTAAGAAGCCATTGAGATTTTCCTTCGGCCGCTTGGGCTAACGATACCTTGCCCATGAAGATTTTAGCTGCTTTCCAGCTCCGGTCTCTTGGTACTCTGCCGCGGGGGGCCATGAGGACCATCACAGCAGCAGTGACATTGGTAACAGCGTTTGGGGGGTTGGGGAAGGTTTTCAGCTCGGTGAGGTTCACCTGAGGAAAAGCGCAGTTACACAGACACTCAGATGAGGGGCTCCGGGGGTCACTTGGTTTCCAGCTGACCTTCAGCCCCCCACTTCCTAACAGTTTCTTGCAGGCTGGATTTTAATTTAGGATTACAGGGGCCTCAGTCCTGCCTGGGTACTTCTCTGATATTCTGGAAACATCCCTGAAATTTTGATGCTTCCAAGGAAAAGAACAAAAACAAACAAAACCAAAACCAAATCAAAACAGTCCTGTACAGAAGCCAGGAGATTTTGTGCATGCATAGGCTATGTCTGGATTCCAGCCCACGATGTAATGCACTTGTACTTTAAGCAGGCCTCCCTGTAAACATCATTCTCTAGGTCAGTGTATGTTACTTCTACTTTTCTGCTTTGAATGCATAAGTACAGACATCTCTTCCTTAAACAACAGTGGATCTTAACTGGGAAGGGGTTCATGGATGCTCAAATGCCTTTCCTACAGCTTAATTCCCTTAGTGCAGAATACTGACTCATTGTCAGTGGATTTGGTGGTTAAATGATAGTGAGGAAGGGAAGACACTCTGGGGCAGAAATCAGTATTTATTATGGAAGGAAAGAGGGGAGAAAGGGAGGGAATGGAGAAAAACGTATAGCGCATTAAAAAAAATTAAAAAAAGAAAAAAGAGGTACATGTAGTTTCATAATGTATGATGTAAAAGCAAAATCAAATGTGTCTTACTGAAAACTATTTCTACAAAGAGTAGAGTGAGCAGAGCGAGAGCAGAGTTCTAATGAGCGCTGTTAATGCTAATGAGCTGGTTAGTGCTAGTTAGCTAGTTAGCTCTTCATCACTCAGACACACCCTACTTCTGCACCGCAGGTGATATTGGTTTGTTTTGTATGGTTAAAGAATTGGGTCTCAGGGTGTCCAAATGGCTAGAAATGAGGTCAAACTGGACTATTGGAGGACTTCTGGCAGTTAGATAAAAGCCATCATTACTCAGAACTTATGAACATGGCTCCCATCTGTCCAAAGGAGACACCAAAGCCCATGCCAGCCCCCAGCTTCCCCCAGAATCACAAGTACCTGGTATACATCTCAAAGTCTCCACAGCAGACTGCTGGCTTCTCACCTCCCAGCGATACCTGCTCTATTCTCTTTATAAAGGCTAGGTTCCCCCGCCGCTTTCTCTATTCTCCATCTCTGGCTATTGCTCCCTCTCTTACAGAGAGCCCTGGTCATCTCACTCTGCAGGGGACATTCAGTGTACTTGTCTTTCTCTGCTTTGGACTCTTCAGCTGCCTCTGGCGCTCGCTCTCTCTCTCTCTCCCTCTCTCTCTCTCCACAATAAAAAACGTTAGCCCTATCATGAAGTGGTCACATTGCCAGTGTCCTCGGTGTAGCTGCTCACACAACAATGAGTAAATATATTTAGAAAAAAATTCACAAATTTAGGGAAAGACAGAAATAAATAAACATTCCATTAGTCAGAAGTAATCAGTTAATTTTCTATTATTTTAACTTTGATTATTTTATAATTTCTATCAAACAAATGAGTCATGGGTGCCTCAGTGTGTTTACTGACTTACTGTGAACATTTCTATTTTGTTCAGTAATATTTAACAATATCATTTTAGGGAAGTAGAATAAGCATGCAATAATCTCTCATAGTATAATTACGTTCTTAACAATTTTCAGTTTTATGATAATAGTATAAAACTCTTACAAATATTTTCTAAACAAACAAACAAACAAACAAACAAAAAATATCCAGAAAGGAACTGAGGATTTTCTGACGATTTTCCTGGAAAAGCAGTGAAATTTAGACCCTTCTTCCTTTAGAGCTGAATCTCATGATTCAAGCCTAGAAAATTTCTGGGATTCTTTCTGGTGGCCTGGAGCGCAACAGGACTAGATTATCTGCAGGCTTTAAAGATACCAGTGCCCAGAGTCTCCCTTGCAATAAGGTGTGGTGAACACAGACCAGTTCTCTCATGTGAATGGGGATGCTCCATGAGGTCACTCTCCAGGGCAAAGCGGGGGAGATGGCAGGGATCTTGGGATCTTTGGCCCTACCACTGACAGTATGAAGGCGTCTTATATTTTTATATTTGAGAGGAAATAAGGAACTCCTTGGCTAGTTCTCAGAGTCGCACATAATGTGAAAGCCGGGAGCAATCATACTCATTGGGACAGCCTCATGGAAGGCTGGAAGGCCAGCTCCTCAGGGTTAGCAGCATTTTGTAGGCTCTTGCTGTGGCATGCAGCAGGGCCTTGGGTGCTAACAGGCATTCAGATAGTCACAGAGTCCTGCTCTAGGGTACCTTCCCTTGCTCTCATCTTCATTTACCCACCATTCCACTGTCCATGAGTCAGTGCTCTGCACCTAGGGAATTCAGCGGAGGAAAGACATTAGCATCCATAGATCCCTCCCAGTTGGGCGTCACTGTGGTGTAAGGGGGGGGGGTTCTGTACTTACGAATTTACAGCAGAAAAACAGATTTAAGACACCCTGACCTAGAGAATGAGGTGGGCGGGAAAGAAGTGGAACTCTAAAGATGACCTCAAGGGTTCGCTAAACTTTGATGTGTTCTGTCCTTTTGCAAGGCTTTGAGGCTACATGAGCCACCCGCTCTGTCTTATGATGCAAACTCTCATAACCTTTGACTATTTATGAACCTCCCACCAGCCAAGAACCCAGCTTACCCTGTTGAGTGTATTGAGTGCATCCTTAGCAGCCACCAGGGCAGGCTCAGCCTTGAGCAGATCAGCCTCACACTCTCTCTGCTTCTGGGATACTTCAGTTTGAATGGCAGCCACCTAATTAGAGAGGATGATTAGACAGGGAAAGCCCTTGAGCCGCCCCCCATTGTTATCTCCAGCACAAAACATGGACTGACTCGGACGTGCTATCAGCAACACATTTGTCTATATTTGCAACAGGTGAGTAATTTACCCTCAGCATAGTGTGTGCGAAGAGCTCTGGAAAGGAAACACAACGACAGACTTAAAACCAAGCAGACTTAATATCAAAGTGCTCCAAAAGGGCTTCTAGTCACTTGATTATAAGATGCCCCTAATAATTAAACCAAACCAAAAAAAAAAAAAAAAAAAAATGAAGCAAATAAAAAACCAGAAGTAAGCAGCCATCTTTCTGTTTTCTACTTTTCGTTTTAGATTTCCCCAAAGAAATTAAGAGGTAATCCAGCTGAACCAAGAAGTTGGTCCACAGAACGTTTTAGAATTCTCCATCTAATTCTTACTAGTGTGTGTTTAGCAGCCCTGCCGGCCATTCCCTTTAGAATATAGGCAAGAAACAGGGAGACAGCCCAGTTAGTGCAGTGCTTGCTGGTGGCACACAGCTGCACACATACAAACATATGCAAACATACATACAAACATGGGAAGCTCTTTTGTTCAGAACAGAAAATCCATTGTTCTGTGATCATGGTTTGCATGTTTCACCAGTGACAGAATTTTTATTTTATTTTATTTTAAAAAAGATTAATTAGTGGCTTCTCCAAGTAAGAAGCTACTGATGCACCCAAGTGTTTCACAGGTAACTCAATACCCCGACACCCCCTTTCCTGTTGTCTGTCTTCTTGGCAGAGATCTGCACCAGCCTCTCTCTATACACGCCACTGTATCTCCCTGTGGAAGCTGAGCTGGGAACTTGAACTAACCCAGTGTGTGAGGCTACTTTCCCCTTGCAGGATGCTGTAAAATTTTAATGCCAGGTAAGAGTGAATTTTTATCCTCAGCAGGTTTGAGTTTCACGCTGTGGCACTGGGCACCAGGATGAAGTCCCGGTGGAAGGCTTCTAGGGGTGAGGGTGATTGTGAGGAATAAAGTTGGAACGAAAGTGCATTTCTTCAGATGTGTTTGGAATGAGCAGGTTCAACCACACCATCAAATTAAACACGGCTCACGACAAATTATGTTGTCTGCTGCGGCTTTATTAGCAGTAATTAGCCTTCTCCTGATTAAGCATCATTTTGCTGTGTACTGTACCTTTTCTGAACATAATTGCTGCAGGGTAGATCTGTGATCTCCCGCTAACACACACACAGCCACTGCTAACGTCAATAAGAAAGCGCTGCACGCTTCCTAAGAACTCCTCCAAAACCACACCCCCAGGAAAGGCCCCAAAGTGGACCACGGAGCGGCTAAACACACGATGACAGGTGTTAAGAGAACACGACCACAGACGAGCGTGTATGTGGGGGAGAGTCGGGCATATCGGTCTCACAAAGACACACAGTTTGCAGATGTCCCTTATAACATTGATACTGATATCATTTTAAAATAATTTTTCTTTGGTCTTATCATCATAGATCTTTTGGCACTAAGTGGAACTGTGAATACTGTTCTTGTTCCTTGGATTCCAAGACTGCTTATAGAGTACACTTCCTTTGGATAATTTTTACAGACAAGGCAATCTACAAATGAGGAAAACACCCTAGGTTGGTGAACTCTCTTTTCATCCCTAACACTTTTCACCCTAAAATACAATGATACCATAGCACTGGAAAGCTTATTAATCTTAGTGACTCGGTAAGCTGCAGCACGTAACTTCCTCTGTTGAATGGCTGCAAGGCTCAGCCTGGAGAAGGGCAGTGAGCTGTATGCAATGCCTGAATATCTGCTTTCCCTCCACCATGATGCTGAGGCAGGGAATTGGAGACAGTCCCATCCTTAGGTAATTAGAACCTTCTATCACCTGTTAGTCATCCACTCCTTAAAAATTTTTATAAAATTTTGTGTTGATCACAGATTCCCCAGGACTTCATGTTAAAAGCTGAGCCTGGGGCTCTAGCTCAGCTGGCAGAGGGCTTGACGAGCGATCTTGAAAATCTGGCTTTGATCCTTAGCACTGCATAAACCAAGCGTAATGCCTCATAAGTATAAGCAAGAAGATCAGAAGTTCAAGGTCATCCTCAGCTATCCACGAGTTCAAGGCCTGCCTGGGAATACACGAGACTCTGTCCACAGTGGGGAAAAGTTGAATTAAACCCACAGAATTTCTTTGTCAATACCACCAATCCTGTATCCTAGCATGCAGTTACATCTGGAGACAGGACTTGCACAGAGGTGAAGTAAGAAAGAATTCTTTCAGATAGGTTCTAGTGTAGCGTTCCTGGTATCCCTAGAGGAGGAAGGTGTTTCAATACAACAAAGTCCACCTGGCATCAGGATCCACACAGGTAAGGAGGAACCATTAAAAAGCCAAGGAGAGTCCACAGGAGGGCCAGCCAATAACTGGATCCTGATATGAGCGTCCAGAACTTGAAAAAATAAACCTACTGCATAAGCCGCTCAGTCTAGCCCCATCAATCTGACACACTGCTTTCCCATTGCAATGCAAGCTATGCTAAGACTCCGTGATTGTCAAATATTCCCAAGATCCAGGACAGTGCCTGGATCCCCAAACCAGAATGATGAAATAGATGCAGGTGCACACATACTACAACTACTGACAACGTGAAAATATAAGCATTTGTATACTTCTTGGTATATATTAGATATAAAACTAGTATATTTCTTTTTCATACCTGATAAACCTCATGAAATAGCCTATCAGATATGTTCTAATTGGCTAAAATATTTTTCTTTTATGCTGGTAATTTTACCTTAGGAATTTATATTTGAAAATATGGGGGTAAAAAAAGTTCTCAAATTTCTGTTATAATTCAAGATTTCCAAGAGGTATCTGTGGTGGGGGATCAATAACTACTAGTAATTTAATTACTAGAACATCAGGCAACTGTGTAATACCCTAAAAAGGTCCCCTGGGTGGGATTAGCTTCAGAAAATCTCAGAAACTTGGTTACTTAATTTCATAATATAATCTGAAAGACAAAATTCTGCACTTATCTGAAACTTGATGGAAACATCTGCTAACAAAATTAGGAACTCTATGCCTATTGGCTGAATCGAATCATTCTATCATTTGTCATGGTTTTAAATTATTTAAATATTTAGAGTTTTTTCAATGTACTTTTCAAATATTTGGTTGCTCAAGACAAAATATGCTCAGTGCAAATCAGAACATGGGGGAAACTATTTGGCTGTCCAAGAACAGCCAGCGTCACCAAGAATGGCCAGTGTCACCAACAACAGCTGGCTCCTCAACTAAACTGTAGATTTTCTGGTGAGCTGCAACGCAAAACAACAGCAAAGTGGCCACTGACTCATGGTTATGAAAGTACAAGCAATTTCCAGCTTTTAATTAAATAGCCCTAATTATAATTTTTGCCTCAAATAAGAAAGTATTTATTAATTTCAATGAGTGAGTATTTATTAACTATCTGTGTTTGCTATCTTGTATCCTTTGGAAAATAAGATGCATAGAAAATACATTACATTTTTGCTGAATGAAAATTGTGGAAGTTTTATTTATTTGGGGGATGCTAGGAACTCAAATTCAAAGAAAGCAGCCCCACACAACCCAAAAGGCTGTTGTTTCCAGCAGCAAGCCATTGCACAGAGCACCAGGGCCTGGGTCCGCTAGGAAAGAACGCATTCAGCCTAGGACTTCATAATGAATGCTACTTGTATTATTATAATGTGAAACTTGAAAACCATCTTGCAAAGTGATGGAATGGGCTTTGTTAACAATTGAGTTGTTCAATTTGCCTAAAAACTGGAAACCTTTAGAAACCTCCGCCACGACTCCCTGACCTTTACTGTATTACAAATAGGCCTGATGTGCAAGATCCACATCCATTATATGCTTGAATGAGCTCAGTATTTATTGTTCTTTCATATCATTAAGGAGCTAAAAGGTTGGGAAAATGCATAATGTAAAGAAAGGTCAAGTGGTAATCACGGTGTGAAATGCTGTTACATGTGTAGCTATAATAATTCCTTAGACTTTGTGCTCCCTGGAGAGGAAGTTGTTCAAAATTGTTCACCTACAAAGGTTTATTTTGTGCTAAATATAGCTCAGCACTCTAAATGGTGGAAAGAGGCTGACCTTTCGCTCCTCCGCGTCGGCGATGGCCTTTTCCTGGCTCACTTTCTCCGTCTGAAGCCCGATCTTTTTGATCAGGGCTTCGGCGTCATGATTTCTGAGCTGGAGCTCGGCTTCTTGAGAGGCCAGCCTGGCTTTCAGATTCCCCACCTGAAGGAAGAGTTGTCACTTTGGAACCACTTCTAATGAAAACACGGCTGTCTTTGGCACGGGTTTGGGGATCCCTAGCAGTTCAGGGCACATATCTGTTTCTACTCCGATTTCACTTCTATTTTCATTTGCCAAAATGTAGCACCATTTATTTTTTTCACATGAGAAAATCAGAATACTGCCTTTCAGGACACAGGATTACCGTTTGTGGGCAGGGGTTTATCTTGGCTACTAAATCCGTCTGCTCAGGGAAATATTAACAAAGGTGTTCATCAGAGCCCTTGACACCTCAGGATACCAGGCCAAGATCACAAAGGCTGTGGGACAATGAGCTTAGTGACTCCTGGGATGCTCTCTTGTCCTCTCAAAGGGAAGCTGCTGGAAGTGAATAACTTAGACATGAGCTGTCTTTGATTACAGAGTATTTGTCTGCCTGGTGCAGCATGGCTAGTAGTACCCCTTGTCAGCCAAAATAGCATGCCCTTCTCCATTCCCATCACTCTCCGAGGTGTCTGTGTGGAGGAACACAGACCATCCAATGCAGAACCTAGCACTAGTGGGAAGGGTGTGTTCTTTGAGTACCAACATGGCATGGGTTGGAGAAGAGGAGAGCAGAGGATGTGATGCAGGAGCATAAGATGCCATCTATAACCAGGACAGTAAAGGCGTTCTCTGAAGGGAAAGGAGTAGGTATCTGGTACAGACACGCATCAGGGGCCTTGCTGAAAACCTCTTTCCAGTCTCCCATTCCCAATCACAAGCAGTGTTTCATCAAACACAAGTTCTTGACATGTGAAACTATAAAAGACCGTCTTGCAGGAAACACATGGGAGGGCCTATTGATAGATCTTTTGATAGTTATCAGCAATGTTCAGAATCCACTGTAGCTTAGGCCCAGTTAGCACAGGGAACGGCCAGGCTGGTCCACTGAGGCTGTGTAACACCTTGGACAACATCCAGCATCAGAATGACATAGACAAGCTTCAGAGCCCAGCTCTAACTCTCTGTCTTAAATATTTTGAACTTCCCTTCTAACACTGTAGTAGTGATACCTGTGTCCCATTTGGTTTTGGCTTTAACAATGAAATAAGACTCCCGCACTAATTCTTTTTTTTTTTTGATTTTTTTAATTAATTAATTAATTTATTAAAGATTTCTGCCTCCTCCCCGCCACCACCTCCCATTTCCCTCCCCCTCCCCAGATCAAGTCACCTTCCCTCGTCAGCCCGAAAAGCGATCAGGGTTCCCTGCTCTGTGGGAAGTCCAAGGACCACCCACCTCCATCCAGGTCTAGTAAGGTGAGCATCCAAACTGCCTAGGCTCCCACAAAGCCAGTACGTCCCGCACTAATTCTTGATTTACCCTTTAGGTTGGGATACTGTGCTCTGATGTAGAAAGAGCCGACGACAGAGGCTAGCGTGTCTGAGAGAACTGGTGGCTAAAATAGGCACGTCCACCTGGAGGTCAGGGAGAAGTGCAGCCTAGGGCCATTCCACCGTCGTCAGTCAGGTCATGATGGCCTCGCTGGGGCTGAGTGTCTAAGACAGCAGGAATCCTGCTTCCATCCTGGCAAAATGGCAAAACCCCTGACTCCAAGCCAGAGCCTAAGAAAGCAAGGCCAGAGAGGAAATGGGAAAGTTGTCCCTCCAAATTCACACTGCTCTGCACAGCTTCAGGCTGAGAGGAGAAGATGTACATGGTGCCTTCTCGTACCATGAAAGGCCTCAGGGAGGAGGCTTTCAGGTCGGTTCCTGCTCGTGGGTCCCTGGGCCTTGCCTGTTATTGAAGTGCATAGCATCTTCAGCAATAGGGATTCACTTTCCATCTCTGGGGGCAGCGATTCACAAACAGATATCCTTATACCCACAGGTAAGTGTAGTCTCCTCATCAGGAAAATTTTCTTTGCTTCAGACAGAGACCGCTAAGAAAACCACAACCCATTAAATGGCAGAGTGTGAAGTCCTGCTCCAAACATATCTGCATCTACAAATGCTTCCACACACAAGGCTCAGGGGACACTGTGCAAGAGAGGGCAGAAAAATAGTAAGAGCTGGAGGATCAGGGGTGTGCTGGGAGATTGTGTCTCCTAGCAACAGCAGTAGCCATACTTACAACTTCCCAAACATGAGGTGAAGAAGAGCAAGATCAATGGACACAGAAAAGTGGATGAGGGAAAAGTATCAACCTTACACAAAGAACCACCAGCAGCCAAGGAGATCTGCGAGGAAGAGGGTGCTCTTCCCCAGTGTCAAACGACTAGCCCTGAAAACATGTGTGTAACCAAAGATGTATGGACTAAACAGGCTGTAGTTAGAAAAAAGAGGCAATGAATTTGAAGGAGAATGGGGAAGGATTTGAAGAGAGAAAAGGGAAGGGGAAATGTTGTGACTATATGATAATCTCAAAAATACCAAGAAAAACCAAGAGACAGGAAACCTTGTTTTCTGTGAGCAAGCAGAGGCTTCCCTCAGAGAGAGGCACCCTGTCCCTCTGGTCACACCTGTGAGGCCGTGGTCTGTAGTTTCTGGATGCCATTCCCCAGGTGTTCCTTCCTCTGCTGTGCCTCTTCTCGCTTCCTCTTCAGCAGGTTCTTGAACAGCGATATTTGCTCCAGGAAACTCCTCGGGGTGGCGTAACTGTATCTTCTCTCATTCTGGTAATAGCAGGCACTCATTTCCCTTACACTGCTGTGAACATGGGCCATGAAACGGCTAATCGAATCTTTGTGTTGTGGCTGAAACATTGATATGATATTTCTCATGAAATTCTTTCGAATTGAAAATATAATTTAGAAAACAGAGGAAAAAAATACCAGAAATTACACAGTATTTTCTTTCTAAAAGCCAGGGCAAATTACCTAGTAGAAAAACCCACAGGGTTAGAGGGATAACTTAA
Organism: Chionomys nivalis; assembly: GCF_950005125.1. Taxonomy (NCBI): domain Eukaryota; kingdom Metazoa; phylum Chordata; class Mammalia; order Rodentia; family Cricetidae; genus Chionomys; species Chionomys nivalis. Next base: position 4,650,838 of record NC_080095.1, on the reverse strand, counting down.
GGCACTTAGCCTCCGCACCGTCTCCTTGCTAGGTAGGATAAAGGGTGATTTTATGTGCTTCCCACCCAAACTCAGGAGCCAATAGAATGGACAAAGCCCAGATCTTCACAACTTGAGCTATCAAGTATATGGAAAAAAGAAAACATGCAAGACAATATTCCAAGGGGTATTTTTCGGGGGAGGTCACTTCCATGCTGAACTTCAGACAGAAAGAATCGATACAGAGCCAGGAGGACAAAGAAGCTGAATCAGAGAAATAGAGCTTTATGGGAAGCCAGGTCAAACAACATGGATGGGTAAACTCTCCAAGCCGCTGAGGAGAAGTACGCTGGGCAGTTCTATTCTTATTCAGAGAAGTGAACATCAGCAGCAGAAACCCTCCCCCTGCAGAGCCCCTGCCTGTCCCTTCTGGTGTCCTCTGTGACTTCTGCAATAGTTAACTTTTTAATTTGTACAGCCACATCTCCCTCATTCTAATGATTATTTATTGCATTCTGTACAAGATGAACCAGATTCAATTAATCAAGGGAAGCCTAAAAATCAATTAATATGAATTAAATGAGCTACACCAACTCTTTGCAAAGTCACACATAATTTACCAAAGTGTTGTCAATAACACTCAGGCAGCTTCAGGAAAACTGCACACAAGTGGCCGATGATGCAGTTAAATGTTTCAAACCTGGAACACAATATTGCGACTGGAACTGTGAGCAGCAAACACAGACCGCGGGGAACTGCTCCTCGGCATGCGGCCTCCTTAAATACACAGATTCCTAGCACTACGGCAAGCCGCAGATGAATGGGAAATCATTACGTGAGTGCACCATTGGGTCGGTTAAAAATCTGTCTCCCTAGTAATTGAAAAAATGTGTGTTCAAAGCAAAAACTCAGGGATGTAAATCTTGAATTGTACTGAATTCAAGGGGATTCAAGATGCATGCCTGTTAGCAATTAGTGGGTTCAGAAAATACAATTTATGAACAAGTCTATAAATGTCATATGCATCATATTTCCTAGAGGACTTTATCTTCCCAACAACTTGGCTCCAATATAACCATGCACCTATCTGCTCCTGACCCATGTTGCTTTGACAGGAACTTTCAGACACACCTTCCTACGACAGACAAATCCCTCCTCAGCCAAGCATAACCTCCTTATAGAGAGAAAAACAGCAACAACTGACAAAACGCCCTGGCTCCTGCCCAGCCATGATCCTTATGAGGAGGCTCCCCAGCAGCCCTGAAAAGCTCCTTCTTAACAACAGTTTCATTTGTAAATCTCCGATGGAAAGAGTGGCTTCCGGGAGAGCTGGAAGTGGCCCGACACAACTTGTCTCAATGGGGCAAAATAACTATTGTTATGGGGCTTAACAAAATTGCCCAGCATGGGAGACTCGTGAGCCAGGGAGCAGCTGGTTGCAATTCACACTGTTTTTCAGAAAACTCAATCGTTCTAGAGCAGACCCCTCTGATGCCTGTGACTGGTCTCCCCTCATTCTCAATTTGTCACTTTCTCTTATGATAAGGTCAGTAGTGACAGCACTTCCTGGCACTAACAGCTGTGGCTTTTAAAAGGGTCATTGTAGAACTACTAATTGCAGTAATTTCATTAGCATAAATTATTTATTCTGTCATTCATTTGTCTCCAGTTTACTTCTGAGTGGGAGCAGAGAGGGCCGCTGAGGGCTGCCGCAGAGCCTGCTGGAGCTTACACTCTGGGAGACTCAGGGAAGATCATCACTTCTGCCAGATTTGCCCCTTCAGGGGAACCAGTTGACACCATTTTGTAGTCATTTTGCAGCCAATCATGGTGAAGGCAAAAATAAAAATAAGCAGAGAGGCATTATAAAATGGCTCTAAATCTGTGGCTTTCCCACTAAGATTGCTTTGGAAGCCATGCTGTCTCCATTGCGAAATTCAATGCATAGATAAGATGGCTTTTTTCTTCACATGAGGAAAGAAATGTTTATTTTCCAGTCTCTCAGTTAGCTAGCTGTAAACACAGAAACACGAATTCCATGGTGCCTGGTGGGATGTCTCTCCAACACTGGTTGTCACTGCCATACCAAGTACTCAGGAACCCTGGCTTTTCAGCCCAGTGCTCAGTGCCCATTGAGGACGCCAGCAAACGGTGAACACAAATTATGTGTGTGTGTTTAAACATTTTATTTCTTTCCAAACCTGCAAAGCAGACTGTATCAGTTTAAAAAATAAAATTTGGATTTATAAGAAAGGCAAATGCAAAACAGTAGAGATGAAAGGGGTTTCCTGCTGTTGTCCGAGTTAAACCCAGGAGAATTTTGTCCCGTATGATATCATACTCTTAAAGAGATATCTTAAAATGTTTTCTTGGATATTGTTTGTTTACAACTACCAAGTTGTAAACTCTAGTATTTATAATTCATTCTTTTAGGGGTTGGTAAACAAAACAGTAATAGATTGTCAGGACAGAAGCAGCTTGTTAAAGAGAATCTAACGCGGCTAAGAGGAGCGGAGTTCTGAGCATGGAAGCTGCTCACAGAGCCCATTCACCCTGACAGAGTGCGGAGGCCCCCCAGGGCTGGCATCCTATCGCCTCAGTTACATTTTTAGGCCTGAAAAATTAAGTAAGTCCCCATGTTTCCTACTGCCCACAAAAGGAGTCCTTCTCAATATTCCTTTTATGTTCTTTCAAAAGAACGGCACAAACGCAGTAAAAGGCAAGCCTGGGCTCTGGGACCCAGTCACAGCAGGGCTACCTGAGAGCTGTCTTCACATGTCACCCCAGTCACCGCCTGGCACAGGCAAGAATAAAGAGGTCCTTCTCAAGAGGCTGAGGTCAGAGACAAACGGTGCAGGCACCAGAGCTCTGAGCAGCACTGTAATAGGTGCTGAGTGCCTGTCTCAGGCAGATCTCCACGCTCCCGAGGTTTAACAAGTGCTGGGTGCCTGTCTCAGGCAGATCTCCACGCTCCTGAGTTTTAACAAGTGCTGGGTGCCTGTCTCAGGCAGATCTCCACGCTCCTGAGTTTTACTTTTGTCTTTAAGTTCAGAGTTCGTTGATTGGTCAAAGGCAATGTAAAGTCCAGGTGAGTATTCAGTATCAGAAGACATGGCTCCATGAGTCTCCTCTCCATCGAAACAAGGAATGATGTGCTGAGGAGTCCAGAGAGACACAGGGAAGCTCACCTGCTCTCATCCTTGTTCCTGTAACTCAAGCTCGCTTGCTCACTCACTCACTCACTCACTCACTCACTCACTCACTCACTCAATCATTCATTCATTACTGTATGTTTGCAGCTATGTGTGTGTACTAGTGGTTGGTCCTGGAAGTCTTCCTTGATCACTTTCTATCACAAACACACACGCACACACGCACACACACACACACGCACATGCACACGCACACGCGTACACACACACACACACACACACACACACCATCTTTTAGCTAAACCCAGAGCTCACTGATTCAGCTAGTGTGGGCAGGCAGCTGGTTTTCTCTGGGGAACCCCCATCTCTCCTCTCTAGTGCTGGAATTCCCACCGAGCATTTATGTGGGTGGCAGGATCAAGACTCCAGTCCTCACACTTGTGTGGTAAGTGCTTGGTACCCACGGAACCATGTCCCAGCCCCACCTAAGCCTTGCTATGGGAGGATAAGGCTGGAGATGTTGTGGCTAGCAAGACTAGCACACCCAGAAAAGCCACAAAATGATGAACTTTCATGTAGCTGGTTCTAGCTGAACCCAGATTCCCAGGCCACCATGAAAACTGGACCCTCCTTTCATGGTGGAGGAATTCCTAAACTTTAGAAAGTTGTATGAACCTTGGGAAGCAATACTCACTTAAAAACTCTATTCTAATTTTGATTAATAGGCGTAGAGCAACAAAAATGTAAAGTCATACTTGCATGCATGTGTAAAGGAGAAGGGTATAAACACTGGTGGCCTTTCGGACCCATCCGCAGAAGCTGAAGCTAGTGTGAAGTTCAGGCAGATCCCAGAGATCTCCTTTTGGTTTTCTCTTGATACTTCAAAATGGCTTTAGTGTAACCACCCCGTACATGACTAGATATTCTAAAAGGATGTATATGGCCCTCTCTTCAGGTATCAGACAATGACTCCAAAGAATTATAACTTCCGCAGGAATCCAACGGTAGGAACGGAAACAGACCAAAGCCCTGGAGGCAGCTACATGCCTCTGACCACTATGCGGACCACACTGCAGGACAGGGCGGAGCTGAGACAGTGCAGGGGCAACGATGGGTGGGGCCATACCTTGACCAGGACTTCCTCATGCGCTCTATCTGAATCTAAGCTCATGCTAGTGCCTGAAGGACAGACTTGGGGTGTCACTAGTACCTGAAGGGCAGACTTGGAGTGTCACTAGCTCTTGTAGGTCAGACTTGGGGTGTCACTAGTACCTGAAGGGCAGACTTGCGCTGTCTCTGGGCTCCTCTTCTTCTCTCCTATGTGGCCACATTCAACTCTCCCTTCTGTTTCCACAGTCCATGTTTCTTTAATCACTGAATTGAGTGTGTAGGGCCAAGCCTAGTTCACTAAGGCTACCTGCAGGGCCACCGTTTGACTTTAGAAAGTATGGTAATAACTGTACTTTTCCAACAGTGTTTTCCCTGAGTGGGATTAGTATATGGCATGGTCAACTTTGTGTGTCTTAAGTTAGCAGCGATACTTCTGACAGACAATGCAAAGAAATCATCAGTAGGGCACAGCCATCGCTGACTAGATAATGTAATGTTTGGCATGCGTGTGCATATCTGTGCGTGTGCATTTGCGTGTGTGTGTGTGTGTGTTTGCACATATACAGGCACACACATGTTAGTACATTGGTTTTAGTAGGGTACATTGTTTTTAAGATGAATGTGTAGACCACTGGAGAAATATCAAGTCTAAATATGGCAGACAGGTGACTTCTCTAGTTGAGCGGATTACTCCTGCTGTTCCATGCTACTCCCTCTCAGGGTAACACTGTATTTAACTGTAATGTGACATGGTATTGAGCTGGGGGACCACACTGAAGCCTTACCACAGAGGGACACTTCTTCCTGTGTCATTCAGCCGCCATGCCTGAAACAAATGGGCGGCTTCCATCGCCACGGTTTCCAGCGTAGAACTCACCCTCCCCAGACAGCTCATATTTTAAATTTACATTTAAAGTTTGTCCTTTCATGTGTTCCTGCTTTCAACTATCTCTAAGGCTCATTCTGCCTTAAAAAGCAAAAGCAGTGCTTTTCCCTGAAGGCCCTGGAGCCATCTACTTCTGCCCACACATCCCCAGCCTGTGCACTAAGCAGTAAGGCCTTCACCCCATGGCTTTCTGAGTGTGCTCTCCTGCGTTCACAGCCCGACTCCTAGCAACCTGTGGGCAGTCCCTTTCTCCTGCCTTACCTCACCCTCTCCTCACTGTTTCCCACGTTCCAGGGAGAGGTAGTGTGTTTTGACACAAGTGTCTGGTGAATAATGTAGCAACACTTAAGTGTCAAACTGTTTTGCTCACTGATTTGCCAGCTGTCACTAGGTTCAGTATCAGGTAACAGAAAAAAGTACCCATTAGTTAAACACAGTCAGCCCACAGCCCTGAGTGCCGAGCATGTACTGATGGGAATTATATGTCAACATACAGAAAGATGGCTTATTGTGGCCAAAAGGCGTCACCTTGTATAAGTACCTTTCACTCACCCAAGGTCAGTAATTAGAAAGTGCCCAAATTATCCAGATAACTTTCAGTTTTAATGATGGAAATCAAAACTAATAAACTCGTCAAATTAGCACTCATTCAAAAGTTTAAAGCTGTTTCTGATCTCTACAGAAATATCACATGTTTCTAGGAGGATGTGGACACACCGCTCTCTGAATTATAATTAGTGCCCCTGTTTGACAAATTAGGAAGGTGGGAGAGTTGAATAAGCCCCGCACAATGAGAGGAAATCATCTGGCTAATTTGTTTGCAGGCATAATTCAGCTTGATAGGAACGCTGAAATCCTCCAAGAATATTTCTATTTGACACCCAAGATCCTATAGGAGGCGCATGACACCGTTGGATGGAGCTCAGCACCTGGGCAGCCCTCGGGACTGTAAAGCCAGCCTCGTCCAGCAGGTGTCTACGGTTCAGCCAGGCTGCAATGCTGCTGCATGGGAAAGCAGACACAGACAGACTCAGGGCAGCACAGATGGGCAGCCTTGGAGGTGTGCACGTCGAGCTGCTAGCTCGGATTTCCTACCAACAGAGGAAAATCAAAACAACATCCAGAAAGCAGTTTACTCTTTCATTTCAGCCTGATAGAACACTGCATGCCCTGTCTTCCTTAGTTTCAGAATCGGAGCCCCCCCTTCTCACTGATGGAAGACAAGATGGTGCCCCAGCACCTCAGCGATCTGAGGAACCTCATGATTGCTCAAGGAACCCAATGACTATTTTATCATAATTAATGGTTCTCTAAATGTGCTGCTCACACACGTGTCTGTGGAGCAAAGAAGGAGAACGGAGGCAGGAGCATGCTCCTGGCCCACGTGTGTCTTCCATGGTGAATGCTGCTTTTCCTAGCAGTCCAGTGGTGAGCAGATTCACAGGCAATATTTATGAAAAATAAGACAAAACAAGACCTAAAGGAGAAGTGGGTTTCTCTCTACAAGATGCTGTGTGCTCCAGAGATGAATGCTTTGCCCCATCCCTGCGATGTACTGACCACTAAAGCTAGCTGCATACTAACTAGTCAGCTCTACAGGTGTGCCTGGATTCTCCCATCTCACCCCGAGGATGCAGTATCTAAGAAAGCTCTGCAGTGCGGCTCTGGGAGGAGATGGTGTGAAGCCTGGAGTAAAGAGAGAACGAGGACTGATTGAGACATTAGCTTCTTATCCGGCCCCAAACCCATCTGGCTTGGACGGTTCCTTCCAGTAATTCTGGGCCTATTCTAGGCACGCCCACCGTAATGCTTGAAGGGAGGAGAGGAGGAAGTTCTCTGGGAGACACTCCAAACAGTCTCTAAGGGGAAAGGCGCCAGACTCCCAGGCTGGGAACTCCGGGGGCTGGCTTCACGGTTGCCTTCTTTACTCAGAAAGAAGTACTTTACTCAGTCCTCCTGACTGCTGGAGGACACCCTGTGAAGTAAGGCTTCTGCTTATTTCACACAGGCATTTAAAAACGTCATTAGAGGTACCAACCTTATCAAGAAGGGACAAACATAACCTGTAACCCCACAAGGCCAGGGTTCCACCCCGAACAATGCACAGAAAGCCAGCAACAATGAAAAACAACATAAAAGAAGCAACTAGATACTTACGTATTTGGTATCAAAACTGAGAAACTGACATTTACCTGCCAATAGTATTCTGAGACTTGTGTATGCCTGGGTGCCTGATTACCTCAGGCTGACACAACCTACCTCAATCCCCTCTATTTCTTCAATGAAGCTCCTGCTGACAGAGATCAGAGCCTCCTGTGGCCATGCATGAAACCAGTCAATAGCTGTGCAGTTAACTATGGCTGGGAACTTCCGGGCTCTAATGCGCAGAGTGTGACCAACCGGTGAGAAACAAAAAACCATCTGTGGAGACAAGGGTGTGAGCATGAGTGGGGATAAGTCAGTAACAGAAGGGTGGTGAGTGTGCAGATGCACACTGCAGTCTCAGACACCGAGGAGAGGGGCACGGCCAGCCACCCTGCTCAGTCACCCCAGCGCCGGCCCCCTCTACATGGGGATTCTATCCCTTGAGCCTGAGTTTGACTGCAGCATGTCACAGACAGCAGATGCATGAACTCTTCAGAGTCAGCAGAGTAGATGTGACCCGTTGTCATGGCCACCCAAGGGTCCTGAGGTTTAGAGGACTGCCAAAGGAGAAGCTCAGGGGGAGCCTGAACACAGGAACCCGCAAGGACTCTCCATCCCCCATGTCTCTGTGGACATAAAGACTTGGGGGTTTGTCAGTCGGGAAAGGCCTCCTGAGTAGAGAGTGCTGCTTATTTTCTGGACAGGTCAATGGTAGAAAAGGAGGTGCTCACAGTTCTAGGGCTGCAGGGAGGCAGCAGGTGAGGTCGCCATCTGAGGATATGGTTTTGTTTTACTTATGGCAAATTTTAAAATCCGTGTGAGGAAAAAAAAGCTCTAGCATGTATCAGTCCGTGTAATAGCTCATTTGACAGTTTACTTGCTATATTCCACAGCTCCAGAAAGACAAGTCCTAATATCTAAAGTTTTCTATTGTGATAAAAACACAATATGGTTATATTCTTAAACTGTGTTAGTGTGCAGTATGGTGTGTCAGCTATGGGCAGAATGCACATCTCTTGAACCTTTTCATCATATATGAGCTAAACTCTTTATCTGTCAATCAGAGACTTTCTTATAGTCTCCAGCAGACTAGGCCATCATGAAATATTAGCTGTCTGTGAAGGGTTTATTCACTTAGTATGATGCCATCAAAGGTATCATCCATGGTGTGGCAAAGGACCAGATTGTTTTCTTTTTATAATAGAACAATATTCCATTGTTTATGCATATTTTCCCCTTATCTGTCCATAAACTTTTTTGGTTGCTTCCGGAAAGCATATATTGCCAAGCTGCGCTGCCAGATTCCTTGATGCCCAGACTGTATAAAATCTATCATCATGGCCCAGAGCAACTTTTGAGAGCCACGAGTCTTTTTAATTTAGTGCCCATTTCAGTGTGAAACTATGTGAAGACAATTCTTGTTTGTTTATTAACAACAAAATACAAGAAAAAGTCTCAGTTCTAGAAGAGAAAAATAGATTTTTGAAAGACTTTGTTATATTATCTTTCAATAAATGATTTAAACATACCAGTAAAATAACACAAGGAGATGATTTTTCTCCCATGGCTGAATAAACATGATTCAGAGTTTCTCTCTGAATCTCTACACCATTCTCAAGAGTCAACAGTATGCCAAATGACAAGGGGAGAAATAAGTACAGAGCTCATGGAAAATACTGGAACCTCAGGTGGATACACTGATTTGTGTCATCTCTCCCTCTGCTATCCTCAGAAGAGGTTTCTAAAATCAATCCCGGGAGAAGAGACTCAGATATGGAAAGCCACCTTCTTGGGAAAAGAGGAACGCTCAAGTGTGGAGAGAAGAAAAGGCTAGAAGAGGAAATCTAAGACCTGACTGTAATTAAAAAAATATTAGACACTGTCACCAAAGTTTTCTCAGTACAGGCAATATTTGAGCAACCGGTTTACAACTTATATCATGACGATAATGAATATATGGTCATCAATATGCTCATCGTGAAAACTGAGCACCTGTGGGATGAGGAAGCAGAGGAACTGCTAGAGGGAGAGAAGAACAAAGAGGAAAGGAAAAGAAAATTGACTCTCACCACCAGCAAGCCATGACCAGCTAAGATGGAATAAGCTCTTCCAGAACAGTCTGATACCCACTAGGACAACATACTAGTTTAACTTTGCCATGGAATACTTATGTGAAATGAAAAACTTAATTTTCACATTTTCTTTAAAATACTGTGTACATATTTAAGTGGGTATGTTCATGTCTGCACAGATATCTGAAGAGCCCAGAGGCACAGGATACTTGGAGATGAAGTTATAGGTGGCTGTGAGCAATACAACATGGGTGGTGGGGACCCAACCCCAGTCCATCTTCCAGCTTTGGCTTTATGTACGCTTTGAGACCTGGTCTTGCTGTGTATCACTGGTTGTCTGGTAATCATTGTGTGGCCCACAGTAACTGTCCTTCCTAAGCTCCAAGCACTAGACTCCTAGGTGTGTGCCACTGCCCCGGTTACTTTCTCAATGGCTCTGCAGTTGGTCAAGTACTCCCAGAATCCAGGTCTTCACAGAACGAAATGGAGACTTGATAATTTTAGAAATCATAGCTCATCTAAACTAGGACCTGGAAACTCAGTTGTACAAACAGACTTGTGAGGGAGGAAGGTCATTGGTTAATTAATAAAGAAACTGCTTGGCCTCATAGGTTAGAACATAGGTGGGTGGAGTAAACAGAACAGAATGCTGGGAGGAAGAGGAAGTGAGGTAAGATGCCAGGCCACTGCTCTCCAGGGCAGATGCGATGCAGCCAGCTGCCAGGTCAGATATGCTGAATCTTTCCCAGTAAGTGTACCTAGTGGTACTACGCAGATTATTAGAAATGGGCTAAATTAATACGTGACAATTAGCCTAAAAGAGGCTAGATATAATGGGCCAGGCAGTGATTGAAAGAATACAGTTTGTGTGTTGTTATTTTGGGGCATAAGCTAGCCAGGCAGCTGGGAGCTGGGTGGCAGGAACACAACCATTCCCAGTTCCTAAGATGGGAATGACTGGGATGTTGTTAGCCTGAAGCTTTGACCAGTGACCCAGTTCACTGCTCAGCAGTTCCTAGTTTTACTCAAGGAGCACAAGGTTACTCCTGCCAGTTAGAGTTTTGTTTTGCTTTGTCTTTTTTTTTTTTATTTTTCAAGACAGTGTTTCTCTGTGTGTGGATTTTCTTTTCTTCTTTTTATTTTTTAAAGATTTATTTATTTATTGTATATAATAAATGCATGCATGCCTGCAGACCAGAAGAAGGCACCAGATCTCATTAAAGATGCTTGTGAGCCACCAGGTGGTTGCTGGGAACTGAACTCAGGACCTCTGAAGAATCAGTCAGTGCTCTTAGCAGCTGAGGCCTCTCTCCTGTCCTATGAGGTTTTTCCAGGAGGCCACAGAAGTGCTTACAACTATTGGTTACTTGATTTTTTTTCTAAAAATACTCTTCCATAAATGTTACTGATAACCCATAGTAAACTCAAAGGAAAATTATTTAAGATGATGATCATTCTGAAAAGCTTTCTCATTATATTCTTAGTAATTTTAAGTGACATTAACACGAAAGATATTTTCTAAGAAATAAAAAAAGATGATTGAACATATTGTTGTCCATAATTCAGTGGTTCAGGCTATGCTATATTCAGTGGTACATGCGAATGTTCCCTTTTCAAAGGCCATAGAGTGATATCCGAGGCACCCAACTGGACGTGCATGCTGGAGTGGGGGTGGGGCTGTGGCATTTGCAGGCTTCCACAAGAGCTGGGTAGCACCCAGCTACCAGGAGGTCTCAGACATCTCTCACCATCACAAATTTTTGTTAGGCATCATTTTTGGTGTTAAACATGACTTTTAAAAATAAATGTTAGGATTATTGTGCATGTATACGGTGTGTGTGTCTGTGTGTGTCTGTGTGTGTGTCTGTGTGTGTCTGTGTGTGATAGTATATAAGTGAAAGTCAGAGGACTGCTTTGTGGCGATAGTTCTCTCCTTTGACTTTCCATGGGTTCCGGGGGTTGAACTTAGGCTGGCAAATTTGCACGGCGAGTGCTTTACCAGCTGGATGACCTTTTGTTACTATTATTATTCATGAAATAAGATACCCGAGTTCAATAGGAATACTGCACATACATCTCCATTCGTGTGTGCCCAAGACAGGACAGCCTAGATACTGGAGTACCCTAAACACTTTACCCCTCACTAGAGACTTTGTTCAAACAGGGTCTCCAAAAGAAGGTCAATTGCGTTCCACCGCAGGAGCTCTGCCTCATCTCGTGGAAACACTCTGCTGCATAAGTGCTCGTCAAGTCTCCCAAAGACAAGAGCTGGTCTGCAGTGACCCCACAGGCCAGGCTGCAGGGCTTGTTAGTCACTTGAGGAGCAGGTCAGAATTAGACATCCTTGCCTTGAAGTAAACTCAGGTTAATGTGTGTTAGACAAAAGAACCCATCCCTTACCTGAACTCAAGGTGTCTACCTTTATGTAAGTACCTAGACTCACTACAACAGTCCCTGCTGCCTCCAAAGCAAGGGCCTGGCAACAGCCAATGAATCATCAGAGGGGACAGGAAGAAAACTAGCTAGATGGAAAACAAATGGCACAGGCTGCTGTGCTGTTTCTAAGACCAAATCCTCCCGAGTGCAAAAGCAAATCCTGAAGTCACCACTGATGCATTTCCTGCAGCTCTAATGTTTGGGCATCAAGAACTTTTGGGATCCATACCTAGAATTCTCTACTCCCTTTCCCCCTCTTTCCCACACAGGGGTTGTAAGTCATTTGTGATAGCCCACATTTCACCACGCTTTGTACCACACTTCAATTTCCCGTAGACACAATCCCTATTTGTGTATCACTAACAGGACTCAGGCCATTTCGTCTCGTAATGGAAATTTGAATTGCTACAGTCACTGTATGTTTTTCCACCTGATGTAGTTTATTCTCAGGTAGGCAGAATCCTCCCATATATTTACTTCCAAGGCATTTATCCATAACTTAGGTTTGCATTTATCATCCAAAGCCGCAGTATATTTCAAGAATAATAAGCCCCGAGTCTTGCTGAGGCAGCCCCTCTGGAATGTAGTTTTAGTATAGAATACATTTTCTGTTTGAAAACTCTCACTTTACCATCTTCCTCATGTCTTCTATATTATCCCCTATCTAATTAGCTGTTCATTTAAATTCTTTTTAAAAGATTCAACAGCATCTTCCAAGTGTGTACATACAAGACACTTTGATATATGTATCTGCTTTGGGCAGGACACAATAAAATCATCCCTGAACTTCTGTCTTGGTAACACTGAGCATTTCAGACTTTCCTCAAAAGGGGGCTGGAGAGATGGGTCGGCAGTTAAGAGCACTGGCCGCTTTTATTGAGTTCAATTTCCAGCACCCACATGGCATCTTACAACTGTCTGTAATTCCTCTTCCAGGGGATCCCACACCCTCACATAGACATGCATGCAGGCAAAACACCAATGTATATAAAATACAAATAAGTAAGTTATTTTAAAAAAGTAATATTTAGTACCAGAGAATTCCAGTTTATTTTGTTTCTTCTGTGTGTGTGTGCCTGCATGCGTGCGTGTGTGCGTGTGTCCGTGGGTAAGCTTACTGCACAGTGTACAAGTCTGTCACTGACTTCTAGATAGTATAAGAGACAGAGTCTCCTTGTAACTGCTGCTGCATAAGCCAGGGTAGTCGGCCCAAGAGCTTCTGGGGTTCTCCTGTCTCCCCCTACCTTCTCACTGCCAGAGTTCTGGGATTCCGAGGCCTGTGCTACTGCATTCAGCTTTATGGGGTCCTGGGAACTGGAATATATATGTCCTCACACATACCCGGAAAGTGCTTAATCTACTGACTCCCCTTAGCCCCATTTCCATACGAGTTCACATGCAATGCCCACAGCTGAGAGCACACCTGACCCTGAGGCCTAGAGGCAGGAGGAGGAGCCTATTGCCTAGGCTCTGCTTGCCCCCTGGGCTTGGAGTGACCCTGTTTTGTTTTGCAGGCCGGTCTGGAGCTCCTTAGCTGCAGATCATTCATTTCTGCTATTTCTTTAAAAAGAAAACTGGTACCCAATAGGTTATTATTTGAGACATCTCATGCAGTCCTGGGAGCAGAGGGCAGCAGAGCCTTAGTTGGCCAGTCCTTGGCTTCTTGTTCTTATCAATACAAGAGTTAGAGTTGTGGGCAGGAGGGGTGCAGACAGCCCTCCATGGATGAATCCGGTGTTTGATGATCTCCTAAGAAGGAACTGGACACTCTGACCTCAAGCAAATGCAGACCTGAGAGGCATGACTGTGCAAAGATACCCAGGAAGCTATGAGTATCTGATTTCCTACCGGACCACTGAGTCTTCAGTGTAGAACAAACAGCACATGGAAACAGCGGCACCATGGCTGTTGGGATGTGAGTGAGTGCTACTCAGCACTTCCGTGGGACTGTTGGGTGCCTATGACACAAGAGAACACAACCCAGGAGCAAATCCCTCGCTGTACCTGATCCCAGGCCCAGATTCTAAGAAGGAAGCAGAGAGGGAACACAGCCCAGGTGGCACATACATACACAACATGTCAAGAAAACTGGAGACATCTCAAACTGACAAGAGAATTGCTCCAAAGTGGAATGACTATAATAATCTGAAGGAATGGCTAAGAGCCTCCTTGGTGCTTGAAGAAGTGAGAAGGAAAAAAAGGGTGGAAATCTCCCAGGGGGAAAGACCAGGATGGAAACAGAGACGAAGAGGTTCAATCAACTATAACTCTTCTTAAAAGATATTTATACTATCTCATCAACATTTCATCCCACACTTGCAGACAGAACGCTGTTAGCTACAAAGGCTGGAAGACTGGTCATGACGGCACCAAGAGTTGCAACTCTTGAGAGACAAATATAGAAAAAGGAGAGAATATTAGAAAGATGGGGTTGGGGAGACAGCTCAGAGGGAAAATAACTATTTAGCATGATTTAGTCAGAATTAAGATTATGTGTGCAATATGATTCTAGTGCTTGTTCACACATATGAACACACATGAAAAGGAGGGAAAGCTTGATCAGAGGCAGTGATTAGACATTAGAATATGTAAGAAAGTGTTGCTGATTTGCATAGGGCAATGTTGGAACCAATGGAAGCAGCTTAGCAAGGAAAGAGAAGGGAGAATCTGAAGGAGACCCAGGAACCATGGTTATTCCAGATGTAACATAGGAGATGCCTGAAACCGTTAAAAAGAAACATACTGTGTTATGATAAAGACATCTTTGGGGCCAGAATAACCTGATGTCTCTCAGTTACTCTTCAGCACGCAGAGTAAGAAACACATTCCAGAGGTAGCGTGCCTTAAAAACCAAAGAGTTCCTAACTCGTGATGCTTAACTTATGATTTCCTCAACTCTATGATGGCCCAAAACAACACACATCTGTGGAAATCATACTGAGAATCCTGAATTGTGCCCTTTCCTAGGCTGGTGGCGTGCAGGCTGCTGCCCTCTGATGCGGGCCACTGGCACTTGATCTTGACCTTGAGGGCCCGGTGCACCATGAAGTTGAGCTATGCTTAGAATGCATTTTCAATTTACAACACTTTGACCTATGGTGGGCTTATTGGGACATCACCCTGTGGTAAACCGAAGCACAGCTCTGTTTCCAAATTCATTTCTAATGTCATAAAGAGACACGTGACGATACAATACTTTCTCCATTACAACTCTACCTCACTTATGTAACCACACTTATGTAGGACCACAGCTCAGGGCATTTTGGAGGGATGAGTTCTAGCTTCCTGGACCAGGCAACCATGGCTTTTTCTTCTTCCTTCTCCCTGATTGGAATGTGAATGTACTCTATGGTTCTGTGGGGAGGAGGTATCCAGATGCGAGCTGGCAGAAGGAAAAAGCTAATAAGACCATGGGTCTCCAGGGATTAAGAGCCAGGCTGTGCTGACAAGCAAGAGGCTCTGAGGAGTTTCAGCCAGGTTTTCTCCTTTGTAGCCACAGTTGAGTTGCAACTGTCCCAAGAGCAGTGGTTCTCACCTTCCTCCTGCTGTGACCCTTGACACAGCTCCTCGTGCTGTGGTGCCTCCAACCATAAAATCATTCTCATTGCTACTTCATAACTGTAATTTTGCTCTGTTGTGAATCAAATTGTGGATATCTGAGACCCACAGGTTGAGAACCACTTCTGTAGGACCGACGACCCTGGAAAGATAGGCAGGGTAGCGCATGCTTGCGGTCCTCACACTGGGTAGACAGAGGCAGGAGGACGGCTGGCCTCAGCTCAGCCCAGACTTCATTATTAGTTCCAGGCAGCAATCTTGAAGGAGAAGAGACTAGAAAGGTCTAAAAGAAACTGCCAAGGCTGTCATTAGCCCGCCGCTCCAGTGGGAGGTGGAGAGGTTGTTAGAAGAGGGGACGCCAAGTCCCTGGGGTGTGTCATGAGGGAGATGTGGAGACTCTAACCCTTCACATCCCCTTGCCTACCAGCGGCCGTGAGATGCAGCTTCTCCCAGCATTAGATACAAACACACAACTTGTCTTTCTTATGAATGTTCCCGGGCATTCTGTCACATCAGTGGAAAGCTGCCAAACAGAACTCCTAAAAGATTCTCAAGTGAGACTGGGGAGATGGCTCAGCAGGTGAGGGCTCACAGCACATGCACAGAAACCTGAGTTCGGTCCCAGCATCCACATGAAAGCCAGGGGTGGGAGCATGTGCCTGTAACACCAGGGCTGCTGAGGCAGGCAGAGTCAGGGTCCTGCTCACCAGCCAGCTTAGCTGAATCTGTGATGTTTGGGTCCTGTCTAAAATGACAATAACAATAACAACAAACAAACAAAAAGTGTGAAAAAGAGAGAAAAACATTGAAAGAATTTTTAGCTTTCGTTTGTGCATGTGCTCACGGTTCTCTCTCTGTGTGTGTACACTTTACAACCAACAAAAACGTAAAGGAAGAAAAATCCAAAACCTTTAAAGAAGCATTGCTATATATACATTTAAAAGAAAAAGGAAAGAATAGGAAAATATGAGATCCAGTGCATATGTAAAACTCTTAACATACAGCAATGTACACAGCTCAATATAGTTCAGTGCAGAAACAGGTCCTTTAGGACTTAGTCGTGGCAATTACACAGTGCTGCTCCAGACTGCTCTCCTGAGGCCACCACAAGCACACGCACACCCGAGGTCAGGGCATGCAGATGCCACTTGTCACAAAGAACAGAATGAAAGAATCTTCAGCTGTAGTTGGAAACTACCACAAGCTGTAAACATTGCACCTAGCAATCCCCTCGCCAGGAAGTCGTCCTGGTGAGCAAGCAAACTTGAGCATAAACGCCATAACAGCACTTCTCCTGGAGTTATGTGTGATGCAACTTCTCAGATTTTTGTGAAAGATTTATTTTAATTTCATGTGTATCTATATGTGGAGAGGTGCACATGAATGCAGGTGCCCCAAGAAGGCCAGAGGCACCAGGTGCCCTGGAGCTGGAGTTACAGGCACTTCTGAGCTACCCACTGCAGATGTCAGGAACTGGTCCTCTGCAAGAGCACTGAGCCATTTCTCCAGCTCCTGCTTCTCAGATTTTAACATGTCCCCGAAGCACCCGGAGAGCATGGTAACCAGATTCCCGGGTCTCACCCACTGTTTCTGATTCAAGAAAATGTGCATTTTTATGAAGTTCACGGTTTTCAGTTTTTCGGTAATATTGATTATATAAAGGCTCTGAGGAACTATGAGAACCGCAGATCTGCAACGTGGTCCTAAACTCTATTATCATCCCGTCTCTCCAGTCCAGGAAGATTAGATTCAAGCACGTGACAATGCAACAAGTTTGCTATTTTTACCACCTGACAAACATATTCTTAACCGCTTTCATTTCCTCTTTTGTGGTGCAGTTGTGGGAAGGGCCCTCGAACATGCTAGACAGGCATCCTGCCACGGGTTCACAGCCTTCTGAGTCATACCTTTGTTAAGGAGTTACAGAAAAACCTCGAAGGCAGCTGAATCTTGGATCTGCACCTTATAAACTCAGTACAGAATTACTCAGTAACATCCACATGAAGGTTCAAATTGCAGTCCTCTGAAGAAACTCATTCCTCTGCCTAAGGAAAGGTGCATTTCTGGCTGATGTCATTGCCATCCTTTCCTCAAGTGCCCATGCTCTATAGCTACCACAGAACCTCCACTGAGTTGCCAGGCATAGGGACAGCAGGAGAAGCACAAAGCAATTGCTTTTTAAGAACACTAACTTTGTCTGTATTAGGAAGATCAAAATTGCTACACCAGTGTTGGAGGCTGGGGCCCCAGCTCTGGAGCCTTTGTTGTTTCGTGACGCACAACTATGATCAGGCAGCTGTTTGCTTGCGCTAACTCTCACGATGCCCCAAGGCAAAGTGGAGTTTAAGAATATCTGGACAATACCCTGAATCACTCCACAAAGGACACACCGTGGAGATCCTGCTCCTGCTGCTTGACAGAAGTGCTGCACCTCACCGACGAGCACTTCTCCGGCTCCATGGGCCATTTCTCCACATCAGAGCTCTCAGTTTTCTCTAATAGGTTCTTGACAGTCCACCTTACAGGAACACTGTTCCTCCCTCAGGGGCTGGAGCAAGGGCGCAGCAGTTAAGAGTCTTTGCTGCTCTTACAGAAGATGTGGGGTCAGTTTCTAGCACAAACATGGCAGCTCACAGCCATCTATGACTCTAGTTTCAGGGAATATGACACTCCCTTCTGACTTCCATGGACACCAGGCACACATATGGTACATATACAAACACACACACACACACGCGCAAAATACCCATCCATACACACGAAGTAGAATAAAGAAATCTAAATTTAAAACAACATAACTTTCCTTTCCCTAAATGCTGCTGCCTTGAGTTCGGACCGGAACCTGACAAGTGGAACACGGTCCCTCCTACAGGCCAGTTCTTGGTAACCTTCCTTACCTCCTCCACTGTCACGGCTTTAGCAGCACACTGTACACACTGCTCAGCCCAGCTTCCCAGCAGCTTAGCACTACAGCTCACTTCAGGGACAAACTGCAGACATGGCCTGGAAAAACACACCCGTCCCTTCAAAATAAGTCACTGAAATTCAAACCCATAATATGAATCCTGGCTGAGATGCTAGGAGTGCCAGCAGCAGCTTTAAAATCATATAAAGGTGACGCTGATGTTCCTTACCTTGAGCTGGAGTCGGACTCTGGCCAAGAAGAATGCCCAGCAGCTTTCCCTGGAGTCCACCATGCCAAGACCACGAACTTCATTACGAATCCCGGAAACTACGTTGTCCATATCTTCATCATTGAACAGATCCGGGATGTCACCTACTCCCAAAGAATGGACAGAATTACACAATGATGCTGCAATTTATAGGTTCCAGTGGATTTTCCAGTGTTTGGAACGCTAAGATGAAGCTGCACTTAAAGATAACGTTTGAAATTAGAAATGTCATCTTCCTTTGTCTTTGTTCTGGTACGACACAGAATTCACTGAGAGTAAGCAGTTAGCCGCACAACTGCGTGTCCTCTACACCTCACCCCCTGGGTCACCCCAACCAGACCCACACCTCTTAGACCTCAATCCACAGGATGTTCAAATCCTGCAGACCCATATTCTGTAGACCCATGCTCCACACTTCCTAACCCGCACAGCCCCTGACCAACACCCCACTGGTCACCCCATTGGTCACCCCACGACTCCCCATATCCACTGGAGCAGCGTATCGTCTAGACCCACACAACAGGTCACACATAGGAACAACATTTACTTCTGTCTGGGGCCTGCTGGAGGCACCTCTCATCCATAAACCGACTAAGGAAGCAATATAGTTCAAATTAGTTAGGGTTATAGCTTTCTCCCTAAAGACTGCACTAGCAAACATCTCAAAGATAAATTATCTCTTCTGAAACTTCATTGAAACTACAGCTAATTTGTCATTGGGAAAGATCTTTCACGAAATGTTCCCATTTACTCACCCGATGCCAGCAAGTCATTAATCAGCAGGAGGAAGCTCTCGTCCAGAATGTGGGCATCTGTCAGCAGGAACACGGTGGGCATGTTCTTGGCTCCAGCTCTGACGTACAAACTGGCTAGATCTACCTGTAAGGGAAGGACACCATGCCTCACGCTGTGTTAAAAAGCGGATGGGATGTTGGGTGTGTGTGGCTGGGTGTGGGAAGAATTGGTAAGGGAATATGGAGCAGTAGCCATGGCTGTCCTCCCAGTGACCCGACACAGCATCTCCAACTTGGGCATTTACTGGTGAGCATCATGTGACTTAGCGGAGTCTGTGGGTGAAAAGGCTGCTGCTGAGCCCCGACATCTTCTGATAAAGTGCTCAGAACTCAGTGACGCCTCTGTCAGGTAGCATGTGACAGCTCTGCTCACTTCAACAATCTCCTCTTTATCGAAAGTAGGTTTCCCTCATTATTTGGTAGGCAATATTAAAAGCATGTTTTTAAAAAAGTTTAAAATAGCCCTTGCCACAAATTCTAGGCATATTTTGTAAGTACTACTATGGATTGAAATGCAAAAATTTAAATACACAGTACAGTTTACTAAACACGCTGTCCACTGCAGTTTGTTCTCACGCTCTATCCATGGGCAGGAAACCAGCTTGCATTACAAAGGAAGCGTCTTTCCCTCTTGCCCTTTGTCACATAAGAACGTGAGCAGCACTGATCACTGAGTTCATTTAAGGCAGAAATAAAAGCATGTTCATATGTTTAAGACAATATTTTTCATCCAGGCTTATATTATTGAGCCTATACAAATTATAAAATGTGTTAATGTACTTGGCCGTGAAGACAAAGGCATCATAGGGACTTCTGAAGAGAGCCCCTCTTCCCATACAGTTGGGAGGCCCTGTCCACATCTCAGAGCTGACATGGATTCACTACCAGCTTATGCTCTGTCTGCAAGAAAAATGGGTCAGAAACACAATCAGCCCTCCACAGCCACAGGTTCAACCAACAGCAAACAAACAAACAAACAAACAAACAAAACAAAAGCCCAAGGGCATACTGTGTGTGTGCTCATCGCCTACAGATGTTGTTTTCTTGTGGCTACCTCTACGCAGCAGCACAACAATGACTGCGGTGACATTTACTTGGGGTTAGGTACTCTAAGTAACCTGATGATGACTTTAAACACACAGGACCGTGCTCCGGCTATAGAAGGAATGTGACCATCCATACCTGAAATTTCACTGGGTCCTGGCCCTAATCCTCTGTGATAACAATGGGTGAGAGAGAAGATAAATTGTGAGATTGATGGGGGGGTGAAGGGGACGGAGGGAGAGAACATGAGGAGATGGAATGATTGAGTTGGGGAAGTACACAGAGGGAGAGCAAGGAAAGAGATATCTTGATAAAAGGAGTTATTATAGGGCTAAGGAGAAACCTGGTGCTAGGGGAACTCCCAGGAATCCCTAGGATGACCCCAACTAAGACGTCTAGCAATAGTGGAGAGGGTGCCTGAACTGACCTTCTCCTGTAATCAGATTGATGACTATCCTAACTGTCATCACAGAACCTTCTTCCAGTAACTGATGGAAGCAGATACAGAGATCCACAGTTAAGCCTTGAGCTGAGCTCTCAGAGTCCAGTCAAAGAGAGGGAGGAGGGATTACATGAGCAAAGGGGTCAAGACCATGATGGGGAAACCCACAGAGATACCTGACCTGAGCTAGTGGGAGCTCGCTGACTCTGGACTGCTACCTGGGGAACCCAAATAGGACCAAACTAGGTCCTCTGAATGTGAGTGACAGTTCTGTGGCTTGGGGAGTCTGTGGAATCACTGTCACTGGGACCAGGATTTATCCCCAGTGCTTTTTGAAACCCATTCTCTATGGAGGGATACTTTGCTCAGCCTCAATACAAGGGGGGGAGGCTTAGTTCTGTCTCAACTTGATATGTCTTACCCTTTCTGAGGAGTGGATGAGGGGGTTGTGTGGGAAGAAGATGGGGGAGGGGAGCAGGAGGAAGGAAGGGAGGGGAAATTGTGGTTGGTATGTAAAATGAAAAAAACCTTTTAAATAAAAAATTAAAAACAAAACAAAATGAATGGGTGCCTGCTCTGCTGGTCCGTTTCTCACCCGAAGCTCTTGGGTCCCATAGCCTTCGGTCAGAGTGATCTGAAAGACCTCCATGCCGCACATGTAAGCAGCGAGCCGAGACAGGCTCTGCTTGCCACTGCCCCCAACTCCAACCAAGAGGGCATGGCCTTGAGGGGTCCGAAGAATGCGACTGATGCGGCACCTGGAGAAAGAACCAGCCCCATCGAGTCATGAAACCAAACATCCTGGATGGTAGCAGTGTAGAGATGGAACACCAGCTTTAGTGGAATGATTGTGTCCCTGTCTGCATGGTTCCCCAGCAGAGAGCATCAGGCCTGGAATACCTGCCTAGGAAGTTACCCAGGGAGGACTCATTTGGACTCATACTGCATTATGCTGCTTGAAAGGATGTTCGGGGCCTACGTGTAAACTTCAATTTTTATATTTTTGATTAACAAGAAAAATCCCAAATCTCTGTCAGTTCCCTGGGACAAAGACCTTCAGGGAGATTTGCACGAAAGCTTTGCTCTAAAACCACTTCATAAAAAAACAAAACAAAACAAACCACCAAGAAAGGATTGGCCTGGATCAACAGACATCTCCATGTGCTTCGTTCACGGAGACTGAAGATCCATTCCCCTAAAATATATCTGTTTACTTTTATTTTATGTGAACGCTTTGCCTGCGTCTGTGTACACACACCAACATGTCCTGGGTGTCTAAGGAGGTCACAAGATGCATTGGATCCACCTGGAACTAGAATTACAAATGGTTGTGAGTCATTCTGTCAGTGTTAGGGACTGAACCTGGTCCTTGACTACTGAGCGGTTTCTCGGGCCCCATCACTTGCTTCTTGCTTTGACTCTTGCTGCCCTTTCACCTCAGGCAGCCACATGGAGGCCACATCAGCCATGGGTATCTGAAAGTTAAGTTTCTTCCAAGACCAGTTAACCCCTCACCCTACTTTAGTCTAGAGATTCTGAATGTTTATACTAATGATATCATTCCTTCATTTTCCAGGTAGGAATATATTGGTTTTAACTTGAAAAAAAATGACTTACATGTGTTATACAGATTTAAAAAAAAAACACCACAAAATAGAAAGTACGTAGATGGCCAGCTACAGAAGCTGGACGTTATTATCCTTGCTTTTCTGAAACAAATAAAGTCCAGCCCTGGATGACCCACATCACTCTTGGTTTTGGAAAACTGAAGTTGGAGTCTCGCAGGAGTGACGTGTAATACCACTTCAAGTCTCTAGTAACTGAGAAGACAGGTTGCTGTTACAAGCCTGTGACTCCATTAGATGTTATGTCATGGGACCACACTAACAAGATCACCTTGGGAAAGATACAGCAGGTGAGTTAGGCTTTGGTTGCATCTTAAGGCATGTTTCCAGGCTTTTGCCCAACAGGACTCACTAAGTGACAATGTCCCTTTCTTCAAAGCTCAAGGACTCTTCAGTTATCCCTACCACTGAGTCATTCACCTTTACTCTTAGAATCCCAAATCATAAACACTTTATGATTTGAGCCAGGAGAATCCCACACTAAAGATAAGATAGTCTTCCCATGTGGAAAAGGGATTCCCTCCATGTTGGGGAGGATCAGTTTTACCTGGTCACATGTGCTGACAGCATTTTATGACATCACAGGGGACAGTGTGGCCAGTAATTTGCTGTACTCAGCATGCTTGCAGCAGTGATTGCAGGTCGCCCTTAGCATTTCCCTTTAGCCCCAAGGCTAAACATTCTAGAATAACTCTTAAATTTCCTATAGTTTCTCCATTCAGATTCACTTCTTTCATGAGTAATTTTTCTTGTTCTTATTGATTCACTTTTATGACATACTTTTAAAGTTTTTAACTCTTATCCATTGTCATTTAATAGAAAGGCCTGGGAGAATGAGGGTGATTTGGGCAAGGGGAATTGTATTGTCTGTAAAGATGACTTCCCACTTGGTGGTAACAGAAACAATTTAGATGAGCAGTTTGAGATCCCGGTACAGGCCATCCAGCAGAGTGTCCTCAAGGTTCCTAGTCTTCATTATAAGAAAAGAAACCCTACTGGAAGGGCCTGGAAATGAACAGATTTTCTTTTAAGCAATGGAATTTAAAAATCCATTACCTCAAGAAATTTTAATGGATATATATCATATCCACCAAAGGATAAATAGAATGTTCCTTCTATATAAATACTATCTTAGTTGTGACTGATAAAAACAAGTATCAGATCACACAAATTGTTGGAACAAGGCCTTGAAAAGATGAACAGACCTTATGGAGTCGATTTGTAGGCTCCCAGTAATGTCCCTGTATCCTTTGTTGCAGTTTGTTTGAAATGATCATTATGTTTCCAGTTGTTACTGTGTGCACAGTGTAGATTTCTGTGGAGTGCTGTTTACTACACAATGTGTGTGGAATCCCACCACAGTGTCATCTAATAATCAATGACTAAAAAGGTTTTCAAAGAGGGAAAAGTTCTGAGTACATGAGGCCTATTTATGACTCTCCGGCCTCGTATTTTGCTTGCCCTGTTTTTAATCTAAGTTACATATGCTACAGCCACTTTGATCTTTTACTCTGTTACTTGAACATTCATGGTTCAGGCAATGTGCTTCTAGAATGTGCTTCTCTTAAATCTTTCTATTATCAGTTAAGCTAGTCATATAGATCTCATCTTAAAAAAAATGTCACCTCTTCCCTTAGACACCCAGTTTCTCTTTAGAAATCCAGTACAGGTTGAGCTTCCTTTACCCCCAAATCTTAACTGCTCTAAAGCCTAAAGCATTTTATGGATCTAGGAGACAGAGAGTACAGTCAAATCCCAGCTACATTAAAAACGGACCTGACTTCCTGGAAGTGATGTGTGGAAAGTTTAATAGATAGGAAAAGTAAAGCAATGGTGAGATTAGGTTGGGGTCTTCTCCCCAAGATGTCTCATTCCAGGAAAGAAAACACCAGACTCTGTGTGTTTTGGATGAGGGTTTGGTTTCTCAACCTCTGTCTTCTTCCTCCACCTACCCGTTGTCCTTCTTGGCACAACGCATTACGCCTGGGGCATTTTTCTTGCTCATCTGTTCATGTTCTGGTAGATGTTCACTTGGAGAATTCACATACTCACTGGAGAAGGCACTGGGTGTAGCTGCCCACACCGGGCTTTATGCCAAGGCAAGCAACTTCCGTTAATTTCCTTCTAAGAAGATGTGCTCACCTTTTCTTTTCACTAGCTGCTCTAAGACACTAAAGGAATCGTCTATGCTGCTTCCTGGAATGCAGTGGGCACTCAACACAGCCCACTTAACCCACGAAGGTCGGCATAAGTCCTACCCACAAATCCCACAAGTCACTTCTGTTTCTCTTTCTTCCCATCCTTCTCTGACAGGGCTGCAGTGAAATACAACATTTGTATGGATCTGCAGCTGTTTAGAAACCAGTTTCCTCTGTATATGCAGCTAGGACTGTGACATAATGGACAGTGACGTGCATTTTACTGCCGTAAGAACTGTGACTGCATAGCCGCTGTGACCCATGCACTTACACATGTTGCATGGCATCTTCAAACAGCACCAGGTGCATGGCAGAGTGGAGTTCATTGTAGGTGTCTACCGTTTCTCTAAGAACTGCCTTCAGGTCTTCCCAGTCCTTCACTGGCATGTAACAAGGGTGCTCCGTGCCAGTCGCAAAGTGGCAATAAATAAGGGGCTGCTGCAGCAGCATGTGCTCGTCAGCACCCTGCAGGAGAACACAGACAAACTGTGGGACGAGAGCCACCGAGGAGTCACCCGGGCAGGAGCCTATTCAAGAGACCAGCTCGTGCCAGCAGGTCTGTGCACAAGCAGACCAGACAATATGCCTTAACCGGATATAGCACATTGTGATCTCAGCTATTGTAGGATAAGGGAGTGTGATTGCTCACCTGCAGCCCAGAGGCGCTAAGTCTGGTCTCACACCAGCCAGAGGCCTTTGAACAGTGCCCGCTCACCTCCAGCACTTACTTTAAAGTACTTATGGGCAGCTTCCAGCATTTTCCTGTGAAACAAGTCACAATCGTTTGTGTCTATCAGTTTGTCTCCATAAACACGGGATGATTCATGAAGCCACAGGTGCAGTAAATCTTCTGGGCATTTTAAACATTCAGGAGAAGCAAACAAAATCCCCTATATGAGAGGAATTAGAAACACATCTTTGGCCGGGCGGTGGTGGCGCACGCCTTTAATCCCAGCACTCGGGAGGCAGAGGCAGGCGGATCTCTGTGAGTTCGAGACCAGCCTGGTCTACAAGAGCTAGTTCCAGGACAGGCTCCAAAACCACAGAGAAACCCTGTCTCGAAAAACCAAAAAAAAAAAAAAAAAAAAAAAAAAAAAAAAAAAAAAAAAAAAAAGAAACACATCTTTAATTCAGAAGACAGTGTCACTCTCACATTTAGGATTTATTTAACTCTACACTATACACGTGTGCAAATAAAGCTCATTTCACCTTCTGATAAGTGATATTATAGAAATTCAAGTATAATACCCATTTAAAAAAAGTGTGTATGAATGTTTTAAGTGCATGTATGTCTGTGCTTCACATGAGTGTCTGGTGCCCTTGAGCGTCAGAAGATGACATAAGATTCCCTGGGTCTAGAGTTACAGATGGTTATGAACCATGGTGTGGGTGCTGTGGATTGAACCTGTGTCCTCTAGAAGAACTCAGCTCTCAACTTCTGAGCCATCTCTTTCTCCCTCATCATACACATTTCTTAAAAAAGATTTATTTATTATTATTTTATATGCATGAGTGTTTTGCCTGCACGGATGCATACAACATATGAGCAATACCCCAGAGGCCAGAGGACAAAGATAGATCCTTTAGAAGCGAGGTTAGAGACAGCGGTGAGCCATCAAGCTAGTGCTGGGAACTGAACCTGGGACCTCTGCAAGACCCGCAAGCGCTCTTATCTGCCCAGTTATCTCTCCAGCTCCCTCATCACATGCAGTTTAAGGAATGGAATTAAAATGGTTTCAGGAGTCAGCAGGAGCTAAAGCTCACACCTCTGCCTATATCTCAGCTTCCAGTAGATTTAACAAAACGAGAGCCCAGACAGAACGAAAGTAACAGGGTACAGACTTTCCTTGTTTTAATCCTTTGATATCCGCTAATCAAAACCCTTTCACTTCACAAATGAAAAAACAAATCAAATGTAGAAAAGATCAAATGTAGATTGTCCTCTCTTGGAAGGCAGACTTAGGACGAGCATGGTTCAGTTTTTCTGCTAAGAGACTTTACAAAGCAGAGCCTCTCTGGCAGGTGCTAGAAACGCGGATGTGAAAGCGAACGGTCCATGCTATTCCCAAGCTGTTGTCTGATGGTGTGGTCAGGTTCTGAGGTCCTGAAGAGAGCTGTGAGTGGAAGTCCTGTGAGGTTTCCTCATTTGCCCTCTGCACAAAGGAACTGTGAGTCTGAGACAACTCCCCAGGTACTTCACTGTCCATAGAGGACCACATCACATCTGAATTAGCAACTCAAGATCTCCAGTCCCTCTTTAGGATTCCCTTTATATAATCAGTAGTGAACACTGCCCTTTTACCACACATTACAGCTTGAATCTCAAACGCCTCCTTACTCTACTTCAGATCACCCTGGTTTCTGTATCTGTCCTGAACATACTATGCAATCAAGGTAATTTTCAGTATCAAGCCAAATGATTTATAATTTAAAATTTCATACTTTGATAAGTGTTTAAAATGATACGTTGATGTTCTATGCAAAAAACATGACCAATTCCTCTTATTTGGCATAATAAAGCCTTTATTTACAAAGTTCAAATTCTACCTTTACTGCTATTGCTTACTCACTATCTACCACAAGCTGCGTGTCTCCCTAAATTTATGTATTGAAACTAAATTGTGGGACCAATGAGACAGATCGGTGGTGACCTGAGTTCAGCCCTCAGATCTCATGTAAAGGTTGAAGGAGAGAACCAACTCCATAGAGTTGTCATCTGACCTCCACAAGCATGTGTAGAATGTACCCTTTTCCCACACTTCACACACACACATACACACAATGAAAAAAATACTTAATTGCCAATGTGATAATATGAAGAGATGGGGCCCCTGGCACCTATTAAATCATAATGGAGAGGTGACCTCATACAAGCAGTGCTAGGTATTTTCCCTTTTATCCTGTCTGCTGTGGACAGACACAGTGTTCAAGGCACTGTCCTCACCAGACACAGAGCTTGCCGGTACCGTGACTTAGCACCACTGAACTAGGAACAATACATTCTCATTGTCTATGAATCACCAAGTCTCAGGAACCTTGCTGTATCAGCACAGATGTTGTGCAACCTGAAGGGAACCACCCCATTGATAAGAAGGGCATAAAGTTTGGCATGTTCCTTCACAGTCAGGTTTATGAATAAAGAAGAAAAACACACACAAAATAACAAAGTGTAGCTGAAACTGAAATGGTTCTATAAATGAATGCCACAAGTTATCCTGATATTCAAGAAGCTAGCTTGCCAGTTGAGGTACCTG
Organism: Chionomys nivalis; assembly: GCF_950005125.1. Lineage (NCBI taxonomy): Eukaryota > Metazoa > Chordata > Mammalia > Rodentia > Cricetidae > Chionomys > Chionomys nivalis. Next base: position 4,622,970 of record NC_080095.1, on the reverse strand, counting down.
GAAGATGTTTGATAGGTCTCTCAGATTAAAAATGTAGTGGAATTTAATAGCTGTGGGTACAAAACTCTCTGCCATCATCCGATGGAATGCTATAGTTGCCTGGATCAGAGAGGGGCTGGCCCTGAGAACCGATGGGCAGAATGCTTGCTGCTGGAGATGGAAGTGGAAGATCTGACCATAGATGGTCGTCAGGGCATCCGCAGATGGAAAGTTGAATGCAAGCACAGTGAAATGCCTCTGAAAAGCAATCAGCACATAACAGAGATATCAACCAAACCAGAAAGTGCAGTTTTCCCCATTTTATTAATTTTAATAAAGCCTGTCTTTTTATAACAGGACAGATCATCATCACATCTGCCTTATGTGAGTACTTTCCCATTTCCCAGACTTACCCGTCTTTGGTACATGCATTTTAATTATATATGTCTATGTCTTAGGTGCCTGAAGGAAAATAGGATTAAACTATCTTTGACTGCTAATCTTTGTAAGCAAAGGGTTAAGGGAGAAAGTACCTTTGTGTCTTTAAGCCAAATTTTTGTCAAGAGAGTTCATCTGCTATTAGACAATTCTTTGTGAAGAATCATGCTCCTGTGGCTACAGTCTCCTAATTAAAGGACAGAAGAATCACCTGGGTTGGGAATGCCCTTTTTAATTGGTCTAGAGTGCTTTTTAAACAAGTTTTAGCTATATTAAAAATTTAAATTTTTTTATTAAATATGTCAAATTTAAGAATTTATTGGAAATGTCAAACTTTTCTTAACACCTTATAGTGAATTAAAGAAGTTACAAACATTAACAAGTCAATGCCATAATTCTGGAGTGGAAATTAACAACAAATACACAATTTGTCAAATTACATTTTTTAAAAATCCATTCTAATCAAAAGACAAAAGGTTTCTCTGATGTTTGAGAGACCAACAGCATTGCTGTTTTTAAGTAATTGTCTCAGTCTCTGAGCAACAGCAAGAACCCAGAGGCTTCCATTTTATATTTAAAGAGGGGCTTTAATTACTTTTTGTCATGGATCTTTTTTCCCCGAGGGGAAAATTGAGGTCTCAGGTTTTAGGTTTTATATTTTAATAGTAGATTGAATATTATATTGGCAAAATGAGTTCTGTGTCCCAAAGAGTAAAACAGTCAAATGTTTAGTCTGTGTTTTTGGTCTGGCTTTAAGGTAAACAGGACTCACTAGGTTTGGAAGTTTTTGTAGTAAGTTATTAAGAGGCTGGAAATCATCAGCTGTCATTATGATCTTTACCCCCTTTTTAGACTGTATAGTAAGTTGTAGTGAGTCAGGAACATTGGCTTAGGGGCCCTCTTTTTTGGCCCATAGCATTATAGTATGAGGAAGTCAGGATTATGAGTTTAGGAACCTTTTTTCTTCTCCTATGGAATCATCAGTGGCTGTGATGTCATCAGGGCTAGTACTCCTGTGCTGTATGTGTAGTTATTTTATTTATTTTATTTTTTGTGAAAAAAGTGAAAACACATCCATTGTTGGGGTTTCTGTCCTGCCTAGTTCCCACAATCATTAAGTCCCAAAGAAATCACACAGAGGTCTACATTAACTATAAACTGATTGGCCCATTATCTCAGGCTTCTTATTAACTCTTATAACTTATATTAACCCATTATTCTTGTCTATGTTAGCCACATTGCTCGGTACCTTTTTCAGCGAGGCAGTCACATCTTGCTTCTTCTGTGCCGGGCTCATAACTGCATAAAAAGCTTCCTTCTTCCCAGAATTCTCTAGTTCTCATTGACCCACCTCTACTTCCTGCCTGGTTGTCCCACCTATACTTCCTGCCTGGCTACTGACCAGTTATTTAAAATATAATTTTTAAATATAATTGACAGAATACAATTGTCCCACACCACATATCTTTGATCCCAAATTAATTAAGATTGTTCATGGACATCTATATTTAAGAAGCTTGGTGTAAAAAGTATATTGCTTAAGGCATTATGTGATGTTTGAGGATATAATTGTTTTGCTTTTATATTTTGAAGTTGTGTTTTTAAGGAGCCATGGGCACACTCCACAATTCCTTTTTACCATTAACAACATATGTAGCTCTTTTATTAGAAGACCCATTTGTGTAAAAATTAACATAGCATTTTAAAGGGATTTTCTTTTACAACTTTAAGAAAAATAAAGGAATATAGCTGTGTGAATTGCAACAATGGATCAGCTGGGAAAAGATTATCAACTGGGCCTTTAAGTTGAGCAAATGCAATTGTCCAAGAATTACTATTTTGAAATAACCAATTAATTTGTGACTTAGTATAAGGAACATTGATTATAGCTGTCTTTTTTTGCCAAAATAATTTTTAAATTTTATTCATTTTTGTGTTAAATAAGCTATTGCTTTAAAATAAGGTATTAATATCTTAATTGGCAAAATGGGAAGGCGTAGCCATAAAAGTGGACCATTTTGCCATAATACTGTTGTAGGAATGTTATAGGTAATATATATGCTTGCCAAGGCTGATTATTTACAATTACAATAAAATGTATTTGTTGTTTTTGTATAGCATACTCTACCTTGGTGAGTACCTGTATGGCAGTTCCTGTAAGTTATCTACTGGAATTTGGATCACTGCTTCCTTTAAGAAGTTTATGTAGTGGCTCAAGGTCTTTTTTTTAAGGACATTTTAAATACAGTTTTCACCATTGTATGTCTTATTAAAAGTTTGTAAGCTACTTTTATTTAAAAATATTTATTTATTATGTATACAACATTCTGCCTTGATGTATGCCCACACCCCAGAGGAGGGCACCAGATCTCAGTACAGATGGTTGTGAGCCACCATGTGGTTGCTGGGAATTGAACTCAGGACCTCTGGAAGAGCAGCCAGTGCTCTTAACCTCTGAGCCATCTCTCCAGCCCGTAAGTTACTTTTTTGATCCAAGTTGCAAGTTTACCTAGCTGACAGGCTTAACTTGTACTCATTTACAGTTTACAGACACCTGTCTGGGCCTGAAGCTGCAGTTTCTTGAAGCAGCTTTTTGTGGCTTGGCTGTCTGATAAGGCTCGGCTCCTAGCTGTCTCTGGGACCTGTGGTGGGCACAAACCATGTTCCCTCTGCTGTTTGGCCATGTCCCGCCAGGGACTTGGACTCAGGAGGTTCTGGTTTAGCAGTCCCACCATAGACCAGCATGAGAGGTGACTGACAAATTTAGCTCAGGTTCTCTGTATCCACCATTGCAGTGACTCTGAGACTATTCTGTCCATAAGCTCAGGAGGGTAGAGCTATGCTGATTTTTACTAACCTTGCTTTTTTATTCTAAATTTTGTAATCACAAAATTAGAATTCCTGAATCCTCTCCTCTGTTAAAAGTCATAGAATTATCCATATAGGCTCCTTGATTCGCGGGTCAATTCGCCTCTAGGCATTTCCATTGACCAACTCCCGGCGCTGACTGTGGGAGGCGCAGCCCTTTAAACTCTCCTGTCTTCTGCCTCTTCTGGCTCCGCCGCACAGCGCGGGTCAGACTCAGCCTGCTTCAGCACGTGTGCGTGGACTGCCACAATCTCAGCGGTAACTCTGGCTGTTGCTAGGCCAACCGCCGCATTCCCTCCATCTTTCCCACCGGTGCAGCAGCAACAAAGGCAGCATCTACATGACCGAAGCACCGCTGCCTGCATGGGTGAAGGCGAAGCCTCACTTTGGCCTCTCTGAGTCCCGCAGCCGGAAGGCAGTGGTGCAAACGCCCAGTGTGGGGGCAGGAATGTAATATTTATAAACTTTATATATCTTTGTCTTTGTTTCACTTTAGCTCCTCTAGTTATTAAAATACATCCAAGCAAGTGTATTGATAATTGATTATTATTTCTGTCTCATATTTATAAATGTTTACAGTTTTACTCCTGAATTTTTTTTGCTCCACTTTTCTCTTTTTTATTATTTAATATTTATTTTTGCGCGCTCATTATTCACCTCTCCACTGTGGTGTGATTTTTTTTTTTTGTGGGTTCCTCACATACTCCCTTGTACTCCTGGTCACACTTTTGTGTGTTTTGGGGTTTACTGGTGTGCCCCACATTGGGCACCATATGTTGGCGATCAGTCTTGAAAAAAATACCTCTTGCCAGTAGGCATGAGGATTTAGAAAAATTAGTAAAGATACATGAAAAATAATAAAACAGAAACCATTGGACAGTACTAGGAGGGCATTGCAGGGAATACTGAAATCAGCCGCATCTGATTTCCATATGCTTTTGTGCCTCAGTACAAAAGGGGGAAGAAGGCAACAAAAGGCTTCTTTAACATGATACAAAGGACAATTTAAACAGCTAATTGCTTTAACACTTTAAGACATCAAGTTATTAACATTTTGTTGTTTAGACAGTAAAGTCACTCTAGACCAAATATCCCAAAGACAGCCATTCCCCAATTAACCTCATGTTACAAAAACAAACAAACAAACAAAAGCAACAACAAAAATATGCTTACATATCCTGACCATCTGTCCTGATAAAATAAATTTACCTATATGAGCCATCTTAGTGTAAAAACCAAGTAAGCACATCCTGATTCAGGATGTGCGGCTCTACCTGCTGCCAACAACTCTCTAACCATCAGACAGCGTAAAAACAGTCTCACATTTTTGGGCCTCCACATACTATGAAACATTCTGGAAAAGAACGAATTATTGACACAATAAAGTGATCAGTGTTTAAGAATTAAATATCCACCAGGCAGTAGTGGTACACACTTTTAATCCCAGCACTCGGGAGGCAGAGACAGGCAGATCTTTATGAATTTGAGGTCTACAGAGCAAGTTCGAGGATAGGCTCCAAAGTTACAGAAAAACCCTGTCTCAAAAAACAACAAACAAAAATCACCACCACTGCATCAAAAGGAATTAAATATCCACAATATGGAAAGAGTGCTTAAAATTTAACAAAAAACATTTGATCCAAAAATGACCAAAAAGATTTTAATAACATCTCCCCCAAAGAAGATTTACAAGGGGATAAAAACACATGAAAAGATGCTTCAATATTTGATCACCTGAGAAATGCAAAACACAGCTATCCTGACACCGCCCTGCTCACATGAGCATGACCACTATAAAGCAGGAATCCTGACTGACAAAGGTGTAGAGAGCCCAGAACTTCCTGCACTGCTGGTGGGGGTGGAGGGTGACATGACCACTGTAGAAACAGAATGGCAGATCCCCAAAAAGCTATAAACAAATTACTGTCTGATTCTGTGTTCTACTTCTGGGTAGACAGCCAAAGTAACTGAAAGCAGAGTTTTCGGGAAATATTTGTGTGCCTATGTTCAGAGCAGCTTTATTCTCCCTAGAGGGGGAAAACATGAAAGTGACCCGGTGTTCACGGTGAGTGAACAGATACGCAAAATGCAGCATGGAAGACAGAAGAGCGCATCCCCAGGCTTCAGAAGGAAATGCTGCAGTATGTGTGATCTGTGTGATCTGTGTGATGTGTGTGATCTGTAGCACAGCATGCTAAGTGAAGCACACCAGTCCTCAGACAGTGTTGGTCTCACTAAATGAAGTACTTAGAGAAGGCAGGGTCAGAGAAACAGAAAGTCCGATGGGGACTGTCAGGGCACAGAGCAGAGAGGAAGGGGTATCATTGCTTAATGGACAGAGCTGCAGTTTCACATAAGAGTCTCACAGAGACAGATGGTGGTGATGTGGCAGAAAAAAGCATTTAGTCCACTCACTGTCCACTTAGAGTGATTGGTTAAGTTGATAAATTTTATGCAACATGTATTTTAGTATAATAATAAAACTGAAAAAAATGATTTTCCAAAGATGCCTGCGGGGGATGTAGAAGGTTCTTCAGGCAGAGAAACTATTCGGTGTGATATTTTGATGGTGTACACATGCCATGAAACATTTGTCAAGCTTACAGAACAGGGAGGACAAAGAAGGAACCCCAGTGCAAACTCTGAGTGCTCCTTAATGACTACGTGCCAGCATCTCCTCGTCAAATATAACTAATGCAGAGGTTAAACAGAGTTCAAATGAAGCAGGTGGTGGTGGATGCGGGCCTAGAAAGAAATGCTGTCAACTCATTGCAATAAATACAAAACTTAACTAAAAATACTGGATTGATTAGGAAAAACATATCTGTTTAATTAATTGTCCAGTGGGAGTCTTTATAAGTACCAAGAAACAAGATGCTGTGTCTTGTTGAGGGAGGGTCTCACTAAGGAGTTCAGCCTACCTTGAAAGTCACTGTGTGGCCGAGGTTCACCTTGAACTCACAACACAGCTGCCTCAGCCTCCCTAGTGCTGGTATTTCAAGAGTGGGCCAACATGCCCAGCCTGGTCTACATCCTGAATATGATATCTGGGGACATCTAGGGAGAGCAGAATGAAACCCACCTGCAGCCTTGGGTTGACTGTGAAGCTGCCCACCATAGGATTCATGCAGGCCACGTACTGGCAGCCATGAATTTCCTTAAGCATCATCTTCTGTCGATCATACCTAAGGGACAGAAAACAGAACCTCAAATCTAAACACAAGATGACAAAACAGTGATCCTCAAGCTTGTGAAGGATTTCATCACAGACACCTTATCTTTATGATCGTTCTGCAAGCTTGACCTTCTTGGTCTTATCTAGGACATCAAAATCTTAGCTCAGAAAACAGAAGATGACAGAACTGTTGGATGCCGAAGCCAAGATCAGAAGCTGAATCAATATAAACTATTACTGCCCATTGGCTTCCACGGGGCTCTAACATGAGTGCAAACTATGCTGTCCTCACAGCGAGGGTCGGTGGGTAAGCTGGGACTCCCTCACCAAATCGTCGAGTCACGGATAGCAAACTAGAGAGCCTGGATCGAACATTCACATCCTACAGGGTAAAGCCAAGCTTTCCTTCAATAACTTATGACTTAATTTCCACACAGTTGCTACGTTGCTTGACTCCTTTTCAATCCAGTCTTACAGAGATAAAAAGGGAAACTGCTCTGTTTAATGTGATTAAGACATATATAAAGGGAGGGCTGGAAAGATGGCTCAGCGAGCAGGGTGCTGGCCACGCACGTGCGCAAGCGCGTGCACGCACGCGCGCACACACACACACACACCTGAGATCAGATCACCAGCATCCTGGCAGCATGCACCTGCACTCCCAGCAGTTTGGACAGGCAAATCCCTGGGCCCAGTCAGTCTAGCGTCAGGGAGGTTCAGGTCCAATGAAATACCCTGTCTCAAACACTGAGATATAAAGAGACCTGGTATCTGGTGTAGACCTCTGACTTCCTCACATGGCACATATATACAAATATGTATGCCCACATAATTACACACACACACATAAAAATCAAGATTACAAATCAAAGATAAAGAAAATCCCAGATTGCCTGATCTGGGATAATTCTGTCCTCAAATGGCCCTGCACTGTAATAACGAGCTCTTGGCGGATGGTAGAATGTGGGCTTTGCTTACCAGTGCCCATAGTCAATGTGCTGCCGAAGCAGTGCATGTGGCTGGACAGTGCCATACGAGTCCACTTCAGGCATGTTCAGGTCATCAATGAAATAAACGAGTTTTTTATTCCCTCTTGGACCATAGTTGCGGCCAGCTTTTTTCTCTAGAGGTTTTTCAAGAATTCCTAAAAATATATATATAATTTTGTCACAAATGTCCTGCAGAGTGTAACATTTCTACCCTTACTTATTCTTTTCCAAATCAAGTCAGCCAGGAAAGCCTCCCAGGAATCCTCTCTGACCCCATCTGCCCAACCACAGTCTACAAATGGTGTCACTTCCTTACATTCCTGCTCCCACCTCCTTTTCCTTCACTCTGGCCTCCAGCCAGGGCCACATTAGTTGGTATGTGGTCCAGTGGAGCCAGTCTTCTTCCCAAGATGCAGCTAGCATCCGGTCAGTTTCTTGCTCACTCTCAATGGTCCACCATCGCTCCTATGTGGGATGCAATGTCCTCGGTTTGTACAGCCCGGTCTCCACAGCTATGGTGCTCAGCTACTCTGTTTCCCATGAGTGTGCCCGAACTGGACAGCTTATCTCGCTGTGTGCAGCAGCTCTGACTCCAGCCTCCTGCTCTTCTCTTCAGCCACCATCCCCCAGTCACCTTCCAGACTCAGTCCATTGCCTCCCACAGCGTTCTCTGCTGAAGCTGGGCCTTCCATCCTAAATCTTCTCTGCCTGGACATCACCAATGTCATGCATTGAAATTCTCCCTTCTGGATACTGACACCTGTACCTCTTCCTCGTCCTGATTTGATCAGCATCCGCTAAGCAACCTTATTCCCATCGCCCCTCGGGAACCAGATGTAGTTTATCATGTAATTTGTTGAACTGATGAGCAGTACCCAGTTTCCCATGCTTAACTCATAAGGAAATCTTTATGCTGCACTTCTGAACAGGATCCATTCCTCATACAAGTAGAGAAATCATACATATTTGCTAAAGAGACAAAACAGAATCAGCTTTCTAATTATTTCAGTCATAAAACAAGACAAGTTGACTGAAGGAAGATGCTGAGTGTGCTAATGTTGGAGGGAAAGGAAGTTTATTACTTGACTCAGAAACACAGCCATGAAAATCACACACACATGCACACATACATCCCAGGAATCCACATTCAGAGCAACCCAACAGTTCCAATCAGCAATTGAGCCGTCCATGTCTTGCTGCTCCTCTCCTTGTGCTGGGCAGCAACAGAGTTGCTGATATCAACTGGTCATGCTGTTGGCCTCCACCTGACTCTGAGTGCAAAGCCTGTGCTTCTTCCCATACATTCACTCAGCAGTTCAGCCTTATTCACACACACACACACACAGACACACACACAGACACACACACACACGACTGAGTTGTCAAAGCCACTGACTGAGATGGCCTAGCATGTGAAGGTGCTTGCTTGCTGCCAAGCCTGATGAACTGAATCTGATTCCTGGGGTACTAGAAGGTAGAAAAAGAGAACCGATTCCAGAGAGTTGTTCTCTGTCTTCTACATGTGTACCACCTACCCACACTAAATAAATATAATGGGGAAAATTAAATAACTGGAAGTTGGCCATGTCATTTGATGTACTTTGAATGTCTCTGGACTCAAATCCTTACTTGAAAGAGTAACCGGAGGGTTCTTTTCTTTCTTTCTTTTTTCTTTTTTGATTTTTATTGAGCTCTACATTTTTCTCTGCTCAGAGGGTTCTTTTCTAACTCCCTTTTTATTATCCAGTTCCATGAATTAATTACAGGGAATTATATGGCTTAAAGGTGACATAATTAGCTTTGTGAATGTAAACTTTTGCTGGTTTACAAAGAAATAATTCCAACCCATCTGTCAAGCCTGCACTCAGGAGTCTGAAGCAGGAGTAAGCCTGGGATAGATGCAGATACTTTGTCTCAGACCATCTTAGAGCAACAGTCTCTTCAACAGCTGCGTAGGTCAAAGGGCCCATCTGTGTACCAGGGGCGGGGCACTCACTCTGCAGTGCTGCCGATGTCGTGTAGTAGTTGAAAGGTACACGGGACACCGTGTAGTCCTCAGAGAGACTTGCCAGGGTCTCACTCAAAAAGACCGTTTTCCCCACTCCTGCATTTCCAACTAGCATTAGTGGTTTGCCTTTCTCAAGTAGCAATTCAGTAAAATACCTAAGACGAGTTGTCTCCGATGTGTGTACCAGAACTGTCTAGGAGAGAAAAGCAGGAGAAGGGTTAGAGAGAGACAGAGGCATTACTGAGCTTCAAGGCTGAGCCAACACTCAATTTTGAATTAAGACCCAGGGAACTCTTTGTATAAGTTCATGTCCAGTAGTGCAGATGTCACAGCTTTCAGGGGGCAGTTGGGCAATGTTATCAATTGTTAGAGCAGAGACAACCAATAACATCATTCCAAGGGAAGGACACACCCCAGTCCCTTTCCCAGAGTTCCTCCTTCCCCCAGCTGTTGTAGGTATGGGAGAGAATAAAGCAGATATGGCCTGAAGTGTCTACTTTCTTCAGAAGCTGATGAGACTATTGGAGCTACACACAGAGGTGGAGCAGTATCTTGGCACAAATGGTACAGTCCAAGCAATAGTGTTCAGCACAATGAAATACAAGTTGGAGGCAGGTAGAGTGTGCCCAGATCCAAAGCATATGTGAACATTTTGATAAAGTTAAGTCTTTACGCTTGTGCTTTGAAATTTAGTGGTTTATTAGTATTTATTTATTCAGACACCATAATGTTCCACAGAAATTTGAAGTGGCCCTACCAGAACAAAAGAAAATGAGTGAAAATTAGGCCCAGAGTTGCTGGCCAAATGACTCATCAGGAAAGGCCTAAAGAAGGTGAGATGGTCCTTCAGGGTTCCTGTTTCATAAAAGAGTCTGCCAGACATTCTACAGGACACAAAAGAAAGTGACTGACAAACTACCAATATAGGTGGAACTGTCTTTGAAATTTTCTGCTTCATGAAAAAGTCTGTGGGCTGAAGATGGGTGCCCCAATGGTACAGAAGAACTTTGGGTGACTGTCCAGGCAGCGAGATGTCTCCATCAATTCTAGAGTTTTGGAAGTTTCTTACAATGCACTTCCTGTTAACTTAGGTAATATTATATACTTCTGGAGTCTTTGATGGAGTTGAAAAAATAAATAGTTATAATTATTGATTTTCTTAGTTATGATAAAAGATAAAGTAGATATAAATATTGTACCTATAAGTTTTGCTTAATACCTGTTTTGTTATATGTAATTTTACTATGTTAAGGTTAAAACCTTCCTTTTTATTTGAACAGAAAGGGGGAAATGGTGTGGGAAGTCCTTCTGTATATGTGTTGCTTTTATTGGTTAATGAATAAATCTGTTCTTGCCAGTGACTTAGCAGAATAGAACAAGGTGGGAATTCCAAGCAGATAGAGGAGGAAAGAAGGCAGAGTCAGAGAGACACCATGTAGCTGCTGAAGGAGACAGATGCCCAGAAACCTTACTGGTAAACTACAGGCCTCGTGGTAAAATACAAAATAATAGAAATGGGTTAATTTAAGATATAAGACCTAGTTAACAATACACTTAAGTATTGGTCAAACAATGTTGGAATTAATACAGTTACTGTGTGCTTATTTCTGCTCTGGGCAGCCGAGAAATGAACAAGCAGTCTCTGTCTACACTGTGCCAGTCTGGCAACCTGAATTCAATCTTCAGAAGTCACCAGAGGCTTGCGTTCATGTATGCACATGCACACACACATACACACACACAGAGTGATATTGAATAACAGAAACAGACTTGGGAAATACAGACTAGAATAAAATATTCAGACAAAAGGTAGATGCAGAGATTGAATTCTGCACAACAATTAAAAAATAGCTGCTATTTTGGTGCATTTCTTAGTGGCCAAATGTAAAAGTGGTAAACAAGACCACCAAACATACATAAAAGGCCTTACTTACAGAGTTGATTTTTGACTTTAAAAAACACACACATGTATAATGGATATAGTTCCTCCTTACGTGGCTAGTGCCAACTGACCAAAGTGAAGTATTCTGTGGATCACTCTGGGTCATGGTCTTGACATAACCATTTATTCTCCAACTTCCCTTTCACACGGTGACACCAGCACCTCCTGAAGGCCAGGCCGGGTTCTATGCCATTAATCGTGAGACTTCTAAACATCCAAGATGCTGTTTCCCTTCCAGCCTACATTTGTCATCACTGGATCTTTCTGTGGCTGTCAGCTCTTTCCTTCGCATAGGAACACCAGCAATGAACACTTACAGAGCTGGGTGGCCTCCACTATGTATGCTGCACAATCCAGGATGCACAACAAACCTGCGAGATATCCTTCTCAGAGAGCAGGAACCTAACACCGAGAGCTCTGGTGTAGAAGTGTGAATGCAATTGACCCTCATAATCTCAAAGGGAGTGGCTTTGTTGGAGTGGGCATGGCCTGGGAGGAAGTATGCCGCTGTGAGGGTGGCCTTTGAGGTCTCCTGTGCTCAGGATACTGTGCAGTCGACTTTCTGTTGCCCACAGGATGTTGGACTCTCACCTACTCTTCCAGCACCATGTCTGCCTGCACGATGCCATGTCCCACCGTGATGATGATGGACTGAACATCTGGACTGTAAGTGAGCCACCCCAATTAAATGTTTTCCTTTGTAAGAGTTGCCATGGTCATGGAGTCTACTCCCAGCAATAAAACCCCTAAGCCATCAGGTCACTTGGACAGTGTCACAGTCGGTGAGTGAGTGCAGGTGCTTGGACTGGAATCTATTCTGTGGAGCCTGAGTTCAGCACAAACTCCTAACACAGTCCTGCAGAACGTGAAGTCAGGAGCTGCACTGGCAGGCTGCTCTGTTTGTTTTGGTGTGGCTAAGTCTCTTGGTTTTAAAAGTTAATGTACTTTTCTTTTTTTCTTTTCTTTTCTTTTCCTTTCCTTTCCTCCTTCCCTCCCTCCTTCTCTCCCTCCCTCCCTCTCCCCCTCTCTCTTTCTTTCTTTTTTGAGACAGGGTTTCTCTGTAGGTCTAGCTGTCCTGGAACTCACTCTGTAGACCAGTATGGCTTCTTAAACTCAATAGAGATTTATCTGCTTCTACCTCCTATGCGCTGGGATTAAAGGCATGTACCATCACCTATGCTTAAACATTCTGGAAATTTCTTCAAACCTAGACAAATTAGGATCATTAGTCATTCTATGGTCACTACAAATACCATTGTGGAAACATTTCTCATCTGGTTCTCTGTTTCTCCAGGTATAAAATGGTGCCTCATTACCAGGATGCTGTAAAGAATAAGTTAACTGCAGCTAGGGAGATGGCTCAGCTGGTAAAGTATGGGCCATATAAGGATGAAAACCTGAGTTGGAATCACTAGTACCTACACACAAACCCAGGTACCAAAGTGCATATAATCCTAGCACTGGGAAATCAAAAGTGAGAGACCCCTGGGACTTCCTGGACAGCCAGTGTAGCTGACAGTGAGTTACAGGTTCAGTGATTTGCATAAAAAATAAGCTGGAGGGGGCTGGAGAGATGGCTCAGAGGTTAAGAGCATTGCCTGCTCTTCCAAAGGTTCTGAGTTCAATTCCCAGCAACCACATGGTGGCTCACAACCATCTGTAACGGGGTCTGAACCCCTCCACTGGCATGTAGGCATACACACAGACAGAATATTGTATACATAATAAATAAATAAATATTAAAAAAAAATAAGCTGGAGAAGTGACTGAAGCAGACATTCAGTGTTAGTCTCCACATGCACACATGCCCATGTGCAACTGCAGTCACACAGAGGAACACATTCTACACATGCATACATACATGAACACATACACGCAAAAAGAATCAATTAGTTCATAGATCTAAATTATTTAGAAAGGGCCTGGGGAGTATAATAATATTTCTAATTTTCCATGGTCCTGCTCCAGCATATAAATGGTGTAGGAGGTCTTTCTGTCTTTGTATTGCTTTCATTGGTTAACGAATAAAGAAACTGCCTTAGCCTAGTTGATAGGGTGGAACTTAGGTAGGTGGGGAAGACAGAACTGAATTCTGTGAGGAAGAAAGCAGAGTCAGGAGATGCCATGGATCCTCTGCCTGAGACAGACACCTGTTAGAATCTTTGTCAGCAAGCCACTGCCATGTGGCAATATACAGATTAATAGAAACGGGTTAAATTCATATGTAAGAGTTAGCCAATAAGAAGTTAGAGCTAATGGCCAAGCAGTGTTTAAATTAATACAGTTTCTGTGTGGTTATTTCGGGGATAAACAAGCAGGCTCTCCTTGCAGCATATAACGAGGCTGCCAATCGCACAACCACACTGCTACCATTGGATGTAAAGCCAGTGCACAGCCTTCCAGGAGGAAAATGAATTTTTCAGTTCAATAAAACTTGCTGAGTAAAATTGTTTTTCTTTGTTTTCTTTTGAATACAATGATAAGATGGATCAGGTTCTGACAGAGGTTTTTGTCCTCAGTTTTTAATCAGCTAGGAAATACTGCTGGGCATCCATAATGGAGGTAGGCTGGATAGACGGCAGACTGCAGTGTGCAGAAAACATGACTGGGGGCCTCCTAACAGCCAGCTTTCTGCTTGAATCGCCCTCCCTGGTGGCCTCCACTGTGCTAGAGGTGCCATTTGCAGTCATTGCAATGTGTGAGCCCCAGATGTTCTTGGGTTAAAGTCTTGGTCCCATGTGGTAGTTTTGGAAAGCAGTGATAGGACATTTGAGAGGCAGAGCCTGGTAGAGTCCATTAGCCCATGGACAACAAGCTCTAAAGGGGATTTTAGTGTTCTGGTCTTCCACCTTAGACAAGAGAGATACAGGGTAGCATGACCAAAGGTCTGGGGACTTCTGGGACTTTAAAATGCAATGTAGACATCTATACTGCTGATGCCACTGGCACCGTGGACCCAAAGGGCACTAACCTCAGCTGCAGAGGGCAGGGCCCCTTCTTTGGACTCGGTTGGCCAAGACTGCTGTCTGAGGACACAGAGCTGGGACTGCCAGTTCGGCTAAGGGTTCAATGCTGCTACCCTGAGGGACCAAAGGTTCAGGGCAGCATCCCCTCCCTGTCTGTTTGCCATGGAGCCTTCAGAGCTGTGGGAAAGTATTGTTTGTGCTGCCTAGTAAGCCTCACTTCGCTATGGGAATTCCTGTAAACTAATCAAAGTGGAGGAGGCATGTAAAAGCAGACAGACAAATACATGCATGTGCATGAGTGTGAAGACATCGATGAAGACCGGAGTCAACGCAGTGTTGGATTGTAGGTCTAGCCTTGCCCTTGCACCTATCACTCTCACGCGTACTCTGTTGACAGCTCCTGGAAACCACAGCTTCGAGTTCCTGATGTTTGGAACCAGCTGCTTCCTCACAGAGGAGACAATGTCCCCTCTCAGCCATCCATCCAGCACTGTTTCCAACGGCAAGCTCTAAAATGATTCAAAATGTTATTTTTTTAAAAGGAGACTAATGCAGAACAAGAAGTTGGTCACAGAATAACCCAATCTAAGAGAAATGGGGATGGACCATGTATGAAGAGAAGTCATTCACGTGGACTTGTCAGCTGACGGGAGAATGTGGAACGCTAGTGCTGTAAAGATCAAACGCATCATTTGTGTCAGGGGTGGGAAAAGAAGGACGTTCTATGTGAAAAGTGATGTCCCAAAAGTTTACATAAGCTTAGAAATAAGAATAATTGAATAAAGTAAATCCTGCCTCTGGCTTTACAGAGTTAGTGCAGTTTCTAGAGATTATAAGTATGTGACCCCCACAGGGTTGTGCTGAACCTAGGGGCAAAGAGTTTGCAGAGATATGGACCTCCTCTCTGCGCATCCGCACAGTTGACTCTTCTCTCCCAGGGAAACATGTGGTTCACAGAGCAGAAAGCACAAGCAAGAGAAGGACAGGCTGTCTCCTCTGAAGATCTGCATGCCTACCTTCAGGGGCGCATCGACATCCATGCTGAACGGAGGCACCTTATCGGTCCAAGGCAGGAACTTTTTAGTTTTGGGGTCCAGATAATAATCAAAGATGGTTCCCTGGGATGGAAACTTCACGACTTTCATTTCTTTATGCCACCATCGACTAAAGTCGGCTTGATAGTCAGAAAGCTATGGAGAACAGGAGAACTTGTTAGAATAGACCTGGAAAGAATACAGCCCCTACAAATTCTGCTGTATGCAGGGTCTGTGGGGTACTGCGTCATAAATGCCAACCAAACTCCTAGGTGGGAATTCACCAGGTTAGGTTGAACGCTAGGTCTGAGCTGTAGCCAGTAATGCTGCTATGCAGATCGGAAGTAGTGAGTGACAGGCAGCCACAAGGGGTGCAAAGCGTCTTAAAAAGCAAGACAGTGCTGGGACAGCCTCACTTCTCTCCTGCTATTCAATCTAACACTGAACCACTGTGCAAATCTCTGTGCCAGGTGCTGCTAGACAGTGGAGAGTAACACTGTGGTTGGCTTCCACCGTTAGCACCACTCATGGGGACAGCAGAAAAAGAGAACGCATGCTTTTTAAAGCACTAAACATATGGACAGAACATCTGTCTATTCTTTTGAGTTCCCAGCCTTCAGGCCCTTTTGCTATTTGATGTCTTTTTGTTTACCAAATAACGATAATGAAAAACACTACTTAAAAAAGTCTTTGCTTTCAAAAGTAATACATTGCCAATGCTGTGTCACTAACAAAAGGTGTTCTTAAAACTTGGCGCACCACAGGCCCCATAGATTTGGAAGTGCACAGGGAAAATGTGGACAGTCTCGCCTTGGTTTCCAGCAGGACAGAGCCGCGAGCCTGGCTGAAAACCCCATAGGGATGAGTTGTCCTCCAGCGAAGTCACGCGGCAGGGCGCAATCTCTATAATGGTGGTGTTGTCTGACAAAGTGATACACATAAGCTCTCGCTGTCTTGATCACTAGGGTGTAGTGCATGAGGAAGGGACAGCACCCATACAGCGACAGCATCCCCTACATCCTCAGTGGTCTGGCTCAGGGAATCAGATGAACTCAATGGTCTGATAAAATGAATTCTACATCCTCAGATGGTCGGTCTGTCAACTTCGTATCCTTGGAAACCTGGACCAGCAACTCATATGTTCCCAGAGGTCTGGAGCAGGGACTCCTATACCCTTGGGATTGACCTGACCTAGTGAATTTCAGCAAAATCTGGAAGTGCTGTGCATGTTCGTTGCCTTTGGCAATCTTGTACTCAACTAGCATCCCAGCTCCAGTATCCCCCTCTTCATTTGGTGTCCCTGCGTCCTTGGGCTATGGTGGTCCTTTTGAGTACCAGGCTGTTCACACTCAGGAGCAGTCAGGCGGTGGAGATTGTGACAAACAGTGGTGGGGGAGCACTCTGAAGGAGAGTCCCTCCCCTACCCACCTCCAAATTAGCAGAGTTCATGTTCCTGCCGGACATTTACCCTCACTGAAACTATTTTCATAGCAAAGCATGGGATATTTTATCTCCCTATAAACTTTGGTCTGAAGCCAAGCCAATGTGAATTTTAATAATCCACAGATATTACTGACTCCATTCTCTTGCACAAAATACACCTGACTTCTACTTCCCTTCAAATTTTGCTTTGTCTAAACATTCCATCATGAAAATGACTTTGTGGTGCATTCTCAATTGCTCAATTTGTTAAAGCAAAGTGACTGTTCTGGAGCATGGAAGGAAGCAAATGGGACATCCACCCTCTGTCCACCCTCTGTCCACACTCTCAACAGGGAAAAGGGGGCTCGGAGGAAGCAGAGGAGACCTCGCCCTTGGTTCCCACTCAAAGCAGCACTGACCGCTGACCCATGGGAGCACTTAGAGATCAGAGAAGGACATCTGGCAGCTGACAGGGTGACAATGATTTGTGAGGCTCGATTTATTTATAGAGCTGTTCTCTGCATCCATCACTAATGAGGACTAGCAGGATGTGGGTCACTTTTGGATGCAATGCCTTCTGAGGGGAATTTTCTACTTATGCCTGAGGAGAGCTGAGAAGGCGGGATGGCTAGCCAGTGGTGTGCACTTTAACTAGAGTCTCCGTACTGGAGGACCATGGCCAGGGACATGCTGAAGCACCAGGAGGTGTGGGCCTTGAAGAAGGGCACATCTGAGGAAGACCCAGCAGCAGCCACCAGGAGCCCTTGGCACAAAATCTTTGTCTCTAGGAGAGACGAAGTTTGGCTTTCTCTGCACATGGAGGCTGTCTTGAAGCAATGTGACAGAGATGACATAAGAAGGCACTTGGAAGCAGATGGTAGAGGTGAGACACATGTTTCTGGCACATGGTAAGTCTAAGTGGATTGTATATTTGGGGTGGGATGAGGTGTGTATTTGCACAAGCTATGTCTTTGACTAAGACTGCAGCGACGCCCCAGAGGGGACAGTCTCCACAGCTCAGAACACACCAGACTGCAGCGACGCCCCAGAAGGGACAGTCTCCACAGCTCAGAACACACCAGGTCCAGAGATGGGTGATAACATAACTAGAAGATGCAAACCACATTTTAAAACGCAACTTCCCCATAAGTTTGCATCTCTGGAAACTCTTTTGCCATACTTGGTTTCGAAGCAGAGTGCCTCCAAATGCCCAGACACAGGCAAAGACAAAGTAGACTTCGTAGGCTTCCTTGGGGCTGTCGGGAGGAACGTTCTCAGGAGTCAGCAAACAGTCCAAAAGAGTACAAACAGTCTGGAAAAAAAAAAAAACACCATTCATTTAGGGCAATGTTTTTTTTTTTTTTGTTTGTTTGTTTGTTTGTTTGTTTTCCAATGCTGGAGAACGGTTAAACAAGTTTCTTAAAAATTCTTCCTCTTTCTTAAGAGCGTATGTAACTTTTCAAAACTCAGTGATTTGCTAATGTTTAGGGACACAATAAAATGATGTGTCTTAGATGGCTAAATCAGTGGTTCAAAAAATAAGAACTTTAATCAATCTTTAGAATACTAAAAGATTTGGAGTAAGAAACATTTTAAATAATTCCAATAACAATTACTAAGTAAACTAGGTGAGCTAGTCTCCCACTCACACACTCACTCGTACATCACATGCATTCACACTCATACACACTCACTCATACATAACATGCATTCACACTCATACACACGCACACACTCATACATCACACGCATTCACACTCATACACACTCACTCACTCACTTGTACATCACATGCATTTACACTCATACACACTCACTCACACATCACATGCATTCACACTCATACACACTCACACACTCATGCATCACATGCATTCACACTCACACACTCACACACTCACACATCACATGCATTTACACTCATACACACTCACACATCACATGCATTCACACTCATACACACTCATACATCACATGCATTCACACTCATACACACTCACTCACACACTCACTCACACATCACACACATTCACACTCATACTCACACACTCACACTCATGCATCACATGCATTCACATTCATACACACTCACTCACTCATACATCACATGCATTCACACTCGTACACACTCACTCACACACTCACTCACACATCACACAATTCACACTCATACTCACACACTCACACATCACATGCATTCACACTCATACACACTCACTCACTCATACATCACATGCATTCACACTCATACACACTCACTCACACATCACTCACACATCACACAATTCACACTCATACTCACACACTCACACATCACATGCATTCACACTCATACACACTCATTCACTCATACATCACATGCATTCACACTCATACACACTCACTCACACATCGCACACATTCACACTCATACTCACACACTCACACATCACATGCATTCACACTCATACACACTCACTCACTCATACATCACACACATTCACACTCATACTCACACACTCACACATACATCACACATGGTCACACTCATATACTCACGCTCACACACACTCAAAGACATGTACACACACACACTTACACACACTCACACAGATGAGTAACAGCTCCTTGTGTGGGCTAGCTCCCAAGAGCCCAGAATAGCTGTCAGTAATTATAATCACCATAGTTTCTAACCTTCAAAAGCTCTTGCCCCAGGCCTGCACAGGCCCTGACTCAGGCCCACTACCTGTGAGCACCTTGCTCTCCTAACCAGGAAGAAGGGGAAGTGTTAAAATGTTCATATTTCTATCATTTTATATTGTGCCATATCTGTCAATTTGAGATAATTTTCTAACAAAACGGATCAGTTTCTTGTAGCTTTGTTACATGGGAGAAGAAACCATGGTTTCTAAAGGAATGACTAAGATCAAAGCGGCTATCAGCAGACATGGCAGTCAGTCTTAGGGTTCAGTCCCACGTTTCCTGACACTACACGAAAACATTCCTGAGTGTGAGGTGAGCAGCTGACAAAATCACACTTTAGCTTCAAGAGCTAACATGCTTCGTCCAGCTGAAGAATGCTCCACACGCTGGGAAACACGGAGCACAGACTTTGTATAAACGTCGTCTTAACTGGTCTCTTGTCTAGGCATTTTGCCTTAAATTCCTGTTCTTCTAGGAAACTGTGGGAAATGTTGGTCAAAAATAACAGCTTTAGAAGAGCTAAGAATGAAAGGCCATTTCTGAACGCTACAAAATGAAGACGGAGAGCAGAAACATTTAATTCCCACGGGCCTGTTTTCACACCCCTCGCACTGCAGAGAATCACGCAAATACACAAGGCGACTTGAGAAAGAACACATCCCGCCTTGTACAAGCGTTACATCCAAGGAAGTCTAATTAGGCTAACCACATAATTAATTCATTATGAATAAATTCAGACCTGCTTTCAGAAATAAATTATACCTCGGATAATTACTGTTGAATACTATCGTTTACTTAATTGGTGTGTGAATTATCCCAAAACCTGAACTTTCCCTTCTTATTATGCGCCTGACTATTCTAACGCAGCTTCAAATAAATTTGGTAACATAGTAACTTGATGGCAACAAAGTTCCGAGAGACTAATTTTGTTCCTGGAGGGGGAAGCATTTCCATTGTAAACCCTTAGAGAAGTTTGATACTTCTTGTTACCCTACGGCCATGACCTTGACTTTTCTGTTGTGAGCAGCTCTGACTCACCACAGCCCCAACAAATCCCTTGCGTCTTTTACTGGCACGAGCAGTCTCACAATGAGGATCAGAACAAAAGGCTTCCTGGATCCTTCCAGATTCTTCACCCACACTGACATACCTTCACGAGCACGTGTATCCAATCAGAGGTGTCTTTTCTTTGTACTGGTCAGCACCTGTGCTTTGTCTGGTTATCGGATTCAAAAACGTTTGAAGCATCTCTCTGGGCAGTGTTGTGGTTTGAATCTGAAATGTTTTGAATGTTTGTCTCCCAGATGGTTGTACCGTATATGTGTGTGCATGCATGTGTGTGTATGCATGTAGCCTTTGGGGGCAGTCTTCAGACTGCTGAAGATTATGACCTAATCCTTTGGTAGACTTTGGTTCCTGGTCTACCATGATAAGAATAGAGCTCAGTGTTCCCAGTCTTGCCTTTTGTACCACAAAGAATTGAAACTCCCTGGTAACCACGAGCCCCAATGAACTTCCCTCTTGTCTCTTGTTTCTGTCAGACAGTGCGCTCTGAGTGACAGCTAGAAAAATAAAGAAATGATGCTGTAGCAACTTTGCTCCGGCTTTGTCCCAAAGTGTTGGGATGACACAAGGACCGCATGGACACGTGTGGTGCTCATGAGTGCTTTCTGGAACTGTGTAAATCTCGGGGGGGGGGGCAGAAAATGAGCAGATTTCACTTCGTGGGCTCCGCGCAAACATCCAAGGACTGAACGGGCAATAGCAGAAGGCTGGAAGCAACCTAACAATTCTGAAAATACTTTTAAAAACCTTAGTTGTTTATGGGTGGAGGCAAGAGCATGTGTGTGCGTGTGTGCATGCAGGGTGCCTTGGCCCTCACGTATGTGCACGTGTGCATGCAGGGTGCCTTGGCCCTCACATATGTGCACGTGTGAATGCAGGGTGCCTTGGCCCTCACGTATGTGCACGTGTGCATGCAGGTTGCCTTGGCCCTCACATATGTGCACGTGTGAATGCAGGGTGCCTTGGCCCTCATGTGATAGTCACATGTGGATGCAGGGTGCCTTGGCCCTCATGTATGTGCATGTGTGAATGCAGGGTGCCTTGGCCCTCAAGTGATATTCAGAGAATAGTTTGTAGAAGCTGGTTCTCTTTTTCCAAGACGTGGGGCTCAGGGATGGAGCTTAAGTCGTTAAGTGTTAGGCCACGAGCCTCTACCCACTGGGAAGTCCTACCAGTACCTTCCCCCATCTTTTTAAGCAAGCAAAATGTGTGTCATTCTGACTTCCCAGGCATAAAAAATCAGCTCAGACCTGCACCAGGCTGCTCTCTGGAATAGCAGTGATGGTTTTAAAGCTGGTTCTTAGCTTCTCCAAGCACACAGGAATATATTTATCGAAAAGAATAGTTAAATTGGCCTTTTCTGATTGATACCGTCTTCTGTCTATCCAACTGGCCACATACCTGAAAAGAAACACAGAAAAGCTTTTACTGAGCAAGGGCTTTGAAAAGCAGGATGCCACTGAGTTCGAAGCTCCCCCTTCCACACAGCTTGGCGCAGCATTTCATGGACATGTTGAGTGGTTCTCTTTATTTCTCAAATGGAAAATATTTTTAAATGGCCCTTTAAAGACTTGTTTTAATGGCCATTTTTCCTTTAATGAAAAGAATGTAAAGGAAACTTCTAACAGCTCTTAGAAGGCAAACATAATCGTGCCTAAGTAGGCCATTACTTTGCGTTTAGAGAGAAGTGCACTGTGTCATTTCCCAAATGAACAGACTGTTAGTGACGGAGGCTTTATTTATGAAAACAGCTTGGCACTTTTCTTGATTAATCTTGGCATCAATTATTTAGTAATGAGGATTCAGTTATAAATAAAGAGGTGCACAGTCCATAGGGGCTACTTCAATGTGCTTTTCTACTGGACTTTGTAGAACCAACCTGAAAAGATAATGTGTTCACAGTCAGGAACTCAGCAATGTACAACATGCCTTAATATATTGATATTTATATGATATATAGATATAGCTGCCTTATGCTTATAAAATGTTTATTTTGATACATTAAACATCACCACCGTATTAGTAAACAGCTTACCAATGCCATGATGGCATCCTTAGTGACCTCTGGGTTGCAACTAAGGGATGCTAAATGAAAAAGAGTCACTCAGAAAGTTGTACTTAAGTAGGAAGCAGTGGTCATAAATACATTTAGCAGCCTGCACATGACCAGTGCTGTCACAGACCGAATACAGCCAGACCTTGTTGTAAAGGCAAACCAGACCTGCATCTTGAATATGGTACAAATGAAGCAAAGGTGCGCGTTCTACCAAAGCCTTCCTGTGCTTTCCACAGAGCTTGAGGAACGGTTATATAAAATATTCACCACTGTTATACGGTGGTTTAGTTTCTAGAATGCCAGCTAGCAGGTCTTCAGTAGGAGCCCACTCACATGAGAGCAGTGTGACAGGTGCCACCGAGGTGGTGACCGCAGCAGCAACTGAGAACGAATGCACGGAGACCACATCTGTCATCAGTGACAGATGCTGCTGCTCAGAGCCGGAGTGGAGCTGCTGTCGTTCTTATTTATGTGTTTAGTATGATGGGGGGGGCTAGGGAGGTCTAGGGGATGCCTATATGTTGTGGCTCAAATGTGAAGGTCAGAGGATGATTTGTACATGTTGGTTCTTTCCTACTATCCCGTAGGACCCAGGGATCAAATTCAGACTTAGGAGAAAGCCCCTTTTACCTGGGAGCTATCTTGCCAGCCCCAGAAAGAAATTGTTGTATCTAGAATCTATGGTAGGAAGAGTTAGGAAAGCACTGCTCAGGGAGACAGTGCTCTTAACCTGGACTACCCTGATCCTGCATCTCAGTTCCCTTACTTTTAACCAGGTCACCTGTCTGCTTTGTTTTTCCAGCTATGAATGGAAATGACTGCCTCTTGACCTTTGACTAATATCCTGATAAATATAAATGGACTTCATAGAGCTATGGAGCTCCCATGGTTATGGCATGAGGAACTTAGATCAGCATCTAACAATGTTCTCTATCACAGGGTTGTGGCATTGGAGGCCTGGGTTCAGATCCTGCCTCAGTCTCTCTGTGCATCTCCTCTGTGCAAGAATTGTCAGGCAGCGCTCTGGTGAACATAAACATCCCACACTTCGTATACAATGTCTTCCACATGACTTGGGGAACAGAATGCCACTACAAGAATCACCAGGAGCAGCAGAAACAAACAAACAAAAAATCCCTAAAGTGGGCTTTGCATTAGGGGGCAGGTAAGAGCTTTTGCTGAGCTGCATTGGTAGCTGCCAGAACCTTCTTTTGGAAACATAAAAGACCCACTGGCAAATGATGCTGTGGCTGCTGTGCCCCTATTGTTTCCATGAATGACGGATGCTCTAGAGAGAAGAAAGCTTAACCAAAACAGGCCATATAGTCAGAAGGGAGTCTGCTGGGGAGACGGGCAATAATGATCCCTATTGTGAGATGAGTGTCATCACACCGCAAAAGGAGTGAAAAGGTTTCTATCAACAAATATGAACAATTGGAATCTTCATGTAGAAATTATTGTTAAATCTTTATGGTTTGGAATAAAAACTGACATTAAGAAAGACAATTAAGAGCTCTGGACCATTAAATGTGTCTGTGGCAAAGCCTAAGAACTAGACGTGCCACTGTCTGCATCTCCTCCCATCTCACAAAGGATGCTGCGGATTTTAGGATGGGCATTTGGGATGGTCCACTACTGCAGCACATGTAATTACAAATGAAATTCTCTTAAAAGCAAGGAGTACAGGGAAGCGAGCCTGGATTCTAAACACAACCGTGTCTACTAACAGCACCCTTCCAGCTGCTTAGAGACACGGCTGGTTTAGGGTTCCAGTAAGGAAGTTCTGAAACAAAGTGAACATCCAAATGCCCAACACAGACTCGGAAAGATAAGTGAAGAATACAGAGGGAAGAGCTCGCAGGGAGGGTGGGGCGGACCTCTCCTCCCAACATCTGCGACAGATCTGAGAACCAAAAAAGAACAGAAAATGACAAGGAACATAGTGCAGAATAAGAGGAGGGGGCGTAGAGAGGAAAATGGTTGGAAGAAAAGGGTTCTTGACAGAAAACTATGCAGAAAGGATGGCTGAATGAGGGCTCACCACTTCCAAGCCACCAATAGTTCATCCTCCGAGGGATGTAAACTTTTCTCTCCAAAAATACACATGGTATGAAGGAACAAGTTGGGAGAATGTTCTAGATAAATGGGGACAACAGAGCCAAATAAATACAGTCTTTGCTCTGATGGTGGATTCTTTTCAAAGGTAAAAGTGAAATCATGTTTGTAACTCACAAGATTAAAAAATGTTTGCTATATTCAAGATAGATTTCTTAAGTGTGTGGGTTATAGTGTATTTTATAAAAGAGAATGCTCTCGTTCCCAGGAAATCAGTGCATAAGTGCTTACAGATGAAATGTCTTAACATCTCCAACTTATAGTCAAGGATTTCTGCAAAAAATCACAGAAGGAAACAGACTTCTATATGCATGTACATGTATGTCAGCCAGAGACAAAGTGAAGGTGGAGACACAGCAGGAGAAGAAAGGTTTGTGACTGTAGTCTGTAGCACGAGCCCAATTTCCCTGCAGTTTTTAACGCTTGGAAGCAAACAGCTGCAGAAAACTGACACTTTCTAAAAGATACTGCTTCTGAAAATGAGTTAATATATTGATCTCTGAATGTAAATGAATGTAAACAATGCACATAAAGCTATCACATCGTGGCATTAAAGTAAGGCAGTGAATTATCTAATAATTACAGAGTGAAAGAAACCTGAAACCTGAAACCTGACACTGCTGGAACTCTCTGGCAACAGCAAGTGAAAAAACAGAATATGATTAAACAAGATTCCCTTTATTCTGGAAATGTCTTGCCTGGACCTTTGGTCACAACACATTCATCTCTGATACAATGAAAACCTTGCCACACTGAGATATAACAGGGAGAGAAAGCGTCTAGCTCTTAATACAGACTGAATGGCTCTTGAAGCTACCCGGAACTTTGAATAAAAGTCCTTCTTTGAGTAGAAGATCATTCTGAGCTGCCTTAAGCACTAACTGCCTTATGCCTTAAGACTGAAGGGCAAAAGGCTTGAGAGCATCAGAACACAGACGAGGAATCTCTGAAGGTCCTTGTGCTGCTACACAGGGGAGATCCTGTTCTAGAGGTGGGGGAGTAGCAGGGCAGTTCTAAGACTCCTTAAGCCAGTCCTAACCAACAGAAACACCCCGGGAACAGACTCCTACATGGAGAAAGATCCTAGTCCAAGAATGATTTTGCACTGTAGAGGATGAAAACTCTTTCCCTCAGACAAATGCAAGGAAGTTTAATTAAAGCTCAAAAGACCTGGACATGGTTCTCCTCTCTTTAAGAATCAGGGAGAGCAATTGCAGTTCCTGATAGGAAGCAGGGGTCATTCTTAAAGTACACTTAGGGGAAGGAGTATTGGAAGGACCAGTCACAAAAGATATAGCAGGGTGGAGAGACAAGGTTTGGGTTTAGAGGGACATAAAAAACCCTTTTAGGTTAAAGGCTTGATTCTTAACATGTGGCGCTGGTGCCAGGTGGTGGAACCTGCAAGATATGGGGTGCAACGGAAGTGTGAGGTGACTGTGCGTGTGCCTTTAAAAAGGACGGTGGAGGTCTCTCTCCGTCTCTTTCTTTCTCCCTGACATCTTGGTCACAAGGGTGATGTGGGATTCCCCTCTGTATGATATGAATATGTTTTATTACCATTGGTTAATAAAGAAGCTGTGTTGGGCCTACGGCAGGGCAGAGTAGAGCAAAGTGGGAATTCCAAGCAGATAGAGGAGGAAAGAAGACAGAGTCAGGGAGAAGCCATGTAGCTGCCAAAAGGAGACAGACATCTGGCAAGCCACAGACCTGTGGCGATACACAGATTAATAGAAATGGGTTAATTTAAGATATGAAAGTTAGCCAGGAATATGCCTAAGCTGGTGGCCAAACAGTGTTGTAATTAATACAGTTTTTGTGTTGTTTTGGGTCTGGGTAGCCGGGATATGAATAAGCAGTCTCCATCTACACAAAGGGAGCAGCTCTGATGTACCACAATGCACTGCATCATCACTGGCCTTTAAATGAAGGGCCCAGATAATGGGAGATTGAGTCAACTGTCTCTCTTTATAAATTCATGATTTCTTAGGATTCGCTACAGTAAGGGATGCTTGCAGCACAGGCCGAAAGCAAGGAATGCTGGGGCATGAGAATGGATGACTAGCAGGTCCTACAGGAAGCAGCTGCAGGAGCTGACGAGCTCCACAGCCATGCTGCTGTGATACCTTTGGGGATGGATCAGGAAAGAGCCTGTCTCCCTTTCATCTCTCCCTCTCATTTCATGCTAAGTTCTTCCTGAGCCAAAGAAACCAGAAACCAGAGGTCTGAGAGCCCAGGTATGTGGTTACATGGAGCAGTGTCTGGGCAGAGACAAGGTGAGAAGGCTGTAGAGAGGCATGACAGAGGGCATCTGCTGTAGGGTACAGAGGCATGAAAGAGGACATCTGTTATAGGGTACAGAGGGATGACGGGGGACATCTGTTATAGGGTCCAGAGGGATGACGGGGGACATCTGCTATAGAAACTTGTGGTCTCCTGCCTAGCTCAGAAGTTCTCAGAGTGAGGACATGGTGGGAGACCCATAACCACACAGCAACTGAGACGTGCAATGTAAGCAAGAGAATCCCAACCCTTGCTCTGAATGAAGCGTTTCCATTGTTTGAACACATGTGCCTATTACATGCACAGACATGCAGATGTTCACAAAAAGATTTAATCTAAGAGCTTCATAGAAATGATTATTTGTTCATCTTATTCAACACATATTTACTGAGTGTTAAATATTTTCAAAGTGTGTAATCAAGATAATCTGTAAGTAAAAATGACTTAGACACCTGGGTGCTAATTTAATTACCTTTAAATTAATGCAACGAGCCCTGCACTTAATTAGTAATATCATCGTCACATCATTTTAACTGAGATTAAAATAAATAAAAAACTTAAGATCAACTGATTAGAGAATAGACACAGGGGTTGTATAAACCTTTCTCCTGGAATACAAGCACTTAGTACACACACAAGAACATGCTCTTCATAGTAAGTGCAGAGTACAGTGAGATACCACCTCACCCCACTCAGTGAGGCTCCTAGAAAGACAGACATTGAGGAAATCTAGAACAAAAGGGAAAAGGACAGTGCGGGCAAGGATATGGAATGCTGTATAGCATCCTCAGCATCCTCTTGTGTGTGACTGGTAGGAAGTTAACATAATACAGGCACTGTGGCTAAATGTGATACCAATTCCTTAAAAATTAAAAGCTGAATTAGCATTCGATCTAGCAAACCCGAGGTTACCATTAAGTAACTGAAACTGGACCTTGAAGAGCAATTTGTGTTTGTATGCCCATATTTATAACATTATACACAAAAGCTGCAAGGCGGAGACGGAACTCAGGCAAGAGAGGAACAGGAGTTTCCATCTGGGAAGATGCAGACAGTTCTGCAGACGGTTGGCAGCAGCAGCAATTCGACAGCGTCAATACACTCTTGGCCACTCAGCTCTGTCCTCACTGATGGTAATGTGGCAAAGCTCATGTCACATGCATTGTCATGACAAAATAAATGTAAGGAAAGAAAAAATGCTCACGGATTCCAGCCCAGATCCTGCGGGTTCACATACAGAATGCCGGCTCGGGAGACAGTGGCTGGGGTGGCTGTCCTCAGGTGATGGGTCTCAAACAGAAGCCTCATGGAAGGTGTGAGGGTCACTCGCTCGTTGCTGGCCAGGGTCAGCACCTGCATGAGCAGATGTGGTCATAGTCAGAGGCAGATTGCCATAAAGGAGTCAACAGCAGCTAACAGAGCACCACAACTGGTGTTGTCCCTAGTAGGGCAGCTACAGGTAGATTCGTCTTAGCTGAGATCTGAGCCTACCCAGAGGCAGTCTGGCTGAATCCTCAAAGAACAGAATTGCCTCAGTGGGCTCCTGACAGCCAGTCCTTCAGTAGCAGAAGCAATGAATCCCACCCCAATGTAAGCAGACTCCCATGAGGCCTGAATTGCACAATGAGCAACCTTGAGCCTCTGCAACACTGCAGTTGCCAAGCACGCTCTAGTCGCTCCCAGAGCAGGAAGGCCACAGACTCTGTCTTCTGATAAACAGTATCTTCATTCAGGAAGCAATGCCTGCTGCTAAGGTGGTCAATGCTACCTTGGAGTGATGTTGGCTCCCAGTTTCTCATTCCTGCCCCAACAACAGGCCTGCATTGCTCTTTGGTATCACGTGGGACCTCTTGTCTTTGCCGTTCCCAGGACAACCACACAGCATGCTTGGGAAAGCATTTAAACATAATCTGTAGCCATAGGAACAACTTCATTTGCATGACCAGGTCTCGCCAGTTATCACACAGTACAGAACCATTCTTTTGTTGTCTGTGTATTCAATATTTAATCAGACAACATAAAATAGAAGAATTTAATGCTTGGGTCTTAGAAAACAATAAGGCAGATAAATTGAATTCTTCTCTATGTACCTAACTTTCATGAAAGGTGATTCAATTCAAAGATAAGGGAGACACATTCCCCCAAACTCTTTAACTATGATTCATGAGGAAACCATCATTCATCACAATGCTGATTACATAAAAAATACTACAATAAGCAGCGAAAGAGATCACTGACGTTAGCAGCTGAACGGAATTCTCAACGGCCCTGGGATGTGGGCTCAGGAGTAAACTTGCAGTACCATTCACCTTGTTGTCGTCCATGACCGTGTTCAGGGATTCGATCCACAAGGGGTCAATGTCCCCATCCAGGACCATCCAGGCTGGCCCCTCGTGCCTGAGGTTTGCTTGCTCTCGCAGAATGGATGAGAAGAGGCCTGCAAAATAGGAGCAAATGTCGCTAATACAATCCAGGACCATTTGTCTCTAAAATGCCTTTATGTTCCCTGGAAGCTCCTTTTTTTTTTAAGCTAAATAAAAGAAAGTTGCTATCTCTTTCTCGGGAGTGGCACACAATGGCCTTTCTGAGCTTCTTAGGTGGACTCCATCCAGTTAGTCCCATTACTTACAAGCAGGCAAGTTTATCTGTGGGGGAGGGTCCTGGCCTTCGACAACAGCTTCCCCACCTGCCCCACACAGGAAAATGCCTTACTTGAAGCCACTGTGGACATTTATAGTTAAAATGAGCATAAACTGAAATTTGTAACAGGTGAAGACGTCCCTTTCCACACACGGCCAGTATCAATCTTAGACTACCTGGCAAATTTCACCTTTTTAAATCATATTTTTATATTATTCCATTTTTTCTATTACATTACTCAAGGTTTAAATTTTGAGGCCCCATGCTTCAAAGTGCTATCCATCTGCTTCGCAGATTCAGTCCTGAGAACCGAGCGAGGCTGTCATGAGCCGGGAGGTAGGAAGGCAGGGACTCCATTGGCTGTCATCACGTCTGTGTGCTGTGTGTTCAGGCCGCGTGCTGGAGACTTCAGCAAACCCGCTTCAGTGCTCATGTGCAGAATTCCTCTGTGAAGTCTTTGGTATAAAAAACATACCACAGCTGGGCTTGGGAGGCTGAGGCGCAGGGATCTCTGTGAGTTTGAGACCAGTTTGGTCTACAAACCGAGTTCCAGGACAGCTGGGGCTGTTATACAGGGAAACCCTCTCTCAAAAAGTCAAACATCAAAAACCAAAACCCAAACAAACATTAAAAAACCCCAGAAGTCAGCAAAATTGGCCACCATAATTGAAGCAGAAGTCATTAGCGTTCTGATGGCTCTCAACTTCAGCAGCTGTCACGGGCTCCTGTGTAATGATAACGACGTTACCCCTGTCATAACCCCTCGTGCAAAACAGACCCGAGGAAAAGGTGGCAAAAGTGTCCAACACATGAGCAGTAAGCACAAGGAAAGATGATGGATGGAGAATGCCAGGTGTGTCTTAGTTCAAAGCAGGTCCTCTAGGTAGCATCGGACCAAGCCTATTACCCAAGTGGGCAGGCCATGGGTATCCTCAGGAGAACAGTGCCTAGATGGTGGAGACATATCCCATGCCAAGACTTGGAAAGAAGAGGCAAGGAATACCAGGGATTGGGAAAAGGAAAGGTAGCCAGAAGTGAGGGCTGAGTCCAGGAAAGGAGGCCAGAGAAGGGTGTGAACCCAATCACTAGTCCTGTATGCCATGGACGAGTGAACCCTAGAGTAAGGGGCACACTCCTGAAACAGGCTTCAACTTCTAGATATAAACAAAGGGCTGGAATACCAGGAAGAAGGTGGCTTAGGCTAACGTGGCATCTGTGGAGGCCCACTGAAATTTAATACATATTTCCTTATCTCTATTTTTTCCTTTCCTCCTCTTCTCCATGTTCTCCTCCATACCCACCCCTATTTTCATTCATCTACTCACAGGGCTTCAGTTCGTAGCCCAAGCTTTCCTAGAACTCACTTATAGCATAGGCTGGCCTTGAATTCACTTATAGCATAGGCTGGTCTTGAACTCACTTATAGCATAGGCTGGCCTTGAACTCATTTATAGCATAGGCTGGCCTTGAACTCACTTATAGCATAGGCTGGCCTTGAACTCATTTATAGCATAGGCTGGCCTTGAACTCACTTATAGCATAGGCTGGCCTTGAACTCAATTATAGCACAGGCTGGCCTTGAACTCACTTATAGCATAGGCTGTCCTTGAACTCACTTATAGCATAGGCTGGGCTAGAACTCACTTATAGCACAGGCTGGCCTTGAACTCACTTATAGCACAGGTTGGCCTCGAACTCACTTATAGCACAGGCTGGCCTTGAACTCACTTATAGCACAGGCTGGTCTTGAACTCACTAAACATTCAGGCTCTGAGTGCTGGGACTATAGGCACATATCACCACATGTAGTTTCAATATATATATTCAATAAAAATGGATATTGAATATATATACCAGCTCTCTCTTTGTCTATATATATGATATATACATACATACATACATACATACATATATATATATACACACACACACACATATATATAATCTTTTATGCAGTCAGCTGTAGGGGACTCAGAGGGAGAGGACACCAAGGGTTGTACCCAGGTTGGCACACTGGTTAGAAATGGGAAGTTATAAAGACCTCTAACAAAAGCATGCGTTTATTCCCAAATACATGCTGAATGTTCCTTACCCCAAACACTTGGCATTAGAAGGGTTTCTGATTCCAAACTCTCAGGGATTTTGGAATGTTTGCATTGGATTCACTGACTGTGCATTTCTATTTCAAAAATCAAGCATCTGAAATACCCTGAACCCCTAAGCTTATGCTCAGAATGTTTTCAGTTTCGGTTTCCAGGCCAGAAGTATGGTCCACTGCCTTCTGTGTTCGACAGCTGTGATGCCAACCTGAATTCAGTCGGTGTCTCATCCTATAAACTTTAGAAATGGACATTCCCATTGGCTTCTCCCTGGTTTACAAGGAGCCGTGCCATCGCTGCTAAGGGTAGAACAGACACAGTTCTGAGCAGATCAGTGCAGCCAAGCACGTCCTCAAACCTTGCTTGAGTTTGTATGTTCTGCAGACCATGTGGTCAGCTTTAACACACAGCTAACCTCTGAGCATGGCTATGGCTCATACTAAAAGATAGATTTCTAAAAGGAGATCGAGAAAAGGCATTTTAAGTGTGTCAGAAAGGAACTAGTACTTGCCATCTTTCCATTCTCGGGTAGCATGATGTATGAAGCCAAAGAGTTCATCTGTTGTCACAGCCTTGGGATTTAAGTCACTCCAAATGGCTTTCTGTTTCATATTAACATACGTTCTGTTTAGTGTTCTCAAAATCTGGGAAGAGTGAGCCAAGAGAAGTAATGTAAAAGTTGGCCAAATGAACAGTGAAAGATTGACAAAACATTCTGCTAATTTGTTGTGCGTTATTGGATGTCCTACATGTAGTGTGATGCAGAAGGTGGCAAAGGTGGCCATAGGCACGTTTCCATCTTCATACTGTAAAATTCAATCCCATGGATGACATGGTGACAGAATCAGTTCACCTGATTCTGAGTCACTTAGATGAGAGCAAGCTGCTTTATCAGCTAAGATATTTAGCAATGCACATAGAGTAGATTTGAGACCTTTAACCATGTGTGAATATGTGTAAGCATTTCTGTTCCTGAGGTCACTCTGCTAGTATCATTTAGAACATCTCAGAGTTGTCCACACACATTGCTGAAGCCCCCCCAGAGAGTTTCACCTAGCAGGCTGGGGGATTACCCACAGTGTGCATTCCAGCAAGAACCTAGGGACAACAATGATGCTGGCATAGACGTTCTTCAGTGCTCAGTGACATAGTGAACCTTCACAGGAAGAGGTCTGAGCTTGGGGAAGCCAGAGCTGTGCTACTGGCATCTCGTGGGCAGAGGCCAGGGGTACAGCTCCACAGATATTAGTGGTCTGAACAGCATCAAAGCAAAATCCCAGGGTATGGTGTCACCGGAGCCTGACAGAGACCTCAGAACTGGGGCTCACTGGGTAAGTATCCATTTAACTGACCCAAATATCTATCCTAATTGTCCTTTACTAGCCCCTGAGAAGGCTGGTAAAATATTGCCATCTCCTTTAGGATGATGAGTGGGTGAGCAACACAGTCCTGCTCATGGCTGCCTAAGCCTGTGCTGAATAGGGCAGAATAGGTGAGGAGCAGAGGAAGAAATGAAGTGCCCTAGGAATATGCGGCTTATATTTTTAGAAACCATTAATCTACTAGAAATTACAGAATTTAATTTTGTCCTTCCATGAACCATGGCCTACATCTGAAAGTTACACTAACAAAGTAATTATAGGCCTATCAGTAATCTACTTTAATATTGCAATGATCACATTTTTGACGAGAAAAATCTCCACACAGAGCCTCCCTCAGCAATTGTCCCCCTTCGGGTTCAGCTCTGAGGACTGGCAAGTGCTGTGTGCAGCCACACTCTAGAACTCATAGGCCCATTCTGATCATTTTTAGTTGTTGGCCACCAAGTGTGTTTATACCCAAGCATCCGGAATGGGAAGGCACACAGCTCTGCATACACCGTCTGCCAACCAAGAAAATAACTGTGTTGCCAGGACCGTCAGGAAGGCCAAACAGAATCAAGCAGTGAGCTAAAAATGGGACTTAATAATGCCCATAGCTTCTCATCACAATAGAGAAAATCACACACAATGCACCTAGCCCAGCACACAATAGGGACCTAAAACATGTGGGTGCTGCCACCTTATTTTCAAGCTTTGTTTTGGCCCCGTGGAAGACTCTATCACTGAAGGAATAATGAGGGGAAATGGTTGCATCTGTTTTCTTAATGACACGGGAAGTAAAATTTATGATGACCAAAAGGAAGCAAGACAGTCGTTTCAATAAGGGCGGGCAATGCTCACCAAGGGCCGCAAGCCAGGTGGCTCGCTCAGCCTGAGTCCTTTCACCCAGTGTGAGCATGCAGGTGCAGGCCTGAATACGGCAGAATGCTGCCTGTCTTGTGTAGAAAGCCTAGTCTCTGGCACAACCTATTCCTGGTGTGTGTGTGCGCGCACGCACGCGCACGTCTCTACGTGCATGTGTGTGAACACAAAAGGTTGCATTTGGTTTTTGATGCAGTATAAAAGGTAGTAGTGCCAACTGATCAAACGGCAACAGTGGAGCT
Source organism: Chionomys nivalis (assembly GCF_950005125.1). Classification (NCBI taxonomy): domain Eukaryota; kingdom Metazoa; phylum Chordata; class Mammalia; order Rodentia; family Cricetidae; genus Chionomys; species Chionomys nivalis. Next base: position 4,588,727 of record NC_080095.1, on the reverse strand, counting down.
CAGATTCTAATTCGATGTGGGGCTTCACTGAAGGGAACCCGAAGTAGCACTGAAAATTGCTGTCCACTCCCCACCCCGAGAACATTCGTCCGACGCTAAAAAATACAATATGAGTTATCGTACCTTACTCTTCCCTGTGCCTGCATTTCCGACCACAAAGACGGAGTGTCGCACAGCCAGCAGCTCCTCAAGCTGAACAACCTGCACACAGACAGTCTGTCACTCAGGCCCTTTTGTGACTGAACAACCAAAAGACAACTTACTCATTTTAGTTCTCTCCTGAAACCCTCGTCAGCCCCCACTCACATATGGGTAAATGGACTGGAAGTCCACAGTATGGCTTATTATAGACGTCTCACATAAGAAGCAGGGGAATAAAAGAAGTTATCCCTGTCGTCCATCGGTATCCCCACCATCACTTGTGAGTGGGAGTGTATGCATGTATGTGAAGGCCAGAGAGCAATGCTGGGTGTGGTACTCTTTCTTTACCTTATTCTCCAGAGCAGCGGCTCTCAACCTTACGAATACTGGGATGCTCTAATACAATTCCTCATATGTGTGAACCCTGACCATGAGACTATTTTGTTGCTATTTCATCACTGTAATGGTTCTGCTGTTATGAACTGTAATGTAAGTATCTGATCTGCAGGATATTTGATATGTGGCTCCCAAGGGGTCAAGACTCACACCGAAAACCTGCTGCTCTAGAGAAGAATGAGGTGTCTGAACACACCTACTTTGCTTCCCCACCAGCACCTGGTGACAGTAAACACAACCACACCTGGCGTTCATATAGGTAGGCGGATTCAAATCCAGGTCCTTATGTCCCCATGCTTGTATGTCAAGTTCTCTCACTCCCTGGGACATCTCCCCAGCCCCATCTCTTAACTTCCCATGGCACTTGGTCCATGGCAGGAGGAGTTACTCATAAACTCTTCACAGAGTTCCCAGCAGAAAAGGATGTCCAGCAATCATTACTCATAGGGGAGTAATGACGTCCAACACAACAACCATCAGAAACACAGACCAGTCATGCCTTGTGCTCATGTATTCACTGAGCACAGTGCAGCCCTGCCTGGGCATGGCTTTGGCTAAGTCAGACGGGATGTTACTGAGTGCTTGTCATGCATGCTGACAGCCCACCCCCTACACGAATACACTGATGATTTTATTTTCAGCAGTCTATGAATTGGAGGAAGAAAGAACACAATAAAAATTTGGAATGTGTTATCAAAAAGTTTTGTAATTAATTAAAAAATATGTTTACATTTAGAATTATGGTAGTTATTTCTATGCTTTTAAGTCCTTGATGAAAGGGACTAGATATTGAAGTATTTACTTAGATGTTCTTTAGCTGACTATGATATAAAATACATGAAAGTATTTAATAAAATCACATTAAATCCCTGTAATACAGTTAATGTTTGTTACTTGAACTGTTAATCACCCTGCCTGCCACCAACAGTCAATACATCTCTTACTTTGAGGATGAAGCTCTCTTCAGGTTGCAGGCGGAGTTCCAGGGTGGATCGCTTGACCATCTGTTCAAAGTGTGGTTTCCTCTGCCGAGGCACATCCAGGGCTGGAAACAGGTCTCCAACCAGGCCCAGAAACACAGGGACATCATCAGTCACGATTTTAGGCATATTGAAGTCTCTTAAAGCTCTCATGAGCACCTAGGACAGAGGATGGAAGACACTGGGTCTCAAGGCATCAAGGGACATCTCAAAAGCTTAAGCAAGGACTTTGAAAGTTCCTTCACAGTGGCAAACAAATGACTGATGTTTGAAGAGACAGATGCTTAACCTGATTTAAACATTGTGCAGTACGTAGTGCATTGCATTGCTTTAATTGGTTAATGAATAAAACTGCTTTGGCCTACTGTAGGACAGATTATAGCCAGGATGGAAGAGCTATAGAGAGAGAGAGTAGGCAGAGTCAGGGAGATACCATGTAGCTGCCAAAGGAGAAAGACACCAGGCTGGAACCTTACTGGCAGGTCACAAACTCATAGCAATATATAGGTAGAAAGAAATGAGTTAAGTTAAGGTATAAAAGCTAGCTAGAAAGATGCCAAAGCTATTGGCCAGACAGTGTTTTGATTAATACAGTTTCTATGTGATTATTTGGGTTTGGGTGGCCAGGAAACAAAAGAACTTTCTACTTTTACAAAATGGTACCCACTGTCTGGGGACATGAATCCATATAAGACCTAAAAAACCTTTAAAAAAAAAAAAAGGAAAAAAAAAAAGACTCCTAGACCTACAAAAATGGGAGCCAAGCACTGCATCTTGGTAGTTGCATTTTTTTCCAGATAAGCTTTGTTTGCTGGTGGCAAGCAGAGGTGTGGCTTCTTTAAGAGAAGGCTTCCTGACTCAGCATTAGCAGTAAAAACTTCATGACTTCTTTAAGAGATGGTGGCTCTGGCTCTTTTGGGAGGTCCTGCACTTAAATGGGGTTTGTGAACAGAGTACTATAAGTTGCCTAATGGTGATGTGGATCTGCTGCATCTCTGAACCTGGGTCAAGGAGCATGGATCTCAGAGCTGGCAGTAAACATACCTCTGCCGTACTGAAAGACCAAGAGAGATGGAGCCAGTGACCAGGACCACTGCGACCAAGCTGCTTACCATTTCAAAAGTGCTCCTGGTCAGAAAATGATTATAGATATGCAATAAAGACAGATTCATACAAAAATAAACCTCCGAATGGGTCCCAGTGTGTTTAAAAATATACATAGGCTTGGGAGAGAGAGGAAAAAATAACAGTCAAGAGTACAGAGAGTCATAGATTAAAGGAGTAAAGATAATTCAATACTAAAAAGTAATGGAGTAAAAACATGTAAAGATGGAAAATACACAGAGAGCCTGGATTATGAATATTATTGTGTTTTTTTGAATATTTTGACTGCAAAGACATTTGATTGTGAGAGTTGCTAAGCTAAGCCAACATAAAAATATCTTGACTTTAAAATTTGAGTCTAAGGATATGTTGCTTTCAAAAAGAGACTCTGTTTTTGTTTTCACAGAAGATGAGAACCTGTGGATTCCTTCCAAGTTAATGAGGTTTGATGGAACAGGGCCCCCAAAAGGTCTCCATGAACCTTAAAAACAAATAGCAACAAATAGCAGGAAGCAGTTTAGAGAAAACTATGCCGAAATTCCTAAAATGATTGTTTATAGATGTTTATTTTTATTTTAAAAGGGTTGATTATAAATGCCTAATAGTCACAATCGATTTATATATGATATGGAAATGAATACTTTGCATTGGTGTGAATCTTGGTCTATTGACACAGAAGTAAGGCTCATTTTGTTATTCTGCATATGAGACAGGTCTGCTTCCGGCAGCACCAGTTACTTCAAGAGGATGATGGGCATTGAAGAGGTTCCTTATGAAGTTTGCTAACTATTTGGGCAAGAAACTGCTCTTGCCTGAACTGCTTTATGGTATGCTGTATAAACTGGACATGCAGGACCCACAGGAAAATGACTGCTAAACTTGTTAAAGAAATTGATGTTCTTCAGGATTCCTGTGTCACGGAAGAAACTGCCAGACATTCTGCAGGACACAGAAGAAAGCAACTGATGAACTTTACCATTACAAGGAAGAAGAGATCTTGAAATTTCCTGCTTCATAGAAAAGTCTGCTGGATACTATGGGCCTGTAGGTTGAAGATGGATGCCCCAATGTTATAGAAGAACTTTGAGTGACTGTCCAGGCAGCAAGGTGTCTCTGTTAATTCTAGAGTTTTGGAAGTTGCTCAAATGCAGTTTCTGTTAACTTATCCTTCTGGTGTCTTTGGTGCAGTTGAAGACAGATAGTTATAGTTTTCTTTAGTTATGACAAAAGATAAACTAGATATAAAACTTTAGAACCACAAAGATAGGATAGATAGAATATTTTCCTTAATTTGCCAAATGTAAATCAACAAATATTGTAACTATAATTTTTGCTTGATAACTGTTTTGCACATGTAATTTTACTATTTTAAAGTTAAAACCTTCCTTTTTATTTTGAAAGAAAAGGGGGAGTGATGTAGAATGTCCTTCTGTATATAGGTTGTTTTTATTGGTTGATGAAAAAAGCTACTTTAGCCTATGGCAGGGCAGAATATAGCCAGGCTGGAAGAGATATATAGGCAGAATCAGGGAGATGCCATATAGCTACTGAAGGAGAAAGATGCCAGCTGGAACCTTACCGCTAGGCCACAGCCTCATGGCAATACACAGATTAAATGAAATGAGCTAATTTAACATATAAGAGCTAGCTAGAAAGACGCCTAAGCTGTTGGTCAAACTGTGTTGTAATTAATACAGTTTCTGTGTGATTATTTGTGTCTGGGTGCCTGGGAAATGAAAGAGCGGTCTCCACTTACAACCTAAGATACATAATATTTACGCTGTGTACCATTTAAAATTAGTTGTAATTTTTCAAAACCAATTCAAAGTATAACAAATACCTACTGAGCTAACAACACATTTTAAACAGAATTTGTTTTTATTTACCTACTGAAATAGAGAGAAAGACAGACAGACACACATACACACACAGAGAGAGAAAGAGACACACAGAGACAGAAAGAGAGAGAGGAAGAGAGAGAGAGAGAGAGAGAGAGAGAGAGAGAGAGAGAGAGAGAGAAGACCCTGGAGCCGGAGATACAGGCAGTTGTGTGCTGCCCAGTCTGGGCACTAGGAACCAAACTCAGGTCTTCCAGAAGAATGGCGAGGCCCCTAACAATGCATCTTCAACCCTCACATCTACATCAGAAAGGAGAGCACTGGTCTCCATCCACAGGGAGGCAAATCCTTTCAGGTTAGTGAAACATGCAGGTGACCATGGATAGGCCTCAGAATAAGATGAGCAAGGAGGCCTTTCCCTTCTGTGGTAGGTGTTCTGTCTTCAGAACGCTGCTGCAACTCTCTCGAGCCTTCACCCTTCTTCCACTCTACCAGATCACGTTGCGTGAAGCACTCGTAAATCATAAGATCATAAGTGCAAATACTTTTAGTTTGGGCTTTTGTCTTACACCAATTAGAAACTAATGTGCATGTGAGACTTTAAAAGCAGTAACACAAGCATCAGAATAAATTATATAAGAGCTACACTTCCCATCAACACTCACCACAGAGCAGAATGTAAAGAAAATGCTAGCTAAGCGTGAGTGGAGACCAACAAGAGACATATTAGCAAATTTAAGAGAAATAATGCCCTTTATCATGGATCTAGTTCTCTTCTATGCTTCAAGATATACTGCATGCATTCATGAACAGTTAGTTCTGTCTGCCCTTCATCTTATTCCTCCTGAAGCAAGGAGAGTCTCACTTTGCCGCTATCATTTGTCTCTCTCAGAAGAGCAGAACTTCCCTTGTGGTCTCCCGACTATTGTGCTTCTCCCTGTGCCAACCTCTTGTCTGTAAGTCTACCCCACACAGTGGGTGTTCTGTGCCTCACTAGACTGTGTTCCCTAAACGTTCCTCAAAGGAAATCAAACAGTGATTACGAAACTATTTTATTGTATCTGTCAAAATACCTTTTGTGGTTGATATTCCAAAAGCATTTATACAACTACATTTTCCTTCCCAGGTTCCCACCTCTGTAGTCAGGAACACTTGTGAGCACTTACAAAAAATGCCAACCCTTAAAATAGCCTGCATTAAGAATAGATGTTTTCGCCAGGTGGTGGTGGCACACGCCTTTAATCCCAGCACTCGGGAGGCAGAGGCAGGCGGATCTCTGTGAGTTTGAGGCCAGCCTGGTCTACAAGAGCTAGTTACAGGACAGGAACCAAAAGCTACAGAGAAACCCTGTCTTGAAAATCCAAAAAAAAAAAAAAAGAAAAAAAAGAATAGATGTTTTCATAAATAGGGTTCTGTGTGCCTCCTCAGCCAGGTATATACTTCTGTCTGGAGTCATTTAGCTACTCCCTCAATAACATCCTTTATCAGTGCGGTACCTGGTCTTCGGGTCTATTTTTATCTCTTCGTTTCAGGGAGCCAGCTACAACCAAGACAGACTTGATAGCACGAAGTCCCCAGTCATAGTGATCCTAAAACCAAAACATAGGCATGTCTTTTTCAGGGACGGAATGAGACCTTCATTCTAGAAGTGAAAGCTGGAAACCCAAAGAGTTCAGATAGATACACATTTTTATAATTTACAACAATTAATTCTGGAAGCAAAACAAACAATTTAAAAACCCTTGTCTTTGGGATACATGTCTGACTTCTTTCGGCCATTTTCCGGCCTCCCCCATCTAGTCTTTTTCTACAGTATTTCAGTGCAGCTTTTGCTCGGGTCTCCGACTCCTTCGTCTCCCCTCTTCCTCAGCCAGCCGGACTCGGCACCTGGACTGGACCAAGTGTTGTGTAGCTGTCCCCCCAGCCTTCAGTATTTAGCCACCCATTCTCTCTCTTAGTCACTTAGGCAACCCTGCCCCAGTGTTGGCATTAAATATAATAAAATTACAAAATTCTCTTATGAACCAGTGTTTCTCTGAGACCTGCATATCATTCCCCATGGATCCCACTGGCTCTGCACGCCTGGGATAGTGTATCTGTTTCTGTCTGCAGAATTCCTGAGCCCGGCACACAATACAGTGCTCAATAAACATATCTTACATGAACTTAAGTCAAAGGTGACTTCGTTTGAAACAGGGTCTCACTATACATCCCTGGCTGTCCTGAAATTTGCTACAGAGATCAGACTGGCCTTGAACTCACAGAGATCATGCCTCTGTTGGAACTAAAGGTGTGCACCATCAGCCTTGGCCCCAAAATGGCTGATTTGGAGGAACTGCTCCCCCTGTCTACCACCTTCATGTAGTGATTCTTCTCTCAAATGTTTCTTGGCTGTGACTCCAGGCAGGTCACCTTTCCCCCAGGATTTGGCAGCAGCAGCAGCAGCTACAGAGAGGCAGACAGGAGTAGCATCTACTTTGCAAACGGTTGCATTAGAAAAACTGATCATGTGGGGATGCTTTGTGCACACTGAGATGATAAATACATGGATAAGCATGTCATCTCATCTGTTTGTGGATAATAAAACAAAACTAGGTCTTGAACATCGTCTCTGCTGGCAATCAAACACAGAATGGAGTTTAAAAACACCCCTGTGGGATGCAGATAGTAAGGGGTGCACAGAGAAAGTTTTTGTTCTCTCTCTCTCTCTCTCTCTCTTTCTGTGTGTGTGTATGGAGAGAGAGAGTTGTGTGTGTGGAGAGAAAAAGAGAGAGAGAGAGAGAGAGAGAGAGAGAGAGAGAGAGAGAGAGAGAGAGAGAGTTTAGGGGTACACATACCGAATGAACTCATGAAGAGTCACAGCAGAAAAATGATTTTTTTTTTTTTGTCACAGGTCATGGTAGTGATCATCTGGAAGTTAAAAGTACAAAAACAGAGCAGGACTGGAGAAGGAAAAGAAAGAAGGAACTAGCAGAGCTGCCAGGCACAAAGACTGGGTCATGGCCAAATCCTTGCAGAAATGATGCCAGAGGAGAGGATGCAGCAGCAAGTTCGCAGATTTGGTACTTGGGGAAACCTGGATATTTAAATATTGTGATGACTACTACAATAACATCCAATAAACACTGGTTCTAGAAACCTGTCTTCCCTTTCATTTCTACTCTCTTTCAGTTTTACTCCTTTGCTCAGGAACGTACTCTGATTCTTCGAATTTCTCTTGTGCCTCAGAAATGTCCCTAAGATGTGCTAACATGTTAGCCCAGTTCTCTTTTCTTGGTCACGCTTTCTTTTTCTCCTGCCCTCAAAAAAGAACTCACCTCTGTCCTGCCTGACCCCCAGCACCCCGCCTCCTGACCCCCAGCACCCTGCCTCCTGACCCCAAGCACCCCACCTCATGACTCCCAGTATCCTGCCTTCTGATACCAGCACCCCGCCTCCTGACCCCAGCACCCCGCCTCCTGACCCCCAGTATCCTGCCTTGTGACCCAGCACCCCGCCTCCTGACCCCAGCACCACGCCCTCCTCTTAGAGAGTGAGTTACAGTGAGTTCAGTTTATAGCAGCTCTCTGCATGTTAGCTCCGGACTTAAGTTGTTTCACGAACCTTCCACATCTAACAACAGGAGTATAACCCGCCGACTGGTAAGCATGACGAGATTGTAAAACACAATTCATCCAGCTGGGTGACACCGTAGGCACCTGTGATCCTCTGCTCAGGACACTGAGCAAGGAAGGGGGGCAGGAAGCTGTGTCTACCCTAGCCCGTCCTTCCTGAGAACCCTGATGGGCTTCTCCTCCCTGCTTTGTTCCAGTGTTTACTTCATGCGGTTGGACCTCCAGGTTCCTTAGAGTAGAACACACAAGTGTTTGCTTCATTTCTTTGGCGTTTCACCCTTCTGCCACTGTCGTCAATAAACCTGCTACTTGGCTGTAGTGGATGGTCACTAAATGTTAGCGTATTACTATGGCACTGAATACAATAACAATTTCATTTTCCATGGCAAGGGTACTTCTTCATTATAAAATTTAAGTGGAACTTTAAAGGACACTTCAGATTATAAAAGAAAATGAAAATGCTAATCTTAACCTGCAGTAAAATGTGTTAGAAATTATATATTCTTATTCATTTTATGTGTAGAAAACACAGCAGCTGAGGTCATACCCAGCGTAGTGTGCTGCTTTTGCATACAGCAGTGTGATACAGCACTTTCCCACGCTGTTAAATATTACAGTTCCCTTCCCAAATGCCTACCCTGAAATGACAGTATAATCTCATCTCTTGGACTCCACAGCTCACCCTGACGTTGGGCAGCACAAGCATCTGTCTGTTAACAGCCCTGTTACCTGTTGTGCACCAGCTGCAGCCTAACTTCTCAAGGAGTCAGTGCAAGACCCAAGTCAAAGCTAAACAAAGCTAACTGGAGGGGGCTGCAGCCGGCACAGGCTTGCTTGTGCTGCATGGACTTCACAAACTTGCGCGAAGCATGCAACAAGAGGAGAAAGGATGTGAGCTTAACCCGCTTCCGAGATTAGGATAAATAAACAAAGCCCCACTTCTCCAAACAAGGGGTTAGCAATGGATGAGGAAAACCAACATTTCTAGAATATTTTCAAGAATCAACTTCACCTTTCTTTTATAAACCCTTCTGCCTTCTCTACCACAATAAGTGAAGGCAACATGAAATTTCCTTTGTAACCGCAGCATCCATGATGCGTAGAGAAAACTTCCATAACCTAATGATAAAAATTCATATGGAGTACAAGTAAAATGTTACACACAAAGGTGTCTGAAATTTAATTTCAGGAAAAAAAATAAGATTTGGAAAACAGGTATTTTGAAACATGAAATCATTCCAATTGTCTAAGTGTCATTTTAATGTTAAATTATTTAGCATCCATATTTTTGAAAACCTATTTCAATGTAATATAAAACCAAATAATAGTAACCAAAGAGTTCTCACCTGCTTGGACAGGAGCTCCTCACAGAGTGTGTACAAGGAAATGAACTTCCGGGCCAATGCTCGCGCGTCCACAAACCCTTCTGCCACTAACATGATTTCACAGATCAGCTCAGTGTCAGGGGCCACCATGGCACAGGGTCTAGAGTTTACATAGGAGCTTTAGATTAAGGTGTGGCAAGGTCATGCATACATATCGCTTAAATCAGGCGATTAGTCTGTACCAACGCCTTCACCACTCCTAAACAGATTATAATGGTCTCTGTCAATCACGACTAACAAAACCCCGCAGCTCAATAAAACATGTCCACAGACACCAGGGAGATAAAGAGACAGCAGATATGGTAGAAGTCTGGGCGTGGGGCAAGTTTACAGAAAATGCAACACATTAACTTCCCTCCCTGATTAGTTGGGTTTTGTCCGGCATGCTTGGTGGTGCCTCAGCCGCACTGCCCTGTGCTCTGCCGCACAGTTCTCCCTAGGCTCTTAACGTTAGTGTCCATGCTCTCACCAGCCAGGAGAGGCAGTGATGCTGAGCACGAGAAGTCAGCCTGTAGCTGTGGCGAGCAGCATTCTGGTAACAGTCAAACAGCATGTCAGGAAACATTCTAGGGAACAATGGACCTTGTTCCATGTCTGGTTTCAACGGCCATCTCTAGGTGAGGGGCACCTCCACACAGTCACAGACAACTTCTGAGGCACAAGTAACAAAAATAACGACAAATTTGGGATCTTTGAGTATTTATCACCTTCGCTGTGGTTTAACAACAACAAAAAGTGATGCACTTGAATTTTCAAAGCCAGCTGTGCCTGATGGCCGGCTCGCAGAGCCCACGGACACTGAGCATCACTCTCTAAAGGGTCTACAAGGTGTGGCTGGAGAGATGTCCCTTCCTGCTCCTGCAGAGGCTGCAGGTTTCGTTCTCAGCAACCATGTGGTGGCTCACAGGCATCTGTAACTCTAGTTTTAGAGGATCCAATGAGGGCTTTTGTGGGTACCAGGCACACGTGGTGTAAAATTACACAACATACAGGCAAAACATTCTTACACATAACATAAAAAAGTTAAATAAAAACCAAAACACTTCACAGGAGTACACTTAATGCTCCTAGGGCCTACCAGGAGGGACATTAAAGATGAACATTTAGAAAAATGTTCCACTTTACATGCCGCAGGCTTTGGAAAGTCCCCCCTCAAAGACAGGAGCCAGAAACAACCAGATCTGAAACCTTTTCACTGAAGCCAGGTACAGATGGAGCCCAGGCAAGTGGACAAGTAAGCCCCATGGTTTAGATGTTTAAGACTGTATGTCCCTGAATATTTATGTGTCTCTGTGAGTTCAGTTACATTCTACTTCACACACAGTTGAGTTTTTTTTCCCCTGGATACTTCTTACAGTCTTTGTGGGCCTAGCGGATCTAGATAGAAGCCCCTATTTAACCTGATCCTAGATTATATTTCATATTTACTATTCATTGTGCAACAGAAGAACAGAAAGCAGAGAAAATAAACATGTTGGAATATTGTCTATCATTGCATTAGTATACACAATAACAGTACTAATTTTTAGATACTGTACAAACAATGGGCTGATATATAAATATTTTCATGTATACATATCATCATACCTTACTCACTGACTCCCCCACTACTCTCTCAAACAGACCTGCTTTCATGTCAGATAAGCCTCAATGTTCCTGATGATTAAAGGGCTGCTCATCATCAGAAAGCCAATTCATATAGTTTAATAAATCAACAGAATAATGGAAAACATTTAAAAACTAACATCGAAACACAAATGATGCTGCAGTTACTTTACCAAACAATTTATGAAAATGTAAAAAAAAAAAATGAAACTCTAAGACCCAAGTGAAAGAAGCGCATGAAATAACTGGTGTCAGAAATGTGAAAATATTGGCGTGGTGCACAGCACTCCAGCAAGTGTGTTCTGAGCTGGCACATTCACCGCTAGGTGGGCATTCTCTGAAGAAAAGGAAACAAGGAATTGCTGTGCGAGAGAAAGCTATTATTATGAAGAGGGGAAAAATTCAACATGAGGTGTCAGAATATTTGATGAATGTTAGAAAACAGAATTAAATACTCATTTTGCATTACCTACCAAGGTTTTCTTTATATGAATTATATTTTTAAAGTAATATGATAAAATTAGAGTAAAATGTAAATGAATTATGAATAAATATAAAATGGATGGAGAAGCTTAAAAGAATGAAAGGAAATCACAGTAAAACTATAAACGCTCTCACAATCTAATGTAAAGGGGCATTTAATTCTTTTGGAGGCATGCTATGTAGTTAAAGACACACTGTCAGTCCTAAAGAACTCCTAAAAGTCAAGTGCTAAGCCATTAGATCAACCTTACGGACCAAGAGGAAATCCCATAGCACCAATTACTGCTACCACGTGTGAAACTGGGGACATCCTTGCAGATAATACGATGAACAAACACACGCTAAAACACTTGTTAGCCCAGACAACAGGAAGAACTCCAGAAAAGATATAGATCATCAAAACTAACCCAAAGAGAAATAAAGTCTTAATCACTTCATATCTATTAAAGAAGCTCACTACTGGAAAGATTCTCGTGAAGAAAAATCTTGTCCAGATGACTTCACTGGTTAATTCTATCAGTAATTTATCAATAAATAATGGCAACAGCACACAAAGTCTTAGAAAACAGATGGCTCAGCAACTAACACCATGACGTCAGCATTACGCTGACGCCAAAATCAGAGATTACAAAGCAAACACTAAAGACCAATGTCCTCTGTAGTACAGAACTTTAAAAATCTCTAAAAAAAAACTTTACAGCGTATAAAATTCAGCAAAACATATAAAAACAATGCCTCTTGAATAAATGAGGTCTATCCCAGGAACATTAGAAATTAACCCTCTAAGCCGGGCGATGGTGGCGCACGCCTTTAATCCCAGCACTCGGGAGGCAGAGGCAGGTGGATCTCTGTGAGTTCGAGACCAGCCTGGTCTACAGAGCTAGTTCCAGGACAGGCTCCAAAGCCACAGAGAAACCCTGTCTCGAAAAACCAAAAAAAAAAAAAAAAAAAAAAAAAAAAGAAAGAAATTAACCCTCTATCTGATGTGGAGTTGATGAAGATCTTTTCCCGTTCTGTAGGCTGCCGTTTTGTCTTATTGACTGTGTCCTTTGCTTTAAAGAAGGTTCTGCATTTCAGGAGGTCCCATTTATCAATTGTTTCTCTCAGTGTCTGTGCTGCTGGGGCTCTATTTAGGAAGTGGTCTCCTCTGCCGATGTGTTCAAGTGTACTTCCCACTTTCTCTTCTCTGAGCATGTAGAACATATGTCAATTTGTGTGGAGACCAAGAATAACCACTGGTGCCATTCCTCAGACATCCTTCACCTTTTTTTTTGAAACAAGTCTCTCACTGTCCCAGGACTAGCCTAGTAGGGTAGGCTGGCTAGCTAATGAGCCCCAGTATCCAAAATAAAAAACTAATACACTGATTTGGAACATGCAGAGGAATAATGATAGGAAAAAAGTCTTCCTTTTCTGTAATTAAAACATGTGTGTACATACATTCAGGTTCTACAATTTATATATCAGAATAGCCTTGACAGGCAGCGTTGATTATTGTTGTGTGGTGACTGTGGACTTGAGGTGGGCCTGTTATATGCTCAGAACCAAGACTGTAGTGGTGTCTGCAGTGCACACTGGATCTGGGGTTGAGTTTGGGCCTTGCACATGCAGAAACTTTTACTGTTGCTGATTTTTTCATGACCATACATTCAGTTACCTGAACCCCTAGAGAGTCATGGCCCACAGTTGAAGAAGCTGGGATTGATGTGAACTTTATGAAAGATAAATGTAACCCTCAGTCAGAGAGAGTCATGTGGAATGGAGGGATTGGTTGTCAAGCAGCACAAGGGAACTCCGTAGAGTTTAGGAATTTCTTTTCAGTTTTTATATTTGTGCTGCTCCACCAGCTCTTCACTGAAGTGGAGGCGTGCTAGCGTACCCAATTACACCTGCAGGAAGTGATGGAGAAGATAACATGATCAATGGGTTCTGCAGACGCCCCTGCAGGTCTGCCTACATAGGCAGTTCTTAGTGTGTATGTTGGCTGCGTATTTGGAGAAAGTAAGTCCACAATGTATTTTAATCATCACCTGAAATTTTATTTCTAAGAACCTATTCTGGGGCTTGGGGAACTGTTGGCGGATATTTCTGTCCTATCTGTGGGCTTCCAGATAACCATACAGAGACTTATTAATTATGAAAGCTCAGCTGATAGGTCAGACTTGTTACTAAGTTGCTCTTACAGCTTGAATTAAGTCATCTTTATCAATCTACTCTTTGTCTTGTGACTTTATTCCCTTTACTCCACAGTGCCCATGCTGCTTCCTCTCCACCTGGCTGGTGACTCTGTGCATCTCCACCCTGCTTCTTCCCAGTGTCCTCTCTGCCCTGAAAATCCTGCCGAGATATTGGCTGTTCAGTTTTTTATTAAATCAGTCTGAGTGACACATCTTCACAGATTATCCCACAACAGGGAACAGCTTAGCCACTGTCCTAGGGTTCTATTGCTGTGAAGAGACACCATGACCCCAGCAGCTCTAATCAAAGACAACACTGAACTGGGACTACCTTACAGTCCAGAGATTTAATTCATTATAAATTAGCAGGTGATAGCAGGAAGCATGCTGGCATGCAGGCAGACATGGTGCTGGAGAGGTAGTTGAGAGTTTTACATCTTTATCCACAGGCAGCAGGAAATGAATTACTCCAACAAGGCCATACCGCCTAACAGTGTTATTCTCTATGAGCCTATTGGGGTCATTTTCACTCAAACCACTGTAGTCACTAAAGTGTTTGCCACACAAAGTTGAGGACCTGAGTTCAATCTCTGTCACCCAGGGAAAAGCGAGCTGTGGAAGTACACACTTGCAATCCTAGTGTTTGGGAGATGGAGACAGGAGGATGCCCGAGACTTGCTAGCTGAGAGATCTTGCCTTAAAAAGTTAGCTGGAGGATTTGATGAAGATACCCATTGTCAACCTCTGGCTCCATATGCACACACACAGACACCCAAGGAATCTATTTGGGGATTATAACTAGAAACAAGAAGAATTTTAATAAGGATAAATGTTTATAGCTTGCTATTTCAATATCACAAAAACAAAATTAAGCCTGCCAAACCAGGCAAGATGATCAAGAAAATAAAGATGAGCTATAAAAGGAATGATTTTGAAGTTATGTAAAATGGTATTTCCAAAGTATTTTCAATAGTATGATAAAATATGCATGTCAAAACATTACAAGAACAAAAGCAAATAAAATCATGATTAATATATCTTAACTGTATAAAATATAAATTAAAGAAGAGACCGGAAAATCTACAACAACCTATTAAGATTCTCTAGTTGGCAAAAACTACTCTTTATACATTTCTGTATTTGCCAGATATTTTATAATTTTTGAAAATTCTGTTTACAATGAAATATCTTAGTGAAAAAATAATATTAAATACTTGAAATTACTGCATAGCTTTTACTTACAGATTTGAGTGCCAGTCTCAATACACACAGGTGCATTTATCACAAAGAAAATTATCTCCATGAAGGGATTGCAAGAGATAAGTTTTCCATAGGAAATTAAATTCTTTGGTATCAGAGCAAAGCGACCTTAGGTGGCAGAAGCGCGCCAGATTGAGCTGTGAGGCAAGCACTTGCCTGAACAGAGCTTTGAGATTTTCTGGTAATTCAGTTCGGCCAGCATAGCCTGGGTTCATAGTAATAAATATTCCAACCGACGGCTTCAGCGGGATGGTCTCTCCAAGAAATACAAATCTGCCATAAAAGGAACGTTGATGGAATTAAATGTGTTCACTGAACATGAATGCACATCGACAGTGTGAGCCACTGAAAAATGCAAATGTCTTCAAACGCTGTTTGTCCTGGGTTATTTTCTTTAAGATTCATAAGCACACACATTTTGAATGTTTTGAAGCATTTATAAAAAATACCCTCCCTTTCTCTCCAGAACCACAATATGGGATTTTTTTTTTTTTTTTGTGGTGGGGAGGGTTGCAAAGCCTAAAATGGAAAAATGAAAGGTTGAATATTTAACATGTAATGAAGTAAATTTACTTTCAGTTCCTTAAATGGAACACTACATAGAGAGTGTACTTGCTAGCAAGAGAAGGGACTCCCTGTATAGTTCATCTGTTTGCTTACCCACCTGTTCTCCCTTTTATTCAGTAAATCTCTACTAAACATCTCTGCAAGGTAGGACAGTGTGGCCATCAGGAGAACAGGACAGTGTGGCCATCAGCAGAACAGGACAGTGTGGTGGTCAGGAGAACAGGACAGTGTGGTGGTCAGGAGAACAGGACAGTGTGGTGGTCAGGACAGCAGGACAGTGTAGTGGTCAGGACAGCAGGACAGTGTGGTGGTCAGGACAGCAGAACAGTGTAGTGGTCAGGAGAACAGGACAGTGTGGTGGTCAGGACAGCAGGAGAGTGGGGCGGTCAGGACAGCAAGATAGTGTGGTGGTCAGGACAGCAGGACAGTGTAGTGGTCAGGAGAACAGGACAGTGTGGCCATCAGGAGAACAGGATAGTGCAGTGGTGAGGAGAACAGGACAGTGCGGTGGTCAGGAGAACAGGACAGTGTGGTGGTCAGGAGAACAGGACAGTGTGGTGGTCAGGAGAACAGGACAGTGTGGTGGTCAGGAGAACAGGACAGTGTGGTGGTCAGGATAGCAGGACTTTGTGGCGGTCAGGAGAACAGGACAGTGTGGTGGTCAGGAGAACAGGACAGTGGCGGTCAGGAGAGCAGGACAGTGTGGTGGTCAGACAGCAGGACAGTGTGGTGGTCAGGACAGCAGGACAGTGTGGTGGTCAGGACAGCAGGACAGTGTGGTGGTCAGGAGAACAGGACAGTGTGGTGGTCAGGAGAACAGGACAGTGTGGTGGTCAGGAGAGCAGGACAGTGTGGTGGTCAGGACAGCTGGACAGTGTGGTGGTCAGGACAGCAGGACAGTGTGGTGGTCAGGAGAACAGGACAGTGGGGCGGTCAGAGCAGTGGGCTGTGCTGGAGTCAGAGCTCAGAGCCATCTATGCCACACATGAGGCCTGTCAGTTATCCTTTATTTGTTCCAATTTTCTCATTTAATAAAAAGGGAGAGTAATCTCTGCTCCAGGTGAGGACTTGAAAGAATATGAATAAACATGGTTAACAGCACACTGTGGGGACCCAGTGCACTCAACAGACATAGCTATGACTGCTGCCATCATCATCCCAATGCTGAGGAGAAGCAATGGTTTTCCAGAAAAAATTAAGAGGACCCAGTAAGATTGCTGTTGGCCAATTTTGCTGGTAGCCAGCAAAAATGCAAATGTACTAGCTTTCAGACAGGACTGGGGAGACAAAATCTAAGTGGTCTCAGCAAGATCTCATGGAGAAAGAGGAAGACTGAGAGGCGGAGATAAGACACAGATGCCCAGTGTAATGGATTAAATAAAGATGCTGCAGGTTCCCGAGTGGCTGCAGCAGGCTGCGGGCCATGAGAACATGCCACAGGTCCCTGAGTGGAGGCAGGCAGCAGGCCATGAGACCATGCCACAGGTCCCTGAGCAGGGGCAGGCAGCAGGCAGGGGGTTCTGAGAGCAACTAGTACCAGGCAGGGACGGTGCATGAGACCACACAGGAGACAAATGGGTGAGCCACGAGACTACACCACAGGTCTCCATAGGTAGCTGGTCCCAGGAAGGGAGCTACGCGGCAGACGAGAGACAGAGACATGGATAGGCACACCATGCAGAGTGAGGTTGGATATTTATTTAGTGGGTTATGGAGGGGAAAGGGAGAATGGGAGAAAGAGAGAGAAACAGAAAAGTGGAAGGAGAAGTGGGGAGAAGGGAGAGACAGAAGCTGCCTCTTCAAGAGGGAGATGGAAAAGAGAGGGATTCAGGCTGGAAGCTGAAGATCAGCTTGCCTCAGCAGACTGTGAGGGAGTAGGCCTGGCTTGAATCTTAAAGGGACATGACAGATCATTACACCTAGGATTTTTGGGGACTTGGCTACCAGGCAGCTAACAGTGGGTGATTTTTTAAATGGTCCAGGTTAAAATGAGAAATCAGGATTTCCCCAAATGTCAAGCAAGTGAAGGCAGGGGAGTCCAGCTGGGCCTGCACAGAGGGGAGGTGAGTGTGTCCTGTCTAGGCGCCACTCTCCCAGAAGACACAGCAGTGATGGCTTCCAGCTAAAGGGAGGAGCCTCCAGCAGAATTCTTAGCTCTGTGGCCACGTGTGGTTCTATCACTTAGATCCTGCAAGGTAGAGGGAGTTTAACTTAAGGGATCATGAAGGAGCCTTGCAGTCAGTTTATGAACTAGCCTAAGGAAGAAGAGCGAGGACTTGAGAGAGGACTCAGACTGGGCAGAGGCACCACCCAGTGAGTGAGCAAGTGCCCAGGAATTTTTAACACCCCCCTACCCCATGACTCTGTTACATAAATTAACATGACAAAGGATGGCCTTGGATGGCCTCTGATTCCTCAGATAAAAACCAAATATGGGTGGGGATCAAAGAGAAAAGACTCCAATTTCTCTAACCCAGCATCAGAGGTGGGATGGGTGAGGCACCAGGCATCCGGATGTTAGAAGCTGACATAGGATGAACACAGCTCTGAGAGAGGGGCTGAGGTAGGAATCCTGAACAAGATGCCCTAGAAGAGAGAGATGACCAGGCTAGCCAAGCACAGCTGTGTTCCTGAAGGCAGACTACCAGAAGCGAGACTCCTGTGCCCTCTCAGGCTTATTTTCAAGGTTTAGTCATCAAACTCCAAATGCTGGCTGTGCTTTGTTTTTGGAATATGGTACCAAGGGAAAAAAGAGTTTACATTCCAGAAATACCTGGGAAGGTTTTGTGTCCAATCCCTGGAAAAGACCATTAAGGTATCATTTATAGGGATGGAATCCCAACAAAGTGGGCAGAAAGACCAGGACTGGAACTTGGGTGTAATAAATGAAAGAAATTTTGGAGTCCTCAAGTGGGCTCTGGAGGTGCCATATGCAGCTGTTTGCAGAAATCTAAAAGGTGAGGAAATTTAGGCACCTAGGAGAGTGCACATGGAGGTGGCGAGAGCTAAGGGTGTTAGATAAAGTCACAGAGGAGAAAGTGGAGAGAGAGGAACGGTCTGTCACCACTGACCCTGTGATATCCAGCATCAAAACCCATAGCTAACACTGATGTGGGGTCCACTGTGTCTCAAAATTTTGTCAAAATCCTTTCCATCAAATATCATGGGGCTCTGGAAGGAGGTTCTGTATTATAAGGCCAGAGGAAACCAGGAAATGAACAGTGTGAGGGAAAGAGCAGTGAGAGGGGAGGTGTCCCATTCCTTGGGTGAAGTAAACGCAAGACTTGGCAGAAGGAAAAGAAAGATGAGTATTGAAGCCTCCTCAGTGTCCTCCATACAAAACAGTTAGTAAAAATGGATGGTGAGTTATTCAACATTACAATTCAAATTATTTTATCTATTTTATGTGGCAGAGGAAAACAACGCAATACTGGGAAGATCAACCTTATCTTCTGATTGTGTGTGGGAAAAATAAAAAGAACAAAGATAAAAAGGAAAGCCATGGGCTTACCTCCTTTTCCCATCTCTGATGGCGTCCTGGACCATCTTCACCTGCACTGCCACCACGGACAGGACCTCCACAGCAATGCGGTTGAACTCATCGAAGCAGCCCCAGGCTCCCGTCTGCACCAGACCTTTATAGATGTTCCCTATGGACTACAAGGAAGTGGCGTGCTCAGAGTGGAACAGAGGGTTTGGAGCACTTACAGGTGAGTCAGCCATGATCTGGAATCCAAAGTACCCCAGAATCCAGAGCATCTGGGTACCACCATGACATCACATGTGGAAACATTTCCCAGAATCCAGAGCATCTGGGTACCACCATGACATCACATGTGGAAACATTTCCATGCTGTGAAATTTCATTTCATGCACAGGATTATTGAAACGATGGAGTAAAATCATTTTAAGTCTGCAGTAGGTGTGCACGTAATACAAATAAATCACATATTTAGATTTGGACTACAGATCTATAGTACCATGAGGGTACTATATATAGCAAAACCTGAAAATTTCAGAAATGAGAAGACTTCGCAGCTCCAAACATTTCAGAAAAAGTATATGGCTCTTTCCAAATAGTATTAATGCTGTTAGAACACATTTTATGTTTTAATAACTCACCCTGTAGTCCATTTGCTCTGAACAGTTGAATACATAAACCATCATGCCCAGGGCACGACCAAGGTCTTTGGTGGTTTCCGTTTTGCCTGTTCCAGCTGGGCCAGCTGGCGCTCCGCTCATGGTCAGATGGAGGGACTGCGTTAAAGTGATGTAACACCTTTGCACAACCAAACACAAATACAGAGCTTGAGCCTCTGCTTTCAGGACACATTGGGAGGAAATGTTTTTCTCTTAAAAAGTAGTTAGGGGCTGGAGAGATGCTTCAGAGGTTAAGATCACTGTTCTTCCAGAGGTCTTGAGTTCAATTCCCAGGAATCACATGGTTGGCTCACAACTATCTATACTATAATCTAGTGCCCTCTTCTGGTGTGCAGGCATACATGCAGACAGAACACTGTGTACATAATAAATAAATCTTTCTTTAAAAAGTGCTTAAGAAGTCAAGGCTTAGAACACAATGGAAGCAAAACCCATCAGTGAACTTCTGGTTTGTTCACGGCAACCATGCGGCAGCATTCTAGGCTGCTCGCTTCAAACAACCGTAATGCGCTAATTCTATTTGTTGACTCTCAGGTCCCAAGAGCTGTGCATTCGAATGCAAACACCTTTCTCTTGGATGTAATTGAATCTCTGATACTTCTAGGAGAAGATACTATTAATATGGCAGACAATGCGTCAAACTGATTATCGTCGGGGTAGGGAGGTCTGGGATAATGATGATGATGAGTTAAATAGGATCACAATAAATTGCAGTGTAACAAATATACTAAGAGCTGAGATAAACAAGTATGCAAATATATGTGCCTACTGCAATGCAGAAGGTGGGTGTGATTACACAGCACTATACCAATGGAGCACCGTAGTCAATATATTTAGAATTCCATCTGGAATGTGCTGCACATGCATTTACATCATGATGCTTATTTGGGTAGGGAGGGACCAGAGGTACTGAGGCTAAAGTCTCACCCAAAGAACAGAACTTAATATTTGCAAAAGTCCTAACAAATGACAAGGGCCTCAGATTGCTGATGACCTTCACTTGGGTCTCTATGTTGTTTTTGTGTTAGTGCAGACAGTGATGGTGATAGAAAGATTCATGCCAGGAGATCAGGGACTAAAATCTAGTTTGTGGATTATTAGATATTGATCTTAAGTCCTCTGACCTCAGCATCCTGATGCCTCTTATCCACAAAGTGTGCGTTGCTGCAGGGCTTCATGAAGACAGTCAAAGGGAAAAGTCCCCAAGAGTTCAAAGCACCATGCCAATAGAAACAAGCAGAAAACAGCCCACCGCCCTTCCATCAGATGTAAGTTGAAGAGCATCTCATGCTGAGGAGCAGAAAGGCTCTTACACAAGGGCCCGAGCCCTCTTTATGCACTTGTGTCTGTAATTTCAGGTTTGGGTCAAACATGGCCACCTATATCTGTACTTCCTCTGGCTTCCAATAGGAGGAGCCAAATGTCCAAGCCCCAACCAATGTGGTAGGTCCAGAAATGGCCTTTCTAGGACACCTGCTGGAGGATATTTGCTCTGGGCTTTCTTTCCACTGAGTGAAGCAACCATGGAAGCCGTGTTCAGCTTGTTACCCACCTCATGTGAACACCCAGAAGTTTCCGGTTTGTCCTAAAGACAGCTTAGCCAGCATGCTCACCACCACAGCCACGGCAGCGCCAGTCTGTCAGTGGCAAGCTGGTCAAGCTGACTCTGACTCTGAGGGTGTGTGGGAGGACACAACACGCCCCACCTAGTACCCAAAGGGACGGTCACATCAAATGTCAAATGAGACCAAATGGGCGCATTTAGAGGATATTGTCAGACAAAGGATAAAAGGGAATTAAACACAACTAGCCCCTCCCCCTGCATTACCTGCACTACCGCAGGAACATGCACTTTCAGACTTCCAAATGAACTACGTAGAGAGTTTTAATTCAAAATTTACTAAGCAACCATCTTTTACGTATCGGAATAATTTACAATTTGCCCTCTTTTCTCCTGTACTTTCACCTCTCTTCTCTCTTTCTAGTGGCTTGCATACAGTAGCTGTGTAGCTGTGTATGTAAGTACTGTACATCAATGAATGAGGGAAGGCACTGAACAGTCTTAGGTGGTGAGAAGTTAAGGAGAATGATTTAGACAGTTCCAGAAGCCGTGTGTGTGTGTGTGTGTATAAATGATGAATTCATAACACTAATATGTACATGAACAACCCCAAAGCTAGAGAGAGAATCCCACCAGCCTCTCCAGGGCACTACCGCCACGTAGTTATCTGCTTTGTCTCTACTCTGGTGGTAGGAAGCAGTGGGAGCGCTGACGTAGGACTGTCCCTCCTAAATGCCAACAATTAAGTGTGTTTTTTCATACCACTTAACGGGAATTGGAACCCTAATAAAGAATTCACATCCATACACCATCCTTACCTCTACTTCATTCCATTTATCTTTTTGAGTGTTATCAGATAGCAATTGTATTTTTAGCAGCAATCTGTGGGTCCTCTGGTTTTCTTGGACCACTGTGTTGTCTTCTGGCCTTGAACAAAGACAGGCTTCTGCCTACTTCAGGACTTCTGTAAGCTTTGTCTCTGACTTTCTACCCTAAAATCTGATTCTGTGTCCACAATTGGGTCTCGGCTCTAACACAGTCTACATAGATATTGATCCCAAGTCTAAAATACTCTGAAACCTGTCTTTGAGGAATTTGAAAGACTGAATTTTTAGTTTGAAGAGTCTACGCAAATATTTCAAAATCCAAAAATATCCGGAATCGGAAATATTTCTGAACCTAAGCGTTTCAGACAGGGGAAGCTTAACCAGGAGGAGACTATTCACTGCAGACCCTTTCTGCTGTCAGTCTGCTGCTCCGACTGCAGCCTAAAATAAATGCTGTCATTTCTCTTCATCCTCACCTCCTCACACATCACATTCCCCCGGAACCCGACGAGTGCCATGGCAGATACCGCGTGGAGAGCACAGAGCCCAGCACTTCATAAATACCTGGCAACTCAGCTAACCAGCCTGAAGGCTCTCCCTCTGCTTGTATGAAGAAAAATAAAGTTATTATGAGCTACCGTCACATGCCTGCCCTTCCACAAAAGATGATGGCAGAGGGAATTGGGTAGAATGGTCTCAGGAGCAATCAGGCTTCCTTAAACCACATTAATCCATGAATGCTTTCTCCACTTGGTACTGTTTGGCTTCTGCAATTCTGTTTCTCTAACTCAGTTTTCTTCATTTTGCCTCTGGGATGAACACTCGGTGTGTATTTCCATGCTGGTTTTATCGATAGCTTCCCCTCAGTCCCCTTCCCGTTCTCACACACCTCTCTCCGTACAAAAGGACAGTGGGGCTTGGTTTCCTATCCGTGGGAAATTGGATTTGTTACCTGTCAGTGAGGGGAGTGATAACCAGTCGAGGACTGTTTCCCAAGTATTCGTAGAAGTACCGGAAGTGCGCGTCACAAATATCAACGGAGCAGTGCTTCTGAGCCTCCTCCCACTGGTGCCGGAGTTGAGACAGCCAGGCAAAAGCATGGGGGCTGGCAACCTATAACCATTGCACAGTCTTAGCACGCCGGACCCCAGTGTCTGAGGCAGCAAACCGATTAATCTCACCCCTTCTGCTGCCCCACATCCCTAAATCCTCCAGGAGGAGCTCTCTTGCATGCTGTTGCAGCTCCCAGCCGCATTACTAACTGGGGATATGTGTGCAATGAAAATCTTCACAGTACCAGTGTGCTCAAGCAATGTTTTTCCTTTTATAAGCCACCCAGGGGCTAGTAAGTTTTGTGTCTCTATGCACATATTACTGAAATCCAATGAAAAGTTCATTTTCTGTATTAAAATTACACATAATCCATAATTTCTGCACATTGAGGCATAAACTATGCTTTCACCCATGTTCATAGTACAGAACTTTTCACTTCTTTTTTTAAAAATCAGATTACATGACGATTTTATAGGCTACCCTTTTTCATCTTACCCAATTGTATCTATTTGCTTTCTAGTTTGAAAAAAAAAATCTGTCTCTTGTAAGGTGTGGGGGACTTGAAGGTTCCTGGAAGTCACTTCTAGTCACCAAAATTCTTGCCTCTTAGCTTTCCAAAGACTAGGCAGGAATCAACAGTGCATAGACATACATTGTAGGGGATGAAGAAGACCAAGTGTTCTCTAGATGAAAACAAGGAATGTACTCCCTGCTTGGATGGCTGAGTGACAAGAATAGTTGCTTTCTATCGTAAATATGTTCTTATAATAATTTATGCTACTGCAAATAAAACATATGGATATATGCAAAAGGGCAAGGTCATGTTAAAAGAGTGAGTTCAACAGCTCCTTACCAAAACGAGAACACACAGTAAGCGGTACTTTGCGAGAACACACAGTAAGCAGTAAGCGGTACTTTGCAAGGACTGATCTGAGATCAGGAAAGCAATTCTTTCTTACTACTCACCACCTAGATCAAGGACTGCTTATGTTCATGACTTATGTGAAGCAGCACTTGTGTTTGTGAGTGTGCATGTTCATGTGTGTATGGACATGTGTGGGCCTGTGTGGCCAGAGGTCAACATCAGGTGTTTTCCTAAATAGCTCTCTACGTTGTATTTGAGACAGAACTTTCGGTGAAGCCAGTTCTCAATGCTTTGTCTAGACAGCACCCAGGATACTCCGGTCTTCACTTTCCTGGTGCTGGGATTACAAGCGTAGCTACGATCTTGCAGGTCTTGGGATCTGAACTAGGACTCTCTCACTTGCACACTAACTGAGCCGTGTCTTCAGTCCTGAAAAGGCACTTTCTTGTATTTCATGGAGAAAATTAAAATACTCCTGATTTCAATAGAGAAATAAGTAGGAAAATAGCATACTATGTTTTTTGATACAAGCATACAAACTTGGATGGGATTTTTTTAAAATAAGATAAACAGGTTTAATTGCATGCTTTACAATTTTAAATTTTGCCTCAATTTAACTAGGAATTTTTCTTTATCTTTTTAAAAAAATTCACTTTGTGGTGGTTAAGACACCTTTTTTTCTGTTTCTTCTGTTTAGTGTTTGTTTCTTTCTTTTTACTTAAAAAATTGTTTTCACACAGTGTATTTTGATCATGTTCCTTTCCTCTGGGGTACTATGAATGAGACTGCCTGACCCCAGACTGCATGCGCTCATGTATTAGAACATTTGGGTCCTAATCGGTGGGACTCCTTGAGGGAGGGTTTGGAGGGACGTCCTCGTCGGAGGGCATGTGACACTGGGGTGGGCTTCGAGCTCTGAGCTTTTCACAGCCCATGCCTGGCAGGCCAGTCTCAGTCCCTCTGTCTCCCTTCAGCCTGTGGTTCAGGATGGCATCTCACGCCTGCCTGTTTAAGCTCTGCTTCCGCCTCTGAAGCTGTGAGAAAGCCCCTAACTAACTGCTTTCTCTTGAGTTGTCTCGGTCATGGTGTCTCTTCATAGCAACAGAAAACTAAGACATTGTCCCCCAAGTCCTTCCAACAGCTCCCCCAAGCTCCCTACCCACTCAACTTTGTTCTTTGTCAACACAAAGCCAACATTTTTTGTTTTGTTTTGTGTTATCAGTCTTTCTTGTTCATTTTGATTTTCATTTGTGTGTTTATGTGAGTTTTGTTTTTATTTTTTTGTTTTAATGACAGGAAGGCTGTGGAGGTATTGGATGAAGGGTCCTACCAGCAAAGCTGTTTGAGTCTGACGAGCACATTTCTAACATTAGAAAGTAAAAGTACGACTGGGGGGAATAGAGAATGGAGAAAATTCCTTTCATATCAAATATTGACAGCATCTCAGAGGCATGGAAATTTTTAAAAGAGATAGGTGGCAAAAATCATCAAATTAGTCAAAAGATTAGAAAATAGCCTCTTAACAAGGAAAAACACTATTTAGCATGAACAACAGGGAATGGCCAAAACAATCCAGAATCGTGACCAACACTGAGTTCTTCAGGGTGAAATGGATCAGCACAAGTGTGTGTGTGTTTTGTGTATATGTATGTAGTATATGTGTGAGTGTATATGTGAGCTTTTGTGTGGGTGTATGTGTTTGTGTGCATATACATTTGTGTGTGTACATGTGTTTAGTGTTTGTGTGTAGTATGTGTGTGTATAAGTGTGTGTGTTTAGTGTACGTATGTGTGTATGTATATGTATGAGCGTTTGTGTGAGCATCTGTGTGTATGTATGTATAATGCATGTGTAGTGTGTGTGTGTGTGTGCATGTGTGTAGGTACATTCATGTCACAGCCCAGGTGTTAGAAGCCAGAGGACAATCTTGACCAGTGGTCCTTCCCTTCCACCTTATTTGAGACTCTCATGACCACTGTGTCCAGGACAGCTAGCATGAGAATTTCCCAGGATTCTCTTCTCTTTGCCTCCCCCCACCATAGGAGCACTGGATTACAGCCATGTGCTACTATTCCCTGCTTTATGTGGAGTCTGGGGTTCTGAACACAGGTCCTTAAAGATTGAGCCTGCTCCCCAGCCCTACCCCTTGAGATAGTTGGAGTGGCATGCAGTGCTATTGCTGTTGATTGTGTCGGTCTTGGGAGTAGGAGCCAGAAGACATGGTTATGAAGGTGAAGGCTCTCCCCACGGCCCTTCCGTTTGCATAGTTAGGTGACTTAGTGAACCACTGGTCATCACCAGGGAACTCACATCTACGGCACCCAAATAACTTCACTGCGACCCCGACAATAAATGCCACCATCAGGAAACAGCAGTAAGGCATCTTCCAGGGTCACACTTGCCTTCTGAGAAATCAGTTTTGCCACCACATCCCTGGCGTGGACATCAATGGTGCAGATGGTCATGATCTTCTGCCGGTCTCCAGGAGAAAGCTCTCCCATAAGAAGTGTGATCAGTGTGTTCAGCTGTGAAATCTAGGATTTAATTGCTTGTTTTTAAATATAAAGGAAGCAAAGATTACAAATACAGAGACAATATTTGTAAAGAATGTTTTAATTTATAAAACTATCTCAAATTTGTTATCTCAGCTGATTTTCAAAGAACTGTTGAGAGAGACAAAAGTATTACCCCTCATTCAAGGGAAAGAGTCAGGACAGAAGAGACAAAGTCAGTAATCCCGCCTCTAAGGGCTGAAGCAGGCTTTTCTGGCTACATTGCATATTACGCCCTAATAATGATCCAGCCCAAAACTTTCATTCAGAACAATAAAATCTAAGGTAAAATAAATTCTTTATAGGCATAAGAACTAGATAGCAGTTACTTAGAAAAATTTGCCTAACTATTTATATTAAGTTTTGGATATCTATAGTATGATAATGTGAGAATGCTCATAGTTAAGCATTGCACTTTGCCTCGTTCTTTTGATTTCTGGTTTAGGCACATTGGCCTTTTAGATATACATTTTCAAAGCCCTGGCCTTTTCTTCTTGAATGGCAAGCAAGGAATGGAATAACATGAATGACAATGCACTGAGCCATGTGCAACAGAAAGTACGCCACTCCAGCCAGCAAGAGGCTTATCCTGCTAAGAAATTATTTCCGTGCACACACAAGGACCGAGCAGATGTCATGACAGGCTGCTCAGTCTTCTCTCAGAGATCAGGCCTCAGTGTCAGTCTCCTGAGACAGAACACGCAGTTTCTTAGGAAAAGCCATGAATAAAGAACAGTCAATCTCTGGCCCCCTCAACAGCCAGGCCAAGCCAGAGCTCAAGGACAGGGTGCCCCAAAATGGAAAACTGCAGCCCTGACTAACCCCTCACTAGCCCAAGCCAATTAAAACGTACTAATATGATTTCCTCTTGCTTAAGCCAATCATATCTGAAATGACCTAACTTCCTTAGACACTCCCCTCTGTAAGGGTTAAAAGAAGCCCCAACCTCCCTTTTGAGGCTGTAGACATCTTGCCTGTGTGTAGGATGGTTGGCCCCAGTGTGCTTGAATAATAATAAAAAGACTCTTTGCTTTTGCATTGGTATGGTCTCTTGGTGGTCTTTGGGGGTCCTGACTCTGGGCAGAACAGCCCTCAGACCTGGTGAGTGACTGTTAAACCTGGTTTCCTATGGTAGAGAGGAGAAGTCTATGAAATGACTAAAGCCCCAGAGGTGTAGTGGGAGCTGTGGGCTGTGTTCCTGCCGCCCCAGCTCCTGGTCACCTGGCTAGCTTATGCCCCAAAATAACAACACACAAACTGTATTCTTTTAAACACTGCTTGGCCCATTATATCTAGCCTCTTCTCGGCTAACTCTCACACCTGGACTAGCCCATTTCTAATAATGTGTGTAGCACCCCAAGGTGCGCTTACTGGGAAGATTCTAGCCTACGTCCATCCTGGGTCGGAGCTTCATCGCATCTGCCCTCGAGAGCAGAGCTATCGAGTCTGAGCTCACTTCCTCTTCCTCCCAGAATTCTGTTCTGTTTACTCCACCCACCTATGTTCTAACCTATGAGACCAAGCAGTTTATTTATTAATTAACCAATGACCTTCCTCCATCACAGAGGCCCCGAGATTGCTACACAGATGGACTCCACAGAAAGTCACATTCTGTAGGAAGACGGGAGGAGAAAGGCAGGACAATGGCGCCTTTGTCTACATGGCTTACACAAATGAGAAAATGAGTTTCTGAGCACTGACAAAGAACACTGCCCTGTCTTCAGCTCACCGCGACCTACAATCAGTTTGCCACCCCCGCCCCATTCTCTACTCACACTCTGAAGAAGGCAGGCTTGACGATCAGACCACAGGGACAGTGAACCAGACAATAGGAATGTGCTTACCTACAACATCTATCAATATCCTACCTTACCCACTAGGAGCTTCTGTCACAAGTCTAAACTGTATTACCAGTCCTGGAGCAGAGATTCAGATCTTACAGTATGATATTGGAGAGTGACCTCATACTCTCTGATTCAGTCTGGCTACTCCTGATAAGTCTGAGGAACTGGGGCCATGCAGGAAGTATTCTGAGGACAACTAAAGCCAAACACAAAGTCTGGTTTACTCAGAGAAATAAAAAAACATGTTGGGCATTATACCACAGGCCCATAAACCCAGAGAACCAGGGGGTGTGGAAAATTCAGTGTGATTGGTTTAATAAAGAAGCTGATTGGTCAAAAACTGGACAGGTAGAGGTTAGGCAGGAATTGTAGACAAACTACCGAGAAACCCTGTCTTGAAAAATCCCCCCCCCCCCAAAAAAAAAGAAAAAAGAAAAGGAATTGTAGACAAAAAGAGAGCAAAAGGAGGAGGAGGAGGAGGGAAGAGTCTTAGAATCATGAGGAGACCTAGAGGGAAGGAGATGAACTTGCCATACTTAGAAAAGGTATTAAGTCACTTAGCAGAGTGTAGGTAAGTAACATGGGTTAATTTAAAATATAAGAGTTAGCTAGTAACAAGCCTGAGCTATTGGCTGAACATATATAATTAATAATAAGTCTTAGTGTGGTTATTTGGGAACTGGCTAGCAAGATACAGAAAAGTTTGCCTACAAGGAGGCTGATATAAGAACCTTATTATTAGTTCATGGGAAGCCTGGGCTACAGAATTAGTTCACTCTAACCTGAGTAAACACCTCAAACTAGAAAGAGGCCTGGGGATACAGGGCAGTGGTAGAGTACTTACCTAACATGTACAAGGCCCTATGTTTTTTTTCCCGATATTACAAAGTAAAAATAATATATGTTAACTAGGCACCAGAATCTGTATCAGCTCTGGTGGCAAGTACCTCTAAATGCTGAGCTGGCTCGCCAGCCTACATAGCTGTCCATGAGCACACAGTCTAACCCTGAGGGAAGACTGACAAACACAAATTACATATTGTGTGCTCCACAGTCGTTTGACATGTATGCTGTGCCATGATTACCACTGCTGATGAATTGTTCTTCTCTTAGTAGTTTGCAAGATGCTGTGAGAGCTCCTCTCTCACAGATATTAAGGGAACCGTCCATGGGATGCAGAAGCACCAACGTTGTTTACGAGGTCTTCAGAATGTATTCATTCATACAATAGGAGATTTTACACTTTGATCAATAGTCTGTGTTTTCTTTACTCACGGCCTGTGTGTTTGATGTCTTAAGGGTCCTTCATATCCATAAGATCATATTCATGAGGTCATATCTGTGAGGTCATACCCATGAGGTCACATATATTTATTTTCTGAGTTTACTTCATTTCACTGAACATAATACATTTCAGATTCATCCTTGCTGTTTTAAGTGGCATGATTTTCTTTTTCTAAGGCTGAATAGTATTTTCTTCTGTGTACGTGTGTGTGTGTGTGTGTGTGTGTATATATATATATACACACACATATATACATATATATATAGATATGTGATAATTTCATTTTTCAAGAAAATGTAGTTATTTTTATATCTTGGCTTTTGTGAATAAAGCTGCAATGAAGAGTGGAATGCAAAGAATCCATCAGACAATTTTATTTTCTCTAGTGAAATAGCCAAGGAAGTGAAAGATCTGTATGCAAGAACCATGAAGTACCAGCAAAAGAAAAATTTAAAGACATGTAAATATGTCTCATACTCATGGGTTGGAATAATTCATATTTCCTAAATGTCTAAACAGCTCAAAGTAATTTATAAATTAAATGCAATATGTATCAACACCCAGTTGCACTTTCCAGGAAAAGAAAAAGAAAACTTAAAATGTATAGAAACCACAAGTGACCTTGAATAGCTAAAACAATTTTAAGCAGAAAGGGAGAGAATCTGGAAGCACTATGCCTGACTCAAATTATTATCAAAACTGTAGTAATTAACAGGATGAAACAGAATTGAGGCCAGAGCTGAAATTTCCAATGAGTTTTCAATACAGAAACAAACATACACTTGGAGAAAGATAAGAGATTTCAACAAATGGTGTAGGGACAATGAATTACATTTTATAAAAAGGCAGATGCCATTGCATGCCTGTGTAACACAAATAATAAAAACCCAGAGACAGAAATTGGGGTTCAATAGGAAGATCACAAAAGGAAAACAGCCAGTCACCGGCTCTTACCTATACCTCAAACCAAAATGGCGATCCTGGCTCCAGGAATCCTCAGAATGAGACTGTGTGTGAGAGCTGTCTCCTCCCATCTTATATTCCTCTCTAGTGCTGGGATTAAAGGCCTGCACAACCACCGCCCGGGGCATCTATGGCAAACTAGTATGGCTGCTGGGATTAAAGGTGTGTTTCACCACTGCCTGGTTTTATGGCTGACTATGGCTTTGCACTGACCTTCAGACAAACTTTATTTATTAAAACACAAATAATATACCACTGTGTCTGTGATCTCAGTAGATGGGAGGCCAGGCAGAAAGACCAGCTCAAGGTCATTCTTATAAACACACTGAGTTCGAGGCGAATCTGGGCTTAGACAAAACCCATCTTCAGAATAAAGCAAGCTAGCAAACAAACAAACCAAAGCAGCTTTACCACTTAACACTAATTTCAATGCAGAATAGATTAAAGCTTTCTACATGAACTCTGAGAAACAGACATACAAGAACAGGTCCCTGATACTCTTGACAATGAGTTTAGGGATTTGAAACCAAAACCACAAGCAACAAAAGACAAAAAGGTGGGACTACATCAAAATAAAAAGTTTCTATCCAGCAAAGGAAGCAATGAAGAAAGTGAAGACAACACACAGAATGAGAGGAAATATTTGGAAGTCATATATCTGATAAAGGGTTAATAGCTCAATATTGGGATGTCTACAGATCAGAAAACAAACCAACAGCAGCGCCCCTCAAGTATTCTGACCTAAGCATGAGTCAAACACTTGCCCAGATGGCTTTAAAAGATAACACAAATTCACCAACCTCAACATGAAAATATGCTCATCACATTCAGTCATCAGGGGAATGCAACTCACCCACCTCAAGACAGCACACACCCTTCAGGGTGTCAAAGGATAAGGACTGCTAACAATAGTCACTCACCTACTTACTATCTTACAACAAACCTTCAATTTCACCAAGAGCAGATGTGGCGATTCTTTTGTGTATGACATGTTCAGAATCCATCACTTCCTAGATGTCAGCTTCCAGAAAAGCAAGGACAGTGTCTGCTTATTCAGCTCTTTGTCCCCTGAGCCACAGAGGAGCTGTTGAGCATGTCAGCCAAACAGATACAGGACTGAAGCACAGCACAGTATGTACAAGTATCTATAGATATTTTTGGAAATTTATACATACTATATATATATATATATATATATATATATATATATATATATATGGTGGTGCATACATGTGTATGTAACTAGTATGTGTGTATCTACATATACATGTATGTGTGTATTCATCTATTATCTATTTCTCCATCCATGCTCATGTGTGTGTGTACGCGCGCATGTGTGTGTATGTATGTGCGTGTGTGTGCACATGTGTATACTAAATAGGAAAGAGATATTTAGTATTGGCTATTTCCTCATCTAGACGAAGATATCCAAATCCCACATTGTCAGATGTTACAACACCAGCAGAATTTGTCTAAACAGTTCATTATTACGATAACAGCACCTTATGCCTCTATGCATAAGTATATTTATAATTTCAAGTACTTCTCATGTATGTAAGCATGCAATCCTCCAAGCAACTTGTGATTTCTACATTACTGACTTATTTCTCACAGAAGTTCAGACAAATGTAAGCTGATCAAGGTGATGGCTTGCCAATGTCCTGTGCATAGGTCATATGTTGGGTTCTTAGTCTCTAGAGATTAAGACTTCCCCAGTGATGTTCTCTCAAAAGCAGTAATATTCTGTAACCATAAAAACAGTCACAAAATGCCTTTTATTTAGGAAGTGGTTCCAGGTAGCAATTACAGAATGGTCAAACTATAATTAATTCCATGTTTATGGATGGATGACATAGAAAATAGCCCATGATAGCTTTTCAAAATAACACACACTCTCATAGGATACAAGCTTTTTCTAGGAGTGTTGTCTGATTCTTCTACTCGCTCATGGACAGTTGTCCTAAGCGACTACTTTCATCCTGCACCCGGGCTGTAGGCCCACTATGAGAACGGCCGATCTCTGGCACTAGAAAGCAACCTAACTGTAAAAGCAGGCTGTCTGCAAAGCACAGCTCTTCCTAACTGTAAAAGCAGGCTGTCTGCAAAGCACAGCTCTTCCTGCTATCCCTGCTCCTGTCTTACTCTACTCCAGCCACAGAGTTCCTGTCTTCCCTGTTAAGGTGCCTCAGGCCCCAGTTGAGGCTTCCAAACAAAGCTCTCAGGCTGGCCTCCTCCACTGTCCTGTCTTCTTCACCTTCCCTGCAAACATCTCATAGAGCCCATCTTATGGGGCTTCAGAGGATTTTAGCTGATTGTTGGTGCTTTCTCTCCACTCCTTTGACCATGAGCGCTGACAGCCCGAAGCCTACATAGGTCTCCGCACCTAGTGCAGTGGCCAGGGCAAAACATGTGCCCAGTAAGCAAGTGCTATGTTAATGAAGGAGGAAGCCCCGGGAAAGTGAGTGACACAATGCTCACCAGACATCCCATTCCACTCGCTCAGTTCAGAGGACACATGGAGTTACGGCTCCAGGTAAATAATTAGAATATGCATAAAGGACTCTCACAGCATACAAAAACGGGACCTGGCCAAATACAGGCCTTGGAAAGGTAACTTGAAGGAAAGAACATTTTGCTAAACCAAAAGAATGAGGAGTTATGCTGTAGTGAAGTTAGAGTTGACCTCCCTGAAAGACCATGTCCAAGCCATCGGAAGCAGCTGTAGAAAAACCTGGAGTGGAGCAGGACTTTGAAGGACTCTAAGTCCAGAATTGCAGGAGAGAAGACAGGTACATAGCATGGGAGAAAGGGAGGCTCACAAAGGCAAGGTATGGTCCACACTTAGGCTGATGGACTGCAAAGGGTGCTATGTGTATGTGGGTAGGTGAGTAGCATATTATGATTTTTTTCAAAGATCTTTTCTCCTCTCCAGGGAAGAAAGAATTGGAAGGAAACAATACTGGAGGAAAAAATTCACCATCACTCAGCAGAGAGGAAAAGTACCTTGGATTAAGGCATTATCACTACAGCAAAGACAGACGTCAGAGCACAGAAGGGACCTGGCAGATGATGGGACCATAAATGAATGACCTCAGTGTGGATGGTCTAGCTAGGGAGCAGCAGTGGGAACCCCAATCATTATTCCCACTATGCTTCCTACTGGACTTCAGGAAAACTGAACTGAGACCAAAGTGGCCAGCAATACTATGAAGTGAACAGTAGCCTCAGAAGTGGTGAGAGTAGCCAGGGGTGGGGGCTATGGTCAAAAGAAAAAGGGGCCTGCAACATGGCCACACAGAACAGAAACACCTAAGGGGAAGGATGAAGAGAGACTGGAAAGTAAAGAATAGTTTGAGCTTTCCAACTGAAGGTGAAATTCATGTAATAAATACGAGGGAATGTGAGAAGGAGTTAGCATTTTGCAATACCCAGATAATAATAACACACTCAGTCCTGTGGGAGAAACATGGTAGAAAGACTGTTGGTGGGAGGGTGGGGCGGTCCACGCTGCGCATGCACACAGCTAGGATACCCAGGAAAACACATGGTGCGTACCCTGAACAGGGACTTTTCTCATTCCCGAAGTTTGCTATGAAACAGCTTGCATAGTGCTTGCAATGTGTCAGCAATCATAAGAGACCCGGAGGTTATGTACAAGGTGTGTAGGCTATACAAAAATCCTGCCCCAGTGTGTGGAGTCCTGGAACCAATGCCCCAAGGACACAAGGGACGACTGCCCAAACATGATGTTAACAAGGGAGCTGCAGAGCAGGTTACAGACCTGGGGCAGGACATGGAAGGAGACAGCACACTCAGCAACAACTTTTAATTGTTCATGATTTTAAGTAGTGGGAGAGACCGGGGCCTGCACAATGGCCAGAAGGAATGAGCCAGGGTGAGAACTGCAGACAGCACAGGGGGAAAGGAGATGGGGCCAGGCCTGAGGAGACCAGCAAGGAAGATATCTGGTCATGGGGGTCACCCTCCTGTCCTAATGCAGAATAGTATGAAGCAGGGAACAGGAGCCCACTGATACCATCAGCTGATTCACCGAGCACCTACTATGCGACAGTCAGCATGTGTATGTGGACACTGTGCATTCTAGTTTAACTACTACTAAACTAGAATGAGGATAGTGTTCTCACAGAGGACCACGGCACTAGGAGGCTAGTGCTCTCACAGAGGACCACGCGCTAGCAGGATGGTTGTGACACAGTAGAGTACTCAAGGTCAGAGAGGTGGTTCCTGATACATGGGGAGATGATCGTCAATTAGTGCTGACCCAGCTTTTGTGTCAGGATGACAGAAAGATGATATCTGAATGTAAGAAACCATGTCCCTAAGCTACAGGTTTATATAAAGCAATAAAGAAACATTTTGCTTTTGGTTTTCAGAAGAAAGCATTCTCCTTTAGCCTACATTTGTGATGCCTGAGTCATGAGCCTGGGACACTCAGGCCAGGAGCCTGGAATAACAGCTCTGCAGAAATGCTAAGACCAGAGTTTTCAGCTCAGCAAATCAAAGTGCACCATCTAGCATAGTTGCTGGATCAACTGATTGCTTTCCATCTGTG
This sequence comes from Chionomys nivalis, assembly GCF_950005125.1. NCBI lineage: Eukaryota > Metazoa > Chordata > Mammalia > Rodentia > Cricetidae > Chionomys > Chionomys nivalis. The sequence continues at coordinate 4,553,493 of NC_080095.1, read as the reverse complement.
CTGAACTCTTGGTTTCTGGTTTCCTAGGACAACAGCACGGATCTATCTTCCTTAAGCCCAGTTCACCTTAGCAAGAGCAGAAATAGCAGATCTTCATTTCCAGAAGCCATAGAAAGTCATTATAAAAGGAACACGTTCCACACTTGTTGAAGTGACTGCCCACTCTCTGTGGAATCCCAATTTGTTGCCTCGCTGTCCAGCACTCTGATGGTATTGCTAAATCACCAGGCATAGGAGTGAGCCATCGAGATAGAGAAGGCGAGCATTGCCATCTTGTTCCTAATGCCAAAGGAAACCATTCCAGGGTCATCATTGAGCACGACTGTCTCTTCAGGTTTCTGGTGGACATTTTTTCATTGAGTTTTGAAAATTCTTTCTCTTGCTTATGCTAGACAAGAAAAAAAATGGAAAAGGCAACAATCGAAGATCCTATCTTCAGAAAGTTGAAAAGAGAAGCAAAGCAAACTTAGAGTAATTACAAAAGAAAATGATGAAAATAAGGAAGTCTGTTAATCATAAACCAAACAACAGGAAAAATAATAGTATAAAAAATTGTAGCATTAAATAATAGTATGAAAGTTCATTTCTGGAGAACAGATATAAAATTGGCAGATATCTAGAAGACTGAGGAGGAAGGCAGAAACTGACAACACCAGGAGGGGCACGGCGGGAAGGCTTCAGATACTCCATGGACAATATTGAGACCACACAACCTGCTCTCAGCATAGACCTTAAAACCTGCATCAGAGATCAAGTTTCCCTGGGAAGAATCAGACGGCCATCATTTTCAGGCTTTGTAACACATGATCTCAATCAAATCAGCTGCACTTTGCCCCAGTGGTACAAGAGCAGCCAATGACAACAGGCACCAGGCCTGTTCAACTAGATCACTCTGATTCTCTAGCCCCTGGCACAAGAAGAAATGGGCAAAGCCATAGAAAAACACTGTCTAAAACCTGACGCCACAGAGCTGCAATCCATAACATACATTTTTGACAAAAATGCCACATAAAGGAAACTCCAGACAGAGGTAGTATTATGATGACATCTAGCAAAATGAAAATTCTCACAAAATATATTTCTACTTTCTAATACATTTCCAGCAGGTTTTGAATGCCATACTTGGCAAAAATACTACAGGAAAAGAAAGTACCCAAAGGAGTGGGGTATAAAGTCACATACATGGAAGCCCACTACTGCATAATTTAACTCTAACATGTACAATGAGGGATAGTAGAACCCGTGAAAACAACGAGGGAAGAGGACTAAGCAGAGATGGCAGCAGAGGAATGGAGGAGTAGGAGGTGGTAGTGATACGTTAATTGAAGCTAAGGATGCATGAAAAAGAATCCACTAGTTAGTAAATTAATTTTAAAATACAACTGTAAAAAAGAAGCTGTCTTAGGGTTTCTATTGCTGTGAATAGACACCATGACCACAGCAACTCTTATAAGCAAAATATTTAATTGAGGGATCTCCCTTACAGTTTCAGAGTTCAGTTCATCATCATTATGGTGGAGAACACGGCAGCATGCAGGCAGATCTAGCAGTGGAGGAATAGCTGAGAGGACTACATCTTGTGAGCAACAGGAAGTCAACTGAGACACTAGGTGGTATCCTGTGCACAGGAAACCTCAAAGTCTGTCCCCACGGTGACACACTTCCTCCAGCAAAGTCATACTCACTTCAGCAAAGCCACACTTCTTATTAGTGCCAATGCCTATGAGATTATGGAGGCCAAGTACATCCACACTACCACACTCCACTTCCTGGTCCCCAAAAGCTTATAAAAATATCATAATGTGAAATGCAGTTAGTCAAACTTCAAGAGTCCCTATAATCTACTACAGTCTCAGCAAAACTTTAAAGTCCAAAGTTCAAAATCTCTTTCTGAGATTCATGCAATCTCTCTACTATAATGTAAACCCCTGTAAAATTAAAATAAAAAAAAGATCACATACTTTCAACATATAATGGCACAGGATATAAATTACAATTCCAAAATGTAGGGGAAGGAGCATAGTGAAGAAATGCTGGACCAAAGCAAGACCAAACTCCAAACTCTGCATCCTCATGTCTGATGTTCTTCAGATCTCCAACTCCATTCACTTCTTTTTCTTGGGCTGGTTCTACTCCCCGTTAGCATCTCTCCTCTACAGGCATTCCCCGGTTCTGGCATCTCTAATATCTTGGGTTTGCTAAGGCAATCCAGGCTTCAACGTCATAGCTTCAAGCAATGACCTACCTAGGACTCCATTCAGGGACACCCCTGACACATACTGGCCTCAGTGTCTTTCCTTAGGGACAAATTCCATAACCCACTTCTTCTATCATTAACTCTAGGATCACATCCAGGACCATGTGATCAAACGTGTCAAGTTCTGCTGCTTACTGGGTCTAGAACATGGTCCCCTTGCTCAATTACATCTTCTCCAGGTTTCTGGTCTTCACTGCCTAAGCTTGGCTGTCCTGAAACTGGTTCTATAAACCACACTGGCCTCAAACTCAGAGATCCACAAATCTCTGCCTCTGGAGTACTGGGATGAAAGGTGTGCACCACTCCAGGGGCTCTAAGCTTTTCTTTAATTCCTTTTCACAGGTTATAAATTTAACTGGGTAGGATCTTCCCTGAAATCATCATTCCTTTTACTCAATTTCTTAATCTGTTTATCTCCTTGAACACAGGATTTAGCTCCATTGCACTTCATGGGGATCTTCTCTCTTCAAAATTTACATTTTGTAATTTACCCTGTTCAACTTGCTCCTTTTCATTATAAATCTTCATTAGAGTTACCACTAATAACCACATGACCGAGTCTATACTAGGCTGTTTTGAGATTTCTGCTGCCAATGGAATTAATCTAAAACTTTTCACTTTAGCTTCAGATAGACTCTCTGGACAAGGGGAAAAGACAGCCACATTCTTCATCAAAATATCACAAGAATGATCTCTAAGCAACATACTAAAATTCTTGTCCTTTGAAACCTCTTGAGTGGGTTCCTGATAATTCAAATAAATCTTAACTTCACTGTCTTCCATGCTCCTACTGGTATGGCCCATTAAGCAGCACTTAAAACATTCCACTGCTTTCCTAACCCAAAGTACCAAGTCCAAATTATTCTAAACAAACACATGGTCAGGCCCAACACAGAAGTATGCTACTCCTAGCACCTTCTTCTCAGCATCTCATGGAATCTTCCTGAAAATTGATTACATACCCGGTAACAAAGCAAATTTCCACAGATATAAAGAAATTGTAGTAACCACTTGTGTACTATCGGGTCACTGTGGAATAAAGTTAGAATTCAATAACAATTCTACCCCCCCCAAAGCCTACAAACTCATGGAAACTGAACAGTCAACTACTAAACCACCCCTGGGTCAAGGAAGAAATAAAGAAAGAAATTAAAGTCTTCCTTTAATTCAACAAAAATAAAGACAAAACATACCCAAACATCTGGGACACTATGACAGCAGTACTAAGAGGGAAGTTCATAGCACTAAGTGCCCACATTAAAAAAAAATGTAGAAAGCTCACATTAGTGACTTAACAGCACACCTGAAAGCTCTTTAAAAAAAGAAGAAGAAGAAGCAGACTCACCCAGGAGGAGTAGAAAACTGGAAATAATCAAACTAAGAGCTGAAATCAACAAAATAGAACTGCAGAAAGCAATCCAAAGAATCAATGAAACAAAGAGCTGGTTCTTTGAGAAAATCAACAAGATTGACAAACCCCTATCCAAACTAATCAAAAGGCAGAGGGAGAACAGTCAAATTAACACGCTCAGAAATGAAAAGGGGGACATAACAACAGACACTGAGGAAATTCAGAGAATCATTAGGTCTTACTACAAAAGCCTGTATGCCACAAAATTGGAAAACGTAAAAGAAATGGGCATTTTTTAGATAAATATCATATACCAAAATTAAATCAAGACCAGGTGAACAATTTAAATAGACCTATAAATTGCAAGGAACTAGAAGCTGTCATCAAAATCCTCCCAACCAAAAAAAGCCCAGGACCAGATGGTTTTAGTACAGAATTCTACCAGAACTTCCAAGAAGAGCTAATACCTATACTCCTTAATGTGTTCCACATAATAGAAACATAAGAGTCGTTGCCAAACTCCTTTTATGACAATCTCTGACTTCGGAGGGTCCACGATCATTCCTAAAACACAATACACTTGACTGACCTTGGCCCAAGGAAGAGTTTTGTTATTACAGCAGAAAATAAGTCAAATTTCCCTTTGCTGTAGAGTCTATCTGCATCTTTACTCACACTTAGAACAAAAGACAGACCTGTCAAAATGTGAGGTGTGTCAGTGTGGTCCAGCAGCGTTGGGTGGAGACCCCGACAAAGAACTCATGCTACTTCATGTCATTTACCCACAGGATTAGTTCTCTATTGTACACTGCATATTCCCTTATTGTATGGTTTTTGTATCAAGTTTTTTTTTTGAATGTCACAAAAGGTGTAGAAAATTCTGCATCTTTATGGCTAATCACCTAACATTACATGATGTAGTAATTGTGTGTTCTTTGAGAGGAACTCATGGGGCCATTACCTTCCTTATCCATGTGTTGTAATGGTTTTTCCTTTTCCTCTGAACTCAGAATTTCGTGTGTTGGTCTGTCTGCAAAGCCAGCTATGGTGTTAATGAGTGAAAGAGAAGAAGCAGGTTACATATAAGTAAGTTCCTTTTTCTACTCACCTGTCACTGTGGGATCTTCAATGACTATGGGATGTAGGGCCCCATGGCAGCTACAGGCCATGAACCAGATACTGCCTGTTATCTGTTCGTATAACTGGCTCGCCATGTTCACTCATTTACAGTGTGGTAAGTGGGCCCTTTCCCCAGAGATAGGAATAAGATACACATTAGAGCCTTGCAGCTGTGTAAGCAAAACGTTTATAATTTGTTCTTTCACTTCAGTAAAAGTTCTCTGGTTCCTGCTGTTAAGACAGAGCCATGGCAAAGTTTCTTCATATCATGGCTCACTGACTTATAGGTATTTCTCAGGGTTTGTCTTAGGACACTCCTCCACCACACATACACACACACAACAACAACACACAATGGCAATCTTCTGGAACATACAGGAAATGGGAGGGGTTACAGCTCTTCTAAGGATCTTCATAACCTCACAGAACTCTTGCAATTTTTATGCTTGTTAAATCTGATTTTGAACTCTCTCTGGGTTAAAACAGATACACTACTGTCTGTCTGATGACAGTTTCCTCTTGCTTGCATGTATGAAATGGCTCTCTGATGTCAGCTATCCATCATTTCAGAGTCATCTGTGGCTAGCTTCCAGGCATTTCTCAGAGTATCTGAGAAATTAATCCCACAAGGCCTGTTGTCCAACAGACAGCCTTCTGGTAGCCACAGGCAGCTGGTTCCAGGACCCGCTTCCTCTTGGTTAGTGTCAAACTCCACCCATGTTCACACCTCTTAAAGAAATGGAATTGGATCTGCATACATTCTATGTGTATCTTCATCATTCCTTCAAGTCACCTGCGCATCACTTATGAAGCTTAATTAAACGCAAATGCTATGCCAGTGGCTGTTACAGCTCACCGTTGTGAGACCAATGATGAGAGGCAACAGCTCTATGCATGCTCAGTGCAGCCGTTTTGCACTTTGACTGAGTGCAGAGAGGAAGAAGCAACCACAGCTCTGGGTGAGAGAAGTCAAAAGCATATGTCTCTTGTGGTCTCATTTATCGGTGTTTGCAGGCCACAAGTCATAGGGGTAACAGATCACACATACAATCGAGAAAAAAGACATCATGTCTCAATATATCTAAGTAGGCTTCAGGACCAATGGGCTCCCTTATGCAGCCAATAACAGGCAATAATGAGGTATGGGACAAAACAAGGACACTGCTTTAGGCTGTGATCAAAGAAGACTGGGGTGTAGATGACTGCTCCTTGGCTGGCCCACTGTTTAGGATTGCTCCATGGAGAGGCGCATCCTCTGAGCACTCTGGATCTCTGAGTTCAAAGCCAGCTTGATCTACATAGTGAGTACCAGGTCAGCCAACTGCCTGTGTTACATAGTGAGGCCCTGTCCCAAAGAACAAAGAAACAAAATAGTATCTTAGCTACTGGGTCAGGCTCAAAGCTCAATCACAGATAAATTCACAGATGAACTAATACCTAAATGAGTTTACCCATGGTGGAGCTTGTTGGACAGAAGTAGTCACCGGGACACTGTCTTTGAAGGCTGTAGCTTCCCCATGGGCACTGTCTTTAAAGGCTGTATTTCCTCCATGGGCACTGTCTTTGAAGGCTGTAGCTTCCCCATGAACACTGTCTTTAAAGGCTGTATTTCTTCCATGGGCACTGTCTTTGAAGGCTGAGGTTCCTCCCTGGGCACTGTCTTTGAAGGCTGAGGTTCCTCCCTGGGCACTGTCTTTGAAGGCTGTATTTTCTCCCTGGGCACTGTCCTTGAAGGCTGTATTTCCTCCATGGGCACTGTCTTTGAAGGCTGAGGTTCCTCCATGGGCACTGTCTTTAAAGGCTGTACACCCCTCCCCCAAACCCGGGGAATTGTCTTTGAGGGTTGTAGCTCCTCCTAGCATCTATTTTATCTGTTTCCTGGCAACCATGGATGTGAGCAGGTAACTCATCATATACCCTCTGCCTGTGTAACTAGAAGAACTGGGGCCAAGTGGCCCTTCACAGAAACAGAAAACCAAGTAATGCAACTATCAACTTTGAATACAATCTGTTTCTAAACAATTTCTCAGTCAGAAACTGAAAGGGAGGGCAAGCAGGAAAATGAAAATCTTTTTCTTCTTTGTCCAATCCTCTGCGTCTGTGCTGTAAAAGGATGGCAATGAGGGCACTCTTCTTCTGTTGTTTTTGTCATGGTTTATCCACAGGTCTCTGGGTGAATTCTAGGCACACCACAGTTAAGTTTTACATGTGTAAAGTCTTCTGTTCTTTTTTGATGCTTTTCCACACAGTTTGGTAACAAGAGCAGGGGAAGCTTTCTCACCATTCTCAATCCTCAAGAAGGCAGAAACAAAAAACAACGCCTTTGCCAAGGAACCTTCAAATTAAGGAATCAAATCTATTTGATTTATCTTATTTCAAAAATTCTGAGAAAGAAAGGCAGGGATACATAGCCAGAGAACTGTGTGTGTCTGCTCTCTCTCTCTCTCTCTCTCTCTCTCTCTCTCTCTCTCTCTCTCTCTCTCTCAGTGTGTGTATGTGTATTCATGTGTACATGTCTGTCTGCCTGTCCGTATTTTTGTGTGCATGTGTCTCTCTCTCTGTGTGTGCGTGTGATTGTGTCTTGTATGTATGAGTGTTCTTAATCTACGGCATAGTACATGCAATAATGATAGGAAGAAACCAGAACTTGAAACAATTATCTGAGTTCACTAATCTCACGGATTTTCAAAAAGAAGAAGGAAAACCAAATCTGTAGGCAGATAACTGTTAACACCAACTCTGACCTCCAGTTTTAAAACTAAGCTCTTTTCAAGCTCTGAAGTTCATTTCAAAAGTTTCTCCCATTGTTACAAGAGTAATTTTAATTAACATAAACTCCAACATGCACGCACACACACAGATATGCAGTATATATATGTGCGTGTATGTGTGTGTGATGTGCATGTGTGGTTGTGTATGCTAAGTGCACACATATAGACACTAGAGGAAGACATAAAACACCCGACTCTATATTCTCCACCTTATTCCCCTGAGACAGGGTCTCTCACAGTATTAAGAGCTAGGCTGGCAGTCAGTGAGCCCCAATGATCCTCCTGTCTCTGCACCCAGAACTCTGTGGTAAAGAGTATTGAACTCAGGCATTCTTGCTCAGGCAGCGGCACTCTTTCTTACTGAGTGAGCCATTTCTGCAGTCTTGGCTACACTTGCTTTTAAAGGAAGATCACCAGATGGGTTTCAGCAGAGATTCGCACACTTCTCATGATCCTAAGCATAGCATTAGCAGCGTGCAAGCAGTAGCTTCTCCAATATCCATGTCAGTACCAGCTGCAGAACTGAATGCTGTTGAAGGCATCCACACGACTGGTCTGTCGCACACTCCAGTGGTTGCTGAAGTGGTTCACAAAAGCTTTTGTCCCGAGCTGGAGAAGTGGCTTCTGGGGTGAACGTGAATGCAGCACAAGCCTGACAACCTGTGGAACTCATATTTAAAAAAAGCCAGGTGTAGAGATTTGCATCTGTACCCAGCATTTCTACGGTGCGATGGGAAGTGGAGACATGAGACTTTTCCCTAAGTATGCAGACCAGCAAGTCTGTAATATGAAATTCAGGAGAAACAAGAGAAATTCTATCCTAACCACCAACTCCACAACTCCGTGCCTCACACATGCTCACTCATGCACATATGTTCATTGTCCCCATCACACTCACACATGCACATACAGACACACACACATGCACGCACACACTAATCATTCTAACCTTCATACTCTACCTCTCTGTTTTTCTCATATATACTTCATTTAGATGTATGTATCTGTATATGCAACAAGTCTTGAAAAAATGGAAAACCTTATAAAAACATTGAGAGAGAAAAGATTAAACTCATTAGTTGGCTAAGTGAACACTACAGGAATGCAGTTCCAGTTATAATCTGTTGGAACAGTCAACCCTATGCTACTGAGGGAGGAAGAAGACACTTCTTGACATCAATACTGGAGGGTAAATTTGTACCATCATCCAAGGGGTTTGACCAGAATGTTTACGTCTGGTGATCTATGCTGGAGAAACAAGAACATGTGCTGCATGAGCATACAGTGTCAGTTATTGCCTTATTAATAATGAGAGGAGAGGAGAGAGGGAGAGGGAGAGGAGAGGAGAAGAGAGGGGAGAGGAGGGGAGGAGGAGGGGAGGAGAGGAGAGAGAGAGGAGAGGAGAGGAGAGGAGAAAAGAGGGGAGGGGAGGAGAGGAGAGAGAGAAGAGAGGGGGGGAGAGGAAAGGAGAAGGGAGGAGAGGGAAGGGGAGGAGAGAAGAAGGGAAGGGAGGGGAGGCGAGGAGAGGAGAGAAGAGGAGAGGGGAGGGGAGGGAAGGGGAGGAGAGGGAAGGGGAGGGGAGGCAAGGGGAGGAGAGGGAAGGGGAGGGGAGGGAAGGGGAGGAGAGGGAAAGGAAGGTGAGGGGAAGGGAGAGAAGGGGAAGGGAAAGGAAAGGAAGGAAGGAGAACACTACCCTAACAACACTAAGCCATGTCTCAAAGCAGAAGGCTGTGTTTTAATAGCTGACAACCATGGCAGCCCCAAGTAGGGTCTGGTAGAGACTCAACATTTGCAAGCTGGGGTTTAGTCGCCACACGGGAACAGAAATATCACATTTAGATTATGAATTGTACACTGTCTATGCAAGGTCAGAAGTGGGAATTGAGTAGCCAGGATCTTCAGTGTTTCATAGTCCAATAGATGGCTCTAGAAAACCTCCATATACTAGCTCTGAAGAACTGAGGCGCCTGGGGCTTTAGGGAGGAAAAACGTCCTATAAAACAAATCAAAGTCTCAAATTCTGTCTTCTAGTGTAACCAGAAAGCCTATCCTGTAATTAAGTCCCCCCCCCACACACACACATTTGCACAGCTCCGGGTAGAGAGATCCTGCAGACAAAACAAGTCCAGACCTTGAGGAAACAAGCCTTACAAACAACCACAGTGAACTGGGCCTCCACAGCATCTGCGCCCAATGATCTAAATAAATCTACTATCTCTGAAACAAGACATGGCAGAAAAGGCTGGGAATCACAAGGCTGGAGAGTGTAAGGCTGTTTGGGGGGCTGATAGCTCTGTCAGCCAGTGTAGCCTCACCTATGGGCTACAGACCAGTAAAAGACACTGTCTCAGAGACAAAACAAATGACAACAAAACCAAGGTGGATCGTGCCTGAGAAATGACACCTGGGTTAATCTCTGGCCTCTGAGCATATGTGCACACACATATATATGCACCTGTACATACAAGTACAAACACATATACACATGAGAGAATTTTTGGAAAACTGAGATAAAGACACTGATAAAAAGCTACTAAAGTAAAAAATAGTGAGGGTTTAAAGGGAACCCTTGTACATTTTTGGTGGTAACTTGTTAGTTCAGATGTTATAAAAACTGACTTAGCAGTTCCCTAGAAAGCCAGAGATGGAGCTACCATATGACCCAGCAAGTCCACTACTGCCCATGTTAACACGAGAATGAAGTCTGTGGGCTGAAAGAAACATCCACTTTCCCATGTTCACTGAAGTGTTAGCATAACAACCAAGATAATGCTCTCAATTTACATGTCCATCAGGGAATAAAGGAATCATGGTAAGCATGCGTAGTGGAGTTCTGAAGTAAATTCTGTCATCTGAAACAGCAATGACAAATACGCTTTGTTAATTGAAATAAGCTAGCACAGACAGACAAATATCTTTTCAGCTTCCTTACATAGGAAATGTAAAAGATAGAACCAAAGTGTGTAAAGTAGCAGCTCTGAGAGGCAAGAAGAATCAGGGAGATGCTAGACAAAGGGTCCCCAACTTCCAGCTGGAGAAAAGGAATACATTTAAAAGACTCCTAGTGACATCACAGCAACAACAGCTAACAAAAACCGTGTATTCAAACACTGCTAAGACGGATTCTAAATGTTCCAACCACAGAAAGTAAGTCAATATACATGCCAGATGGCTTGATTTGGCCATTCCACCAATGCACACACGTATCAAACAAATTCTCAACTATAAGTATATAAATTCCTGTCATTTAAGACAGGCAAATATTTTAAAATTTGAAGTATTTGGGGCCAAAGTGAGACAACCACAATAAACTCAAAGGAGGTACAGGAGGAAATAAGTTTTGACAAAGCTACAAATAGAATATATGGACAGTGATATTCTTCTGTGTATGGCTACCAACATAAGTGCACTTCTTCTGGGTGAATAGCTACAAATTTGCACATACATGTACATTGACAGAAAGACAAACAGCTAGCAGACAGGAGACCCTCAAGATGGTCGCATGCCAGATGCTGCCAATGCTGTTCTTGAGAGTGTGGATCTTTTGTGCTTGTTTTATTTCCCTTCCTGGGCTTTCTTCTTTATCTTCAACAACAAACAAATAATAAAGAAGCCATCAAGCTAAAAATAATAAAACTGACATAAACCCTGCCCACAGAATGTCATTTACTATTTTAAGAAACGGCAAGGTGGAAGGCGAGAGAATCACGTGCAGAACCCTGGGGACAACTAAACAGAAACACGCAGAAAGATGGCGGCTCCACACTGAAACAATATTAATGTTTTTTAAATGTCCTCGCTTTATAGTTATAATCAAAGCATAAATGTCAATAAATCAACCAGCCCTGGAAGAAACTGGCCACTTCTTTAATCTGCATCTTTCAACTTTAATAAATCTATTAAATTGAAAACAACATCCCAGTTCCCACAGATTAGAAAATCAAGAATCCATTTTCCACCAAAAGTTAATAGAAAATGATAAGTCAGCAGTTCTTAACCTGTGGGTCGAGACCCTTTTGGAGGGTGGAACAACCCCTGCACAGAAGTCTCATTCCAGATATCCTGCATAGCTGATATTTACATTATGATTCATAACAGTAACAAAATTACAGTTAAACAATAGCAATGAAAATAATGTTATGTTTGGGGTCACTACAACATGAGGAACTGTGTTAAAAGGTTGCAGTTTTAAGAAGGTTGAGACCCATTGCAGTAAGTGAACAAAGTTTATTGTTCAGTCTCTTTTAACTGTCAAACCTCTAAAAGTACCTGTTTCTTATGGAAATCCTTTAGGGCTGTTTCATAGCCTTCCTCCAGCCGACTGAAGGCAATTCCTACGTCTGTGGTCCACCATATTTGTGAGCCAGTTAGAGCCACCTGAGCTGGGAAGTCCAAGATCCATAGCTCTCTAGGTTTCTCCTCATAGGCTCCCAGGGCTTCCGCGATCACCTGGCGCACTGTTTCCTTCATAGTCTGTTCAAGCCGCAGAAGCCAGCTTTCCACCTTGGAAGAGAATTGAAAGGTGACAGCACAGGCTTCAAGCAACAGCACTGCAGATGGATTTCCTGCCACTCTTCTGCGAAACACACAGCGAGAACAGAGGGAAGCTCAACCACTAACGGACTAAAGCTCTCCCTGTGCGAGCCTTTCTACCGCTCAAATTACAGCTAACTCTGCAACCTTTCAGTGGGTAAACAGCTTCTCTAAACAGAGGACGTTGTCTTTCATTCTTTGGCTTTGCAGATAAAGGGGTTCTACACGAGAACTCCTCTCCTGAGTGTCTGAGAAGTCAAACATCAGGAAACACCATGACCTGTTAAGGCATGAGCTGGAGCCTAGAGCTGTGGGAATCATGATTTTAAGAATTGTATCTTCTCATTATGTTTTATTCTCCTGAAAGCTCTCCTCTGAAAAGCTTCACAGCGCTTAGTCTTAAGCCAATGTGTTTTCAGTAAATATCTTAATTATATTCCTACTGGCTCCAGTCCTCACACTTGTCAGGAATGAGACAGCATGGTGGCATAAGAGACAACTGCGGGCTTGTGAAAATTCATCTTTTAAAAAACTTCACTCCAGTTCATGTTGCTCCCATAGATACATTCTGGCCAATTTTCCATGCTGTTCAAATTGCTGTGCTATATTGATCCATGCATCTGTTTGTAGTTGATCATATAACTATGAGGCTGTGTAGACTGCACATAGTAGAACCTAACAGTAAAATGGCTGTAATGAGGACATTCCCAAGGCCTCAGGAGATGATGAAGATGGTTCAGCTGATCTCCTTCCCTGGCTCCCTGAGGATGACAATAGCATTTGACCTCCTGGGAACTAGAATGACACACGAATGAGCTGAGTACCTTCTTCTTGAGAGGTAAAGGGAACACTAGATATGGTCTGTCATCTGCTATGAGTGACTTTCCTGACTTCAGAGCCGGGCTTTAGTAACATTTACAAGTTATGGTCCCTAATCTAGTTGGTCGGTCTTGTATTTCTGCCTTCACCATGAAGCACAGCACCCCCCAGGCCATCAGACAATAAGCATCCTCAGGAGACAGTAACTGTTGGAGCATCTCTTTTGTCCTCAGCAGACCTGCCTGTCCTCAGGAGTCCCACTAGGGAAGACTATGGGCGACCCATCCCACCAGTCTGTTTTCAGACGACTATGCCAACAACAGCAACTTAAGAGTAGGATTTCAGGACATGACCGAGTTCTGTTTGCAGGATCCTACCCTTTTGAAACCTCTTGACATTCTGTGCAGCCTAAGATAAAATGAGCATAACTGGTTCTTACTAATCATATATACCCTCATTTCCTCAATGAGACAAGGGCCGTGGCTTCATCTCTGATCTCTAAAATCTCAATCTGATGCATAATAGGCTTTCAATAAATAAATTTAACAGACTAAATTGGGAGGAACCAATCATAAAAGTGTGAGAGAGCATAAAAAGACAAAACAAAAGGCATCTTTTTAAAATATATAAAACAAAGGTAATTAGAAAATGAATTCTATATAGGCTCAGAAGTTTCTAGCACAAGCTACTTCTATAGAATAAATTAGAGCTCTATGAAATCTTCCAGTATCCAGGGTTTCTGCTAGTGACAACCACATCCATCAGTTGGAAAATCTTCCTCTGGGCACCATGCCAGCTGATGAACAGTCTGCCGGGGAGGCAGCAGACAGCCGCGTACTTTTGTCAAGATAGTTTATGGTGACTTTTTCTAATCACTATAATAATATCCTAAAAAGCCCAAGAGATCAAAAATATGTTTTAATCAGAGTATCCTACCATCTGCTTCCCCTTCATTTGGCAGAGTTTTCTGGTACAATATTAAAAAGTTAACAGCGAGGAGTAAAGAGAACCCTAGTAAAATAAGTTTGCAATGGTGCTTTTGCAAAGAATACTTCAAGGAAGCTGTCGCCCAGGCCTGAGACGGTCACTGATAAAAACTGAAGGTTACACTGTTGATTAGACCAAGCTATTCAAGTTTCATCAGAAAGAGTGCAAGTCCTGCCCTGATTAACTTTGATCAACTTGACTCAAGCTAGAACAGTCGAGAAAAGGGAACCTCAACTGAGAAAATTCTCTCACCAAATGGCCTGTAGGTAAGCCTGCCATGGCATTTTCGTGACTAATTATATGTGGGAGGGCCCAGTTCTCTATGGTTCTTACCAACCCTTGGCAGTGGTCCTGAGTTATGTAAGGAAGTATTCTGAGCAAGCCATGGGTAGCAAGTCAGTAGGCAGCGATCCTCCATGGCCTCTGCCTCAGTTCCTGCCTCCAGGCTCCTCCCCCATCTTCCTTCAGTGATGGAGTGTGCCCTGAGAGTTGTGAGATGCGGTAACACTTTCCTCCCCAAGCTGTTCCTGACCATGGTCATTAGCACAGAAATAGTGGTCTTAAGACAGCTAAGCTATCAGACTGTATTTAAAGCTGTCATCTAGGAAAATGACTCTTCCTTGTGGCTAGCTGTAAGAATGTTCTCAGGTATTTGTCCAGGGAAGTGGGGACTGCGCTTAACTAACTGCACAGTAACTGGGTGAATAGCATAATGCTGGTAGACTCTGTCAACCTTACTCACTAACTCAAGCAGCCAATCACAGATTCACATCAGAATGCCCAACCACAATGCCTCTTCCCTTCCCACAGCCTCTGGGAGTGACCTGAGCAGTGTACAGTGGCCAAAGATCCCGAGTCGCCGTCCCTTCTGTCAGCTGAACTCCAGACATTGCGGACCCCCTGCTGATGCTAAACCTAGATGAGCAGGAGCAGAGCAGGAAGAGCAGCTCCTTGGCACACTGGAGACGATGAACAGCGATGTCCCAGCATGGAATCAACGAGAGCTTGATTTTTAACAGGACGTAAATTGTCTTTCTGGTTTGATTCAACCTTTAGGATTGCCTGAAAATGACCTTTTTTTGCATAGAAGACCTTAAAATCGAACCTTACATGGCCTATGCATTCACACCCGTCCTGGAACAGGACATACTCCTTTTCTTTGCTGAACATTCCGATTGCTTTGAGTGTGGGAACTTCTGGATTATCTTCGAACTGCAGATCCGAGAGGCTGTCAAAGAGTTTGACAAGGTGGCGTGTTACCTAAGACCAGAACATGAGAGAAGCTGAATGTCTCTTGCTGTACATGTACCCTGGTAATTCAGAAACAAAGGCACATTAAGTTACTAACTTTTCTTCATAACTTTCCAGGATGATCTCAAAATCAAGGTCATTATTAAGATACCAGTGCCTGAGATGAAGCTGACAGAGGGGAGGGAGGCATTCTGACCCCACTGGCATATGTAGCCGGGTGAGTGCGCACTGTGCAAAGCAATCATTTTCTACTCAGAGTCTGAAGGTTTACCAAGCTGTCTTTGTGTACCATAACTGTGAACAACAGTCTTTGTGTACCACAACTGGGTACATCAACTTTTACTAGAACGCCTATGGTCAAACTTCTAAAATTTAAATTTATATTATTGGTCTGAACTACAAAAAAATAGTAAAATATCTAAACAAACATACAAAGTAGACAAAATCTTATGGTTTGGGGTCTACTGACTTTTTTTTTAGGTAGAATGCTTTGAGTGGATGACGTTTCTTTATTTTGATTTGTTAGGTAAGTTTTCCAAGTCAACATTGCTGAAACTGAATGGCAAATTCGCATTCACGGGTCCAAGACACATTAGTGACAGCTGCATTCCCACATTCTCCCTTCTCACAGGCTGTACCTGTGAGAAGGTAAACTAGCATTGAATGTGATGTGCCTTATTAAAATTGGACAAACTGAAGTTAAAATAAGAGACAAAACCCAGTATTTGTCTAAAGAGGTCAGTCTGAATAAATATATCTAACTGGTCTCCAAACATAAGTCCCGAGCTGGCCACACCCTCCATCCATTGAACCCACTAATAAAAGTCATGACTGGCCTTCCATCTAGGAACAGTGCCTAGCATTGCCATGGAAAAATGGAGAGAAGGGCAGCTCGTCAGGAGGTGAATCAGTCATCAGGAGGTGGACCAGACATCAGTCAAGCCACATATCTCTTTTGAAGAAGACTAACTAAGAGCCAGAGATGGTCTCAGGGAAAAGTGCCAGTAGCGCAAATTCATGTTTCATGTTTCCTCAACAAATTAAATAGGATCACCAAGAAACCATCAATACATCCTGAAAACAGCCACTGAAACAGACAGTTATATACCAATGCTCCTTCCATTAGACACAGTCACCAAAAGAAAGAAGCAATCAAGTATCTATTCAGATAGATGAATAAACAAACTGTGCATGGTATATACTGTGGAATATTAGTCAGCCATATGAAGGCGTGTGTGTGTGTGTGTGTGTGTGTGTGTGTACGACAACAAAGACTGTGAGTGCTGGCACATGCCCTTATCCTAAAACTAAGGAAATGGAGGCCGAAAGACTGAGTTCCACTACAGCCTGGGATACACAGGGAGACTTTGTCTCAGAAAACTAAAGGCTAGGATGTAAATTCAGTGGTAGAACACTTGCTTAGTACACATGAGGTCCTGGGTTCGATGTCTAGCTCAGGAAAAAAGGACAACATAATATGAATGAACCTGAAAAACACTGAGCTCAAGGACAATAGTAGCCTCTCATTCAACCCTGTCAGCTATATAATCATTCACACAAAATACCAAGAATGGGCAAATCCATAGGTACCGATGGCTGGCCAATGTTTCCTAGCGGTTCTAGGGAGACAGACATAGGTAAGCAAGGTGGTTGATCCTGAGGTTTATTTGGGGCGATAAAATGTCTCAGATGTAGAAGAAAGGTGATGTAGCAATTGCATAATAATAGAAATGTGCAAATAACACTGTATCTTTAAGACAGTTGATGTTTTGTGATATGAATTTTACCTCAACGGAAAACAAAAGCTGTTGCCATGGCAACGTTTCCCAGCACACAGGCTTCACCTCTGCCACAAGTGTCTCTCAACCCATACTTACCATGGCTTGGTATGTAACAGCAGCTTCTAGAAACAACAGCAGCTGCCTATGTCATCTGCCTGACAAGCCCACCAGTGTGAGGAAGACTTTCCTTTGGGGTTATTTCATCTTTTAAAATCTTCCACCTTTACACATTGCTACATTCTCAGTTTTAGCATAAAGGACAACAGCATCAGGACCTCTTCAAGTCTGAAAGAGATGGCTTTCTGAGACGTGTGTACTGCAGGCACAGGGAGAGTGGTAGGCAGCAGATCGCTACCTGGGTTATTAGAGTCTCCTCCATCCTGCACATTACCCGAAGGACATCTATACACAGACCATCTCTGCAGTAATCCAACCACTCACTCCCCATCGAAGTGGCTAAGAACTGCACAGATGTCAAATGGCTTCAGTTGGGAAATGGGCATAGATAACGTTCAGTTGAGAAGCTGCAGGGTAAATGAGACCCAGGCCATCAGATGCCCACACATTACTGCTTTGCTCAGCATAATTTCACATCTTCTGGCCTTGTAGTCACCCTGACAGTGGCCAAAAAATGTAAATCTCCCAACCTACAGTTCTCTGTGACCTGTAGCTGGCGTGGTTGGAATCAGATGCTTCTTATGGAAATTTTCTGATGAAATATCTTTGTAATTTAAGTGAAATTAGATTTTCTTCTTCCTGGTTAACTGCTTGGGAAAACATTTTATTTTACAACAAAAAACATACATTAAAATAACACTTTCAGAGTATTATTAAGGGAACAAAACTTTACCATGCTTTAAGTTGGCTCCTAAAGGGTTATCAACAAAAACCGAATAATGTTTCCCCCATGTATGCAGCGTCACGTGTGTGCTGTGTCCACTGATGCACACGGGCAGTCCCAGCTTAGTACAGTATCATGTGTTAATAGATAATGGTCATGTGATCTGAAAGTACGTCAACCATCTTAATAAACAGCAGGGAAACATGACAAGACAAAGACCTTTAAAAAGTTTTTGGTAAAAATTACAATCTCACTGTGGGTTGCAAATGTGTAAGAAAACAGAGAAAGCAGCAAATGCTCTTTTGTACGGTGTAGTTCAAAAGAGTAAATGGACCAAAATGAGTGTGCTGGATTGTAGAGAGCTTAGGGCCATTCAGTGCTTGCTCCTTCTGGCTTACACCGTGGAAGAAACAACTCCTCCATGTCTTCACTAAGAACTCCTTTTGAGTTTGGGCCAACCACCGCTGTGCTGTGCTTTGACCGTTCAGTGTCTGACTTGTTTTGTGTTCTTTCTTTTTTCTTTCCTTGCTGGCAACACTTCCTCTGGCCCATGCTATCCTTTCCATCCCAACCACTGCTATCACTCATGTCCAGAAGTTTGTTCTTTATAACTGCATGGCTAACTGTGTGTGCAGGCTCTCTAAGGATAGTCACCCTCCAGTCTACTGTCTTCCCTAACTCCATGTTTGACTCAACATCCACTTCTAGAATTATCCCCAGATGACATTCTTTCTGTAAGTCTCTATGCATTCCAATTTCCATGAATCCTCTTTGTCCATCATTTATTGTTTTACATTACCATGTGGAATATTCTAGGAACATGGAGGTCATGCAGCAATACCTTAGCAGATGCACAGTGGCTCATTGTTGACAACATTAGAAAGATAAGAGCATAACTGTTGCTGATAGCACTGCAATCTGTGATTTTTTTGTGGGCCAAAGAGCTAGCAGTCAAAGCTCACTCATCATTCTTCCCAGTACAACACATCATCTCAAATATTAAGCATGCTGTAGAGATCTGGGCTGTCACTAGTCCTTGGTACCTGCTGGAATCGATACTGTTGGAACCATACACAGAGAGAATCTCTTATTAAATGTAAGAACTTACATTTATTTTATAACTTATGATACAAACCAGTAACACATCCCATGACCTATGTTTGCCGTTCACCTAGAAAAAGGGAAAGAAGATGAAGTTGGTCATATCTAATTCCCTTCTCAAACTTTACCATTGGCTTTTGTTTCTGCAATCTAATTTTATGTTTGCTCAGTGCGTGTAAAGAAGCTGATACTCACTAAGACAAACCATACATAAAGCTGTACCACCACTATCTGGGCGAGCACCTCGGAGCCCACTGTGTGTTCATTCATCCATTCATAATGACAGCAATGCCCACCACCACATAAGAACGTAAATGCAGGCACTCCTGTCTTTTGTAGCTATTAGTCTCTAGACTAAGACTGGATGTCAGTCCATCCTATTAACAACAAATGCATAAGTATTTAAGCTAATCTGTCAAAACAGTCAACAATTATTTTTGTTTTAGAGTTGTATTTGTTACTGGTTATGATACAATATTTTTGGGAGTCTAAATCTATTTGAGAAGACGTAGTCATGATACATTTATGTAATGAAACTCTCAGTAGCCATCATATACCATGATGCATAGTAATATGACCAATTTGTTAAATGTATGGGATAGACCTATAATCAACCAATCACCAAAAATAGCATCCAGGAGTAGACTCTAAGAACAGTGCGTTTTAGGATGATTTCTGTCCTTTTTGCAGTGTACCTATTATATAATTTTACTTTAAAGTGATCATAATATAAAATTGTAGTTTTTTAAGTAAACTTATAAGAACTGAAATTCATCTAGAGGAAAATAGGGAAAAACATGTGATCTAGGAGGATCATCTGTCTATGTGTTACTTTTATTGGTTAATTAATAAAGAAAACTTCTTGGCCTGATAGGTCAGAACATAGGTGGGTGGAGTAGACAGAACAGAATGCTGGGAAGAAGGGAAGTGAGGCAGACACCATGATTCATCATCCTGAGATGTCCGCAGGTTAGAATCTTCCCAGTAAGCCACCACCTCGTGGTGCTACACACATTAATAGAAATGGGTTAATCAAGATATGAGAGTAAGCCAAAAAGAGACTAGATATAATGGGCCAGGCAGTGTTTACATGAATACAGTTTGTGTGTTGTTATTTCGGGTGTAAAGCTAGCTGTGCGGGAGCTGGGTAGGACGAAAAGCAGGCCTGCTCGCCTCATCACTACAAACATGTGTACAACTGGGTGGGTTTTTACACTGTAGACACGATTTGTACAGATATCAACATCATTGCCAAACAGAAGACCAGCAATGTGTAGAGAATAAGAGGCTTACAAGTGATCAGCCCTAAATTTTGTATGTACATACATACATTTATATATACAGACATACATACACACATGCACACACACATATACATTTAGACTTGAGCCTTGAATACACACACATACACACACAGAGACACATGACCTCATAACGCAAAGCTCCGTTGTCTATGTAGAAGAAGTACAAATATTGTAAGAGCGAGAAATGGCTGATGATGTCAAGGAAACAGTGCTTTCCAGACACAACAGGGCAGATGCACACATGAGCCCACAGTACAGCATGCACAAGACCTACACAAACTAAAGCCAGGCAAATCCCAGTATTTACATGGGGAGGTGGGCACAATGTCTCATTCCCGAGGAGCTATTGGCATTTGATTCCAATGGGAAAGGAAAGGGCAGTTTTCTTTAGTGGTGTGACACCTGATCTATCAACCAGACTCAGGGCAGGCCTTAGACACAGGGCCAGATGACCAACATGAGCTGTAACTCAATGAGGAGAAAGAGGGAGGGAGGGACGGACAGAGGGAGAGTGGTTAGGAAGCTAGAAGGATCTGGGGGAGGGGCTAATGTGATCAATGTGAGCTCCATGGAATTCTCAGTGTATTAATAAAGATATTGTTTTCTTCTCTAAAAGAAAAGAAACAGGAGAGCAAGGCTCAAAGATTTTTCATGGCTTATGTGAACTCCTCTTCCTCTCAAAACGGGCATTTTCAAAAAAAACCCAGCAATTCTACTATAAAAATGAAATCAGTGGCTGCTGTTCTGCATCCTTTTACTGAGGTTTCTTTGTGTATAAGGTACAGTATGCCTTTGCTCTCTACCATGTGACATTCCAATGACTGAGTATATTGCAATGTACTTGCTATTCTCTTGCTAGAGATGCTGAAATTGTTTCCAGCTTGGGGAAATATAGGTAGAAAAGATACTACATACACATGCATTCCTGTGGTGATCTAAGAAGATGAATTGTTAGGTAGTAATAAAAGAAACCACCAGTTTCCCCAAATACTTGCTCTAGTTTACAATCATGGTGACCAGATACCAATGTTCCCATTGTTCTACATCCATGTTATCTAAGACTGTGCATTTTAAAATGTTAGTTTCTTGGCACATTTGATCTTGGGGTATGTCATTCTATGAGCTTTGGGAACCCAAATCCTGTCAAAGATTGCAGGTATCCTATACAAAGTAAAAAGAGGCAATAAATACTCTCCATACAAGGACTGATGGCATTCTCACCAGCCTTCCCCCATACCAGAATAAGGTGTAGCTGACAGCAGGAACCTTCAGGAAGAAAAGAAGGAAAGAAGACAGGAAGAAAAAGAAGGGAGGAAGGGAAGAAGGGAGGAAGAAGGAAGGAAGACTAGCTTCACATATTAGAACTTTATATTTTTAACTTCATATATGATTTTTCATTCTAAAGCAGTACCTTATAAAAGTCTTGATGGACATGAATGTGTACTTATAAATGTGGTTGAATATGCAAGCAACACACATCAATGACCTTTGAAAGTATCACAAACTATTCCCAAGGTTTAGTGCCTTAATATTGTGACATTTCACAGTTTACAGTAATTGTCTGTGTTAGAATCTTCAGTTGCCTCGGCTAGTCCCAGATCTCACACATTTGTGGTCTGCTGGTAGTTCATGGCTTCTCTAATGTGGTAATGGTTTTCCAGGTGGTGCCTTGGTCCCGCGTTCATCATCCAGCAAATTGGTACTGATTCACTGGGTGGGAAAGTCAAAGATTTCCAAAGAGCAGCAAAATGGTAAGTCTCAGTGTGAAAGAGGCCAAGAACCTCTTACAATGATTCACTGGCCAGCTAGGCATGGGCCGTGCAAAGGGGGAAACAAACTTGACAAAAGAAGTGACAAGACATGGAAAGGGGCAAACTGTGATGTAGGTGTTGCTTTCTATGTGTTGCTTTCATTGGTTAATTAATAAAGAAATTGCCTTGGCCCTGATAGGACAGAAAATTAGGTAGGCGGAGTAGACAGAGCAGAATGCTGGGAGAAAGAAGCCGAGTCAGGCAGTTGCCATGATTCTCCCATCCGACACAGATGCAGGTTAAGATCTTCTCTGGTAAGCCACCTCATGGTGCTACACACATTATTAGAAATGGGTTAAAGCAAGATGTGAGAGTTAGCCAGTAAGAGGCTAAAACTAATGGGCCAAGCAGTGTTTAAAAGAATACAGTTTCTGTGTAATTATTTTGGGTAAAGCTAGCCATGCAGAAGCTAGGCAGCGGGAAGCGGCCATGCCGCTCATATCACTACAAAACTGGTTGTCATATTTACTGTATTGTGTTTTGTATTTTCTTGAATTTTTAATACAATTTACTTGCCACCAAAAAAAGCCATAGAAAGTGACTCCTGTTTTTCTAGTTGACACATAGGAAATACACATGTAAAGTTATAATGAGATGACACACTATCAACAGAGCCACGACCAATCTTACGTCTATACAACGTTGACCCATCCCCTCTTTATTCCATTTGCTTTCTGAGGGATGGCTAACATGCCTGCTGTGTACAGTTTCAGGCAGTTAGCATTTCGGTGTTCAGAATTTTCTCACCTTATCCAGCATCATCTTCCTATAGCTAAAGCGCTTCCTTTAACATCTCTTGGAGGGCCAGATTGCAGGTGACAAGACCTTCCAGCATGTGTGTCTCTGAAGAAGACCTCCTCGCATTTCCTTCAGCCTTCAAATACACTTTTTCTGGGTAGAGACATTCAGCTTGACAGGCATGTTTCTTACAGTGCATCCAAAAGACAGCTCCAGTGTCTTCTCACTTGCACGGTTTTCGATGTGAGGTCAGCTGTCACCCATTCCGTTTGTTTTTCTGTGTGTCCTTGGACTTTCTGGGTCATGTTTAGGGTTATTTCCTCTCATTGGTTTTAAATCATCTGAGAAGATTGTCATAGTTCTCTTCATATTCTCTCCTCTCTCTCTCTCTCTCTCTCTCTCTCTGTCTCTTTCTCTCTCTCCCCCCCCCCACCCCCTTGCTCCTCTTTGCCCCTCTTTCTGCTGTTTGAGGCAGAGTCTTACTCCATAGCCAAGGAACTGGAACTTGCTTTGTATCCCAGGCCAGTCTTGAGTTTCTGGTACTCTTCCTGTTTCAATTCCCGCTTATAGTCAGGGGCCATTCAGTGTTCTTGAGTCCTTAAATCCACTTTCCACCAATCTGGAAAGTTTTAGTTGAACTTTTTCAAATATGTTTCTCTCTTCTCCTTCCCCCACTCTAGACAGTTAAAGTATATATATGGAAATTTCTTAGGATTTTTGCACCTCTCCTTGATGTCTGAACACGTGCAATAGACAATGACTGTGGACACTCTGTCAGTTCTAACACCAGTCCTTTTGAGGACAGTTTTTATTTATTTATTCGTCTCTTCTATTATGGGCTGGATAGTCCTGGTTTACTTGTACTCCCAGGAGCCTTTAATGAGATTCCAGGAATGGTAAAAATAATATTCTCACCCATGTATTCTGAACCATAATTCAGTTAAATTACTTGGAAGGTTTGATCCTTTTGATCTTGACAGGAAGATTTAGTGAGGAGAAAGAAGATTGTTTGGTAGGATTAGAGTAGCGTGCAACCCACATCTGATTATTCCTGACTAACCAGCGAGGCCTTCCTGATATTCTCTGTAAGGGTGTCCCCTCCGTGGTGGGAGCAAGCTTTATTCCAGCCCCGTGAGAACATTGGTGCGATCACCTCTAATCCTCTCAGGTTGGGAGTTCCCTCACGCACATTCACCAATCAACCCCCCCACCAACTTACTCAAAGGGGCCTCACCTGCTCCTTTGTGTTCTCCCCTTTTCATTCTGCACAGGCACACTGTGGCTAGATTTCCCCTGCAGTGTCCTCTTCTGAAGACTGGGCCCAAGGCAGCAATGCCTGTAACTTGCACATTATAAGTCACAGTCCCCTACTGTGCCAATCCTGCCAGTGTGTAAGAAGCATCTGGTGTGTGCCATCTATCTTCCTACTTCAGTACAGAAGAGTTCTTCAGAGACAAGCTTACCCGTTTCCTCTCGTGTAGCCCAGTGCTCTTGCGGAAGGGCATTCCCTGAGCATGCATACTATTTATCTTGTCTTGTGAACTCAATTCCCACCACTGCAATGTTTTGGCATGCATATTAAATTAGTGTTTTCACAAGTGAAATTTGTTTTAATGTATTTAATCTGGTATATCCAACACATCATTTTAACGTCAGATGAGAATAAAACCTAATACATAAAACTAGCAAAAATAATCCTATCAGAGTTACCAGTTACCCTAAGGCATAGTTACAATTAGGATGGCATGTAAGGTCATTTGGGTACCATTTACATTTAACTTAACTACACTAGTTTAGTTAAACACACACCAGAGTGAATTTTTTTAAGGATAAAAACATCGGAGATTGCTAGCGAACTCTGTAAGGAGCCACAGCTCTCATGCATAACTACTGCACGGGGCCCACAAATGCTGCAGGTCTGAGACAAGCTTTGCCGTTGCAGCAGCGGACAGATGTGCAGTCTATCATCCTTCAGATAGTCTGTGCACTGAAGAGGTCAGGCTTAATTTCAAAAAGAAATCAGTCTTCAAATCCTGAGCCAAACCTAGTTTAGTGATTGCTAATATTGGTTGCAGACATCCAAGACACACCAAACCACATTGTCCGTGACATCTCAACCCCATTGTCCTAAATCAGGTACCTCAGTTCACAGAATGGAAGCGACTTCCATGTCAGACCTCCCTGCCTGAGAAGTTCAGGCTGAACAAATTTCACAATGAACTTCAGGCACTTTTAGACTAACACTGTTAAATTAAGTTTTAGGGGCGGTTTGGGTGAAGAACTCAAGCCATTCACGAAATGTCAAGATGAGTTATCTGCTCGCAAGGGTGCCTTTTATAGGCTCATTACATTGTTACTTCCAAAGCTACCCTCTCATGCTATCTTGGTCACACCACCAGGAGCACATTAGCTGACATGCTAATGTCAGCACAATAGGCAGAGATGGACACGCTCTGCCTGGTGGTCAGAATCTGGTTCTGATAATTGCAAATGGAGTAAGAGAGAACATCCAGGCTGTACTGTGCACGTGCATAAGACACAGTTCTACAGCTGATGACCAGGATTTGGAATTCACGGTGACCATGCAGAGGTATACCTCTCAGAGAATGAAGTAAACTATGGTATGACACCAGATGACACAAATGACTCTAAGGACCTTATTGGTCCCCTCTGAAACAAGTCACTCTAGAGTTGCTGTTTGCGCCACTGAGGCTGGTTACTACTTTCTGATAACAAACTGTGTGATAACATGTTATAGGAGTTGAATTATTCAAAGTTGAAGTAACATAAAAAAGGGTTTTCACATGCCCTGTATCCAAGGCTCAACGATGATTGTGGAAGATGGGGGTGGGAAGACTGTAAAAGAAAGAAGTAGTGGACATTGGCAATAGCCATTATTTGCTGGATATGATGGGGCCATTGCATACATGACCTCACAATACTGTGTCTGCATGAGATCAAGCCAGCCAGAATCTCAGCATGGACATGGGAGGGGTCATGAATCCCTCCCCCATATGAAAACCTACTGCTCACTAATGGCTGCTGGAAAAGGAGAATTCATTCCCTTCAGGGATAGGCTCCTGAAAGACCACCCTGGCAACAGTACATGGTTCTACATCCATGCACACACAGAAGTCAGAGACACACGGAGTCCTGAAAGACCACCCTGGCAACAGTGCATGGTTCTACATCCAGGCACGCACAGAAGTCAGAGACACACGGAGTCCTGAAAGACCACCCTGGCAACAGTACATGGTTCTACATCCATGCACACACAGAAGTCAGAGACACACGGAGTCCTGAAAGACCACCCTGGCAACAGTGCATGGTTCTACATCCAGGCACGCACAGAAGTCAGAGACACACAGAGAGACAGAGCACAGAAGAAATAAACATGGAGTGCAGGGAAGGACCTGGAGGGGAGAGACTGGAGCACAGATTAGATCAAAGCACTGTATTATAAACATGCAAAACAATATCTTATATATATATATATATATATATATATATATATATATATATATAAAATTCTCAGGAAAATGCATTGTGTAAAGTTTTCAAAGAACAAAAAATATTTTAAATGATTTAAATAAAATTATATTTCATGTACTTTGAAATCAAGTCACTCTCTACAAAATTGCCAACTCAACCAGAAATCTAATCTCTTCCAAGGTGATATGTTAAGACAACTGTAAACCATTTGTCCCCTACAGCCATGGGACCTGGACCACTTTAGCCCCCCTCATTGTTGTTGGCTTTCACCAAAAGGGTTGTGAGACACCACTATGCTGGACACCATTGTGCTATGCTCCAATCCTCGGCTTTTTTGTAAGTGGACATCTTTAACATCTTATATTGTCTAGTTGTTCATTAAGGACAATGCTAGTTTAATGCTGTAAAATATATATACAGGATTCCAGGAACATTATATATATATATATATATATATATATATATATATATATATTCACAATTCTATGAATAAAATGAGGGTAGAGTTACAGCAGTAAGGCAGCCTAACAGTAGCTAGAAAAGATGCTTCACCAACATGGAAGTATGGAGTCATATGAAAACAAAAGAGGGATTTAAAGAGGCATACACCATTGGCAAGTGAAGAAAAGACGGCAGCAATAATATGTATACCAAGTCACTGTGCGGTTTGGCTGGGCCTTTAAGCACCTTTTTTGATTAGAAAGAAAGCTGGGGAGTGTGTTGGCTGGGGAGACAGCCCAGTGAGTGCCTCGCTCGCCTTGCAAGCACATAGCCAGGCCAAATATAAAGGAACCGAGCACGTTCTTAAGCCCAGCTCTTGGGGTTAGCTGGCCGGCCAGCTCGTCCTAATCAATGAGCTCCAGGTCAGTGAGATGCTGTCAAAAGCCAGAGTGAAAGGGAAAAGACACCCAAAGTTGGCACTGCCCGCCCCCCGAAGTTAATTAAGAAAAAAAAATACACTGAGTGATTGTCCCCTCGTGTAGAGCCTAGGACTTCAGCTGAGGACAAAGGTGTGGAGAAAGTCGCATGAGTTGTGGTGGACGTCCCTTGTGTTGTCAGACACATCTCAGCACCATCCCATCCAACACTATGTGCTCCTCCATCAGGTCTGAGGAAGCCTCCCAGGGCAAGAGGCCAAGACATTCCTTCTGCACTTGCTCAGGAAATGAAACAATGTATTTCCACTCTAAGGATAGACAAGAGGAGCTGGTACCTAAGGGGGGGTCTCCTGCATGCCCCTTGCTCCGACATCTCTTAAAAAGAAAAAGAAGAAAGAGATGAAACCAGATGATTGGTTACACTGCCCAAAGCAAGAACTACGGAAGGTGAGCTGGAAAGATGGCTCAGAAATTACAAAGACCTGCTGCCTTTGCATGGGACCCATGTTCAGTTCCTGGCACCCCAAGGCTCACAACTGCCTGTGACTCCAGATCCAGGGGATCTGCTGCCTGCTGACCTCCATGGATACCTGCACACAGGCTGCACAGAAGTCTACACAGGCACACATGCTTGCACATAAACTTTAAAAAGGAGCTATGGGAGCTCAGGTAGGGTGAGATGCCTGCCATGGGTGGGTTATGGAGCTCGGGTAGGGTGACATGCCTGCCATGGGTGGGTTATGGAGCTGGGGGAGGGTGACATGCCTGCCATAGGTGGGTTTTGGAACTGGGGGAGGGTGACATGCCTGCCATGGGTGGGGTTCTTGATTCCCCGTGAGAACTTGCAAGCTCTACAACACTCAGCGGATGCTCCTGACCACTGCCAGAGAATCACGCACCGTTGAGAAATGGCAGCAGAGGGCTGAAATAGAGCAAGTGTCTAGCATGTGGACGTCCCTGAGTTCAGTCCTCTGTACCGTAAATCATCCTCCTAAACTTGTCCTTATTGTAAGTGGCCAGAGAAGGGAATGGACTGAACACAGCCATCAAGCCCCAAGTATTGTAAACCTGGCCTCCACATGGAGATGAACAAGGGCATCAACTTGATCTTGACCGGTTGTTTTGGACGCACTCATTCAGTTTTAATGAGAAAACAGACCAAGGCATTACAAAAGGGGCTGCTATTAACATAAAGACATTCAACAGGGCACATTTGGAGTTAAAAAATTACAGGAAAATATTAGTATCTCATGCTTATTATTCTACAGAACGAGCAGTGCTTGACGAATCAGGGACAAAGCGCTTACTGTGTTTGAGACGCTATGCTTAGAAGGACTTTTTTGTCTTTCTTATTTTCTATATAGAAAATTGAGCATGCGTTATAAGTACTTGAACTTGTAAGTTCTTTGGGACTTGAAAGATTAATAAAATAGTTTATGACTTCCCTCTCTACTGGCGTGTAAGCGTGGGGATCACCATGTCGGATGAGCTTTTTAAGCAGCTGATTGTGTGCTGCATAGATATGCAGACCACAAGCGCAGCCCAACCAGAGAGATTGTCTCCGCAGAGCCACCCAGAGGCCAACACGAAGACACAGCAGTACCGAGTGGCCCCAGAAAGTGCTGTCCATGTTGACTTAACCACTCTCATATCTGTAAAAGGATCCCACTTGTATTAAGCAAAGAGGATAGCTGTGTAATTCAATCCTCATTCCAAGATAAATAATAACCAAAGAAAAACAGTCACTACAAGTAATGTATCTAGGCAGCAGCAAAATGCATACAGCTGCGTTGTATAGAGCTGCGGGCTTCAGAGAGAACTCATGACAGTATCTAGACAGAGTCTGTTTTTCTGAGGCGTATAAAACCGCACAGCACTAAAACCCAACCAGTCTAGAGACGAACAACATCGGCCCAGCACTTTCACAACTGTAAGAGTCAGTGGCGCCAGGGAGCCTACGGACAACGACGCCTTTAAATGTTTACAGGAAGGGGAGTTTCAGAACTGGCGGTTTGTCTCTGCTCTGAGCTCTCACATTACAGAAGATAATATCAAGGTTTTTTTGCTTTCACCGTTGATGTGAGGACTAGGGAATCCATGGCAAGCCACTTTTACAAAGATGAGGGAAGCCAGAGGGGAGAGGACAAGGCTAAAATGATATACCTCCCCCTCAAAGAAGTCCAACGTAATAACGGTGACAGCTTCTCCAGAACTGGGGTGGTAAAGGAGCTCACATGACCTCAGCCCCAGTGACCCACTTTCCCCAGGAAAGCTGCCAGTCAGGCTCTTGGGCCTCCATCCCAGGTCTTCAGCCCTGGGAAGTCATGGGTCAGTTCTTCCTGTTCCAGGAACACTTATGACTCACATCCCACCCTTTGCTGAGCACCTGGGCAGCTGCGCTGACTTCTCTAGCTCGGCCTCTCTCATTTTCCTCTGCTGCCACATTAAGAAATTCAAATGCAGATTTTCTAGTTCCTGGCACATGCAATGTGACAGATGGCATCTGATAATGATGGAGAAACTGGGACATTCCTTAACTAATCGGCAGAGCAGAGGACTTCCAGAGCCCTTACCTGCTTCGGCTGGGTTCCCTTGGAGAGAATGTCCAGCAAGTCAGTTGAGGAGATGAAGTAGAAGCGAGGAAATGTGACCCTCTTGGTTTCCAGGTACTCAGCCAGGGCCTTTTCACAAAGCGAAAGCCTGCAAGAATGAAAACCCGTCTGAAGTATGCTCCATGTTTCCTGCATTGACACTTCATGACTCCATTCAACCAGGAAGTTCACAATTTCACAGCTACTCCTCCTGCTTTGACATCCTCTTACAAACAGAACACAGCCACACAAGGGAGTGGGAGGCACACATACACATATGCTCACACGGCATGATATGCCACTCACTGCTTCTCATGATAAAGACCAGGTGTGGCATTGCTCAACTAAAGCACAGATTGCAGTAGGAAGCTGTAATTGGGGGCAGAGCCTGTTTCCCATTGCCTTCGACCTTTTCTAGCATCCACGGGAATCCGAGACCCAGAACTGCTCCCGCTTCATTACCCAAAGTCCTAGCTGTTGACTAGGTACGGATAACTACAACTGTTCAGTAAGCATCTCATCTGCATGGTGGATTCGCCCTTTTTAAACCGAAAGCCAGGATGTTCTTGTGGATGCGCTTGTGGATTTTATGTGAATGTGACTTCACAAACGGCACTTGGGAAAGGATTCTGAAGGCACTGATGTGCTCTGTAAGGGTGATATATGTAGAGAGAAAGTATAAAACGGAAACGGGGAGGGCTCGCATCTCTAATGCAGCACTTGGAAAGCTGAGGCAGGAGGCTTCCCATGAGTTCAGCGACAATCTGGAAACAAAACAACAACAAAAATGACCAAAGAGAGGAGCACTGGGAGAAAGGCGGGGAACGAATGAGAACAAACAGGCAAACTAAAGAACTATGCGGGAGCGCTGTCCAGGGATCAGGTACACGGTAGGTGTTCAATAAGATATCATATCAAAAAGATATGAGGAAGAACTGATCAGTTATCAGGAATCTCACCTACAGCATACAGGGCAGCTAGAGAAAGAGTGGCTTCAGTCACGTGATGTTAGACATCGTTAGGATGTGAAGGAAGCAGACTTTAACCGACCCTTCGTCCTGTTCTTACCTGTGCTGAAAATCTTTCAGCTTCTCATAGAGGTGGGGTCTGCATGTTGCTTCTAAGATATTTTTTATTTTGGCTGTCTCGAACATTAACTCCTGTGGAGAAGCAGAACAGATTTTAGAGAGTCAGCCATTTTCTTTCCACTGAGAGCAGGCAGCTGTGTGGACGGTGCTCAGGAGACTGTAGAAATACCCGGCCCCGTGTTTGCTCCTGTAGGAAGAGTGTCTGCTAACACAGTTTCACTGACCAGTCATACCTCTCTGTTTCCAAAGCACTTGTCATGGCGCAGCGACAGACTTGGGTAGCTGATGTGGCAACGCAAGATTTGTAAAAACAGCCTTTCAGTTTTCCGGTTCCTCTGCACAGATTGCCTTCCATAAACCTGACGTCATGGGTTTCTACATACGAAAACTTTGCTAGAACAGAAGGGGCCTATCTCTGACTGACCTTAAATTCAGCATCCACTACATCAAATCTTCTGGAATCTTCCACAAGCTGGGTTCGAATATCTTCTGAGCAAACAAAGATGCTTTCCAAATGAGACCAGGTTCGTTGGACTTCCATCCAGGTAAAGATGACCGTGTCGGCTACATTTAACTTGTTCTGCCAGCTTAGGACTTGCTCGATGAAGTACTCCACATACTTGCTTTGCAGAAGAGTCTGCAACTGCACCTAAAAGGCCGGCAGGCACGGTCAGTCGCTAACTACTGGGCTGTGGGGACCGCAGGAAAGCTGCTGGGCTTGCTGCCGTGGTTTTGCACCTTGTGCGGAACCCAGACAGGTGCCATCAAGCTTTTGCAAAATGGGCCAAAGACATCATAGCACGCTGATGTATCCAGCCAAACAAATGTGGTAAGAAGAAGCATCTGTATTTAAGATGTCTTCTATAAGAAGGACATGCACTGCTGTGCAGGTAAAATCCACTGTCAGGGGCTGGAGCGATGGCTTAGTCCATAAAGTGTTTGCTATGGAAGCATGAGGACCCGAATTCACATCCCCAGCACTCATGTAAAAGACAAAAGCAAAAGCTAAGTGTGGTGGCATGTGCTTGTAATATCCCAGGATTGGGATAGGCAGACAGAGACGGACAGATTCCTGGAGCTCAACAGCCAACCAGCACCATCCAATCAACTAGTCCCATGTCCCAGCGAAAAACTCTGCCTCAAAAATGACAAACACCACCTAACGGGTAATAGGGGCAGCTTTAAGAATTAACACACTTTCTTACTTAGCCCCTAGGCCCTGCCTGCTCAGTTTTCCAAGGGTGTGTGTCCATGTGTGTGTGTCCGTGTGTGTGTGTCCTTGTGTATGTGTGTGTCCGTGTGTGTCTGTGTGTATGTGTGTGTCCATGTGTATGTGTGTCCATGTGTGTGTGTGTCCGTATGTATGTGTGTATGTGTGTGTCCATGTGTGTGTGTGTGTCCATATGTATGTGTGTATGTGTGTGTCCATGTGTGTGTGTGTCCATATGTATGTGTGTATGTGTGTGTCCGTGTGTGTGTGTGTGTGTGTGTCCGTGTGCATGTGTACATTTGTAGGCATCAAGATCACAAAAAAGCAAACTCTCCCTCGAGCTTCCTCTTCCTGTTTGCAGCCGAGGGCTATGTGCTGCAGCAACTCTGTCACCAAGACTGCTGCCACATGCAGCAGCCTAACGGTCACCTCTCACCGTGCTCACATGGAAATCTCTACACTGACCTCCTGTTCTCGTTCACTCTACGTATTTAACATATGTGATTCCTCTTTGGGGCAAAACCCTTGGTTTCTGTGCAGTATCCTGCTCCACTGTTTCCCTGCTCACAGGCTCTCGCCCTGTCCCATCCATTCTTTTGTTAACCAAAGGTGGCATCCTCAAGGCTCTGGACCTATGTCCTTTCTCTCTCTCCCTCTCACTGGATGCTGACGATGGCCTCCAACCCTCATGCTACACAGAGTCTGGGCTCTGGGCTGATTTCTGCCTTTATATAATCGACTCTCACACTTAATCAGCCCAGAATCTTAGTGTCAGCATGCTCTGGGTTTACATCTGATCACAGAGACAGTTATTGCCTTCTCCAATGCTCCCATCTCCCTCTCTTCTTGCAAAGGTCTAAAGAGATGCTTATTACTTTATCTTTATAATTCAAGGTCATATATGTTATTCTCACATCCATGTCTCCAGATTTACTTTTCATAACTTTCATGGAAAAATTATATTCCAAGGAAGCCAAAATCATTGGCTCCTGAGAGTTGGCGACTTTCTGGTGTTACACACACCACTAACATTGTCCCCACGGCACAACCATTCTTTCCTAGTGTCTCTTCTTAGCCTTGCAGGGGTTTGTCAATCTCGCTTTAGTCTCCCAAGAGTCTGTCAGTCTCTCCTAAATCTCCTAGGAGTCTGCCCATCTCTTGTTAGTTTTCTAGGGGTCAGTCTGTCTCTCCTTAGTCTCCTAGGGGTCTGTCTGTCTCTCCTTAGTCTCCAAGGAGTCTGTCTGTCTCTTGCTAGTCTCCTAGTGAACTCTTTTGTGCATCTCCTTTCTGAACTACAAGTCCACACCTTTGAATGTCAAATGATCCCACACCTGGAACTCAGCAAGAGTAGATGCTCAGTGAACAAATGAATCAAACTTTGTAGGTGAATTTTGAAAAAAAATCCAAAATTGCTAATTAAGATAAAAATCTATAATAAAACTGTCCATTTTACCTGGTTGTGCTCTAGCGTTTCAAAAAGCTGTTCATCAGACTTCAGCAGTGGAACACCTGTTCTGTGGTGAGCTTCATAAGAAAATTCCAGGGTCTCCCAGGTGTGGCTGACTTCAGTAATAACCTAGTAATCAAAAGAATCAATTAATTAAAGTATAAACATCAAATTTAGGACTAATATGTCACCCATGACCTAGAATTTAAAAAAGTTTAATTATTATATCAATGTTAATATTTATAAATTTATAAATAAATTGTAAATTACAAATACATAATACTCACATCAATAATTTAAAAATGCATTATTAAATGTGACTGGCCTCACTTTTTCCTACAAGATTCAGGGTGACAAGACTGGGGGAGTGAATGCCAGCACCGCAAAGAACCAAGCATCATAGTAACACCAAAGTTCTCCTGGATCTGATTCACGTCCCCTCCCTGAAGATGTGCAAGTGTGAGAAGGGACTTAAAGGTCATACCAATTTATATATTAGCCAGCATGAGACAGGTGTAGGGCCTGAATGTGATCTCAGGCCCCTAAGCAAACCTGGGTAAGCCAATTATCCTTTTATGCTTCAGTTTCCCCATCTGTACCCTAGAAATAAAAACATTATTGTTCTGAAAGACTAATTGAGTTCATCAAAGTCCAGTTCTTAGAGCGGGGCTTGCAACAAAGTGGCCCTGCTCCCTTCGACAGGGCCAGCCCTCCTGTTGTTGCCTGTCCCCTGTCTTCGACTGATCCTGTGCATCCTAGGAAAGATGCAGTCTAAAGGTATTACCACCTAAGAGCTGAGTTCATTCACTCAGCGTCATGGAGACACATCCCTGGACGGTACCTTCTCGGTGCCCAGCTCCTTCACGGCCTTGTCCACAATGTCTCTCACGTCATCCTCTACGCTGTGCAGCTGCAATGCCAGCAGGTCTGCCAATGTTGTGGCATCATCTATTGAAAATCTGACCTGATCAGGAAGAAAATGGGGCAGACTCTGTACTCCACATTTAATGACGTCCGGGAAGGTGCAGTTCTGCAGTCCACCCCCTTCAGCTCGTAGGTCCCGAGCCTTGGATGCAGTAACTCCGCGAGCCAAGTCTCCGCCACGTTCCCACGCAATGCCTTCTGTTTTATAGCCTTCCATTTTCAAACTGTTTCTATTGCCTTTACCCAAAAACTATTTTTTTAAAAAAAGATTCCCACTTTCCCACTCTTAATTTATTATAATTTAGTTGAAACCCTAGGAACGAGGCGGCAGCCCATTTGTCTTTTCTTCCTGAAGTCCTGCTCACAGAACATAATTTCCAGTCACTCGTGATATGACCTAGTTTTACCACTAATTTAATCTTAGTGGCTTGCCAAAAATTATCGTCACTCATGCCATTATTCAGGTTCATCATGTGAAATAACTCACACTATTCTCCATTATTCAGGTTTATCATGTGAAATAACTCACACTATTCTCTCCAGTATCCTTTGCCCCACCCCCGCCCGGTACCCAGGATTTGGTTAACAAGAACTTGGTTCTTCCTACATCCTGAAGTCAATTCATGTGCTTTACAAATGAGAGGTGCAGAAAAGCCATCTCCCTCGCAGTCCTCAGAGGACAGCACTCTGCCTTCAGGACGCTGCTGCCCTGTCCGACTTCCACCACCGCACACACACAGAGTGACAACGAGCTACTGCCTCAGGCTGAGGGGCATCCTCACAGGCGAGACTGTCATTGGCCATGTCTGACCCTGGAAAGCCCCGGCACAGTCAGCGAGTTGATCATTCTGTCTGCATTCTGACTTCACTCCCCAGCCAATGGGAGCAGGAAGATATAATGGGACTTCTGTGAGTCTTCTGTGCACTCAATTTGTACTCCAGCCCACGAGATAGATTCTTTTCTACCTCTACTCTAAACTCCAGCCTAGAAAATGGGCTTTTTTCCCCTTTACTGTCTGACTGACATAACATTTTTTTAGCTTATAAAAACATATTCCGTAAGCAATCAGACACCGTGTCAAGGCAAAAGTGTATAGGAAGAAATAGGAGGAGAGAAACGATACACAGTCAGTTACATATGCAGATATAAAAAATTCTGAATGAATTTATCAATCGGTAACAAAGAGTAAGTAGACAATGTCTAAAAGTACTAAGGAAAATATGAGCATAATAACTTCAGGTCACTTGATAGACTTCTTACCACAGGCTAGATCTCACATATGAGCATATATAGTATCTAATGGGTCTGCACTAGAAACATTGCTTTTTATTTTATAGAATAGCTAATGCTCAGGGCCGCATGATCCCTTCGTGTAGGGATGAGGGCCACACCGCCAAGCTGCTGCGAGTTCCTGCCCTGCCAACTTCCCTTGCACTATGATAATATTCCTTCACAAAGAAAGCTCCTGCTTCACCTCAGGAGAAAACAGCCCAGGTTTCTCCTACACATTTCCAAATGATTCAGGTCACATGTGGTGAAAAGCGGAGCATACAATTGACACATTTTCTTTTCCATACATACAATGGGGACAGCCCAGAACCTCAGGAGGCACAAACATGTGAAAAACCACTTATATCATGCAACACGATATCAAAAAGGACATCATATTACACACGAAGTTTAAAAAGGAACTCACAATGTCAGAATTTCCTCTTCCCCCAAAGATCCTTCCCATAGCACATAAAATCACTAGCTTCTCTTTAAGTCGGGCCTATACCTATCAAGCCTTCCCATGGCACATAAGATCACTAGCTCCTCTTTGATTGCTGCAAAATGCTGTCCTATTTCTTCTCAATGGCTAGTTACAGGGCAATTATGATGCTTAAAAAGCAGACAGAATCTTTCTCAGAATAAAAGTAAAAATAAACCCAATCTGGAGAAGCGAAGTGACTTCCTGACGTCAGATAGGCAGGAGTGGGCTCACTGGTGCCTCAAGGAACCTGACCTCCTGATAGAGACTAGAGGCTTTCCCACATGCTCCACTCTGTCAGGAGTAGGGACTGCACAGGAAGGTGGCCCCAGTACGTACCCTAACAGCCTTCATCAGCTGCTGCCAATGCCTGTCCCTGAGAGCAGGGCTCTGCAACTCTGCGATGACTCTCAGCGACGTCGTCAGGTCCTTCACAGTGCCCTCCAGGCCGGAATAAGCATCCCAGGCACGGACGGTCTTGTCCAGTGACCAGATTTCCTAAAGAAATGTAAGGGAAGGGGAATGCCCAGATTCCCATAGGAAACAATGTATTACATGTATGATTATCTCCCTTGGGAGAATACATGGGCCTTTCTCCATCCATGGATTAAGAAAGACAGTGAAGGCATATATGAGCTCAGCCTGGGCTATATAGAGTTCCTGGGTGTTTTTTGTTGTTGTTGTTGTTTAATAAATAAAAGAAACAGAAAATATTGGCTCCTCTGGACCACAGGTACTAAACCTGTGGGTGAACCCCTAAAATGTTGGTTGTTTGCAAGTATTGTTTTCATTGTTCGAGTTAAAGAAGTTTTAAATAAGCCCTCCTCTCAGCTTTCATCCTGGCCCCAGTAACAAAGCCAGCAGTCAGGAATGACAAAAACCCACAATAAAACCAGGAAAATGATGGTGCCAATTCTTTTAAAAATAAGACCTGCAGTTGGGGTGGGGTTATCACTGGGACATGAAATAATCAAGGGCAGAAGAATAAGGGGAGGGAGTGAGCACAGAATTAGCTACAGCACGGCAGCCCATTAGCATTGAGGGGCTTGAGACAGGAACAATGTGGAGAACAAACTGGGCAGAGACAGTCCAAGCTGAGCCCAGTACTCAACCTGGGCCAAAGACATCGGGAAGTAGGAAGGAAACAAAGGACTCTCTCTCTCTCTCTCTCTCTCTCTCTCTCTCTCTCTCTCTCGTGTGTGTCTTCTTTTCTTTCTTCCCCTTTCTTTTTTAAGTATTTCCCAGGTTTCTCTCTTAGAACCCTCTGAAGTAGATGAATCTATCAGCCCATATCTGCCTGTCAGGGTCTGACATTTCTTTTTCTTTTTTCTGTTTTTACTTTATTTTATGTGCATTGGTGTGAGGGTGTCAGATTCCCTACAACTGGAGTTATGCACAGTTGTAAATTGCCGTGTGGGTGCTGGGAATGGAACCCGGGTCCTCTGAAAGAGCAGGCAATGCTCTTAACCATTAAGCCACGTCTCCAGCCCCAGGGCTCGACAATTTTGACTCTTTTTTTCCTGCTGTAGCCTTTGGCTTTCTCCAGAGAAGTTCTGCTTTCATCAGGCCACATGCAGCACTACTCAAGGCATTAGTTCTGGTAATGAAGTTCTGGGCACACAGCGCCCTCTGGGCATGCTGGAGTAACCAGTGGCTACAGAGGTAATAGTTCGTGTGGAGACAGATGTAATCCCAAGAGCCAAACTGATGGGTGCTTTTTTTTTTTTTTGGTTTTTTTTTTTAATTAATTAATTAATTAATTAATTAATTTAGAATTTCTGCCTCCTTCCCGCCACCCCCTCCCATTTCCCTCCCCCTCCCCCAATCAAATCCCCCTCCCTCGTCAGCCCGAAGAGCAATCAGAGTTCCCTGCCCTGGGGGAAGTCCAAGGACCACCCACCTCCATCCAGGTCTAGTAAGGTGAGCATCCAAACTGCCTAAGCTCCCACAAAGCCAGTACGTGCAGTAGGATCAAAAACCCATTGCCATTGTTCTTGAGTTCTCAGTAGTCCTCATTGTCCGCTATGTTCAGTGAGTCCAGTTTTATCCTATGCTTTTTCAGACCCAGGCCAGCTGGCCTTGGTGAGTTCCTGATAGAACATCCCTATTGTCTCAGTGTGTGGGTGCACCCCTCGCGGTCCTGAGTTCCTTGCTCGTGCTCTCTCTCCTTCTGCTCCTGGTTTGGACCTTGGGGTTGTAGTCTGGTGCTCCAATGTGGGACTCTGTCTCTGTCTCCTTTCATCGCCTGATGAAGGTTAATATCCAGGAGGCTGTCTATATGTTTTTCTTTGGGTTCACCTTCTTATTTAGCTTCTCTAGGATCACGAATTATAGGCTCAATGTCCTTTATTTATGGCTAGAAACCAAATATGAGTGAGTACATCCCATGTTCTTCTTTTTGGGTCTGGCTTACCTCACTCAGGATAGTGTTTTCTATTTCTGTCCATTTGAATGCAAAATTCGAGAAGTCATTGTTTTTTACTGCTGAGTAGTACTCTAATATGTGTATATTCCATACTTTCTTCATCCATTTTTCCATTGAAGGGCATCTAGGTTGTTTCCAGGTTCTGGCTATTACAAATAATGCTGCTATGAACATAGTTGAGCATATACTTTTGTTGTATGATAGGGCATCTTTTGGGTATATTCCCAAGAGTGGTATTGCTGGGTCCAGGGGTAGGTTGATCCTGAATTTCCTGAGAAACCGCCACACTGCTTTCCAAAGTGGTTGCACAAGTTTGCATTCCCACCAGCAATGGATGAGGGTACCCCTTTCTCCACAACCTCTCCAGCAAAGGCTATCATTGGTGTTTTTTATTTTAGCCATTCTGACAGGTGTAAGATGGTATCTTAAAGTTGTCTTGATTGCATTTCCCTGATTGCTAAGGAAGTTGAGCATGACCTTAAGTGTCTTTTGGCCATTTGAACTTCTTCTTTTGAGAATTCTCTGTTCAGCTCAGTGCCCCATTTTTTAATTGGGTTGATTAGCCTTTTACGGTCTAGTTTCTTGAGTTCTTTATATATTTTGGAGATCAGACCTTTGTCAGTTGCGGGGTTGGTGAAGATCTTCTCCCAGTCAGTGGGTTGCCTTTTTGTCTTAGTGACAGTGTCCTTTGCTTTACAGAAGCATCTCAGTCTCAGGAGGTCCCATTTATTCAATGATGTCCTTAGTGTTTGTGCTGCTGGGGTTATACGTAGGAAGTGTTCTCCTGTGCCCATGTGTTGTAGAGTACTTCCCACTTTCTCTTCTTTCAGGTTCAGTGTGTTTGGACTGATATTGAGGTCTTTAATCCATTTGGACTTGAGTTTTGTGCATGGTGATAGATATGGGTCTATTTTCATTCTTCTACAGATTGACATGCAGTTTTGCCAGCACAATTTGTTGAAGATGCTCTCTTTTTTCCATTGTATACTTTTAGCTCATTTATCAAAAATCAGGTGTTCATAGGTTTTTGATGGGTGCTTTTTAAGATAGACAACACTCACAGTTTCTAAGGGAAGACACCAGAGGCTCAATTCCCAAACTGTAGCCCTCAGCCCTGGTGCTCACCACCTTTCTCTCTACTCTGGAAGGCTATGGTAAGCTCATGGTCAGGGCTGTCTCTCATGCACTCATTAATCCTTCAAGTAGTGCACCAGAGCTCAGCAGTTAAGAGCACTGACTGCTCTTCCAGAGGATCTGGGTTCAATTCCCAGCACCGACATGGCAGCTCACATCTGTCTGCGACTCCAGTTCCAGGGCATCTGACATCCTCACACCAACGTACATAAAATAAAATTAAGTAAAAGCGAATACACTAATACGCTTTTATCAACTCATTCTCAGAAGGGCAGGCTTGATGAGGTGCACAATGTGGTGAGAGTGGAAAAAAATATTGTTTTGTCTCATTCTGTTTGGAGTAAATAAGGAAACACAGCCCCTTACAGCAGATACTGCTAGGCAAGGGAAGATGGAAGGAGGCGGGGCCCAGAAAGACAAACGGCTCTACCGGCAGTCATGAGACTTGCCTTGGCAAACCTCCTGAGTTCCGCATCCGTCTGTTCCACGTTGATCTGTTTCCACGGAGTTTTTGTCCAATTATCAATGCTTCTCTGAAAATGCACAGGAGATAAAAGTGTCAACATTTGGCAGAAACAAGTCTCCACAACCAAATATATAAACTGGTGAGACCCGGGGCGCTCTCCACCAGTGCAAAGTCAATTTAAAATATTAACTGCGCTTGTCAAAACTTCCGCATCACTAAATAAAAAAAATGATGCATTAATTTCTAGTAGCAATAATAAATCCACATAGTCAGCATCATTTCATCCTGAAGAGCTTAAGTCAATTGTTAAGTATATTACTGAAAAACAGGCTTCTATAATTCTACATGCAATAGAAATTAGACTGTCATCCAAAAGTCTTCATTGTAACAAAAATCTCATTTACCAGTTTTGATCATATTTTATATGTTTATTTATATTTTACATCTTGTTAATATAATTGTTACATGGTTTTAAACTGACTTAGGGAATTTGTGCAAGTTGTATATTTTCCTAGAGCTTTTTATACATAACATTTTAGTATTAATCACATACAAATTAAATATTTTCAGTACATATCAGTTTTTCCATGTATACAGAAAATACAAACAGGGTGTCTATGTGAGCTTGTATGTGCAGTCAACTGTATATTCAACAGAGATAATACATATTAATATTTATTCATATTCTATAGAATATCCCCAAAGGATCCAAGGCAGTCAGCACATATACTCTGAACTAAAATAAAAACAACTGATATTCAGGCAGAATCTTTCATTAACAGAGATCTCTGAACCTTAATTCTGGAAATAGATGTAGGGAGTAAAATCTAATGTATGTATACTTTAAAACACCACGAAACCCAAATAAACTGATACAGACACTGAGATTACACGGTCACTCAAATCTCTATGAAAGAGAACCCTGGTGCCCCAAACCCATCTTACTCTGACGTAAGTGATGAGGTCCCAGAGCCCCTTGAGCAGCCGGATCTCTCTGCGGCATTGCTTCATCTGTCTGTACTCTGGAAGAGCCACCTCGAAGAGCCGTGCACAGTCTTGCATCTGTCCCATCTCCTCCTCCAAAGTCTCCAGCTCCTGATGTGCCTGAGGGGAGAACACACCTGCAGGCTGCAGGCTAGGGACAGAAGCCACACTGTCCCTGTTTCTGTGACTGCACCTTCAAACTGTGATGCTCAAAAGGATATTGAAATAAAAAGCCTGCCGTGTAATTTGTAAGCGGCAGACGGCTGTTGATTTCTCGCTTTCGTCATGCAGTTGGAACTTAGCTCAAGAGCAGAGGAAGTTCTATATAAGAAATTGCTTTGTTATTGTTTTAACAAAACAATAATAGCCGAAGAAGAAGAGGAAGAGAAAGAGAAAGAAAGAAAGAAAGAAAGAAAGAAAGAAAGAAAGAAAGAAAGAAAGAAAGAGAAACCAAATTCTAGCTCTGAGTAGTGCCTCAGTGATTCTTCAGCATGCAGGAGAACGAGGCAGGGGGATCACTGAAAATAAACCAGCCTGAGCACAGAGGAAGACCCTGAGAAGGAAGGAATGAAGGAAAGAAAGAGAGAGAGAGAGAGAGAGAGAGAGGAAGAAGAAGAAGAAGAAGAAGAAGAAGAAGAAGAAGAAGAAGAAGAAGAAGAAGAAGAAGAAGAAGAAGAAGAAAGAAAGAAAGAAAGAAAGAAAGAAAGAAAGAAAGAAAGAAAGAAAGAAAGAAAGAAAGAAGGAAGGAAGGATGATTACCAATACAAGCATGCTCAAGACTACACATGCCCAAGGGCATCCAGAGTAAACTCATCCGCACACACCTGTGTTCAAATTCCAGCTAACAGTCACCTTTGCTAAGGCTCCGCTACTATCCTGTCACATAGAAAAGCTGATGTTTTGCATCCAGTGCAGATCAGTTTGCTTTCCCCTTTAGACAAGCATCTCTTAATTTTCCTGTCTATTAACAGGACAGTG
Source organism: Chionomys nivalis (assembly GCF_950005125.1). Classification (NCBI taxonomy): domain Eukaryota; kingdom Metazoa; phylum Chordata; class Mammalia; order Rodentia; family Cricetidae; genus Chionomys; species Chionomys nivalis. The sequence continues at coordinate 4,511,461 of NC_080095.1, read as the reverse complement.
TGCTCACACAGTGAAGTCTGAAAGGGGGGCCTTTCACACACAGACACACACACACAGAGACACAGATGACACACACAGACACACACAGACACGGACACACACACACAGACACGGACACAGACACGGACACACACACACATACACACACACACATACAGACAAGCACACGCACACACATACACACACCGCCCCGCTGCTGTTTCTTCCTGCTTTCTCCTGTCCTCAGTGATCAGCTTCTCCAGTCTGAACCGGACTTGCCTTCTCTTCCATCCTCCATCCTCCTCCCACGGTCCAACAACTGAATTCCTTTAGTTTTCTTCCTTTTTCTTTTAACATTAAGAAAACCAGCATTTGATCTTTTTATTTTCTGTAAATTCTAAATTTTGACAAGCAAATATTTCTGTTTATCATGTACGTGTTTTAAAATATGTGCACACGGTGGCTGAGGTCCAATGAAAATGTCTTCTTAACATATGCATCCCACTGTGGGTTTGCTGTGGTGACAGCATTTGAAAATGAACTCTTGGAGATTTTTAAATGTCAGAACATGAGCGTTAGCCCGTTCTACAATATACTTGTCCCCCATATCTGCAGGAGACTGGTTCCAGAATTCTGCCCAGATACTCAAACCCAAATAAATTTAGTCCCTTATATAAAATAGCATGGCCTCTGTATAGAACATATGAATGCATTTTAAATACTTTCTAAGTTATCTTTAATACCTAATGCAATGTAAATGAATTATAAACAGCTGTTACAACAGCTGTACAAATCACTTTTTCTATTTCTCTTCCTGGCTGATTTTAATGCTGTTGTCACTGTGGTGGTTAATATTGCCAAATGGACATGATCTATAATCACAAAGAAGACAAACTTCTAGGTGTGAGTTGCTAGAGAGGATTAACAGAGATGGAAAGATCCACCCTAAATGTGGGTGGCACCATCTCTTGGGCTGAATGAATAGGAGGAAGTGAGCCAAGAGTCAATAGCTTCAGTACGGCCACGTTTTCCCTCTGTGACCAGCTGCTTCATACTCCTGCCGCCACAGGCCCTTCCTTAAGTTAGTCTTGCCTGGTAATATTTTTACAGCTAGAATAAAAGATAAGTAATATTCAACACTATATAGAATTATTATTTCTGGGAAAAATCTTGATAAATTAGGTTTTTATGAAAAGCTAGATATTTCACACTGAAGCTTTCAAGTTCTGTGTTAACATGTTCTGTGGCCACAAGTTCTGCTTTTTTCGCGGCTGTAACCGCCGACGGCTAGCATTCCATTTGACATGCAGGTTGTTCTTTTCAAGGTCTGGCTGCGTGTGCGTCTGTCCTGAAAATGAAATGGCATTTGCCTTGGGCCTTCCTTCCTTCCTTCCTTCCTTCCTTCCTTCCTTCCTTCCTTCCTTCCTTCCTTCCTTCCTTCCCTCCCTCCCTCCCTCCCTCCCTCCCTCCCTCCCTCCCTCCCTCCCTTCCTTGGTTTTTTGAAACAGGTTTTGTCTATGTAGCTTTGAAGACTGTTCTGGAATTCACTCTGTATACCAGGTTGACCTTGAACTCACAGAGATCCACCTGCCTCTGCTCCTGCAAGCTGGGATTAAAGGATCGTGCCACTACCGCCTGGAAGCTGTCACCTTTTCAGGAGGCAAAGGTAGCAGGAGATACTTTGGTGACCTGTTCTCAGTGAATTCATTTCAGTGTCATGAAACTTAGTGTGTCTGCATTTCAGTCCTTCTGGAACAGAGTCATAGGGTTTGGAAGATGCCGCCAGAGCCCTCTCGTTTCTGTTCCTGCTGAGAGTCCTCTTGCCTGCCTGCCACTTCCAGCAGCTTCGTGTCTGACTTTATCTGGTCACTGTTGGTATTCTGAGGTTCACTGTGATGAATCTAAACAAACCTTCACTTATCCACACTGGGTTTCAGGCAGCTCCTAGAATCCGCAGTCCATGCTTCATCTAGCTCCAGGGATATGTCAATATATTGATCATTCTGTTTATTCCTGCTGGAAGTGGCAGGCAGGCAAGAGGGCCTTTCAGCAGGAACAGAAGCCAGAGGGCGCTGGCGGCATCTTCCAAATCCTATGACTTTATTCTAGCTGGACACACTCAAATGTCTTCCTCTGTATCTCTTGCCTATTTCTCATTTCTTTATGCCTATTTGAAATGTTCCAAGTAATTTCTTCCGATGTAACACACACATCCCCATTTTTTCCAACTGTAAATAGTTTATTCTCCTATCTGCTGAGTTATATGTCTCAGGCAACTGAAATTTTCATTTCCTTAAGTAACTGACACTTTCCCACATTCATTTGATCATATTTGGATAATGGATTAAGATCAGGACCATGTTTTTCAGGGATCTGAGTTTCTTTCTATTGGGTTCTAAAAAGAGCTACTTACAGCCATTCCTATTCCCTGGCCTTGAAAATTCCTTACCCTAGGCAGCATAGAGGGAACCACAGGTGCTTCTGACAGCAGGCCCATATTTATAGATTCCTAGACAACCTCTTTCCTCTCCCTTCACCTTACTCTGAGGCTTAGCAAGGGTCAGTGGGATCCTCAGAGGCTCCCTGTGCACACTGTACACCCTGGATATACTTCTGTTGTCCTATCCCAGCTATCCTGAGATCTGCTCCGATACAACATCCACCATGGCAAAGTGTCCATGTCAAAGCCGAAGCTTCCGGGATGTGCTGGTGTGCTCAAGAATGGCTAAAACAGCATGGCTTTGGTGTCCTTTCAAATGTTCTGTCCTGCTAATAAGAGATTTCTCCCACCTTTTCTGAGCACAGCAACCCATGTATGACGTGGGAAGTCCTTCTGTATATGTGTTGCTTTTATTGGTTATTGGATAAAGACTCTGTCTTAGCCTGTGATAGTAGAGCTAGGCGGTGGAGGGGACTAAACTGAATGCTGAGAGAAAGAAGGTGGAGTCAGTGAGACACAATGTAGCCACCAGAGGGGAAAGATGCAAGCCACCAGCCAGAACCTTGCCGGTAGGCCATGAGCCTCATGGTAAAATATAAAATAATAGAAATGTGTTAATTTAAGAGATAAGAGTGAGCTAGAAATATGCATAAGCTAATAGGCCAAGCAGTGTTGTAATTGTGATTATTTCTGGAGTCTGGGCGGCTGGGAAACCAACAATCCATGTACAACTGTACATCTGTGGTAATGTATCCAGCATCTTTTATGCAAGAAGGATCATCACAGTGTGCAAGCCCTGAAAAATGAGCAGCCTTTTATCTTGAATAATTTCCCTATTTTGCGTACCCCATCTTTATCTCTGAACAGAACCCAGCACTTTACTGTGAAATCCCATCACAGAAAGGAAGGAAAGAAGGAAGGAGAAAGGAAATAAAGAAAGAATGAATCCGGCCATAGAAAATCATGCTCCTTGTTCCTGGGAGGTCAATGGCTTCTATTTATGGGGTGAGATGCCTGAGGCACTGGTCCTCCCCATGGCACAAGACTGTGCATGACTCTGCTTGAATCTGATTCTAGAAGTATTAGATTTACAAGCCGAGCAAACACAGAGAATGACTTCAAGAAAAAGGTAGCTCAGCTCCATCCTCTTTGAAATGCCTGCCACACATCCTGAAAAGGCATGGGACGAGCTTCTCACTTTTAAATATTCAACTAGAAGCAGCTACAGTATGTGTGGAAGTGGCGAGATTCAATACATATCTGTCATAAATGTTTGCAGACAACATATTGGTGAGTCAAATAAAAAAACATTTTCCCATCCGCAATCTGTTCAGACCACCTGGGGTTTAGATATAGTCTTTTAACAATCCTTTATTAACATATGCTAACTTACTCCTTTTTAATGGATATAAACTAACTTTCTTCAAAATGGGAGAAAAGACCTTAGGCCACAGAGTGGTGTGTTTTTAATAGGGTAAAAGCAGTTGTTTCAATTCAAAGCCAGATTTGGAAAATCTGGACATCATTCCAAGAGGAAATCCTAAGCCAAACATGAAGATTGAGCTCAAAGAGGAACCCGGAAGTGCCCTGCACATGAATGAAAACATTGTCACCCTCACAGGGACATTTTTGCACTTCTTGCTTTGCTAGGTTAAGATCCTGCAGGGTTTCTAACACAGATAGAAGACATCCTTTCAAATCTCCTGTGAATTCCGTGTAGCTTGAGAGAAACTTGTGAGAAACCCTGGGTGAGTCAACAGGATTGACACCCAGGCTGCTGTGCACTCCTCTGGTTAAAGCTACACTCCACGGTCTGTAGCTGGAGTTCAGTGGCTGAGCACTACTGGCCTCATGCGAAGCCCTCGCACCAATCTCTACCACCAGAGAACAAAGGAGAAGGTTACTACATGGGAAGCAGTGTCATTGTTAGAAGTGCTGGTTTCTCCAAAGAAGATTTAGATAGGCAAAACTGTAATCCTATTTCTGAAATTTATGAACTGTAATCTTCAAAAAAAGTATGTAACTATATGCTGACTGTCTTCATCTTAAAGGAGAAAAAGTAATTTCATGGGGCTACAATGGTAATTAAAATGTAATCTGTCCAATAAAAGTTCTTTTTATCTCCCTCCTCCTGTGTGTGTTCCCATCCCTATGTGCCTGTTCATGTGTTTATAGGGAACTGAACTCCAGACCTCCTCCAGAAACTAGGCACCTCTCTCTACACTCGTCTTATCTCTGTCCTTACTTTTTATTTTGAGATAGGACATCACTAACTTACTCAGACTAGCCTTAAACTCAGTTTTTAGCCTATGCAACTTGAATTTTGTGAGCCTGCCATGGTTTCACAAGCAGCCAGGATGCTGGATGATAGCTCTCCTACATGAGGTCAAATCTTTCTTATTTCTGTCCTCCGACTCTTGACAGAGGGCGAGACCTCGCACATTCTCAGTGCTGTTTTCACTTGGGTGGTTATTTTGATGATGGTGGCGTTTGGAGGAAACACAATTTAAAACAATGTAATGTAGGAAAAAGAAAACTCCTTTTCTGATCTGGCTCCTGCTGTGCACATGAGAGGGTGAGAAGGAATTACCTTATCGAGCACTGAGTATGGATTGTCTGCTTTAAATCCAAGCGGGGCATACCTTCTGAATCTCTCTTGGAATTCTGCTTGCTTTTCCTAGTCAGGGGAGAAAAGTGAATGTCAATCAGATAGTTTCTATTACCCTTGTCAAACTTCCCTTAAAAATAGACAGCCACAAACCCACTAAATAACTCACATCAAATAAAACACATTTTTTTCTAATAAGAGTGACCTCCGCATTTTGGAGTGGGGAGACTTTGTGTCTGACCATAGCCGCGATCTTCTTGGTGGTTTCCCATCGTTCTGGTAATTCCTGTGTAAACAAAGATGCAATGGCCATCACTTCAGCTCCTGAGCCAACTCTACTACATGAGGTCAAATCATTATTATTTCTGTCCTCTGACTCAGGACATCTTTTAGAAGTAAGTCTTCCAAATAAGGCAAAGTTACAGCATAACAGGGGTTAGAACTGGACCACTTCCCATGCAGGCATCAGAATTGCTTTCATCTTAATGTTGGCAGAAATATTTCAAAATAAAGACCTCTGAACCACTTTGTCATTGTAGGAACAGAGTTAAAGAGCTGTATAGGCAGGGGAAGGGAGGGCTTGCTAGGAAAGTTCAAGTTCTGATCTTTACCTAGGAGTGACAGTATGGACCTACAATTTCGAGGGCACAGAGAGGTTAGGGTAGAAAGACACAGAGACAGAAGAATCCCTGGGGCTTGTTAGCCACTAGCCTGGTCAGATGGGTGAACTCCAGTTTCAATGAGGGACCTTGTTTCGAAAAATATGTGATTAAGGAAAACACTCATCATCAAACTGTGACTTCCACATGCATATGAATCATGTATACATGTTCATCCAGACAGACACACACACATGCATATACACATGCACACACACACACACACGTGTACACACACATGCACACATACACATGCACACACACATACATGCGCACACACACATGAAATTAAAGTGCCCTGGGCATGAATTTACTGTTTCTTAATAACCAGAAATGTAAATCAGGAACTTTAGTTTGTTTTTTTTAAAAAAAAAAAAGAAAGATAGAAAAAAAGTTGCTTTGAAACTTTGGTTCTGAGTAGGCAAAAGCTACAATGTGATCTGGTTTCTTCCTTCTGTCACAGTTTGCAGGCTTCTGAGCTGGCTCAAGTTTTAGCACTGAAGTTGACCAGTTTTTGGCAAGGAGGAATTTTTGAAGGAACTCAAGAGGCAAGGGAGACAGGAAGGTCAAATCCTACTTGATGTTGAACAAAAACAACAATAAACAGTTGAGGTACGACCTCCATTCTGCCCTCCCCACCTACCCTGCAAACAGATGAGGAGCAACTGACTCTGTGATAGCCATGATGCTCTGGAGAAGCATGTGTCCAAGGACACTGAACTTGATTGGTCACACACAGCCACATCTCCTGACATGGTCCTGCCTTGCTGAGCTACACTGCAAAGTTCCACAGGCTACTTTGTAACCCTCAGTAGATATTTGATGGACAGTCCAGCAGCTGCAGATTATAAAGAGGGAGCTGTGCTAAGTAGCTGTGTGGAGAGGGTACTTCAGTGGTAAAACACGTTCTTGGACTTAAACTAATGTCTCCAAAAGAGAAGGAAGGAGGTGTGCGCAGAGCCAGTTCACGTGGTTCATTGTACTAATGTCCCCCAACAGGCCAACTAGTCATACAATCAATGCCATTAGGAAGCAATATAGTGTCGTGACGGGAACCCCCTCCAGCTCAGGAACCAACAGACTCGGGCTCTAAAACACTGTGCTCCCATCTTTTGCCTCCTCTTCAAAATCCTGTGTCTTGTGACCCTGGATTCTGTCCCCAGCATGATGTTGCTTGACCATAATCCCAATGACTCAGAAGGTGGAGGTCAGGAGTAGGGAGGGGTGATGGAAGTTCAAGGTGAGCCTTAGCAACATAGCAAGTTCAAGGCCCAACTGAGGAGAGACCATGTCTCAAAGAATAAGAACAACACAAGCCAATCCAACTCAGCATCCCATCAGAAGCCATGAGCGGAAGTCAGGGAGGTTCACAGGGGACATCTCAGGTCAGTACCTTCTTCAAACACAGCAGACCTGCCATGTGCTTGTAAATTCTAACTACCCCTTTACTTGATGCAAAAAGCAAAAGATTGGACCATCTCAAAAGTCTAATGGACAGAATCGAATTTGGGGAGGCGGTAACTCCATGTGAGGCACAATGAATGAGGGCTTCCGGGAGAGACAGAGTGGATAAGGCCTGTGGACCAGAACTCTACTGCTGCTGCAGGGCAGACTGTGGGCAGCATATGAGGATGAATGGGGTAGGCTGAGCAGTTACTACTGTTAGCTGGGTGGGGTGGTAAGAACTGAATTAAAATGGGAACAGACATGCCAAGGAGAGAACAGACTAAAAAAACTAATGATGATGAAGAAGCTCTCAGAGACACAAGCACATCTAAGGTGCTCTTTGTTTTGTTTGTGGTCCTAGAAATAAGCATAGACACGTCTTAAAAATGCAAGCTATTCAGGAAAAGTTACAACTCAACATATTTTTCCTCTCATCTGCAGTCTGCTTCTGAAACATGAAAGATTTAATATTTTCAATTAAGATTGATATTTTCAAGCCCTAAGGAAGTCAAATTTTCATATTATAAATTCTCGAGGAAATGAATACTTCCCCTTACTGATTAATTATGTTATAACCGGCTTCTCTGTGAGATAAATGCCAAGGTGCAAGGTCTGACACAAAGAACACCCAAGTTCTTTGAAGAAGATCTATTGGGGCAGTAAGATGGCTTTAAGGGTAAAGACATGTATCTCCAAGACTGAGCTTGATCTCCAGAACCCACATGATTGAAGGAGAGAACCAGTCCTGAAAGTTGTCTTCTGACCTCCATACAGCTCCCCCATATATACATACAACACCCAGAAAAAATAAATAAATGTAAAAACTAAGTGAATAATAAAAAAAAACCTTTGTAGCTGATGCTACTATGGTTATTTCATCTCTCAGGGCTGTTAAGCATGTAGCAGGTCAAAGGACAGTTTCATGCAATACAGAATAATTCATATGCCGCAGTTCTCTGTGTCCTTTATGGTCAAAGATCACTCGCAATAATATATTGTTGCATTTTGTCTTCTCAGAACAAAATGTTGCCACCAGTGTGAAAACCAATCCTGGAAAGAGTCACATATAGAGCTACCGTATAACCCAGCAAGTCCACTCCTAAGTTCATGCCAGAAAAAAAAAAATGAAAACAGTTATTCAAATGTTCACTCATCAGTGTTCGAAAGAAAATAATTCATGCTCGCCAAGATGGAGGCAAGTCTTACACCCATCAGTAGACAGACAGGTAAACACAAGATCAAAAGGAGCAAAATGTCAATAATGATACAAAGTGATTAAGCTTTAAAGCCATTCTATCAGGGGAAGCCAAATCCAGTGTGTGGGCTAGGGGTAGAAAAAGACTGTGACAATGAAAGGCAGTTTCTTTGCCGGGTGAGGAAAATTTGGTGGCCTTGAACAGGAGTGGTGGGAACACAACGCTGTAAATACACTATTTCCCACTTAATTGTACATTTAAAATATTACTTTCACGTTAACCTAGCTGTCAGCTTCATCTAAATAAAAAAGAGGTGACTGAAATAAGTTGGAAATAGCAAATATAGACAAATAAAAAATTATCTTAGAGAGAGTCACAAGAAACACACCCCAAAACAAGTGTGCCAAGGCAGATAGATGAGAGCTGTCTCCTGAGGGACTGAAAACCAGATGCTGTGGCTAGAGACTATCTCAGTGAACAAGCACGAGAACCAGATTCTCGCATCCATTTAAAACGCCAGGACTGGTACATGCATATGGTAGGCCCACAGCTGTCGGGGTGGAGTAGAGGCAGGGGGATCATCTGTCAGTCTAGCTCCAGATTCAGTGCAGTACCCAAACTCAGGGGCTTGGGAAGAGAAGGGAGAGCAGGTGTCTTCCTGGTGTCCTCCATGGGCTGTTGTATTCACCACACACACTCACACGCGTACAGAATCAGTCAGGATTTGAGTGTGTGCTCTGACCACTAAACTCAAAGTGAGCTTTGGCTAATGCACCCACTGATTACATTCACAAAGTCCGTTGTAAGTCCACCCCACTCCATCATCTACAGAATTCCAATATGCACAGCAGCAGACACTCAACTCGAAGATCTTTCCTCATAAATTTGGTTAAAATTAAGCAGACCTTGCTTGTATTCCGGAACCTACAAGCCACCAAATGTGTCTGGAGCATAGCCAGTGCGAAACACAGATCTGACAGGAAAACACAGAGATTTTCCCATCCAGACCAGACTCCACATTTTTATCATCACATTCGTGACGTATTTTAGAATGCTTCTCAGATGGCAGGCAGCAGAGAATGCAGAAGACTGGGTATGGCTGCAAGGCACACATGAAAATGACGGAGACACGGGGACTCATGGAGCAGCGCAGAGGTGTTGACGCCCGGACAGCGGGAGGACAGTGTCGCAGTGGGTGAGAACGTTTTCTTATGCTGCACACAGAGGTGCGTACTGGCTGGATTTACTACTTCTATGGCCTGAAAAAGTCATCTCTTCTATCTTCAGGTTCTTCACCTGTGCCATGAAAACACCGTCTGCATCTCGCTTCATGCTGACAGGACTGTAAAGACAGCCCCCGGCTGAAGGAATTGCCTGTTTCACGGGTGCTTACCTCCAGCTGGGCGTAGACTTGCTCGGGCAGCTTCTGACCATAGCTTTCCAGCAGCATGATGGTTTCCTTCAGGGGTTCAAAGAGATCATCAGTAGCTCTCTGTCGGCTTCGTACAGCCAGAAGATGGCCCATGATGTCGACTAAGCCGCTGTGGTCGCCTTCACTCAGCTGCTGCTGAAGACCAACGTCTGTCCTCTTGATGAATCCCTGCAGTTCATTCAGACTGTAACAAATGTGTACACACAGGTATGCACAAGCTAGGTTAGTGAAAACATTTCGCCTCATACAGAATTTCAAGCAGGAATATGCACCATAGCAGAAAGACAGAAACAATCAAATGCCTATTACCAGATTTAAGCATCCATTTGTGTCATTTCATACATTCCTTCTCCATACCAAGCCAAGACATATTCTCCAACCTGTGGCAATGACTTACCATGTTCTTTCTCTGTGGGTAACTTCATGGAAGTGGAGCAACACTGTATATGGCCTGCAATTGGTATCTTTCACCAGACAGAAGGCTTTCAAGGTCATTCATATATGAGCATTGACTTGATGGGAGCTTATTTTCATTCTATATAAATATTCTTTTTTAAATCTAAAGTTAGCAGTACAAATACTATTGGAGTTAATTTGTCAACTACAAACCAGTCAGCTGTGGGTTTACATACAGAGGTCAGAGGCCAACTTCAGGGGTCAGTCTTCAGCTTCCATGCAACTTTGTTTGGTTTTGAATCAGGGTCTCTAACTAAGCCTGTAGGCTGGCTGCTTAGCAAGCCCCAGGGATTCCTCCGTTTTCGCCTGCCTTCCCACATCTGAGAGTAATGCATATTCTGCCACACACAGTTTTTACATAAGTACAGGAGGCTGAACTTGGGTCCTCACTAGCACACGACAAGCAGTGTACAGACTGAGCTGTCTCCACAGCCCACCAGCCAACTTCGGTCAAAAGCTAGACCCATTTCAAACCCAAAGGTGAAAGCTACCTGCCAACGACGAATCTCAGCAGGTGCTCCTGAAACATCCAGCTCCACTTCTTGATCACACTGAGCAAGCTCAGCTTGAATGGCTTCATGTCTACCTTGAACCAACTGTTAAACACTCGGAAGTCATCAAACTTGCTCATCTGAACATACAAAGACTCATAAATGTCGATCTGTAAGATTAGAAAGAACATAATATAGCAATCTCATGAAAAGCTAGTTAATAGTACTAAATGCTAAGGGTTGCCTTGCCTGTTCTTTGAACTGTTCTAGAGTTGGTGGCTGCAGAATGTCTTCATTCGCATGAGTGTCCATCTCCTCAGATGGTGAGGCAGGGCCATACAGGAGGAACTGCTTCAGAATCTCAGCTCGGTCGTCCACCCAGAGGTAAGAGTAGGTCTCCAGAGAACTTCTGAACTCCAAGACTTTGCTGATGACATCAGCCACTCTATTCATGATCTCCCGCCGGACCTCTGCCAGGCCTAACATGTTATCCATGTCGTTCTAAAGGAGAGGGGAACCACGTGTGTTCTTACCCAAGGATTTCTTTCCATAACCTTATCCAATGGAATCATTCAAGGTAGAGTCCTCAACAAAAGGAAGAAAAGAATCTGTGTGCACGTGTGGCCCTAACTGGCATCTTTCTGGCTTCTCATGATCCCCGTTTGGTTCCCGAGAGAATACCTGGTAGTTTGCGATGTCCAGGTGTGCCGCCACACGCTCCATCTGGGCAGACATCCGGAAGCTGCCACACAACACTTCCTCCACCAGATCGTAGAAGCCGTCCCCACACTCTCTTTCCAAAGGGGGCTTAAACACAATCTCAGGGGGCACTAGAAACATTTGTGCTTGAAAAAACGGTGCAGGTTTTAACTGTCTCTCTGTGTTCATCAGGAAGAAGTTCAGGTCATGCAAGATGGCCTGAAAAAAGCCTTCCACCACAATGTCATCAATGAATTCCACATAAATTTTCCAGGAATCCAGAGACGGATCAGCTCTGAAGAGCTTCCGGTTCTCCTAAGAACGAAAGATAAAAGGGTCAATGCTAACCAACATAAAAGGGAAGCCTGCCCTGCAGTGCCTGCTGAGGAAAGGACTGTATTGTGGGGTGCGGTGCCCAGACTTTCAAATCTAAGGCTATAGAATCTTTTGGTAAAAGGCAAAGGCTGATGTGGGATTTTATAATAGTATACCATTAAGCTAACATACCACATATTTTCAAAGAATATCCTTTAAAAGAAAAAATCAATATGAAAATTGCTATCTTCAAATACAGGCAAGAAATATACTAATTCCCAACAAATTCTGGAAACACTGGAGCCCAGGCCCCAGCTCCTGGACAGTTTATGTGGTCATGGACTTTGCTATCCAGGCCCTTATATAGAGATTTCCTAATGACCTCTGAGAACAGTATTCTGGAACACTACGATATTACTAAGTTGGGGATGGGATTCTATGGGTTTGCTGCCTCCAAATTTAGGGCTAGATCTCTTGGGGGTGTTGTATTTCATGTCATGTATCTCCAGATACATACAGTCATGTGACCTTCATGCACACATCCTGAGAACCTGAACACAGCACTTTTGTGGTCACTAGAAAGCAAACAAAGGGATAGGCATAGAAAGCAAAGGGATACGTATAAAAGCAAAGAGGGAGCAATCCTATAGACATGAAAAACCAAGTCCCTGACACATTCATCCTCCCCTGCCACTCACAAAGACTCCTTGAGTCACAGAGGAAAATGTCCCTCACAGGCTGGACACATCCAACCAACCAGCATGTGTCTCCTTTACAGCTGCCTCATGTTGGAAGCTTTTCTCATTTTCTGACACAGAATGAGAGTTTTGAAATTACTCAGCTCTGACTTGAGAAAAAACAGTGAACATTGTGAGAAGAAAAATGCCAATCGTACTATCATAAAGGTTTCCAGTCAGGTCTTCTGAGGGCCAATGTGTTTTAATCGGGATTTATTAGCCTGAATGTCTAACGCCTGATATTGGAGTTTAAGATTTTTTTTAAATATTTATTTATTATGTATACAATATCTTGTCTGTAGGCCAGAAGAGGGCACCAGACCTCATTACAGATGGTTGTGAGCAACCATGTGGTTGCCGGGAATTGAACTCAGGACCTTTGGAAGAGCAGGCAATGCTCTTAACCACTGAGCCATCTCTCCAGCCCCTAGCTTAAGATTTTTTAAAAATTATCCAGAAAATGTTAACCTGGTGGTGGTGGCACAGTCTTTTAACCCCAGGACTCATGAGGAAGAGGCAGTCATATATCTGCAGTTCGTGGCTAGCCTGGTCTACATGGTGAGTTCCAGGATAGACAAGGCTACACAGAGAAACCTGTCTTGAAAAATAACCAAAAAAAAAAAAAAAAAAGAAAGGAAGGAAAGAATGAAGGAAGGAAGCAAGGAAGGAAGGAAGAAAGAAAGAAGGAAAATATAACCCCCTGCCCAGAAAACTAATTGTGATCTGCCACCTGACCTCTGTGAGGCAGCCCCTACCACATGAGCAGGTGTTAAGCCCATCCTCACAAAGTCACGGAAGATTTGACAGCACCAAAGAGAGCGTCTTTTTCAATAATGCTTTTAGTTTATCCATGAAGGCTATGTCCTCACGACCTTACCCTCTCCCAATGGCCTTAGCTCCTGTTCCCAGTACCTTGGATCTTAGAATATGAACTGGAGAGGAATTAGCATTCAGACCACCTGAGAAGTCACAGATGACTCCTGACTAGGAGCAATGGGAATGACTAGAAAGGTTGGGGTCTGGATGTGTTTTGAATTAAGCAGAGCTAACGCATGTTCTCCTGGGCTGGGTGTGAAGAATGAAAGGGGAGGGATGCTGAAGACTACACATTATGTCAAGATTCCCGTGAAAGGAACGGGAAGACTGGGGTTTCCATTTTAGACAGTTTGAGGTATTCATTGGTCAAATAGAAGAGTTGGACAATCAGGTTTATTAGTGTGGGAATCAAGAGAAGGTTCCCACTGGAAATGCAAATTCAAGAGCAAAGGCACTAAACCAGGATGTGGGAGGAGGCCTTCCAACAGTGCGACTCTGGGGGTCTGGGCCTGCTGGCCAGGGTGCCAAGCCTCTCTTGGGGAAGGAACAGTGGCAAGGCAGGTCTATATCTGCTCTGAGGTGCTGTCTAGGCTTCACGGGGCAGAAAAGAACCTTTGAGGCATCTGGCATGTAAAGTAAGAACACACCTGGACTTGAACTAAATGAAAGTAAACCTGTAAAGTCTCCCTATCTACACCCCTCTTCCACGAAGGCTAGCATCTCACCTTGCTTAGCCTCCCCTCTCACTTCCCTGAGCACACTAGGTGCTCCAGCTAGCCAGTGGCTTCCTCTGTACGCCCCTGCCAGGGCCGGCCATGTCTGATTTCACTTAGACCTGCTTAATCACACTATTGACCCTCACCCTCTTGCCAACCCTCATCGAGTGCCCAGCTTTTCCTGTAGCACCAGTTTTAACGCACCAGACTTATTCTCCCCCACTAGGCCATAAGCTCCATGACAGCAAGGATCTTTGCTCTGCTCACTGGTGAATGGGACCAGGGAGGTGCCTGAGTGGACAAAGCACTTGCATACAAGCTTGAGAACTGGAACTCGGTCCCCAGCACCCACACAAATGCCAGTCCGCCTGGAATTCCAGAACTCTGGAGGTGGAAATGAGATCTCTAGACCAATCTGACTGTCCTGGTGAGCTCCGGACTCAGATGCGATCCAGCCCCGAGCAATCATGTGGTGACTAACATCACCATCAGATGGACCTGCACATGCATGCACACCCACTCGCATGAACACTGCACACACATGTGCTCCCACACAGGTCCAAGCATGCCTGAACACACAGGTGCATACAAATAAAGAAAAACTTAGAAAGGTATGAGAACACAGGAGGCTCACAGGAAAATCATAATCCTTTCTCTCCCCTACTGCTGAGCTGGGGAAAACCAGGTCCAGGTTCTGGGAGACATCGTCTGAACACCGGAGTTTCCAGGCTGCACTAAGTGTCCTTTCTCTGTCCGATACCACAGTGCAGGGGCACCAGAGGGACCGTGTTTATAGCTTCGGGATCACACGCTCCTCAAGAGAAGGTTGCACATAATGAGATTCTCAGAAGTGAGCAGCGGTCACTTCCTTAGCCCCGTCAGTGTCTGAAAAGCTAACTTCCCCTTCTTTGTGTCTCTCGCACTGACTAGCTACAGGTACCAGACGTCAATCTCTGCCAGTCCCTCATTTCACTACAGAAGGCTCCGCGTCACGTCTAGAGCATCAGTTCCCACCCGTAAATGAATTCCTCCAGCAAGTCCTTCCTCTCTGTGAGATGGTTCCAATCCACACATGAACATCAGGCAATGTGAGACACAAGGCCCTCTCTAGCCCTGACAGTGTCCAGGCGTAGCTAAACTTGCATGGCGACCCACAGCAAGCCTCTGTGAGTTCACGGGTCTCCGTCTCCATTTTCCCTTCTCTGTCCAGTCTCCTGGATGACACCGCAGGCTGACACCAGCATGTCTCTTTGCCAAGGAGCCATGGCTTCTACTTTTCCCATCTCTTGCCCAACTCTGGCTTTCATTCTAGGTCCTAAGTAGGGGATGAGGCGTATGTAAACTCCTCCCACTTCTGGCAGGTGAATGTAATTTCCCCTATAAGCTCGTGGCACTTTTGGGAGGTGTGGACGTGGGCTTTGAGGTCTCATGTATGCTCAAGCATACAGTGCTCACAAAGGTTAGAACAAACTGTTGGATCCCCTTGGAAGGGCATCCAAGATGGTCATGAGATGCCGGGTGGATGTTGGGAATTGAACCCAGGTCTTCTGCAAGAGCAGAAAGTGTTTCAACCACTGAGTCATCTCTCCAGCTCCAAGAAACTCAGATATATTTTTAAAAATCAGAGTAACTGTTACTGCCATCCTTAGGAGATCATGAAAACAAGGTGGCTAATACTAACCAACCAAGTAGAAGTATTTAATATCAGCCAAAGGGATCAACTGGGTCAAAGAAGGATCCGCCTCTACTTCCGTAGCTTTGGAGCCTGTCCTGGAACTCGCTCTTGTAGACCAGGCTGGACTCAAACTTACAGCGATCCACCTGCCTCTGCCTCCCGAGTGCTGAGATTAAAGGCGTGTGCCACCTGCAACCTCTACTTTTTAGTTAGGTCCTTGTATTTCATATTCACATCTCTCCCTCAGGAGTGAGGAGCGGGAACTACACAAATCCCAGGCAAATAACACAGACTCTTCCACCTTGAATTACAGCAAGACCATCTGTTAACCCATTCAGGCCTGATCTACAGCATTAGGTTAGTACCTGTTAACCCCTTCAGGTCTGATCTACAGTGTGAGGTAAGCATTTTTGTTCTGCTCTTTACCAAATAAAAAGCTTTATATATGTAGAAATGTTAGGACCATTACCTCTACCAAATTGTGTATCTTGCAGCCATCTTCTTGTATCAGCTTGTATTTTTTAGCAAATAGGTCCCCCTTGTCTTCCAAGGTGAAGGCAGCCTCTCTTCTGGGCTCCCTCCGGGGCAGCAGGGGCCACTCTGCCCAGGACTCCATGGTCTGTTGGATTGTTCGCACGTTGCTCTGAGTCTGGGCCACTCTGAGCTCCAGCTCTGTGGTGGCCACTTGTACCCTCTCCATGTAGACCCGGAAGTCATCCTGCCAGGTCAGCCAGGTTGCGGCTGCCTTGAGCTGCTCATCCACAGCTTGGAGCTCATCCTCGATGAGAGGGTATTCGACCTCCAGGAGGGTCTGCTTCAGCCTATTGTAGCTTTGTGTAAGAAGCTCAAGACTCCCAATGCACTGAGCAAGAAAACACATAACAGGTTTATTAGCATTTTTCTGCATCAAATGCCACAGGTCTCCAAACCAAGAAATAAAATTCAAAGTATTTTTCATCTCAAAGGTACCAAAATATCAAAAGACACAAACCTTTAAAATAGTGTTCCTTTTCTGGAAGATGCCTAAGGCTGAGTCTGGTATGTCAGATTTCTTCAGCATCAAAAGGTATTTGACATCTCTCAATACTGCCACAAGCTATTTCAAGAATATTGAGAATTATTGCATACTTTAAGAATCCATGTCTTGGCCACTAAGAGAGTGAGTGAGTGGAAGAGCTTGCTGGGCAGGACGGCAGCGTCAGCACAGGCCCTAGATCCCGCAGGAAAAGCCCAGGTGTGCTCACATGTGCAATCCCAGCCCACATTCTCCTGCAGTGACGCAGGGTGCAGACAGAAGACCTGCTGGAAGCACCCGTAGCTGCTGCAGCAGTAGAAACGAGAGAAATGACCTCCCAAGCATGGAGGCAAACTACTCCCGCCAAGTGGTCCTCTGACCCTCCATGTGCTCCGTAATTTCTCTCTCCCCCTCCCCTTCAAATAAATACAAATAAGTAAGATGCTAAGAATATGGTACATTTCAGTGTTAAGATGAGTTTAATGTAAAATGCTTAAAATGTCATCTTGCAATTACTGTATTTCTAGTTCAAAGGAAATGGACTTTTGCTTCATCTGCTTTGTTGAACCCAAGTCATGTATGTCTTCCTCTAGTAAGGAATGTGAACTCTACTGCTCACAGGCAAATAACACAGAATCTGTGGCAAATACCATATTTTTTAGTTAATTAATTTTATCTTTTTAATTTTTAAAATTCTGTCTAATTTAATTTTATCTTAAAATCTGAGCATTACAGGATCCACAGACTCCATGGAATGAGAGTTGTCAGTATTTGGTGTGTGGTGGTTGCTTCTAATGCTCACAGTCATTTTCAAAGGGACAGCAAGGCTGTAGATGGTGCTAAACTATGAGACTCTCAATTAACCCTAATACATTTCCAACAACAGCTTTTATACTAATTTGTATGTTTTACTACTTATCTATTATTGTAGTTCGAATGTAATTGGCCTCCATAAGTTCAAAGCAGCGGCACTGTTAGGAGTGGGTATAGTCTTGTTGGAGGAAGCGTGTCCGCGTGGGGCAGGCTTGGCGGTCTCCTGTGCTCAAGATACTGCTCAGTCTCACAGCCGACTTTCCTGTCGCCTTCTGATCAAGATGTTGCCAGTACCAGGTCTACCTGCATACTGACATGCTCCTGCCATCATGATGATGGACTGAACCTCTGAACTGCAAGCCATCACCTCAATTAAATGTTTTACTTTAAGAGTTTGTTGTGATCATGCTGTCTCTTCACAGCAATAGAAACCCTAATTAAGACATCTATTTGGAAATAATTACCATTTCCAGAAAAAAAATTAAACTCAGAACATGTAATGCCTGCGATACGTCCGGGAGACCTCTCTCACCCAGCTAGGACGGCTGAGCAACTGAAACATGATCCAGGAGTCCACCATGGCCGTGAAGGTGGGGGGACCAGTTCTCTGGGTCAAAAGTCACTATGTCAGTTTTCTTGAGAAAATATTTATGTTGGTGTATCAAATTTCCATTAGCAAAATAAGGTGATGGTATTTGAGTTTATTTTGGGAAAACAGACCAGAATTAGGGTGTTCAGCATGACCTCTAATCCAGTAAGCAGACTTCCTGCTTCCTAGGCAGGCATTGGGCCTGCCAGGGAGGGCTTTGCAGGATCACTTCCATGATACTGAGCATTCTTCATTACCCAAAATTTATTAATTTTTTTTGCCACAGAAGTTACAAAGAAGATTGCCTTTTACTCTTATGAGAAGTCATGGTAGGTGAACAGAAAAGAATAATCTAGAAAGTAAAAGAACTAGGAAAGATGTTGTGAAAAATATATATTAGAGATGTTGCATGTGGTGCATCTAATCTCAACCAACACTTGAGAGGCAAAGGCAGACAGATACCTTTGACAGTGTGGTATTCGTAATGAGACTCTGCCTCAAAAATGTCAATCCATTGAGCAATCAATCAATCTCTCGCTAATATGTATATGTGTGCACACAAATATATATATATACGAATGCATGTTTACTAAACATATGCATATTGACTATATATATGCCCAAATACAGGTCTGCTAATAAGGCTTCTGTCCTGTCATTGTTACATAAGATGCTACATAGTTAGCCATGTGTTGGGAGCATGACTGCAATTCCAGCACTAAGGAAGCAGAATCAGAAAGATCTCAGTCTAAAGACAGTATAGACTCCACAAGACCCTGCCTCAAAAAACAGACGATAGAATATGTAATGAAATTATGTCACATATATTGAAGAAACTTGAAATCTATGTTACATGACAGTAAAAATAAAAGCAATCTATTCTGGATGTTATTTAGCTGTGCCTATTTCATATCAATGGTTTGTTTTATATTTTAAATTACTGTCTGACTATCATCAGCTTAGCCATCACCATACATCATAAGACAGTACCGACAAGCTAACTTCCCTTTGGAAGAAATGACAGCAAGCAGAAACACCTTTGTCAACCAAAAGCATGACAGATCTTTGCTCCTTTTAATCTGTGGCTTTCATGTCTTAATTGACTAAAACAATCCAATACTTGTTATGAAAATACACGTACCAGAAGCCATGTAGTAGACTCTATACGTACCAGTCAACTGAGTTAAGGTTACTGGGGTTTGTAGCTTCCAGACAGGAAGTTGAAACATGGAACAAAGAAAAGATGAAATGGACCCTGTTCTCAGCAGCTCACCATCAAGTCAATATGGGGTGAAAGTCATTACAAGGTGTTAATCAATTAATAAGGAGCAGAGGAAGTGCCTTTAATCCCAACTACTTAGGAGGCAGAGACAGAAGAAATGCTAGTTCAACATTTTTCTGGACTACAAGTTAAGTTCAAAGCCAGTCTGAGCAACAGTGAGATGCTGGTCCCCCCACAAAATAAACCAGTAAGAGACTTGGCGATGGACAATAGAGTATAAAAAAATAAGCTCACTGGTAGAGTGTTTGCCTAGAATCTCAGGGTTCCTGAATTCACTCAAACACACATACACATGGCATATGTATGCACACACTCGTAAACGCATGAAAACAAATCTCTGTTTAAAATTTACACTCCTTACGGAAGCACTACTTTCCCAGAATAGAGTTTAAATGACTGAAGTGGACTCATCTGTCTCCAGGGAGGCTTCAGGGACAGATGAACAGCATCTTGATGCATTAAAAAGGTAAAGTCCTACCTTTGGGTCAAAGTTGACGCTAAGTAGGCCATTGATGGCGCTGAATTTAACCAAGGGCTGATTCAAATTAAGTTCACAGATTTCCTCCACATTTCTTCTCCATTTGCTATAGACATTGCTTTCAAATCGATCAAGCAACGCGGTCATTTCAGCGTACTTCTGACAGACTGCAGCCTCGTCAGGACTGTCTGGAAATCTGCAGCAACAAGGTGTTCTAGGTTTCTACATATGTCAAGAGAGAGAAGTTTATTTTGCAATAGAGAATGGGATCATGGGTTATAAAGGTCAGAGAGGAAATAGATGAAAGCCTTACAGTGTTGTAAAATCGCATCTGTTTAAAGACAGAAGTAGTTACAAATGAATAAATGGAACTCCAAAGGCTTCGCTAGTGTCAACAAATCACCAGTTCCTAGAAGGAGGTTAAAAAGGGTGCAGAGGACTGTGTGACAAAGGGGAGCTTGAAGAAGAGAAAGTAAGATAATTTAAACTTTCCAGATAGTGAATGAAAAGGGGACATCAAAAGATAAAAGGACCAGAAAACAGTATGACGTTATGAGTCCCATAAAAATATTCCAGAACGGAGCTGGAGAGATGGCTCAGAGGTTAAGAGCATTGACTGCTCTTCCAGAGGTCCTGAGTTCAATTCCCAGCAACCACATGATGGCTCACAACCATCTGTAATGAGATCTGGTGCCCTCTTCTGGTGTGTGGGAAGCAGAATGTTGTACACATAATAAATAAAACAACAATGTTTAAAAAAAAATATTCCAGAACTATAATGATAAAACCAGATCTAACCTGGCCAAAAAGGAGCAGGCCAGCACATCCGCAAGTGCTAGCATGACCAGCCACTGCCAGGAGTGATGGCACTTTCTGTAATCCTGGAGGCAGAGGAAGAGGCAGGGGGATCAAGACTTCAAGGTCATCCTCAGCTACCTAATGAGTTTGAGGACTATCTGGGCAACAGAGATCCCATCTCAATACAAGAACACCCACAACACCATCATGATTCACCATGAAGTAAGCCTAACTACTCACAGATAATGGAGAGATGTAAAGTTTGACCAAAACATTTGAAGGCGTTCAAGGAGCATTCTGGCCCATTTAATATTTCCAGAGGTGAATGGCATATTTTTGTTGAGAATTTCATGCCCATGTTCAATCTGTATGTTGACATTTTCATAAAAAGGAAGAAAGGGGACACTTAGTCAGGGTATTTTCCAACCTTATATGAAGTTTTTTATTTTACTTTCATAGTGGCATTAAACATATGTGTTTAATAATGTCACTAATCGAGTTCCCCATCTTGTCAGAAAACCATTAAATAAGAGCATTCATTTGGCAGCAGAGCTCAGTGTAGACCCTTTCCTAGCATGGTGAAGGTGCCAGATTCGATTCCTAGCACTAAACATACTTATTGCCTACAGATAATGACACTAACCTCAAATATCGAAGTATAATTTATCTAATAAATCCAATCTTTTCACACAATAAAATGACTCTAGTGGCTAGCCATACCATGCTGAAGTTTCTCAGTCTTAACACCACTCACCTGCGTCACGTGACCATCATACAGGTGCTTACACATATCTAGCTCTGCATTAAACATGTTCAATAAAGTGCTGTAATGCGGGCTGAAAATTTCCATGACAACTGGTTTCTCTAGAAAATTCCCAAATATGGTCAAAAGCTATGAAAAAAAATCAAAGTTAAAGAAAGGTTAAGAACTTTGGGCTTTAGTAAAGAATTCAGCTCACAACTTCCCCAACTTGGTTTCTTATACTACTAGAAGAAAAGTCTAGAACTCTAAAATACATATGGTGCCACTAAAGACAAAATGTATTTTGTGTTTTCTAAAATTCTATATAACTAATAAGCCAAATTCCACATGAAATTTCTTTGCCTCCATGGAAATCGAGAATATCAGAAATGAGTTAATGTCTACCAGCAGTGCTGGCTCATGGTTGCAAATCCCTTCTGCTGGGTGTCAGGGGATGTTCTCACCTTGCTTAGTGTGTGTAATAGTGTGTGTTGTGTGCTTCTTCTCATCAATAATCACACCAAATATACCAGTAGCAGTAACTGGTGCTCAGGCCTCTAGCACACCCTGAAGATCTAGCTTCCCCTGATAGTGGTCTGGTGCAGCAAGGGTTACTATTCTGAGAACACTCTGTAGGTGGATACCTCCTTTGACACAAAAGCCCTGGCTCAAGCCAATGCCTTAAGCTGATCGAGTTGTCTCTTTCTCAGAAAGAGCACATGGCTACAAATGAATGTCAGTTAAGTCGTAAGTGGGCAGAAACTACATGCAATCAGAGGAAGCCCATGGAGACAGTGGGACAGAGAGGAGCAGATGACAGTACCAGTCTAGTGACGGCACCAGCTTCCTGAAGGCCCACAGTCTCACCACTATCCATGAAGGTGAGCTAAGTTTATTCTCTGGTGTGTTCTCAAGAGGTGGTTTCTTGGCAAGCTAAATTCCATATGAATGGGATTTTTTTTTTTATTTTTTATTGAAAAAAAATTTTCCGCCTCCTCCCAGCCTCCCATTTCCCTCCCCCTCCTTCCACTCCTCCCCCTTCCCTCCACTTCTTCCCCCTCCCTCTCCAGTCCAAAGAGCAGTCATGGTTCCCTGCCCTGTGGAAAGTCCAAGGTCGTCCCCCCTCCTTCCAGGTCTAGGAAGGTGAACATCCAAACTGGCTAGGCTTGAATGGGATATTTGTATGCAATGAGAGTTTACACAGCGCTGTGTAACTGAAGGCTCAAATACCTCAAGGTATTTGGGACTTTGAACACTTTGGACTTCAGATGTCTAAATGAACCATGTTCAACCTTGTACGTTGTCTAAAATCTTTTCTGAACTCTTTTTCTAGACACGCTTCAATTTCCCTTAATAGAAATCTTAGAGTCCTTCATTAGTGTTTTGTTTCCAGCAGATGCCAACGCGCCAGGTTCTCAAGCATTGCAGGTGTCCTCCAGAACACCAGTACCCATGATCCTTCTTGGCCATGCCTTGACCAAGAGCAACATCAGACTGTCATCTCTCAGCGACAACCTACAGAAACATTCCTCCATGGTCGGAATCATCAGCCTGCATCTGTGGCTGAAATCATGAGTCCTGGTAGTACAGAACCCTGTGCATCTTCCTTCTGCTATTACCCTCCAACAGTGTGCCTTTTCTAACTCCAGTTAATCCAGCTACCCTCAGGCTCTCAGCAAACTCCTGCTGTCTACAAGGCAACCTAATCCTAACAAAAGCTAGGATACCTGTCATCCTGGGTTTCCTAAGACAGGATTTTATCTTATTATTTCAGTAGTCAAGCTACAAAGATGTGGAACACTTTTTTTAAACCACTTGACAACAAGATGAAACCACTTAGAAAAAAAAATAAACTAACATGTACTTAAATAACCCACGTTAATTGTTGTGAGTGGGCAAGAAGAACAGTTTGAACTAGACTGCTAATTAAATGGAGTTAGGAATCTCTCTATATTGAGAGTTCACTCTGTTCTTTCTTCTGGTTGCCCACAAAAGCTTAACAGAGAACAATTTCCAGAAACAGAAATATGAGAAGTCATGCTCAGACATTAGAAAGAACTACTATTCAATTTGGTTAGGAAAAAAAGCCCAACTCTCTGCTAAATGGGAAAGGTTCCAAAGTGGACTGCAATGCTGTCGTTTTGTTTAAGAACAATATGTATGCATATCTAGCCAAAAGCATATCAAGGACAAAGGCATATCAAGCATAGATTAATTGTACCCTAGAGAGGAAACCACAGAATCACACCCTATATCTTGGCCAATGAGCAACTCAGTTTTATCTGAATTTTTTTTTAAATCACCATTTGTTCCTCCTCAGTCCTCACTGTCACAGTGCTCAGGTGACTTATGGAGGAAATAGATCCTGTAGCTTTGCCAGTGCTGGTCAACCCATCTGAAAACCGAATAATTCCCAGCTGTGCTTGCTTGGGTGGCAAACGCTCAGTTTCCCTTTGGGATATCACCCAGTAGCCACTTACACGTGGTTAGCAACACACCTCTTTTTAAACATGGTGCTCCTATTTCTCCATCTCCAGGAGCTGTCAAAATGCATTTCTTTCCCACGACCACCGCACTTGGCTGCCTCTCTCCCACCCTCCCACCCTGTGAGTACACAGCAGCTGGGTGAGCAATCCACCATTGGCCTATATCCCTCAACCCTTCACACGACTCTTAATACACATATAATCTATTAAGTTCATTCACAAAACATTCTTGCATGCTTCAAGATCTCTGATGTCAGGATGCATTAGACAACCAATGAAATTATAATTAATTCAGCAGCATTTTTTTCTTATTGACACATTAAAAAAAATGCCTGGTAATCAATGGTGCCTGACACCCAATGAAATGGGGAGAATTAGTCCTTATTTGTTTCAGTCAGAGTAAAAAAAGCAGGCAGATGATTCTAGTGTATGCAAACAAACTAGAGGCAAGGATTATTGAAATTACAAATTGTTTTAACTTTTCAATTTGGTTTACTGTCGAGTCGATATTTCATGGGCCACATCCAATGTGCTCTGTAGGAAATGAGAGCTAAAATAGAGTGAATGCCAGGAAAAGAGCAAAAGTTAAATGTCCTAAAAATGACCTTCCCAGAGTGAATGCCCTTAGTTTCTAGGGCGTTATTCAAACCTTGTATGGGCTTGGATGCAAAGGAATGTGACTGATCTGGTTATACTCACCTGAATCGGGAAAGAATGTATTTGGCCTTGTCATCTAACAGTTCAAATAATTGACTTTCTAAGAAGCTTCCTCAGAACTAACCTTAAATGCAGATTCCAGACCACTGCAGTTGCAGAGACCTTCGCAAAGCAACATCCCAAGCCTTCTGTCAAAATCCAGGGTTTTGGACTTAAATTTGAAATAGTCACTTTCAAACCCCTGTATAATGAAAAATAAAATGTTCCTTACAGAGAAGACGCAACAGTAAAAAGGCAACCACTTAAGTTGGACCTCACTTTCCCTCAGTCTCCTAATTAGCTTATTTTTCATAAGCAGATTCCAGAAAAGACCAAGAACAGCTGCACCTGACTGAGGCCCCGGGAGCATGCTCCCATGTCTCCTGAGACCCAGCCCTCCCACTGCTGTGACCCCACACTTGCATGTGGGCATCAGTGCGCCTGCCTTCCTCCATCCATCTCAACCACAAATCAAGCATTGCTTTGGGCATCTCCAGCGCCGTGGATCGTCGGCAAGTTCCACAGAGAGCTTGTTTATTCGTGGGATGGAAACCTGTGCGTGAAAGCCCTGGCATCAGGTAAGCACTGAAATCCACGCATCTGTGAGCGTGTCAGGAACGACAGGAGTGGAAGTGCTCAGATATTTCCCCCAGGTTCTCATTGACATGCAGCCGACAACCCTGGCTTCCTCCTCATGCATAACCACCTACGCCCATGATTAGAAGGAAGGAAACTGGCAGAGAATGACGGCAGCTTTGTCATCTTCAGGAAAGCTGTCCCTGGGGATGCACAGCTCTCTCAGGCTTCACAAACCCCAGGCCTAGCACAGTGAAAGCCTTCGCCTGTCTACCAACAACCCCAGCAATAACAGTCAGTCATACCCACAGCCAGATCTGTGTGGTTCTGTTCTCAGGGCCTTACAGTAACTCAATCTTTATAGCATATGAAAGAAGTCATATTGCTCTCCTATTTGTAAGTGGCAGAAAAACTCAGGTAACAAGGTGCATTCTTTGCATTCTAAACCAACTCAGTATATATTATATCTTAGAGCCAGTGATTGTGAACTTACTCCCTAAAGGTGCTGACCATCAGTGTAAAAGGAGTTAGGCATGACTAGTCACTGGATACATTTATTACATTTACCCATTTAGGGTAAAAGCTTTAATTTGTCCTGGGGGGGAGGGGTTTGTAACCTGATATCGTTCTCCTGTTTAAAACTATATCTAATCATTCAATTATAGTAATATTCAATATAAAAACTGCACTGCAGTATAGAAAGTATGAGCCCATTCGCTGGCCTCTGTGAAGAAATGTACCTGCTATGGTCTCAGTGCTTCTGATGCACCCAGATTCCAGGATAAAACCTAAACACACGAAGGGAGAGGGCAGGGCCCGGACTGGATGGGACCCGTGCCCTCTCACCCACCCCTACACATGAGCACACAGTGGGTCTTGAGAGCTGGGGGCAGCCCTTGCCCCACCCTGAATGAGCTGGTGTTTTCGTCCGGAACTTCCCAGCCTCTAGACTCCCAGCGCGTTGCTCAGGCACCCTGAGGACATGGAGCAGGTCCCTTACCATGAGTTTAACTGGGAGTGGAGAGAGCAGAACGTGGTGGAGTTCTGGACCATCACGAACCACGCTACATTTATCATCAAGAGGATGGAGCTAAGTCTTCTGAATTCCAGCCAAGCAGCTTCTCCATTCTAGTATCACTCACTTGGAAGTAAACACAACTTCTCAACAAGTTTTAACAAACCTCACTCACTCCTCTTCTCAGGACAGAGACACAGGACACAGTATATAATTTTTAACCATTTAACCCTTAGAGACAACGGGCAACATCAGACGTGGATGAAACAAGAATCTCCACCCTAGACACACGCCAGCATAATAATAGCAGGGTTCTCAAGATTCTATATGGCTAGGACCTCACTGGCTGCTTTAAAGTATGCAGACACCACCATGGTCTTCTCCCTCTGGGGTCTACCACATCCATCATCTCTAACTGCCTTTACCAGCTTCTTTCTTGCTTCCTTCCTAGTCAAGGCGCAGATCTCCATGTACTGTCAGCTCTGAAACAGGCTCTGTTTTCATGCCCACTACCAGGCCTGCTGTAGATCAAGTGCCTACCTGTATTCTCCCCTGCATTCTGGGCCAACAGCTCTAGTGACTAGACTCTCTTTTCACAGTGAGGTACTAATATGTCATGAATTTCCCAGCTCACAACTGATTCTCAATAGTATTTATTAGACAGTAATTGGTGAGCCAGCATGACTCAGGAATCATAAAAATGTCTCTGTATTCTGGAACTACAAAACTGTCTTTATTAGCATCCTGAGAAGCTATCAGAAGGTTTTAATTAGAGAAAAGTGAAGATTTGACTAAGCATGCGAAAAGCTCTCAAGCTGTTACACGCAGAATAAATTAACGGAGCCAAAACAGGCCAGTGAGCAGCAACTTACAGGCCAGTGAGCAGCTCAGCTGAAAAACGAGCCAAGGGTGTACCTCTCGGACAAACTCGGAGGACCTAAGTTACAGGTGATGCTGAGGACTTCCCCTAAGGAGCCAATTATCTGTGAGGACTGAAGACAGCCAAGTATGGGAAACAGTTAGTTCTGAACAGGTTAATTTGAAGGCATTCATTGGTTCCCGGTGGAGATGAGGGTTAGACAGTTGCCCTGTGTGCTCAGGACTTGAAGGAAGCCATCACTGTGAAGTATCTGTGCTGGAACCTTTTCACTGGAGCGCTTTACCCTCTCTGCTCTGCCCTTACAGGGTGTAATCATATTTCATTTATGTTTCAATAAATAGAGCTTGCCTGAGGATCAGAGAGTAACATATCCCTACTGGTCAGCCTTACAGACCAGACAGTGGTAACACACACCTTTAATCCCAGTAGCCACACCAGTTTGCCGTAAAAACCAGATAGTGCAGGCCTTTAATCCCAGAACTGGAGAGGAACAGAAGACAGGAGGAGACAGTTCTCAGACACGGTCTCATTCTGAGGTTCCTGGAGGCAGGATGGCCATCTCAGACTGAGGTAGAGGTGTGAGCCAGTGGCTGACTGGTTTTGCTTTTCTTACTTTCAGGTTGAACCCCAATTTCTTTCTGTCTCTGAGATTTTCTTATTCGTGCAACACCAGTGGGGGAGGGGGCACGAATGGGTATTAAACGTCATCAGTTCTGTTTTCTTTAGTGATTAGCACGATCCTCCTACTTCAGTTATTTTTATATCCTAAATTCCATACATTGACATCCTACAGTGCAGGTGTCACAATTAGATCTTGGCCTGTGTTTGTTTTACATGTTGCTATTTTGTATCCTTTAACCAAGAGGGTTAAATTGTAAACTAGGATATCAGTTTCACATTCACACCAAATACTCAACCTGCTTTACACCCTAGGTCAAATCTCCTTTGGTGTGGTCTCTATTCTCTCTGTATTAATTGGAATTCAGATTGGTTCAACACTGTTCTCAAATTATGTGAAACCCAGTGATCACTCACCTGAGTCTACCTTCAACTGAGATAAAATCACCTCCAAAAGGCAGCTACAGGAAGACAGCTGCAGAAAGACAGCTGCAGGAAGGACAGCTACAGGAAGAGAGCTGCAGGAAGGACAGCTGCAGAAAGACAGCTGCAGGAAGGACAGCTTCAGGAAGGACAGCTGCAGGAAGACAGCTGCAGAAAGAAGCTGCATGAAGACAGCTGCAGGAAGGACAGCTTCAGGAAGAACAGCTGCAGGAAGATAGCTGCAGGAAGGACAGCTGCAGGAAGGGCAGCTGCAGGAAGGACAGCTGCAGGAAGGACAGCTGCAGAAAGACAGCTGCAGAAAGACAGCTGCAGGAAGACAGCTACAGGAAGACAGCTGCAGGAAGTTCAGAGCAGGTGACTCACACTCTAGGATATGCAACCATGTAAATGCTGATCAACTCATGACTCACACACACACATGCACACACACATGAGAGGGCAAGAGAGAGCTTATATGAAATGGAATGTTACTCTGCTCAGAAAAAAGGAAACCTTGTCACGTGACATGACATAGACAGCCCTGAGGGACACCATGTGAGCGGAGTGAGCCAAGTGCAAGGAAACGACTGTGCGGTCTCACTATACATGGATTTGAGTGGGTGTGGGAAGGTTGGGGAAGTGGAGAGAGGTAGGTCAGAGGATACAAAACCACATATATACAAGATAAACAAGCCAGGAGAGCTAGATAAAATGTGAGATACATAGAAAATGGAATGCTGATTCTTCAAAATGCAATACGTTTGTTGCATTAAATAAAAATGATTCAAAGACATCATTTCAAAAGATTGACAAGTCTTCTGTGGATTAAGTCTCTCATTGTCAGTTTCCCCGTAATACTCAATACTCAGTTACAAAATGAAAGTGGCGATGTTATGATTTTCCAGAAGAAGAAAGGATTATAAACAAGCACTATGAATAACTATGTGCAAAGTTAGAAACCACAGCTAGGCATGGATGGTGGTCCATGTCTGTGAGGCCAGCACACAGCAGCAGAGGAAGGAAGGTGAGGAGCAGGTCAGCCTGGTGCACGAAGCAGGACTTCCGGGGAGGTTGGGAAGAAGAAAGGGTAACTCAGATGAAAAGAACAAATTCCTAGAGACACACCATCCAACAAGATCAAATCAGAAAAGTCAAAGCTAGTAAGGAGATTAAATAGGTAAACAAACAGCTTCCCATCAGACAAAAGCTCAAGACCATATGGTCTTATTAGCAGTTCCGTAAGTATATAAAGGAGAATTAAAAGCAATCCTTCCAAGCTTGCTAACTTACTCTTCACGATAAGCCCTGCTCTGGTACCAAAGCCAGATAAAGATACTTCAAGCAGCGAAAACTTCAGACCAATGTTCCTTATGAATGATGAGATAATATGCAAATGGATTCAGCAGTTATTAGAAGAATTACAGACCGTGGTCAAGAGAAATATTCCACAATAGTAAGATGATTTAACATACAAAAAAATATACCAACACAATATACCACATTAACAGATGAGGTAGAGAGTGAACTTCTGTGATCTCAATCAATGCAGAACTTAATATCCAGTACTCTTTCATGAGAAAAATATTCCCTGGAATAAGAATGGAACTAAGGGCAAGGACCCCTGTGAGCACCGAGTAACTAACATCATCCCCAAAAATGAAAGGGGTAAAAGTTCTTAAGAAAAAAACAGGAATGACCATGTCTAATTCAATGCAACAGCAGAGGCTCTCACCAAGGCAATTGGGTAAGTAAAACAAAGAGCACCCAAATTGAGAAGTACTCTTGTCTGTTCACAGGCAATATGATTTTATCTGAAGATTGCATACCTAAGAAATGAAGTCAATAAACAAACTCAGCAAGGGCTGAGAAATCAATACACAGCCAGTTACCGACTGGAGGGCTCCGCCAGTAGAGTAGTGCTCTCTGTGCAAACACAAGACTCCGTGTTCCTCCCCTACGACCTGAATAAATTAACCCAGGAGGCTTCCTGGGTTCATTGGCCAGCAAGCCTCGCCTAGTTGTCAAGCTCCAAGAACATGGAGTGTGGGAAGAACACAGGAGGCTGAGCCCTGACCTCCCCCATATGGATATGATCCTGCACAGTCAAGACACGTAAGCATATGTTGTACACAAGAAAAAGAAAAGCAAGCCAGGCGATGGTGGCGCACGCCTTTAATCCCAGCACTCGGGAGGCAGAGGCAGGCTGATCTCTGTGAGTTCGAGACCAGCCTGGTTTACAGAGCTAGTTCCGGGACAGGCTCCAAAGCTACAGAGAAACCCTGTCTCGAAAAACCAAAAAAAAAAAAAAAAAAAAAAAAAGAAAAGCATTTACATTTATGTATACTAGCAATGAACAAAATTAAAAAGTAAGAAGACAGTTCCGTCTATAGTAGTATTAAAAAGAATAAAATACTTCATAATAAGTCTGACCAGGGAAGTCGAAGACTTACAGATCAGAAGCTATAAACTAGCTGCTGTAAGCAGTTAAAGAAGGGGTGGGTAGAAAGATTCCACTTACTTGTCATTACAGAGACAATGCTATCGCAAACACTCTGCCCCGTCAGTCCAGTCCCTATCAGCATCTCTCAGCGATGCCTCTGCAGTAATTGAGAAGCAACGTTCTACAGGTCTGACCATCTGGCTCATACTTCCCAGTGACAAAGCTTACAAGTCTGCAGTATTGACAACAATGTAGTGCTGGCCTATAGATCAATGAAATAGCATAGAAAGCCCAGGCATAAACTCTCATCCATATAAGCAAGCAATTGTTGACAAGGGTGCAAAACCGTTCGTAAAGCAAGAACGTCTCTTCAACATATGTTGCTAGGGAATTTTATTGATTATCCTTTTGCAAGAGTCAATTTTGACTCTTAGAACGCATAGACATTGGTTCAAGGTAGACTCAAGCCTTAATTGTAATAGTGAAAACAATAAAAATTTCCTGAAGACACTGGAGAAATGTTCGTGACATTGAACTGGGCAGTGCTTCTTAGTCCTCTCCCTCTTCCATTCATAGGACAATTGTCTTAAATATTTTCTGTGCATATGTTCAGAAGTGGTGCTGGGTTCAGGATATCTCAGGGGACAGTCACCTAGCTTCTATGAGGCCCTACGTTCACTCTCTAACACAAGAAGCAAAGCAGTGGCAACATTTTACTTCCACCTCCAAACATTACTTAGAAGGCTGGAGAGGAGGACACCATCACAATAGACTCATCCGCCTACTGCACCCTCTCTGCTTCCTTTACCATTTCCCCTCCACCAAAACTTCCGTCATCTTCTTGAGCTCAGTCTGCTGCCAGCGTGGTTTTTAATTGTTTGTTTTGTTTTGTTTTTTGGCTTTTGTCCATCTGGTTTTCTCTTGGTCTTTCATTTGTTCCTGAGGGCAGAGACCCTATGTTTACAGTTCTTTCTCAGAACCTATTTTTCTCAGTGTTTCTGATTTCTGATAAGAAATCTTTCAGTAAAATTATATTCCTCTATATAGACAAGTAAGAGTTCATTTCTCTCTCACTTTGGGATTTTAAAATGTAAAAGGCAGGCATGGTGAGACACAAGCATAAGCCCAGCCCTTGGGAACCTGAGGTCAGAGACTCACTTGGGCTCAGGAGTTTTACACCACAGTTGGACAGAACAGCACAGCGATGATGATGCCTCCAGAACAGAGCAGTCACTCTCAGATGCTTCCAATGTCTCCATTATTAGCACTGCTCGCCTTCTTGGCTGAGATCTTCCCAGTTCACAGCACAGTGAATGTGCACCAAATGACATCCAGATATTGTGGACCATAAACCTCCATTACTGTTAGAGAGACACAGGTCTAGATTCTGGGACCCTCCAAATACACAATGGACAAATGTCTCCTGGTTACAGCCAGGCTAGGCGGTTCAACTCCCTGTGTAGGCTCTGTGGATGCCACATGAGTGAAAATCCTCGGTCTCAGGTAGGCATCCTCCAACCCCACCCCTATGACACAGGGATCTACCAGGTGAAAGAAAAACCACTAAACAAAACCAAAAAAAATCAGATTTTCATATGGTCTCCACCAGCACCACGGAAAAAAAGGGCTGTCTCCTAGCCAGCAGGCACGAAGACCATGGCGCTCTCTTACTCATCGTTAATACCACTCAGCAGGGCTTGGGGATAAAGCCATTGGATGCCAGCCCGCTAGTTTAGACTTCCTACCCAGCCTTCCTGGGCTGGTAGTGGTGGGGAGCTGCTGCTTCTTGGGTGCTTGGAGACAGTGTAGACACTTGTAAGTTGTCAGTTTTTCAAGGGGTGCCCACTTCTAGGTCCCCTGGCTAGAATACAGTTGGGTTTTTGTAGAGGTCAATGGTGTGTGCCCAGTGACATTTCTAGGTTGCTGATATATTAGTTTCTAATTCTTGACTATTTTACACAATATTAAAACCCAAGGAACTTACTTCCATATTGTTTCATGGGTTCTGAGGTTCTTGGCCAATCTGCTCTCTCTCTCTCTCTCTCTCTCTCTCTCTCTCTCTCTCTCTGTGTGTGTGTGTGTGTGTGTGTATGTGTGTGTGTGTGTGTGTGTGTAATGGCCAGAATCTTAGTTGTATTTAATGTGAGGATTAGTAAAGAAATCACACACAAACCTTTCTAGAAGCATAAATTTCTAGCTAAATTATCGAACAATCCTATTACTCTAAGTAATAATGTAAAATAACATAAGCTGCTCAGTAAATTTCACAGATTGTTGACTAGTGTACAGCTGTGGAAAAAGGAAAGCAGAGATAGAATTACAGAAGCACCCAACAACTGCCAGGAACAAGACAGTCGCACCGTGTGTTGGAGTCTTTGCTTAAAGGGGTGAACACAGACTGTGCCAGTATCTGTGCCCGCCTTCCTGAGCATTGCATAGGACACTCGTTTGGAGGTTCCTTGAGGAGGATTAATGTTCAAATTATTTTGACAATGATTGCTTTGGCTATTTTAGACAGAATTTCTGTGCCACTCCGTCTGGTGTCAAACTCTCTGATCTCGGGTTCCCAAATACTAACATAAAGGATGTGCGGTGAGAATGAAGCTAAACTTTTGTAAATGTTACCTTCCCAAAAGAATAAGTAACTTTTAAAATAAGTAATATTTGAAAAAGAAATAAGATACATGAAAATCCTTAAATAACTAAAAAAGAAACCGGTATAAATTAGGACACATGACAGCGGAACAGCAAAAGAATAATTCAGGATGTGTCCTGGTTAGTTTTATGATTGACAAGCCTGTGGTGCATCTTCCTGATTGGTGTGGGAGGACTTAGCTCACTGCAACGGTGCCACCCCTGTGCTGGAAATCCCGGGAGCTGTAAGCGAGCAGCTGCGCAGATCATGACGATCAAGCCAGTAAGCTGCCTTCCTCCGTGGTCTCTGCCCAGTTCTGCCTGCCTTGACTTCCTCCTCTAACTTCCTTCAGTGATGGACGGTGATACAGAACTAAAAGCTGAAACAAACCCTTTTCCATGATTTGCACAATGGAATGTTATTCAGCTGTTCAGAAAAATGAAATTTACAAGCAAACAGAACTAGAGCCTCTTATCACGAGTGAAAGTAACCCCAAACTCAAGAAAATAGTATTTCATGGTTTTTCTTATATGTGGATGTTAGCTTTTAAGCATTATATGTATTTTAGATATATTTATTTCAATCAAAATAACCACAGAGACTAGGTAGCTAGTGAGTACCAGTAGGGAAGGGGGCATCTCCCACGAAAGGGGAGACAGAACACAGCGTCCTAAAGGGAGACAAGCATACAAGGATTAAATGGGGAGAGGTGGGGGATGAGGGTTATAGGAGTGGCCCAGGGAGGCCAGCTCACACTAAAGGCCTTTGGAAAAGCCCTATGGAAATCTACTGCCATAGAAACCTCCTACTGTATACACATTTATGAAAGGAATTTAAGTGGGTCACCAAACAATGAAAAAGACATGCCCACACATACGTCCACATGCGTGCAGTGCCCATGGAGGCCAGAAAAGAGCATCAGATCTCTATGGATCAAAGTGCAGATGGGTTCTGAGTTGCTATGTGGATGATGAGAATCAAACCTTATTCTCTGGAAGAACAACCAGCGCTCTTAACCAGCTGGGCCAGCTCTTCAGACCAAATGATTATCTTTAAGCAAAATATATGATAGATACAATACACTGCGTAAATAAAAGCAATCCAGACACACCTTTAAGAAGGAAAAGGGGCTGGGGAGATGGTTCAGTGGTAAGAAGGCTGGCTACTCTCCCAGAGGCTCTCAGTCCTCCACAAGGTCTTTGGTCCCAGGACAGCCGTGCATACTGAATGTCTTCGCGGTGGCTTTAGGGAAGAGCCTGTGATGACTGTTACTACAGTCCTCCTACTTTTCCATAAATTATACAGAAACGTCCTAGAGCCATTGATCATGGTGCTGTCTTGCTCACACTAGCTGCACTTTCCAAAGTCACTAGACTTCAGAAGGGTCAATCAGGTTTGCTATGAAGTTGGCATACTGCACTCCTGACTTCAACAATACATACACGAGAGTGAATAACCTTATATTCTGTATTTTTTTTTAAACGCAAACTAAAATTTTCTCCTTTTTAAAACTCAGGTTTCTGGTTTGGCAAATCATATATAAAGTTCTTTATCCTAGAACTGGTCACACCAGCATGCTCAAAGGAATAGGGACTGAAATCAGTTAAAATCTGAAAACTTTCCCCAATTTCCTGAAGTTCAAAATATGAAATTTTTAGTAGCTGTAAATAACAGAAGCTATGTGACAATATGCACGCTGTAAATGGTGCAATGGGGGCCGAGAACTAATGTTTAAGCAGACCAAAGTTAACCCAGGAAAGTTACTATAAAGGACACAAGTGAGAAGCAGCTCAGTAGGTGTGAATACAGCAAACCCCTTGTTGATATTCACAGGAAGCTGATCTAGACTGAGCCCTGAACTGACGGCTCAGCTCTGGTCCCTGATCTTGCACCAGGAGCAAGGAGAACTGAAGAGACTGGTTAATGTCTCTGGGTCCTGCAAAGGTCTGCCTGGGTAGCCGGCATCACGCTGAGATAATCTACCTCCTATTTTAGCTCTGAAGCGGTGGAGTCCCGGGAGTGAAAAGGCGAAGAATGCACACTATTACCATGTCAGTCATCACAGTATTACCGTGTCAGCACAGTCAGACGGGTCGTAAATGCTCTCTTGAAAAACTTTACAGCATCCCATAAACTCTTCACTCATTGCACGGATTTGCGCATTTAGGATTGCTCCCTTGGTGCCACCGAATTCCAGTCTTTCCAGTTTTTCAAATTCTCGTATGGTAACAAACATGTCCTTTGTGAAAAACAGTAGAGATCTTTCGTCATCTTCAGCAACAAAGGAGATTTTTAAAATTCCAAACCAAAGATTTACAAACATTCAGAATCAATGGGCGCTTACAACACAATGAAGGAATGCTACTGAATTCACTGAACAGAGCAAATGCTTAGCTTTACAACCACACTTCATTTTAAAACACCAACAGGTACTTCCCAGTGGAGACAGCGCATGCGTACTGTGTACATATGAGCCTGAGAGCAATCCTAATAGTAATGCAGACAGCCGCAGTGATGATACCCAACATCCCTAGCCTCCACACCTATGCCAGGATGATACCCAACATCCCTAGCCTCTGTGCCTATGATACCAACATCCTTAGCTTCAGTGCCCATGCTTGCAGTGGTCCAGCGCCATGACGAGAGGGGAAATCAGGAGACTGTCTACAGGGCAAAGGCAAATGGCCCCTAGATGTTAGAGAGACTTTAGTGGCATTCAGGCTGACCAACAATAAAAATTTTCACATACATCTCTGATTTTGAATGAAACTAAGCAAATCTTATATGAATGATAAAATGCAAAATCTGCAGTAAACTCTACAACTTGAAAAGAAGGCACAGCTATCAGTTCTAAAGAAGGCATGGCCATCGGTTCTAAAGAAGGCACTGCCATTGGTTCTAAAGAAGCCTACATTGGTAGAATCAACATAAAAGTCTGTGCGTTCAATTTTTACACTTTAGATTTAAAAACAAAACAAAACAGTTATACACAGGACTGGAGAAAGGGTTCAGCAGTTAAAAGTCCTCGCTGCCCTTCTAGATGACCGGAGTCAGTTTCCCAGCACCCACATGATGCCTGACAATGGAGGGTAACTCCAGTTCCAAATCCTGTGCCCTCTTCTGGCCTCTACAGGAACTGCGTGCATGTGGCGCTCAGCCACCCATACAGACAAAACCTCTATACACAGAAAATACTAATTCAAAAATACTTACACAAAGTATGACTTCCATGATTTAGTTTCATGATTTTACTAATTAATTTTATAGCATTTGTATTATATACTTGTCAATGGTATAAACTCATCTATTTCTATGGCAGTGCGAATGACGGGCATCAGAGGAGTGAGCAGGAGGAGCAGAACTCTGAAGCCCGTGTGCACCAGTCTGGGCTATCTAGTGAGACTTTGTCAAAAGAATTTTTTAGACAGGAGAAACGAAAGTGTGATACTTTATCAAGTGGGTTTTCAAGTATGAAATTTCCCTCTCAAGTTTCATACATTTCTTCTTCAGCATTTACAGGAAGACTGTGGCCTTTACAGCTTCCTGCTCCATAATTTTCTACAGGTGCTGACAGGGGACAAGATTTACTTACTCTCGTGCAGTAACTGTTTAAAAATGAATACAAAAGTAGGGTGTGGTGGTACACTCCTGTCAAGTGAAGGAAGAGCAGGAGAATAGAGCTCAAGACTAGTCTGAGCCACATAGCAGGGTCCTGTCTCAGCAGAGGCAAGAGTGCATGTCAGGGTGAGGGGCTTCCCAGGCATACATGCAAGGCCGAGTGTGTTCTCCAGTGCCACAGAAAAGAATGAAGGAGAGAGGGAGGAGAAAGGAAAGAAATAAAAAAAACAAGCCCCAAACCTAAACCTTTCATAGCCTCCCTTCTTCTCTTCCCCATCCCATGGGTCACATGACAAAGTCTCTTAACCTCACCCATGTGCCTAGATAAATGAATACCTCTATTCTTGTCAACCGGTCAAGAAACTGGTTAAATCTGCCAAACACCAGGTGAGACTGGAAATCCCAGGGTCTCCACTCCACATTTCCAGTGAAGTAGTTTGCCAGTCCTTTTCTAGACTTGAAAAAATAGTTTTGGAAAGTCCTTAAGATATTGATGGCGACCTGCACCTTTTCCAGTGCGTCTTCGATTTCTCCCTTCAAAAGATCTTCAGGTGACAGGTATGTTCTTGCCTAGGATTTAATTAAAAGGAACCATGATCAAAAATATATTTCTTTTTTATTGTAACCATCTGAGTTAAGCATTTTAAGTGACAATTTCTAGAACTGAACCAACAATGCTGTTGAAACAAGCACAAACTCTAGAAATATAGATGCTTGGCCTTGGGTGACATATTTCATGCGAGAATGGTGTGAGGAGAGCCTGCTGCTTCCAGACAGACATGTACTAAGTCTCACCTGCATGGCCATAAGGGCTTTGGACAGTTTTTCTACCAACAAATATTCTGGACAGTCAGATTTTCACATTAGAATAATACACGAGCCAGCAGAACCGTCCATCAGAACACAGGTTTTAAGAGGGGGACCACTCTACTGGCGTCGTGGGGTCACTGGCAAAGGTAAAAACATCTAGTTATATGATGTCTGTCTCTGGAAGTCCTT
Organism: Chionomys nivalis; assembly: GCF_950005125.1. NCBI lineage: Eukaryota > Metazoa > Chordata > Mammalia > Rodentia > Cricetidae > Chionomys > Chionomys nivalis. Next base: position 4,473,693 of record NC_080095.1, on the reverse strand, counting down.
TCCCATTAGCACCTTTTTTGCTGGGAAGAATAGGCAGCACCATAGGACACATGACCAAATGAGCTATACCACATGAACTTGAACTTGGTTTTAAAATGCAGGTGGGAGAGAGACAAGAGAAATAGTTCAAACTAGTTACTCTTCAGAGGTTAAAGAGGAGATGAACCCAGAGGAACAGAAATAAAGTTGGAGACAGCACAAATTTTCCATGATACAATTTAGATCAAAAGAAATTGTGTCCACCAAAGCAGCTGTACAGAAAACACTAGAATGAATACCTGGCACTGAAGAAAGAATAAGCATGGCCAAGGGGCTTCAAGAGAAAAACAAATGACATCATGAAAACTGGTATACAAACACAAATACAATAAATTGGCTTCAATCAACACATGCTTCTCTATAACAACTTCAGATCTCCATGGTGCCAACTCCCCAACCAAAGGCAAGCTAGCAGGATTCACCTTCTTGTCTACAAGAAACCCACTCCACCATCGAGAACGATGCTGCATTAGAGTGAACGGATTTAAGAAAAGATTCCAGGAAAGTTGAAGGGGACCATTGAGGGGCCGGAAAGAGTTTAAAGGAGGGGTAGAGCATAGAGTTGTGAAAGAGAAAAGGGGGTTATGGGGGGAGTAGAGGATTACACAGGGAGAGGGGTAGGAGGGAAAACAGAGGTGAGTAAGAGGAGAGATAAAAACATTAAGAATTTTTAAGTCATATAAAAATTACTTTTTATTTTATTTTTTTTTTTTTGGTTTTTCGAGACAGGGTTTCTCTGTGGTTTTGGAGCCTGTCCTGGAACTAGCTCTGTAGACCAGGCTGGTCTCGAACTCACAGAGATCCGCCTGCCTCTGCCTCCCAAGTGCTGGGATTAAAGGCGTGCGCCACCACCGCCCGGCAAAAAATTACTTTTTATAAGCTTTCTAAAATACATTGTTTTTAAAAATAGTTCAATTGTAACTACCCTGCATGGAGGAATAACGGTGCTCCTAGAAACCATAGACTAGAGAAGAGAAAGCCCAGTCCGAGGTGTGGGATGTCTCCCTGGAGGTGGCTAGTCGAGGGTGTCCTCCAAAATCCTCAGAACAATAAAGCTATGCCATTGCACTTGCTTGCCCACCAGACCCTGATAGTAAGACACTATTGCTGAAGACATTTTGGTCTCCTGGACTTGGAACAATCAAGCTGGTAATGAACTGGAAGCCTCCTCCTCAATGGCCGACTTTCATATTAGCACAAGGTAGTAGGCAGGCTGCTGGGAAAGAAAGGTACCAACAGCCACACAGAGCTCCAACCTTGGGAACTACATTGAAGATGTTCACGATAAGAAATGCCCATTGGTGCCAGAGTGGCACAGCGCCTTGGGGGAACCAATGGCTATCTGACCACACTTACGCCTATGAAGCTGGAGGGAGCTCATGCCTGGTACCGTAAACTTCACCTCTTGACCTGTGGCTACAGATGTCATAGACCTTACAGAAGAAACTCTTAACCTTCTGATAAACTGGTACATAGTGTCAAACAGCTTGCTAAACACTTATCCTCACATTAATGCGGTAGTCACCCCTTATCAGAAGCTTCTATATATAGTGGACAGAACTTAGTACAAAAAACCGCGAAAAAAATGGAAGTGCAGGGGCTAAGTGACGATGGTGTGCTCATCTCATAAACTCTTAGGGAGTGGCAATTAGGAGGTGTGGCTTGTTGAAGTAAGGAAGGTCATCACTGTGGGAGTAAGCTTTGATGTTTCCTACTCTCAGGATACTGCCCAGTGTCACAGTTCACTTCCAGTTGCCTTCTGATCAAGATGAAGCCAGTACCACGTCTGCCTGCATGACGCCATGCTCCCCACCATGATGATAATGGACTAAACCTCTGGAACTGTGAGCCAGTCACCCCAGTTAAATGTTTTCGTTTATAAGAGTCATCGTGATCATGGTGTCTCTTCACAGCAACAGAAACCATAAGTAAGACCACACACACACGCACACACACACACACGCGCACACACACACATGCACACACACCACAACATCACATCACATTCCTCCCCACAAGACTCATGGAGCATTGTTAGAGAAGGGACAGAAAGATTCTAAAACTCAGAGTTTGTGGAGGACCTCTGAAAAACAGCGTCTCCTGGACATGACGGGCAGCTGAACTCAGGAACTCTCTCAACAACTTTGGATGCTATACAACACCGATAAAAGACCAATTTAGTCACTATCCCAGCATAGACGGGGAGGTTCACAAGGCTCCATCCTTCGTTAAGAAACTGCAGGCAGGGGATGGCTACTGGGAAGAGAAAGTAAGCTTTCATGGGGTTGGGGCTACTGGTAGGTTGCCCATAGAGCAGTGGACAGTCCTACATACATGTGCATGCAGACAACACTGATGCACTCAGCAGAGTTTGTACATATATGCATGGCATGAAGGTGTCAGGTGGATGTGAGATGTGGAGAGAGGAGCCTCGAGGAGTTGAGAGAAGAGAGTGAGGAGTTTTGAAAACAAAGTGTATTCATGTATAGAGTAATAAAAAAGTATCATTTTGTGACTCTTAGAAAGTTGCCCCACACTTCAAAGGGGAATGGAATGAGAACCACCACAGTGTTCCACACAATACATGGGTTTCTCTCATGAAGATGTATGGCTTCCCCATCCCCATCAACATAGAAGCTCCACATGCAACATAGGCTTCATGCCATTTGCAAAGCAATACAGAAACCATTTTTGTGTTTATCTTTAAACCCTACTGATTGCAATTCCACAAGTTCTAGCTGCTATTTCCTATCACACTCTTATTTCCCACTCAGATGAGATATACAGTTAATGGCCCCATGAAGTCTGCTAACACTTCACAGGTAACTATGAAGATTCATTTTGTGGTGTGAGTTTCAAGACAGTTGTTTTTTGCTGTGGTATATGGTGCACTTCATCCATCTTCTACAAGCATTCTGTAATATTTTGGAAGCTGAGGAGTTATGGTGATAATTCAGTTGCCTTCCTGCTACAGCAGCCTCCTCGCCCATACATATGAAGCGACTAGTCATCCCCACATTCATTCCTATGCCTCAACTGGCTCTCACAGAGCTCAGCCCATCACAGCTGTCTACACATGCATCACCTCCTGAGACAAGTCACTGGTCCTTGACATCTCAGACAACAACACTCAGTCTGTTTCCTAGCACTGAGCAGCAAAGGATGTCAGGGAGACACACGCTCAGGATCAAGCGAGGAGGTGCTCATTACTCTGGTGTCATTGGTCAGCTCTCTCATCTAAAAATCATTAGAAGCCATTTAAACTACAACACAGTCAGTTTTGCACATCTTCAGGTTCTTTATTCAGAACCATGGATCACATGCATTTTAAAACACCACATGAGCATACGGGGGCTCTTTGTTATCTCCCTTGTGGAGCAATACACTAGGGCAGGCATTCCCATCTCATTTTCATCGCACTAGGGGCACTGCAAGCCCAGCGGTGTGGAGATGACTGAACGCGTATGGGATGCCAAGCAGAGAGTTCATGCAAATGCTACATCTTTATATTAGTAGGTCCTATCATGTTAGTATCCATACTCTTTGGTTATGTTTTTAATTGAAAAGCACAATATAGAGCCAGTGCAATGGCTCAGCAGGTAAAGGCACTGCCACTAAGCCTGATGACCCCAGCTCAGCCCATAGACCCACATGGTGGAAGGAGAGAGCCAGCTCCTATAACTTATTTTCTGACTTTCACATGGACATAGAGGCATGGCCATCAACACACACATATATACACACACACAAATATAAATAAATAAAATGGAATCTTTAAAAAAGTATTCAGTCTGGGCATGGTAGTAGATGCCTTTAATCCCAGCACTCAGGAAACAGAGGTGGGTGGATTTCTATGAGTTCCAGGCAAAAGGGGTACACAGTAAGACGCTATGCTGCTTCTTCTTCTTCTTCTTCTTCTTCTTCTTCTTCTTCTTCTTCTTCTTCTTCTTCTTCTTCTTCTTCTTCTTCTTCTTCTTCTTCTTCTTCTTCTTCTTCTTTTTAAGTCCTGGCAGGGTATTTTATAACTCAAGAAGCAGAAACAGGAGGATCATGAGCTCAAGGCTATCCCAAGCTACTTAAAGTGTTCCATACCTGCTTGTACGTAGCTGGAGTCTACATGAAAAACAAAAGAAAAAGGAAAAAAAGAGAAAGAAACAGAGAGAAAGAGAGAGAGAGAGAGAACGAAAGAAAGAAAAGAAAGCTCCTGGAAGTGGGGCTTACTCAGTAAAACAATGGTCTCAGAAGCATGAAGACCTATGTTTGACCCCCAACACCCCCAGAGAAGCTGGGTGTGGTCTGGCACGTGTATAACCATAGTGCAGGATAGTCAGAGAAATGGATCCCCAGAGTTCCTGAATATTCCACCTAGCAAAGAGTGGCTACCAGGATCAGTGAGGGTCCTGCCTCCAAGAATAATGTCATGAGTGATTCAGGAAGACTCCAGATATCACATGTGCATGCACACACACACACATGTATGTGCCCATGCACATGCAAACATGCACACCACCACGTGCACACACACACACACACACACACACCCCTTTTCTATTTTAAAAGATCCTAACAGTAAAACAAAGGGGAAAGAAGGGGGAGTTTGATCTTTAGAGGATCCAGTACCAGAGTTGGCTCACAGGTGATTTTAGATTCCTAACATGTTAGGGCAAGCTTACTACAAAGTTAATATGCTACTTGGAGAATCGTGGAAATCAGGTCATTGCACCCTTTGGACAGAAACCAGAACCAAGGAATAAGAGATGCTGAAACATTTGCTCAGAAGCCTGGCAGCTCTGGCTGCTGGCACAGACTGGGAACCAAGATAATAGCTTGCCTAGCTTCAAGGTAACCAGGACTATCTCATAAGCCATAGATGCCAGAGCTTTATAGTAAAATGGTTTTGGTAATTTTCAAACTGAGAAAAGGGTCCTTCCAAAGAGGTCAGGGAGGAGTGCTAGCTACATGGACAACAGCTGGTTCTGGCTCACGTGGAGATGCTGGTGGCAGGCAGCAAGTACCTGCTTACCGCCAGAGCAAGAAAGGACAGGAACAGACTAACACCAGAGGAGATGCTGTTGCTAAAACATAGCAAGACACTGACTCATTGCTCTCTGTCCACCACCAGTAGCCACAGCCTGTCTGTCCATAACTGGTAAGAGAACAAGGATTAGCCTCTTGTTGCCTTTCTGTTAAATCCCAGGCACCATGCTAGCCCTTCTGATTCTCATGATGCCATTAACTGGAGGAACCGAGGCTCAGAGAAGTATTCAGCTTCCTTTAAGTGGGTGGGCTACAGTCCAGTTTATGTGAGCCCGAAGTCCTCCTGTATATTGCTGCATCTCTAAGCAGGTGGGTGGGGAGAGGGACAGAGAGGGGACACTCTAGAACAGGTTGCATACCAGGTATTTATATTACAATTCATAACAGCAGCAAAATTACAGTTATAAAGTAGCAACAGAATAATTTCATGGTTGGAGGTCACCAAATGAGGAGCTGATAAAAGGTGCAGTGTCAGGAAAGCAGAGATCAGCTGCTCTAGGAGGTCTAAAGTTCACACACAGTGGAGTCCGATGTCATCCCTAACCCTGAAGACTCTCTACTGACTCAGAGGTTTCAGCAGGTAACTAAGGTTTAACGGCATTGGAAGAGTGGGTACAGCTGGGTGTTTATCAGCACTTCCCTGGAGTAGAGCAGGGTCAAGAGTTTAAGGCCACACTCATCTGCACAGCAAGTTCAAGGTCAGCCTGGACTATATGATACTGTTTTTTCTCTCTTTGTTTTCCAGACCTAACAAGATTGTGGCTTTACAAGGAGAAGCTGGCTACTACAAAACAAAGAGTTTCCTTGCCAGACTTGACCCTGGCCTCCCCATGGTTGCCAAGTATGCATGTTTTACTGTGTTGCCTGTCACCTTGGGTTATTTAGGTATGGCAGTCCCAGACACATGATGTCCAAGACTCTCTCAGCTCTTACTGGGTATTGTTCTCGGGCATTTGTGGGGACAGGGATGAAAGTTCACACACAAAGATGCCAGGTGGTGGGGCTGGGGAGGGATGGTCATTTTCAAAGAGACAGTTTCCAAGCTGAGCAAGGAAAAAACAAACAAGCAACTTTAAAAACAGTGGATCATAATTCTTTCCATATAATCCCATTCAAGGATAACTGAAAATTTCTTACTTTCTCAAATCAGCCAACACTCCTACAGAAACTGAGAGAAACTACAAAGTCCAAAGCATGACCACAGACTGGAATCTACCTTAAATTTGTTTTATCTCTTTGCCTCTTAAATTTGTTTAAATAAACAAAACCCAGAAACAGTTTGTTCTTTGACTCTGACCTATTTCAAGAACGGCCTGAATCCATAAAACACGAAAACTCACCTGGCTGTCACAAGCCTAGTCTGAAAGTGGGAGGAAAATAGGGTTCCCCTTGTCGGCTGGACTTGCCCATTATTGGGTTTATTCATTACAATTGGACTAATGAAGGCAATTATTCTTATTGTCCTTAACTGTTACTGCTTCATACCTGGTCAATGAAGAGGTTACAGAACTCTTGCAGTAAAACTATAACTCGAGCAGGGGTGTTATAAAACTTGGAATGACTCCAGATAAGGCAGATGGTGTGGAACAACGGGGCAATTAGGATTTGTGTCTGTGAGAATTCCGCCTCCTGGAGACCTTGGATGTGCCTCCTCAGAGGTCTTAGGTGAAGTTCCACATCACGAGCTTCGAGAAGAGCTGAAAAGAGGAAGTACCATTCATATCACATAGTATCCTATTTTTAAAAAAATTAAAAACTCCTTTCAAGTCCATAGACAGTTATAAAAACTGTCGGCCTTCCCCTTTTGTTATCTACCCTACAGCCTACAAGTGAGCAGTTTGAGGGCTAGAGACTGTCCTTCTGTAACTCAGCCTCCTTGCGGGGCACTGATCTAGTTACTCAGAGACCATAAGTAATAGTGTCTAAAGACCCACAGGGAAGGGAACCTCCAAGTCTAAAGAGAGCGATACAACCCTGCGAAACCTCATGGGGACAAAGCATCTGGTGTGGTTGTTACCTCACAGCTGGGAAGCCAAGCTTCTCTAGAATGCTCAGGACAGGCAGAATGCACCACTTCCTTTCAGTTTCTGTGAGTAATTGGTACAACAAATAGGGAACCTTCTACTATGCTGTTTACTAATATTTGGTTAAAGTTATTATGCATGGTGATAGAAGCAGTTTGGAATCGGGTTTAAGGTGTGATAATAAAGTACTGTGACTGATTTAAATGTCACTAAACTCACACTATATGAAGACTAATTTTATAGGAACTTGGCTGCAGGAGCTCCTTCAGCCAATAGCCTTTAAGATACCAGCCCACTTGAGTGTGGTCTCTTATACTATAACTGGCAAGGTAAAGTGTGTTCTCCCTCGCTTCCAGCTGCCGGATTCAGTTCCTGTTTCCCGTTCGTGCAGAGGACTGTGATCTAGGACCAAATCTATACCTAAATAAATAACCCTTTATTATATGCAACTCTGAGTTAGTGTGGGATTATTTTGTAACTTCCATTTTCATCTGGTGCCCAATGTGGGACATGAACCCATGACGCTGAGATTAAGAGTCTCGTGCTCTACCGACTGAGCTAGCCAGGCTGAAGGTGGATGTTCCAATGGTACAGAAGAACTTTGGATTACTTTCCAGGCAGCAAGATGTCTCTGTCAATTCTAGAGTTTTGGAAGTTGCTTACAATGAACTTATTGTTTACTTAGGTAATATTATATCCTTCTGGAGTCTTTGATAGAGTTGAAAAATAGATAGCTATAGTTTTTCTTAGTTACGATAAAAGATAAAGTAGATATGAATATTGTAAGTGTAATTCTTGTTTGATACCTGTTTTGTTGTATGTAATTTTACTATGTTAAAGTTAAAACCTTCCTTTTTATTTAGACAGAAAAGGGGAGGTGATGTGGGATTGCCCTCTGCATGCTGTGAATATGTTTTATTGCCATTCATTAGTAAAGAAGCTGCTTTTGGCCAATGGCTTAACAAAATATAGCCAGGCTGGAAAAGATAGAGAGGGAGAGACAGTAGGCAAAGTCAGGAAGAAGCCATGGAGGCACCAGAGGAGAAAGACACAAGCTGCCAGGCTGCCAATCAGAACCTTGCTGGTAAGCCACAGCAATGTGGCGATACACAGACTAATAGATAGAAATGGGTTAATTTAAGATGTAAGAGCTAGCCAATAAGAAGATAGAGCTAATAGGCCAAGCAGCGATTTAATTAGTACCGTTTCTGTGGGATTATTTTGTGGTGTGGGCATTTGGGAACAAACAAGCAGCCTCCAACTACAGGAACTTTTATTGGAATAAAAACCATGTTAAGCACCTAAGAGTAAGGTGCTTTGATCATTTTGATCCTAACACTGTCTCTCACCCAAGGTGGATTTTTGGTTGTGTCTAAAGGAGAAGAACAAGCTAAGCTTTATGACTCGGTGCTGTTCCCAAGGATTCATGTCAAAGACAAGATAAACACTGACACCCGCTGCTGGACTCGGGAGGAGAGAGAAGGCTGTGAACCGTTTCCTTCTGGAAACGCCCACGCCCAAATGTGCTGCGGTTGGTGTATATCTACCATGTTAACTTAGAAATTAAATAACCACAGTTAAGTGCCCTTCACCTGTGCTAAGCAAGCCTGCTCATTTCAGTCTGAGCTATGTCTTCAACATGAGTCTTCTACCTCTCGGTCATACGGGTTTGAGCCGCCGAAAAGTTTTTTTCTCTAAATCTCCAGGTTGTGTGCTCTCGATGTTCTGAAGATCCCTAGGACTCGTTCCTATAGCTATGTTCACATGAAATGTTTATCTTATATTAACGGAAGAAAAATGTCATTTGCTTCTATTTATTGAGGGTAAACCTGCAACCTGCTTAGTGGTTGCTGCTGTTGAGTCTGAGAGCTCCGTCCAGGCTTCTCAGAGGAGAGCCGGCCTCCAGGAGAAGGTAACAGTGGGTGCAGTGAAGGGTGCAACTGACAGACTGATAGCTGGATGACCTGTCAGAACAAAGACTGAGAAGCGCTGCCCTGTGTCCCACAGCAAGTCCGCAATGGGGGTATGGAAAGTACAGTTTGACTATTGAGAAATAAGCAACTTGCATAAGCCGAGAGCTGGGAATCCAGATCTAACGAGACACTAATCACCCTCCCCATCTTTTCAAATACAATTCCTGGAAGCAAATGTAAAAATAGACATTTCAAAGTGAATTTTAGTTACTTCCAAATGGCACACAGGAGAATAAAAGTGTTCTAATGTTGGAAACAAGCAAAATGCAAAAACAGTTATTTTCTTGGCTTTAATTGTAAGATGTATCCTTTAGTGCCATATATACCTATAGTTGCTTAAACACTGACAAAAAATAAACAAGTCAGGAGACTGGAGGACTGTCATCTTTGGAAGAGACTAAAGGGGAGCACTGAGGACAAGCAGGAGGAAAGAATTTTAGCTAGACACCTTCTTACAATTGTCTCTGTGCTATGGATATAAATTTTTACCAAAACATTGATGGTGACTGGGTACTTGTCAGCCAAGAAATCAGAAATCAACCCATGGAAGGTTCTGAATGGTGAATACTTAGACTACGCACACATAGCCCATGTCCTGTCTAGAAACCTCTACCAAGGGCTTTCATGGACACCAGCTAAGGAGGGAAGGTCTTGCCTCTCCTATACACCTTCCAGCTAAACCTTCTCCCTAAGGTTAAGTACATAGTAGATGAACTAAAAAGGGTTTGAGACCACTGGAAAGTTAATAGAGAGACGGAGACAAAACTGCCTTTGGAAGAACCAAGAGCTGTGCTCACTCCATGGCCACACGCTGAGTGGCAGGCAGACTTCAAGGCTGAGTAGGCAAATGGGGGGTGGGTAGGAGTGAGAACAATGGGCAGACAGCTATACTGATGTCTGGGCCAGGGATGAGGATCTCGGGTCTTACCATTTTCCACAGTGGTGAAGATACCATTCAGAGCAGGAAAATAGCTGCTTTGTCTTGTTGTCAGTATCTTAACCATCTTGAGGACAATAGGAGCCTGAAGCTAAAGTGATGAAAATATTTGAATAAATATACAAACCAGATTATTAAATAAATTGACTCTCTAATTAAACATGTACATTACATACCACTCAGACAATATGCACAGTATTTTTACTACATCTATTTTTTATTTTGGGTGTGTAAATAGGCATGTGTAGAGGTCGGAGTCAACCTGATGATGTCGCCTCTCTCGTGGGCACTGGCATCAAACTTGGAACACCAGGCTTGGCACCAAGTACCTTTAACTGCTAAGCCATCTTACTGGTGATAGGAACAGGATTTGAGAATCAGGGGCATATTGGTTTCAAGATGAAACTAAGTTTAAATAAATTTTTTCAAAAGATTGTATTTTATTTTGCATTTAGTTTTTCCAAAAAGTGGGTTTACATATTATACATATAAATTGTTTCCCCAATCAAGAGAAACAAGATTGAAAAGCATAGTTTTTACAATATTATAGTCAGTCAGCACCCAGCAAAGAGATCACAGTTAGTGTTTCCACAGCCAAGCAAACTCTTACTCCTCCGCAAAGCAAATGAAGCATAATAATTGGCTTGCTAGTTGTGTGTCTACTTGACACAGTCTAGAGCAGCGCTTCCCAACCTTCCTAATGCTGTGACCTAATACAGCTCCCCTGCTGTGGTGACCCTCAACCATAGAGTTATTTTCAATACCACTTCATAACTCTCATTTCGCTACTGTTATGAACCACAATGGAAATATCTGAGGTCGTACAGCTGATCTGTGACCCCTGTCATGACCCACAGGCTGAGGACCACTGATCTCAAGTCACTTGGGACGAGGCCTCCATAAGATCTGCCTGTAGGAAGGTCTGTAATGCCTTTTCTAAATTAGTGATTGATGGGGGAGAGCCTAGCTCACTGTAGGTGGGCCATCGCTGGGTTGGTGGTCCTGAGACTGTGCAATCTGTGGAGAACAAGCCAGTCAGGAGCAGCCTTTCTTAGCCTCTGCATCAGCTTCTGCCTGCAGGTCTCTGCCTTGAGTGTCTGCCATGACATCCCTGGATGGAGTACAAACTCTAAGATAAAATAAATCCTTTTCTTCTGCAAGCTGTTGTTAGTTATGGTCTTATGACGATTCAAATCCAAACTAAGATAGCAATTAAACCTTGGTGCTTTTGTCTCCAGTGCTCTCAGATGCTGCCAAAACATCCTTATAAAGGCAACCAGTTACCATCCTCATTAACTTGAAAAACGCATTTCCTGTAGACAGCACTGTGGAGTAAGAAAAGTGTGTTCTCCTCAATCTTACAAAGGCTGATAGACTTTTAAAATGACCAAGCAATGCTGCCCATCCCAGAGCTGACTCTGCTCATTTGATGTAGAAGCAATCCCAGCAGGGTCTACTCACTTGATGGTATATGCATTTCAAGTTATCAAGCCTCACAGCCCAGAAGTCCAGTTCTGTCTCAGGGGTCGGGTGGAGGCCACTCAGCAGAGGCTGTGCTGAATCCTTTTCTATAATTTCTTGGATCTGATGTGACCATTTAATGACTACAGATTCAATGGCATGGAGTATTTTCCTCTCATCTGATTGTGGCCTATAAAATATATATGATTAATAAAAGCATCCAACATTGACTTTATTCAAATAAAGACAGGATATGGTACTAATAGTTTTTAATGCATCTATAATCTAGTTTTCTTAATATAAATCCTTCAAAATCCATTATTGTCGTGCTCCTGGTTTGAGTCTGATATCATTGTATTATTCTTCGTATAGTACATCTCCAAAGCTAAGAACAGGATCAGGTTCAGAGAAAAAGCGCCAATGGATGCTCGACCGCAAATGCGACATCATTATCTCTCCTCTTCCAAAGTTCAGGGACCACAACGGGGGAGAAGGCAGAGAGCTGCAAGAGCCAGAGGCTGGGGGAGGGGGCGGGGACCAGTGCACGCGAGAGCACACAGCAGCTGTGGATGACTGTGCAGGTGTGCACAGGCCAAATTAGATAACGTTCCTGCATAAGGCAGTTTTCAAGGGTGTGGCTCCTGGGTAGGTGGACAGTGTTCCCATGGGTGGCCCTAACCACATGAGCATATATTGGTAGCATATCTGGACTCAGTGGATAACTTAAAAAAAAAAAAAAAAAAAAAAAAAAAAGAATCCAGAACCAGAAGTCGGTAAAGGACAGGAAGATAAAGAAGTTAGTGGGAAGAATAGAGGGGGGTGTGATAAAAATATGTTGTGTGAAATTCTCAAGGAATAAAATTACTGTATTTAAAAACTGATAAATGGGTCAGAGAGATTCCTTAGTGGTTGAGAAGGCCTGCTGCTCCACCAGAGGACCTGAGTTTGGGTCCTGGCACCCACGTCAGATGGTTCTTAACCACCTGTAACTTCAGGCACCATACCCAAACATAGGTATACACAATTCCACAATATACCTAATCAAAAATAAAATAGTAACTAGTAATAAAATTGATAAAGAATTACCACATTCTTAAACATCATTTTCCCAGAGGATTATGGATATCGCTAGTTTTCCTTAGAAAGTGCCTCGGGTGCAGAGCTGGCCCAGGTGCACAGGTCCCAGGCGTGGTGGCTGATGCCTGTAATCCCAACATGTAGATGTGGATGACGGGGGAACTGAAGTTAAAGCCTACGCTTGGCTACATACTGAGTTTGAGGTAAGCTGGACTACACAAGACTCCATTTCAAAAACAAACAAACAAAATACATTACAGGATATAAAATACATTTTTAAGTGACATGTTTTAAAGTAACTCTATTTTGCTAATAGTTTAAGAAGTGTGATATTCTGTGGGGATGCAAGCCATTCATTTTAATACATTGCGTAGAGTTGAATACACTGTTACTTACCTGGTCACTGAGTAATGGTGGTCCAGGTCAATATTTTCTGCAATAGTAGGAATTGGTAGAAGAGTTCTTTTTGACATTTTGCCCCTAAAAACATGCATCTTATTTTTCATGACTTCTATGTGATACTCCATATCTCGTGAAATAAAACATGACCAGGATTTGTGATTGTTCTTATTAGAAAGAATGGGGACTAATATCTAGAGAAAGAGCAACATTTCAAAAGCAGTTAATTAGTGAATACTTTCAAAGACTTTTTTGTTGTACAAATTCTCCTGTCAACAAAACCACTCAACTCCACAAAAAATCTTAATACAAACACTACAGGAAGTGGACCAAGTCAGTGTCCCTTTGACTCTGGTTCACTGAGCTGTTGCCTTATTTAGGGTTCCTGGGTCACTACTGCTGTGATGAAACAGCACGACCAAAGTAACGTGGGGAGGAAAGGGTTTGTTTGGCTCACACTTCCTCATCACTGTTCATCATCTTAGGAAGATAAAGCAGGAATTCAAACAGGGTAGGAATCTGGAGGCAGGAGCTGATGCAGAGGTACTGCTTACTGGATTGCTCATCATGGCATGCTCAGCCTGCTTTCCTACAGAATGCAGGACCACCAGTCCAGGGATGGCATGGCCCACAGTAGGCTGTGCCCTTCTTCATCAAAAACCAGTTAAGAAAATGTTCCACAGCCTGATGGGTCTTACGGAGGCATTTTCTTAATTGGAGGTTCCTTCCTTTCAGATAACCCTAGCTTATGTCAGCTTGGCATACAACTAGCCAGCACACTCTCCCAAATACTTGTCTACTAATATGAAGGTAACTATAAAGTCAGAAGGAAAAGGTTGAGGAAGATCAGAAGTTCAACTTTAGCTTGAAATGTCAACTACACAGTCAGTAGACAAGGCAGGCATGTGGCTCTCTCTTTGGCTGTAGAGAGCTGAGGATTCCTTCTGCAAGCTACTGCATGTGTGCACGTAACCTTGCCAACCCTTGGGGTGTTTGCCCTCCAGATCTATACCTTCTGGCTCTTCACAGTCTTGTCAGAAAGGGAATGAAAATTACAGCACAATTATGATTTGCTTGCTTTTTTTCCCTGCCAAATGCTCATCATCTCAGACTCTTCCCAACATTGAACTCAATCTGTGTTTAGATTAAAAACTAAACAAAAACACAAAAGGCATAAAAGCAAAGGGAAGATATTTGAGAAGTAGGAAGCAGGGAGGGAAAGTATGGAGGGTGAGTATGATCAGAATGTATTATATGCATATACTATTGGGACATTTTTTAATGTCTCAATAAAACCCCGTAAACTATAATTAATGTATTTTAATAAAAACTAACCTCAAAACTCGGGATGGGACAACGGTCTTGTACCCTGTAAAAAGTTTGTCACTTGTGTTGATTTAACAACACACTGATTGACTGGTAGCCAGGCAGGAAGTAAAGGCAGGGTCACCAGAATAAGAGAATTCTGGGAAGAGGAAAGGCTCAGTCTGCAGTTGTCACCCAGACTTGCTTGCAGAGGAAGCAAGATGAAAATGCTTCACTGATAAACGGTACCAAGCCATGTGGCTAACACAGACAAAAATTATGGGTTAATTTTAGATGTAGGAGTTAGTTAATAAGAAGCCTGAGCTAATAGGCCAACTAGTTTATAATTAAAGCAGGCCTCTGTGTGTTTCTTTGGGACTTAATGGCTGTGGGACCAGACAGGATAGAAACCTTTGTCAACAGGGACGGCTTATGCCTTCTGTGGATATATACATTTACATTCAAAGCATAGTGTAAAAACTATGGTGGTCTTGGTGTGAGACCAATTCAGAGAAATATTAGGAGAGTTTCAAGATTATCTATTGCCTTTTGCCTAGCACAGCTCATAGAGTTAAACCTCACCAAGACCCACCTGGTGCTGCCAGCCCTCATCTAAAGGCATAAAATTTAAATCATAGGTTGTTTCCAACTCTGCTGAGTCTTACAGAAGACCTTGTGCAATGAAAATTCCTTGAGTACCTGCTTCAGGCCACAAACCGCTCCAAGTAGTAAGCACAGAAAACCTTCCCTACAATAACCAGGGGTGGGGGATCAGGCATAGCACTAGAGCCAGAGGCAGAGACTTGGGCAGCCAGAAGATTCCAGTAGGACAAGTGTCACACCTCCCAATGCTGAAGACCAAGACTTTAATGCCAACAGACTCAACCTACAGTGCAGCGCGAAGGGAATGCGTGAGCAATTACTAACTTCATTACTGCTTTCCATTCTCTGACGTAAATGAAATTCCATTTAGTTAATACACTCTAACAGGGATTTGAAAAAAAAAAAAAGAAACGGATGATATCAGTTTTTAAAAATGTAAGCTCATCTCTTCTGTAAATGCAACACCTTAAACCTCTAGCCAACTGGTGGAGCCTAGTCAGCTCAAGTTGGCAAGAAATGTTTCCAGCATTTGAAAAGGGGTCAGGGCAGAGTGAAAGGGAGGAATGGGCTGACAAGTCAAGCCTATTCATGTACAGATGGGGTTGAAAATCAAGCTAACAGGATCACTCTGCACCCAAGGCCAAAGAAAGCTAAGGCTTCTACATGCTCTGCTTTTGACGTAGCAGAGATGGCTCAACTAATAGCAAGTGTTTGGAGGTAAAGAGAAGACAGACCAGTACCTCATCGAGGAAGGTAGTTACATGTGTGAGCAGTGACCAAGGTAGCTCTCCAAATAAAACCGTTTGGGAGAAATCATTTTCTTCCACACTTTCGGTCATCTTCTTGGCAAGATAAACCAGGTTGTGTTTCACATCTCTTGGGATCTGGAACAAAAGCCAATAATTAGTTCAAGTTCACTACAGTCTCTTTGATAGCAAGCAGGATTGGCTGCACCCCACTACAGTCTCTTTGATAGCAATCAGGATTGGTTGTACCCCATTACAGTCTCTTTGATAGCAAGCAGCATTGGTTGTACCCCACTACAGTCTCTTTTATAGCAAGCAGCATTGGCTGTACCCCACTTGCAGTCATTGCCAACAGACAATCTTGCCCATGTTTACAAACAAGGTTAGTCTGTTGCTCTTCCATGTCCTGGAAAAAGGAATTTTCTTCTTTTTAAAAATACCTCCTTCAGAGACACATCCATTCCAGCAGATCAGCATACACTGCAAGAACCTCATAAACAAAACCAAACATGAGAACATTTCAAACTTTAGTGGATTGGCAGGGGGAAGGGGAAGGGGTTATAATGTTATCTTGTTTGGAAATAAGCCAACTGAGAAAACAGCAAAACACAAGTGGGTAATTTTTATTTCTGTCATCAAGGCAAAGAATGGAAATGTTTATTCAAGATAGTTTAACACTGCTTTAAGTGGGGAGTGACTTTGGGAAACTATTCAACTGTGCTATGAGCTTAATGAGGGTTTTTATATTTGTACGACAAACTTTTTTACAAAGTTATAATTAGGAGGATACCAGAAAAAAGATATGCAAAACTTATAAAGTCATAATGCAATCCTGTTACATACTATACTTTTCAAACCTATCCTAATGGAAACATCTGAAATGATGTTACCACTTACAACAGGAACTCCAGATGTAGCGCTGCTGACAGATAACCCACTGGGGAAGGGCTTCCAATTCAGAAAGGAAGAAAGGAAACGGGAAAGAAAGATGATGCCCGTTAACACCATGCCTGTGCAGACTACAGGCTGTTCCCTCCCTGCCTTTCCTTTGTATGTTATTGCATCATGCAACCGAAATCAGTTTTAAAGAAAACCACATCAGAGAATTATTCAATCGGACACAGTTTTAAGAATTGTATTTATTTGTAACTTTTCAGAGCACACTTCTTGTACAAACCATATGGGGTTACTTTACTTGGAAAGCAAGAATTTACAGTTGGAGAGGGCAGAGATGGCTCAGTTGCTAAGATGTTCCTTTCCCTGCACTCACATGGTAATAGTTGACTGTCGTTTGTAACTCCAGTTCCCTGCTCACTCTGGGAAACCCTACCCCTTTTCTGACATCCACGGGGCTCAGGCACACACATGGTGCATAAACATACATGCAGGCAAAGAACTCAAACACAGAAAAATAAAATAAATATCTTTTTTTTAAAGGAATTTACATGCTAATTACCAAGATAATGCTCCTTGAAATTACTAATAATTTAATTTATGCAACAAAGATGTTTATTTTGTGTTTTAAACGACAGCAGCCAGTCTTGTTTGGCCGTTGTTATTGTTGACTTCTTGGTTTATGTTTTTGTTTTGAGGATTTATTTATTTGTTTGTTGTGACAGAGTCTCATGGTGTAACCCTGGATGTTCTGGAACTTGCTATGTAGAGCAGGCTGGCCTCCCACAAACTCACAGATGATGTGGGAGTGATTTCTTTCTAATCTGTTGCTTTCATTGGTTAATTAATAAAGAAAACTGCCTAGGCCCATTTGATAGGCCAACCCTTAGGTGGGTGGAGTAGACAGAACAGAATGCTGGGAGAAAGAAGCCGAGTGAGGAGTCGCCATGATTCTCCCACTCCAGACAGACGCAGGTTAAGATCTTTCCTGGTAAGCCAGCTCGTTGTGCTACACAGAATATTAGAAATGGGCTAGATCAATATGTAAGAGCTAGCCAAGAGGCTGGAACTAATGGGTCAGGCAGTGTTTAAAAGAATACAGTTTCCGTGTAATTATTTCGGGGCATAAGCTAGCCATGTGGGCGGTCGGGTGCTGGGGACGCAGCTCCGCCGCTCTTATTACAACACACAGAGATGCTACTGCCTCTGTTTCCCCAGTGCCAAGCTTAACAGTATGCGCCAAAGCGCGGCCTGCCTGTTGGTTTATTTTAGCTTTAGAACTCGATTCTTTCTTTCTGGGACAAAACGAAGTTAGCAGACACAGGGACAAAATACTCAAGCTATAAGGACTTTGCCAGACACTTTGTTGTCTTCGTTTAAAAGGCTACGACTCTGGAGTTCCCACCCACACAGAAGTTATTTGATCTAAAAGCACCCCAAGCTCTGTACACAGGCATCATAGGCTATGTTAGGTGTTTTGTTTTGTCTTGCTTTGTTTATAACATCATTTTATATAACCAATTCTACTGGCAGGCATCCCTTCCAGAAAACTAACCTATAGCCTCTTACTTGGATCAGATGTGGTGCATATGAGCACCTGGATTTCTGAGGAGTCCAGGAGGCTAGAGGTTAACTTTAAACCTTGAAGCAGGCGCCCCTCTCCTTACCTCCGGGGAAGCCAAGAGCCGCCCAGCGTCTGCTACACAGAACAGCAGGCTGGCAGGACCAGCGCTCTCCAGAAAGTCTCCGAGAGCCTGCCGGTGGTCCTCGCTCTCCAGGAACTGGCTCCACGTCTCCTCCTGGAACGCCAGCGCCTGGCGCAAACGGCCGCCTAGGAAGCGCACCCGAGGGTCCAAGGCGAAGCGCTGCGCTCTCAGTGCAGCCGCAGCCTCCTCGTCTTCTTCTTCGTCCTCCTGCTCCAAGGGGCTAAGACGCAGCACAGTCCCTTCCTCCTGGGCTGCCATCTCCTACCTGCGAGGGAAGTTTTGGCCAGGATTTTTAGAGTGGTGCACCACGGAGGCGACCCCAGTCCTCTGCGATTCCCCCGAGCTGGCACCTGTAGCAGTGCGCGCAGTGTTAGACTCGCAGAAGTGGTGGCCAGGACTGTGGCGCGTCCCGTCGCCCGGGAGATGGCGGCCCCGCCCCAGCCCAGGAGTGGGGGCGGAGCGAGAGTCCCGGACCGCCCTGCAAGTCCCAGGCGGGAGCCGGGAAATCAAGCCAGGAAACCCAGGACTGGTTAGCTGCTCTCGACTTAGCAGTACTGTCTTGAGCAGATATTTCTGCTAAATTCACTACCCTGGTTAGTTCGTCTAACCCTTAGAAAGAGGGGCTAAGGGTTCAATGTTTAACAATGGGCAAAGTATGCCCAAAGCAGTTAGGTAGAGGAAAGTGCTGCAACCCGGCTTCGTTGCCAGCTTTGAGTTCCCTTGCGGACATTGTACCAGTAATAAAACAACTCTCCATTTAAGTGTCCTAATTGTCAGATTTTAAGGCTTAGACATCACAAGTCCCGAGGCCCATCTTCAGACTCCGAAAGAGCCTGCAAAGCGCTCTTTGTAAAGGCCAAAATGCCCCTAAGCCTGCTAACATTAGTCAGCGCAGGGTGAGGGGAGGAATTTTGTAGCTCAGAAATGGAACACTGGCCAAGCATGCCAGAGCCTGACTTCCATCCCCAGCGCCACAGGCTTACTCTGTCATTCACTTAAAACGCATACAGTAGACTTAAAATTTTTGTTTTGTTTTGGGGATGTTCCAGCTGTGGGAGACTAACAGAGAGTTCATGTTCTCTAGGCTTTATATTCCAGGTGTGCATACTCCTGTCAATCCCGGTTCCAGAGAGACCAGAATTCCGAAAATAACAGTTCAAGTAAATTGAGGAGATGACTTACTGGGCCAGAGTGCTAGCCCTGCAAACCTGACTACCCAAACTGTATCCCTAGAGCTCACAGAAACCCAGTTTAGTGCTGTGTAGCTGTAACCCCACACTTCTCAAATGAGACAGAAGGCAGAAACAGGAGAAAACCTGGAACCTCACAGGCTAGCGAGCCTGCAGTACACAGACCAGCAGCTGAAACAAGAGAGCCCTGCTTCATTCAGCAAGGTGGGAGCTCAGATTAACTCCCTGAGTGGTCTCCTGACCTGTAGTGCTTGCTATACACACCAGACACACATGATCACTTAATAAATTTATTAAAACAAAAAAAATTAAATTATAAGTTAATAAACTACTCTCAATTATGGCAGGAAATTTTTTTAATACAAATACTAATATGAAAGTAAGATTTTCAAGTACTTAAAATCTAACAAAATAGTGAAGGAATATGTAGCAAAGAAAGACGCAGTAGTGAGGAGCCGAAAGGGTGACGCTGCCCTGGAGGAGTCTGTGGGTTGAATGCAGTATTCACTAAAGGCAAGGCAGCTTTAACTTGTCACTGTGGTTTTCTGTTTGTTGTTTTGTTTTGTTTTTTACAGCAGAGTAGTTTGTTTTCAGAAAGCATTTATATCCATAATTAACAAATATCTACAATAAAAATCTGACATCCTAGAGTCCGAGCTCTGGGTGCTGAGTGCAGTAGTATGCCAGCACACGAAGCTCTGGGCCTCACAACGCTGGTTTAAGCTAGACTCAGGCTGCCTGGATGGAGACTCTTCTGACTGAGTTTGCCTTCCGTTTCTATCCCTAGCAACCATGTACCTGCTGGGTGACTCAGTTTCCTCACCCGAAACAGGAAAACTAATGAACTTATCAATAAACACTTCCTCACTAGCCTTCCCTTGAGAAGAGTTCACTTTAATATTAATTGAAAGCTTTTTGGTCATGGAACTGGCTTCGGTTATTGTATATGAGCAGATGTTATATTTTTGGTCGAGAGTCTAGCCTTCCTGGGATGTGAGCAGATGTAACACAGGCTGTAGATGGCCTTGTGTGGTGAAGGTTGTCCTCTTGTGCTTCTGGCGTTGTCATGGGGAGAACATGCTCAGCTAGCCTGATGGTCCACGGACAATCTCTTCTCCCCTTCCCACTCCTCTCAGCTTCTGGTCCCAGTAAGTTTCCCCCTGACTTTCATATTTTTCTAACTGTGCCCCACTGCCCTTAATTAGTGCTGTTTGCATTGGCATGGTAAGGACAATTTAGCACAGTCCTTGAAAAACCACGACACGCCCTAGCCCTCTCGCAACCATTAGCCATCTATAGGTCCTCAGTTAGGGATGGAGCACCATGCGTGCCTCTTATATCCATGGTACACTGCTGATAGGTCTTGTGCAGGTACCCACTGCTGCTCTGAATGTGTGGGCACAGCAGCCATGCCAAGTCCAGAAGACAGCATGTTATAGCTCCTCTTCCCTTCCAACCCCTTCCAACACAACACACTTCTTTTTTTATATATTTTTTTATTTTTATTTATTTATTTTTTTATTGAAAAAAAAATTTTCTGCCTCCTCCCCACCTCCCATTTCCCTCCCCCTCCTCCCACCCCTCCCCCCCCCCACTCCTCTTCTCCTCCCTCTCCAGCCCCAAGAGCAGTCAGGGTTCCCTGCCCTGTGGAAAGACCAAGGTCCTCCCCACTCCATCCAGGTCTAGGAAGGTGAACATCCAAACTGTCTAGGCTCCCACAAAGCCAGAACATGAAGTAGGATCAAAACCCCGTGCCATTGTTCTTGGCCTCTCGTCAGCTCTCATTGTCCACCATGTTCAGAGAGTCCGGTTTTATCCCATGCTTTTTCAGTCACAGTCCAGCTGGCCTTGGTGAAATGCAAATCAAAACAACTTTGAGATATCATCTTACACCTGTCAGAATGGCTAAAATCAAAAACACCAAGGATAGCCTTTGCTGGAGAGGTTGTGGAGAAAGGGGTACGCTCATCCATTGCTGGTGGGAATGCAAACTTGTGCAACCACTTTGGAAAGCAGTGTGGCGGTTTCTCAGGAAATTTGGGATCAATCTACCCCTGGACCCAGCAATACCACTCTTGGGAGTATACCCAAGAGATGCCCTATCATATGACAAAAGCATTTGTTCAACTATGTTCATAGCAGCATTATTTGTAATAGGCAGAACCTGGAAGCAACCTAGATGTCCTTCAATGGAAGAATGGTTGAAGAAAGTGTGGAATATATATACATTAGAGTACTATTCTGCGGTAAAAAACAATGACTTCTCGAATTTTGCATGCAAATGGATGGAAATAGAAAATACTATCCTGAGTGAGGTAACCCAGACCCAAAAAGAAGATCATGGGATGTACTCACTCATAATTGGTTTCTAGCCATGGATAGGGGCCACTGAGTCTATAATTTGTGATCCTAAAGAAGCTAAATAAGAGGGTGAGCCCAAGGAAAAACATATAGTTATCCTCCTGGCTATGGGAAGTAGACAAGATTGTCGGGCAAAAAATTGGAATCTTGGGGGTGGGGTGGGATGGGGGTAAGGGGAGATGGGGAGAGAAAAGTGTGAAGGAGAGGATGGGGGGAACTTGGGGAAACGGGATGATTGGAGATAAAGGAAGGTTGGATAGGTGAGCAGGGAAGCACAT
This sequence comes from Chionomys nivalis, assembly GCF_950005125.1. Lineage (NCBI taxonomy): Eukaryota > Metazoa > Chordata > Mammalia > Rodentia > Cricetidae > Chionomys > Chionomys nivalis. Next base: position 4,451,663 of record NC_080095.1, on the reverse strand, counting down.
ATCTTAGTTAAGGGAGCCACCTAAGGGTTGGCAAGAGACTTGAACCTGGAGTGGCTACCTGGTGCCAGGGCAATGTCCCCAGTTATTTCCTTGGGAAGCTGAGGATAGGGAACCTGAAATGACCCTATCCTATAGCCATATTGATGAATATCTTGCATATCACCATAGAACCTTCATCTAGCGATGGATGGAGATAGAGACAGAGGCCCACACTAGAGCACCGGACTGAGCTCCCAAGGTCCTAACGAGGAGCAGAAGGAGGGAGAACATGAGCAAGGAAGGCAGGACCACGAGGGGTGCACCCACCCACTGAGACAGTGGGTCTGATCTATTTTTATTTATCTTTTTAAATTTATTTGTTTATTTCTTTATTAAAGATTTCTGCCTCCTCCCCACCACCGCCTCCCATTTCCCTCCCCCTCCCCCATCCAAGTCCCCCTCTTTCATCAGCCCTGAGAGCAATCAGGGTTCCCTGCACCCACCTCCATCCAGGTCTAGTAAGGTGAGCGTCCAAACTGCCTAGGCTCTCACAAAGCCAGTATGTGCAGTAGGATCAAAACCCAGTGCCATTGTTCTTGACTTCTCAGCAGTCCTCATTGTCCACTATGTTCAGCGAATCCAGTTTTATCCCATGCTTTTTCAGACCCAGGCCAGCTGGCCTTGGTGAGTTCCCGATAGAATATCCCCCATTGTCTCAGTGTGTGGGTGCACCCCTCGCAGTCCTGAGTTCCTTGCTTGTGCTCTCTCTCCTTCTGTTCCTGATTTGGACCTTGAGATTTCAGTACGGTGCTCCAATGTGGGTCTCTGTCTCTGTCTCCTTTCTTCGCCTGATGAAGGTTAATATTCAGGAGGATGCCTATATGTTTTTCTTTGGGTTCACCTTCTTATTTAGCTTCTCTATGATCACGAATTATAGGCTCAATGTCCTTTATTTATGGTTAGAAACCAAATATGAATGAGTACATCCCATGTTCCTCTTTTTGGGTCTGGATTACCTCACTCAGGATAGTGTTTTCTATTTCCATCCATTTGCATGGAAAATTCAAGAAGTCGTTCTTTTTTACTGCTGAGCAGTACTCTAATATGTATATATTCCATACATTCTTCATCCATTCTTCCATTGAAGGGCATCTAGGTTGTTTCCAGGTTCTGGCTATTACAAACAATGCTACTATGAACATAGTTGAGCATATACTTTTGTTGTATGATAGAGCATCTTTTGGGTATACTCCCAAGAGTGGTATTGCTGGGTCCAGGGGTAGGTTGATCCCGAATTCCTGAGAAACCGCCACACTGCTTTCCAAAGTGGTTGCACAAGTTTGCATTTCCACCAGCAATGGATGAGTGTGCCCCTTCCTCTACAACCTCTCTAGCAAAGGCCATCATTGGTGTTTTTTATTTTAGCCATTCTGACAGGTGTAAGTTGGTATCTTAAAGTTGTCTTGATTTGCATTTCCCTGATCGCTAAAGAAGTTGAGCATGACCTTAAATGTCTTTTGGCCATTTGAACTTCTTCTGTTGAGAATTCTCTGTTCAGCTCAGTGCCCCATTTTATAATTGGGTTGATTAGTCTTTTACGGTCTAGTTTCTTGAGTTCTTTATATATTTTGGAGATCAGACCTTTGTTAGTTGTGGGATTGGTGAAGATCTTCTCCCAGTCAGTGGGTTGCCTTTTTGTCTTAGTGACAGTGTCCTTTGCTTTACAGAAGCTTCTCAGTCTCAGGAGGTCCCATTTATTCAACGAGGCCTTTAATATCTGTGCTGCTGGGGTTATACGTAGGAAGTGGTCTCCTGTGCCCATATGTTGTAGAGTACTTCCCACTTTCTCTTCTATCAGGTTCAGTGTGTTCAGATTGATATTGAGATCTTTAATCCATTTGGACTTGAGTTTTGTGCATGGTGATAGATATGGGTCTATTTTCATTCTTCTACAGGTTGACATCCAGTTTTGCCAGCACAATTTGTTGAAGATGCTCTCTTTTTTCCATTGTATACTTTTAGCTCCTTTATTGAAAATCAGGTGTTCATAGGTTTGTGGGTTAATGTCCGGGTCTTCTATTCAATTCCATTGATCGACTTATCTGTTTTTATGCCAATATCAAGCTGTTTTCAATACTGTAGCTCTGTAATAGAGTTTGAAGTCAGGGATGGTAATGCCTCCAGATGATCCTTTATTGTATAAGATTGTTTTGGCTATCATGGTTTTTTTTTTGTTTTTCCATATAAAGTTGATTATTTTCTTCTCCAGATCTGTGAAGAATTTTGATGGGATTTTGTTGGGGATTGCATTGAATCTATAGATTGCTTTTGGTAGAATTGCATTTTTACTATGTTGATCCTCCCAATCCAAGAGCAAGAAAGATCCTTCCATTTTCTGGTGTCCTCTTCAATTTCTTTCTTCAAAGACTTAAAGTTCTTGTCAAATAGATCTTTCACTTCCTTGGTCAGAGTTACCCCAAGATATTTTATGCTATTTGTGGCTATCTTGAAAGGTGATGCTTCTCTGATTTCCTTCTCTGCTTCCTTATCCTTAGTGTATAGAAAGGCAACTGATTTTTTGGAGTTGATCTTGTATCCTGCCACATTACTAAATGTGTTTATCAGCTGTAGGAGTTCTTTGGTGGAGTTTTTGGGGCCGCTTATGTATACTATCATATCATCTGCAAATAATGAAAGCTTAACTTCTTCCTTTCCAATACGAATCCCCTTGATCCCCTAATGTTGTCTTATTGCTATTGCTGGAACTTCAAGCACTATATTGAAGAGGTATGGAGTCGTGTTCCTGATTTTAGTGGGATGGCTTTGAGTTTTTCTCCGTTTAATTTAATGTTAGCTGTCAGCTTGCTGTAAATAGTTTTTATTATATTTAGGTATGACCCTTGCATCCCTAATCTCTCCAAGACCTTTATCTTAAAGGGGTGTTGAATTTTGTCAAATGCTTTTTCAGCATCTAATGAAATGATCATATGGTTTTTTTTCTTTCAGTTTATTTATATGGTGGATTACATTGATAGATTTGCATATGTTGAACCAGCCCTGCATCTCTGGGATAAAGCCTACTTGATCATAATGGATAATTTTTCTAATGTGTTCTTGGATTCGGTTTGCCAGTATTTTATTGAGTATTTTTGTGTCGATGTTCATGAGTGAGATAAGCCTGTAATTCTCTTTCTTGGTTGGGTCTTTGTGTGGTTTTTGTATCAGGGTAACTGTAGCTTCATAAAAGGAATTTGGCAATGACTCTTCTGTTTCTATATTGTGAAATACATTAAGGAGTACAGGTATTAACTCTTCTTGGAAGTTCTGGTAGAATTCTGCATTGAAACCATCTGGTCCTGGGCTTTTGTTGGAAGGCAGATTTTTGATATAGTTTCTAATTCTTCACGACTAACAGGTCTATTTAGATCATTCACCTGTTCTTGGCTTAGCTTTGGTATATGGTACTTATCTAAAAAAATGTCCATTTCTTTTGCATTTTCCAGTTTTGTGGCATACAGCCTTTTGTAGTAAGATCTAATGATTCTCTGAATTTCCTCTGTGTCTGTGGTTATGTCCCCCTTTTCATTTCTGATCTTATTTATTTGCGTGTTCTCTCTCTGTCGTTTAATTAGTTTGGACAGGGGTTTGTCGATCTTGTTGATTTTCTCCAAGAAACAACTTTTTGTTTCATTGATTCTTTGGACCAACACAACACTCTTCCAGTTCCATCTTACACAGTGTTTCCTGAGCCTGAGGTTGGAAGCTGGGGGTTGGCACCGATGTCTTGTTTAGGGCTAAGCTCTCAAGAGTTGTAGTCGGACTCTTTGTCAGGACTGTTGGCTCCCAATATTGGCATGGAGACTTAGTGTTAAGTATTATGGTTGTTCCTAACTAGCTCTTATAACTTAAATTCACCCATATCTTTTAATCTACATTCTTTTCCATAGCTCTGTGAATCCACAGGAGTCTGGTAAAGGCTCTCAGGATTTGTTTAGGTGTAAAATAAGGATAAACACTCACTGATACAAAAAGGGTCAGACGCTGCCCTGATGCAGCTGCCTTGAAGAAGCACCAACCTCAAGGTTTCTGCTCTGCTGTGACCACCCCATCCAATGGTGTGCAAGAGCACGAGAGCGTGAGCTTGCCTCCCCTCAGCTTAAAAGTCATCACATCTGCAGTCAAGACCATGCCTGGGGTGGGAATCCCCAAAGCCATTGGCTACAAGGATGGAAATCCCACAACATGGTTTGTTACCTTTACCCTGTGCTGCCCATGCTGTTTCCTTCCTGTCTCCTCGCATCTCTACCCTTCTTCTTAAGAGAAAATCCTGTGCCTGGAAATCCTGCCTAGGTCAGTTAGCTTTCTATTAAATACAAAAATGATTATTCAACAACACTTCCTCTTTTGTCTAAATAAAAGGGAATGGTTTTAACTCTAACATAGTAAAATTATATACAGTAAGAACAATTATTAGGTAAGAATTACACTTACAATATCCAGTTCATTTGTATTTGGCAAATTCACAGAAAGTACTGTATTATCTATCCTATCTTGGTACTCAAAAGTTTTGAAGCTAATTTATTTTTTCCTTTTGTTATTAATTTTTTAAATTTATTTTATGTAACAACCACAGTTTTCCCTCCTTGTCACCTCCCATTCCCTTCCCCACCTCTTTCTACATCCCCCCATCCATTCCTCAGAAAGGATAAGGCTTCCCATAGGAATCAACATAGCATGGCCTATCAAGTTGAGGCAGGACCAAGCATCTCCCTTCTACATCAAGGCTGAGAAAGGCATCCCACCATAGGGAATAGGTTCCAAAGAGTCAGCTCATGCACCAGAGACAGATCCTGGTCTCACTGCTAGGGACCTCACAAACAGACCAAGTTACACAAATATCACCCACATGCAGAGGGTCTAAGTCAATCCCATGCAGGTAGGCTCCCTAGCTGTCAGTCTAGAATCTGTACACTTCCGTGACCTTGGGTCAACCTTCTCTTTGGATTTGACCATCATGATCTTGAGCACCCCTCCCCCCTCGACCCCCCCTCCACCCCGCTCATATATTCCCTTCTCCCTTTCTTCAGCTGGATTCCTACATTTGGCCCAGTGTTTGACTGTGAATCTTCTGCATCTGCTCTATCAGTTACTGGATGAAGGTTCTATGATGACAATTAGGGTAATCACCAATATGATTACAGAAGAAGGCCCAGGCACACTCTCCACTATTGCTAGGAGTCTTAGCTGGAGTCATCCTTGTGGTTTCCTGGGAGGTTCCTTGGCACCAGGTTTCTCCTTAACCCCATAATGGTCTCATCTATCAAGATATTACTTTTATTGTTCTCACTCTCTGATCCTCCCCCAACTTGCTCATCCAGATTCCTCATGTCCTAATTTACTTTTCATCATAACTTATATAACCAACCTAAAAATATCTTTTTAGACCTTAAAGTATTTTCTTAGACAAACAACTTAAGCTTTTATGCCTCTCAATCTTATATACTTTACATCTCTTTTGTAAGTTTTTTCTTTTGAATTTGTTAACTAAGAAAACTGTAACACCCAAGTAAACAAGAAGTGCAGAGCAAACAACTCCCAAACAACAGAAATGACAGAGACACCTGGCTGCCTGGACAGTCACCAAATATCTGACAGACATTTCTGTGAAGCAGGAATTTTGAAGGACTGTCCTACCTTATCTTGACAAAGTTCAACAGTCACTTTTTTGTGTATCCTGCTTGTCCAGCTTGTCAGCAGTTGAGGCAAAGAAAGTTTTTTGCTTGGATGGTTAGTTTTGTTACAAAGAAAGCAAATTCCATAGGGAGGTTATTTGATGGCCAACATCCTTTTTTGAAGCAAATTGGTGCTGCCAAGAGCAGATATGTCTCACCATCATGAAAAGCCCTCTGCTATTAAAATATTTTAAATGCCATATTCTGTAAGTCTTTGAAGTGTTTGAAGATCATCTATCTACCTATCTAAAATATATCACTGTATGACCTTAAAAACAAACCTAACATGACTACAAGTTTGATTGCTATAGATGACTAACTAGTAACCTGTGTTTCTTAATCATCCCAAATGGTTTATAGTAATATTTTTCAAGGACTAGAACTTTATTTGACATTTTACATGAGCTGCATAGGTACAATACCCTAAACAAGAGTAGAAACAAATATCAGTATGTTGTAACAAAAATAATTTCAATTTTGTATTAATACAAAAAAATTCATACCATAGTGTAAAATATTTGACACTAGTGGTTAAAATTAGACTCAATAATTCACTCCTTCATCCCATTATTTCTATACTGTATCTTCCTTTTTCCATTCAGAGATTCCTGAATCTAATCACCTTTGTTTAGTTTTTTCCTAACCATGACCAATAACAACTTGTAACCAACCCCTACATAATGACAAACATCCATAACCCATCAAATGACCAACCCCCATCCCACTTATTGGGAATGTGGACATTGCCTTTTCTAGACTGTTTCCTGTTGTCTAGTGGTGCTGGAATCTTTAGGGGACAACAAGAAATAGGGATAATGGTCAAGTCTTTGTGTAATGGGAAACTGCAAGGCTTATCTAAAGTCCTGATTGGAGTAGCCTGTGAGGCTGGACTATCTCAACCACCAGTGTTAAAATTGTTCTTGATGTAGAACTCTAAGAAAACTGCAGCCGAGGCACTCTGAGATGTTGGATTACCTGGGTCATTCATTTTGATTGGTGTCTGATCCCCTTTTCTGAAAACACACAGACTTTTAAAGATAACATACACATCTGCATTAATATAAGTATGGAATGTGTAGTGTATATAGGTCTGCTAAAGATGAATTTTTTCCATGCTTGAACAGGTAAAAGTCATCTGTTAACTTTACAAATCCATTTGAACTATATAGCCAAACTGTATTATAAATCTTCATTTATACTATAGGAAAGACGAGTATAATACTAAGTCATGAGGACTCTATAGCCAATACAATTTATCATGTCTTATCCAGTCTCAGAGCTGTTCTCATGTAGAGGGATGGGTATCCTACCCATTTCTGTAGTCAAGATACTCAGGTTTCTCCCAGTCAAATCTAATCTCATATTAACCTGAAAGAAATCCACAGTCTTTTGTTTCCTGTAGAAACAAAGGCATAACCTCTTCTCCAATGTAATACATTTTTTGACTTCCAGTTTAAATTTAAGGCATTCCTAAAGTATATATGTTGGTTTAATTCAGCAATCCTTTCCACAATCCAATGTTTGTCAGCAGCTATTGTCTGTTCATTAGCATTCAAACATTCAAAATTAACAAAGCATCATATAATATCCAAATTCCCTATGTTATTGTATTTTCATCCTTACATGGTTTATACTTTTTAAAATTATTATTTCTCTCCTCAAAGATTTCATTATTTTTAAAGTATTTATTTATTTTTTATGACTGTCTGTACCCTTTTCCTTTTTTTCTTAAGTATATGTACATTAGTAAATACACTATAGCCTGTTTAGAGGATTTTTTTCCATCTGAACCTGCTTTACAGTATATCTGTAACCTTTTCTGTCTGGATGAGCAAACCTTAAATGATCACCCAGCTTCATGGCTCACTGGTGGCTCAAACCTACAGGCAGTGGCCAGGAGAGCTTCTTTGTATTGCTGCCCACATGAGAGACTGCAGGACTAGGAACCTGCTTTTGACTCTGTTTTGTGTATTGGAACCTCTTTTTTAAGTTTTTTCAGGTCTTATGTGGAAATATGCATCCCCACATTGGACACCATTTGTAGTAAAACTTTTTCATTGGGACTGTTGGCTTCCCAAAAATAACATGGAGACTTAGTATTAATTATGAAAACTCAGCCAATAGCTTAGGTGTGTTTCTAACTAGTTCTTATACCGTAAATTACCCATATCTTTTATTCTACATTCTTTTACATGGCTTGATTATCTTTACTCTGTACTGCCCATGCCACTTCCTTCAAGCCTCCTAACACCTTTGCCCACCTTCCCAGGATCTTCTGTGCCAGGAAATCCTGCCTAGCTATTGGCTGTTCAGCTTTTTGTTAAACCAATCATAGTGATACAGTATACAAAAAGATTATTCCACAAGAAACAGTCATCTGTTCTTAGCATTCTGACTAGTTATGAATGTCTGCATTAACAGTTCTCCACTGCAAACAGAAGTTTCTCTGATCCAGGTAGTCTAACTGTTGTATAAACAAACATCTAATAATAACTGTCCAATTATCAAAACAACAGTAGTAGACACTCCCTCAAGGACTTATAATTTCCCCAGTCATGGGCTCTTGGCCAGGTTTACAGGATCAGACATAAAATCCCTCCCAAGGAATGGGCCTTGCACCCAGTCAGAAAGCAGTGGATTATCCTCATAAGAGTGGTGCCACTGTTTTACCAGTGGGTACATCTCACCTGGAAGATTAGGAATGGAGTTCACAGGATTCAAAGATAGATAAGACTATCAATAACTTTTCTCCCCGGCAGCCTTCATAACACCTTCCAGGACCAATAAAATTAGTCACTGGAGTGAGGGAAAGCTTCTTGCTTGATTCCTGCTTAATTTACTTATGTCTGCAACAAAAGTACTTGGCATCTTCCACAATAAATATTGTCAGGTAGCTCCAGTGAATAATCAATGCTCCATCCACCAGTATGCTACTCACCTCTACTTTCATATCACTACTTTCTACTACTTTCCCTTTCCCTTAAGGCCTCTGACACTTCCCTCCTCACTGGCCCTTCTTTATTTATAGTGGCTGCTGGATTTCATTTCAGTTCCTAGAGTATGCAGAGGCCTGTCGATCACTCCTCTTTCTGTGAGTATCCCCTCATAAATAAACGTTTGTTATACTCCATTCTGGGCTAGTGTGAAACTCTTTTGTATGGCAATAGTTTGGTGCCCAGGTAGTCAGAGTCCATGCCATTATCAGGCCTTTCCCAGAAGGTCTTCAGGCTTCTCCCAGAGCTTCCCTCTGGCATGCAGTTGTGCACCATTTGGCTGGTCCACCACTCAGTGACTTGGCAATTTTCAGCTGGCATGACCACACAGCTTGGTTCCACCTAGCTGACTAACTTTCACCCATAACTTTTGCCAACATACCTCCAAGGCTTGTCTGGTTTCTGCCATGCCTGCTCTGATCAGGCTTAACTCCAATTCTGGGGACACAGATTGCTCCAGCTTACTTTCCAATTCAGATCCATGAATGCCTAGACTGAGATCCAGCCAGTAACCTCATGGCTTGTGACTGCCTACAAGCTCTGTGTTCCTTGATATTCTGCCCACCTGAAACCTCTCCCTTTTGTCTAAATCTAGAAGATGTGGCAAAGGCCAACACTGGACCAATGAATGTAGATCAACAAGAGAAAAACAAGGTAACCTGTTACCATCACGTAACTCCTGTGGGAGGGGGCCTCTCACAGGACTCCAGGTTAAATGTGGTCCAGTCATTCCCAGTTACTGTGGAGGACATGTCTTCCCAGGAAAAAATTAAAAACACAGTTTCTGTTGTAAAAAAAAACATACTGCTCTGGATGATAGAATAAACATGGAAGATGAATCAAAAATTCCAAGAGAAAATAGGAAACATATACTTTGCCAGACTTCTATAAATGATCAAAGACCAAAGCTGAGAGTATGAATAAATAACACTGGAATTGAAAGATTACTGGACATGGGTGCAGATGTATCTGTGCCATTATTACTCCAGAATCTTAACATCTGAATTGATCTCTTCAGGGGGCAGATGCTTAATTCCTAGGAATTGAAACCCTATCTCAAGTAAAACAAAGCATGAGATGGGTAAAATGCATAGGGCCAAAAGGACAGAGAGGAAGGCTGAGGCCATATGTGGCTAATATAGCAGTGAATCTGTGGGGTTGTGATCTGTTGCAGCAATGGAATACCCAGATTAACATTCCTGTAGTCTCAGAAATGAAACATAAACCAACTCATATTTCTGGGAAGGATATTAATAGGGACTATAAAAAACAGTCACCAACCATTCAGGCTGTACAAAAACACAAAACAACTGGCAAACCTGCAGAGGTACCAGTGGCTCTACCTTTAAAATGTTTAACTAACAAACCAATGTGGGTTAAAAAAATGGCCCTTATCAGAAGAGAAACTGCAGATTTTAGAACAACTGGGGCAGGAGAAACTAGATGCTCACCACATTGAAGAATCAACCAGTGCTTGGAATTCTCCTGCATTTATTGTTAAAAAGAAATCTGGAAAGCAGAGAATAGTGACAGATCTAAGAGCTGTTAATAAGGTGATTTAATCAATGGGTCCTCTAAAATCTGGAAATCCTTTGCCTTCCCTATTGCCTAAAGGATGGCCTCTTATAGTTATTGACTTAAAATATTGTTTTTTACTATACCTTTACAAGAAAAGACAGAGAAAACTTTACCTTCACAGTGCCTATATATTATAATAATTCCCAGTTTACTAAGAGATAATAAGGGGGGATGCTTCCACAGGGAATGTTAAATAGCCCCACCCTGTGCCAATACTTTGAAAGTTGAATATAATACATAAGCAATTCCCTAAATCTATAGTTTACCATTACATGGATGACATTTTGCTATGTGATTCAAATGTATATACTTTAGAAAAAATGTTTGAAGAAGTAAATAAAGTTTTGCCTAATTAGGGATTAAAAAATGCTCCTGAAAATATACAAACAGGAAATTCTATCAATTATCTAGGTTATAAAATAGGTTTACAGAAAATTAGCACACAAAACATACAAATTAGAAGAGATTGATTGTGGACTCTTAATGACTTTCAAAATGCTAGGAGATATTTCCAATTGATAGCCCACTTGTAGGATAACACCTGATCTAAAAATTCATTTAAACAAAACCTCAGATGGTGACAAAGATTTAAACATTCCCAGGGAATTAACATCTGAAGTTGAGAAAAAAATGACTTTGACTGAAGAGAAATTGCAAAAGGCACATGTGGATCATGTGGATCCAAATCCTAAATGCATTCTGGTCATATTACCCTACTGGAATTTTAATGCTGAGGAAAGGTATTATCTTAGAATAAGATAATGGATTATCTTACCACATAAACTGAGTAAAAATTAAAATCTTATGTGGGAAAGGTCTCTGAATTGATTATAGAAGGAAAATTGAGACTTCATCAATTAGCAGAAATAGACTCAGCAGAGATTATAGTGCCTTTTAATAGTGATGAAATTGAAAAAAAATTATGGGATGACTATAAACCTGGCAAAGAACTAGTACTAATTTTTGGGGAGATATTAATAGCAACTATCTTAAAAATGATAGAATTAACCTTGTAAAAAGAGCTAATTGGTTCCTTCCCTGCATTGTGACACACCAAAAACTAGAGCCCCATTCTATACTAATGCAAATAAATCAGGAAAGGCAGGTTACAAACCAGAAATAAAAGTGGAACAAAAGTCAAAATTAAATGGTATTCTCATGGTACTAAGGTATTTTAAAGAACCTCTCAATATAATTATTGATATACAATACACAGAAAGAGTTGTTTTGCATATTGAAACCACTGAATTTATACCAGATGATACAGAATTGACTTCGTTATTTACTCTGGTTCAAGACATAATCAGGATTTGACCTTGTACCATATACATAACACACATTCTATCCTATACATGTCTGCCAGGTCCCTAGTACAAGGTAATGCAGAAATTGATCTGTTATTGATTGGAAATGTGCTGATGACCTCAGAATTTCATTAAAAATATCATGTCAATAACAAAGCTTTAAAAAGGAGTTTTCTTTTAATCCCAGCACTTGGGAGGCAGAGGCAGGCGGATCTCTGAGTTCGAGGCCAGCCTGGTCTACAAGAGCTAGTTCTGGGACAGGCACCAAAGCTACAGAGAAACCCTGCCTCGAAAAACCAAAAAAAAAAAAAAAAAAAAAAAAAAGGAGTTTTCTATTACATGGCAACAAGCTAAGGAGATTATAAGGAGATGTCCTACTGTTCTTTATATAACCAAACACCACTACCTGCAGGAAGTAACCCAAAGGGTACTCAAAGGAATGAAATCTGGCAGATGGAAGTGTTCTACTTTAGAGTTGGCAAAATTAAAATATACACACCACACCATTAATAGCTGTTCAGGTTTTCAATGGATAACTGCTTTGAGTTTGGGAAAGGTTGATTCAGTGATCACATATTTACTAGAAGTTATGACCGTCATGCGTCATAACTGTACAAATAAAGATAGTCATGACTCACTTAAAAATCAAAGCTGACTTTGGAGTTGGACTGTGGCTATCCTTTTCTAAATCCAAGCATGTTGTTAAAAGAAAATTTCAGAGTTTCAGCCTCATATCAGAAGCCACCTGGTATGGGACAAAAGGAAGAAAAAAATTAGGAAAAAATTTACTTCTCCCCATACATACTTTTGTCTCTATGGTACCTTTCATATGAATATATGTTTATATGAATAATGTTTAAGTTTTACACAATGAACAATAAATTTTCCTGCAGTAAACTTTGAAGTTTCCAGCAAGAATGATTGGGTTGATATGATGTCATTATGCTGATAACACTTTAGGATCAGTTTTGGGTTAGCTGAAATGGTTCATCTTTTTACATTGTTCTGGCCAGAACTTTAGATAAGAACTTTTGAAAAACCTAACTAGATACTCAGAAACTATCTGCAATTATACCAGACAGAAATCTAGAAACTTAACCATCATTTTAGTTTTTATAGGATTCCATAGAAATAACATTACCTCCATGAGAGCTGGAAGTAATTCTAGAAGATGATGTGCCCTCTTCCAACAAAGTTTGTCCTTAGGGTTAAGGACATCAATTGGGGGTTGGTTATAATTGGTATAGGGTTGGGGGTGGAAATTAAATAGGCTCAGGGATCTCTTGAAAAGAATGGGTTAGGTAGAATAATAGGTGGATTAGTGTGACCTTATTCACACTAATAATAATAGTGAGAATACTTGTGAGCTATTATTTATAGACAATTTACATTGCTATAGACTTTTGTATATTGATACAAATTCAAATTACATTTGTTGTATTGAATATACTCCTATTTATGTTTACAATATTTGTGTACCTATACAAGGTTATTTTGTTATATTGTATGCATGCATGTTTCTACCTCTGATTAAGATATTTTGTATATTGATACAACTTTAAGATATATTCATCATATTACACTATACATTTCTACCTCTGACAAAGATACACAGAGAGAGAGATTTTACATTTTGAGGTCATTGTCCTCATTGCTATACATTTGTTTAAAGATTATTTAATATTTTAATATGAAGCCTTAGTCTTTAAACTATATAGGTATTAAGAATTATAGGTCAATAGTCAACCATGTTTGTCATCATTATATTTGTACTAATCAGGTTCTTTAGATGCATAGAGATTGTATTCCACATAGATAGGTAATCTTCAATCACATCAAAGAACTGTAGAAATAGCATTTAAATAACTTAGGGTTCTATTGACATGAGACACAATTGTTCCTGGCAGCACCTATCTATTCCTGAGAGAATGTTGGGCACTGAAGACACTCCACTTGGAGCTTGCTTTCTTCTTGGCAAAACTGGTCTTTGGGCAAAAAACTGCCCATGCCTCAACTACTACAAAATACATATTGTCCAGATTGGACAAGGAGGATAAAAGCAAAAAGACTGCCAAACTTTGCCAAGACAGGGTAAGATGTCTTTTAAAATTTTCCTGCCTCTGAAAATGATCTGTCAGTTACTGTAGGCCTTAGCCAAAATTGGTTGCCCCAACATTACAAATGAGACTTTGGGTGATTGCCTAGGTAGCTGGTTGTCTCTGTCATTTCTTGTACCTTTTGGAAGTTGTTTAATTGTGCTACCTATTTACTCAAGTAATATTATTTCACTTCTCAGGTGTTTGGTGGGGTTGAAGACTAGAGAGTTGTAGTTACTTTCCTCATGACTTAGCCAGCCATTTCTATTATACAGACTTAGACTCTTTAGGATAGGATAATATCCTATATATAATATCAATATACAAAATATCTTAAGCAGAGGATAAACTGAAGCATTTAGCAGATGTTTCTTGATTGATGTTGTTCATGCTGGTTGCAATTCTATTTTTTTATACTTTATATTTGTTCTTATTGTATATAGTTTTGTATTAGGCTTAGAACTCTTATTTAGACAAAAGGGGAGGTGCTGTGGGAACTCCTTCAGCCAATAGCCTTTAATATACTGACCCACTTTGGGCATGGACTCATGTACTATAAATGCAGATATAAAGCATGCACGGTCCTTTTGGATGTTGGATTTGGTTCCAGTTCCCAGAGCATGTAGAGGACTGCAGATCACCACTCTTTCTGTGAGTTTACCCCTAATAAATAAACTTTTTCTATATCCATGTGGGCTAATGTGAAACTCTTTTGTGTGGTAACAGTATCCTAAAGGCTTCCTCCATCTGGTTTGGCATCTTTACTAACTCTAAGAAATATGCTATTATGATTCTTTAGAAAATCATTTCTATACTTGTAGAGTGAGATTCTCTTCTGCCTATATTGTTGTTATCTGGATTTGATATTTTCAGAGCCATACATACCTTAGAAATCCCACTTAATACCTTCTTATTATTTGGTTCCTTGTTGGATCATTCCATCTCTACATGTCAAGTCCAGATGTTCTGTCCTCTCCTTGATTGTCCTGTTGTTAAGAATTTATTCCCATGATGCTTTTTATTCAACTTACTGTGTTTTTCATACCTAGCATCTCAAATTTGCTTTTCTTCAGCATTTCCTTCTCCTTGCTAATTTTCCTTTCATTGTTTTGAGTTACCACACTCATTTCATTCGGGTCTGTGTTTTCTTGACCAGGAGCTGATACTCTTCTTTGATTTCTTTTGGGTTCCCTATCTGGGATGTCATCTAACTCACACTAACTGAATGCCATTGCTGTAAGATCAGTTAAGTTCTGTAGAGTTTCCATTACCTTGGTTTTTCATGTATTTTTTCATTAGGGTTTATGCATCTGGGTTCATTTCATTGCTTGGTCTTTTCTGTATTCAACTATATCCTTTCAATTGAAGCATTTGCAATACTCAAGTAGGACTTTAATATGTTGTAGCTGGAGTGCACCATTCATAAAATGCTCCTCAGTGTAGATTTCGGGAATATTAACTGCAAGAATAAACAGCATTGTACTAACTGAATAATACCAGCGGTCCCTTTGACTTCAGTAAGTTAGAGGATAAACAACAGAGGAGAGTGTGGTGTGTACTTGTATTTCAGTGACTAAGATATTGTGTGTGGGGGGGGGGATGAGGATAGGAACAAGTACTAGATTGACTTTGAAAAACAAAAGAGAAAATTTGCTGAGAAGAGAAAACTGTAAACTGGTAGGATCTACAAATTTTAGAAATAGTTAAAGCTATAGATGGTCATAATTAAGAGGTAAAGGAGAAGGGGAGAAGGATAAAAGAAAGAGGAATACGACTTAGCAATGGGTGGAAATATATGAGGTGTAGGTGACGAGTATGGTGGAGAGTGCCTGGGTGTAGATCAGGTGAAAAGAGCACTAACAGCTATCCTACCTGAGCAAGGTCCAGACAAAAGCAAACTGCTGTGGCACATAGATGCCAGGTGGAGGATAATGGAGAGTAAGAAATTAATAGAATACTGATGGAGTGAATTACTGACACAGCTTTCCCTGATTTCAGAGGTGACGTTCTGGACCTTGCTGGTACTGGGGGCAGTGGGAGTTTTTGGTCTCTGCAGCGTTCATATTCTGTGTAGTTTCTCATCCCTCAGGTTCAGCGTATGAAAGGAACAACATTTCTCAAGCCATTCTCAGGCAGTTTTATCCAACAAATGGTGCTGATTCAAGATAACTTACAGCTGGGCCCCAATTCCCAGTGCTCCAGCCTTCCTTCTTTGCAGAGATCTTCCCAGCTAATGAGTTCGTCTACAGACCTTGACTCTTGAAAATGCGTATACTGTGTATGATCTTGACTATTTTCTTGGATGGGTTTCAGTGACCATGACTCTAATCTGCCATCTCACCCAGAAGTTCTACTCTCTGCTTTTTGAGTTCCACTCCAAGTTTTAATGGAACTCATGGGCACCCAAACTAGACAATTCATTTTCAAGTTTCCCTTGGAACTAATGGGAAGTGAAAGTCATTGAGACATACAACATCTGACTTCTTACCTTACTACTTCTCTTTCCAATTTGCTGGCAAGAATACAAATACAGAATGTTGAACCTCGTTCAATTATGCAAAATACAGTAAGCATAGGAAAGATGCTGAGTCATCCTCCCAAAATAAAAAGGCAAACTATAGTACAATTCTATTATTTTATTTTTAAATTTCTTATTAGTTCTTTCTTATTCAATATGTTTTTTTTTATCATATTCATTTACTCTGCCGACACTTCCAAGATCCACTTCCTCCTCTCTACTCACCTGGTTTTGTGCCCCACTCCCTTTTTAACCCATCAGACCAAATATTCTTTGATGCATGGTCTTACATGGTTGACTTGACTAGGACAACACTCTTAGAGAAAACGTCTCTCTCTCCCAGCAGCCAACAGGTGGCAGGAGCTCCACTGCTAGGGATGTGGTTGCATCCCCAGCTCCCTGTCTTGTGCTGGGTTTGGTCTGGCTTGGGCTTCCACAGGTCTTGTGCATGCTGTTGAAACCTCCCTGAGCTTCTATGTGCAGCGGCTTTGTTGTGTCCGAAGACACTGTTTCCTCTCGTCTTGTAGAACTCTTTCCATCCCCTCTTCAGCAACGATCCCTGAGCCTTGGGACGAGAGGGTGTGGTTTTTGTTCCTTGTAGGACTGAGCATTCTGTAGTCTCTTATTCTCTGTACCTTGCCTGTTGTTGGTCTGTATTAAATACCATCTGCTAAAAGAAGCTTCTCAGACAAGGGCTGAGAGAGACGCTAAGCTTTATAATTTACTCTTCACAGGAAGGCACGAGAATCACACCTTCCTAGCTCTGTAGCTGCGAAACCCAATCTGTGGGTGTGATTTCACTGGCGAGGAGAAAACTGCTCGCATCGCTGAGAAAACAGATGCTCTCACCCATCACTACAGGGTACTCAAGATGACACAATCACAGAGCACTCAGGAACTACTGGAAAAGTGATCTGTGCATCACCTCGATGTAGTGAGCTTCTCTCTGGAACACTGGACATAAGGTTAGTCACTATATTAGGAGCTGGAAAGCTGTAGTAGCCAAATGTGCAGCAATCAGAGGTTGGTTTGATAATTATGAAATACAATGGAGTAACATACAACTGTTAAAAAGGATAATGAATTTGTCTACATGCTTCCTGAAATGCTTTCTAAGGTAGTTTTGAGCAAAAAAAAAAAAAAAAAAAAAAAAAAAAAAAAAAAAAAAATGAAAGAGACATGTGTGTACTAGCTACCATCTATGAAAGCAGAAGGATTGTAACACATACAGTACTGATGATTTATTGTTTTAAGAAACACAACAAAGTAATCTCCAAACTAATCATCAAACATGGGACAGGATAGAGGAAGCTAGACATTTCAACATGCTTTTCCTAGATGACTTGGAAGCACATAAATATACGAAAGTTTAAAGTTTGAAACAAAGTCTATAAAAATCAAATGCATTAACTGTGTTGATTTGATGGAAAAATCAGATAGAATGATATCATGTGACTTTAAAGTAGCAATTAGACAGTACGTTTTTGATGTAAATCTGTCCCAAGGACAACAGAGCTGCACAACAAAAATAGCATTTTTAAAGGATTTTCCAAATTGTGGCGTTGTTGATGTGTCCATGTGTTGGGAGCAAGAAGTTGGATTCTCTGATACGCATTGTCATTTGTAAAGAAGCACTCTTGTGGGGGCCAGGTGGATTGTTAGGCAGTTGCAAAAGAAGCCTTACTCAAGCCGAGGAACTTGAAAACTCTGTAACTGAGACAAGAAAACCACACCTTCAGTGTTCATGGCCTCAAGCAATATAACATAGTTTTTGGATGTTAGTTCACCTGGGTAAAAAGTGCATACTGGTTAAGAAAGCTGTTTTGGAGTAGTATCATGGACTATCAGCTGTGGGGCACTGGGCAGCAACAACTGATCGGAATACTTCAATATTGCCTGAAGGGTAGGGAAGTGGGGATTGGAATTTATGTAATGTCTACACAAAATCAAATGAACTGAAAATCATAACTACATTGAGATTCCACCTCACTTCAGTCAGAATAGCCAGCACCAAGAAAACAAAGGTTAGCAGGGAGGCGGTGGTGCATGCCTTTAATCCCAGCACTTGGCAGGCAGAGACAGGCAGATCTCTGTGAGTTCGAGGCCAGCCTGGTCTACAGAGCAAGTGTCAGAACAGTTTCCAAAGTTACACAAAGAAATTCTGTCTCAAAAGACAAAACAAAACAAAACAAAACAAAACAAAAAAACAAAGAAAAATAAAAGCAAACAAACAAAAAAAGAAAACAAAGATTAGCTGGGTGGTGGCACATGCCTTTAATCCCAGCGCTCAGAAAGCAGAGGCAGACAGATCTCTGTGAGTTTGAGGCCAGCCTGGTCTTTGAACTAGTTCCAGGACAGCCAAGGCTACGCATAGAAACCCTGTCTCGAAAAACTGCCCTCCCACCACCCCCCCAAAAAAGAAAAGAAAAATGCAGAGATTGCAGTGGACCTGAGTTTGGCTCTCAGAACCCACATCTGGTGGCTCGCAACCATCTGGCTCCAGGAGCATTGGCCTCTGTGGAAACCTGTATGTGCACAGCTCACATGCAGACAAGTAGGCACACACATAAATAAAACGAAATACATTTTAATGTCTGTAGGGTGGTGCTGGGATGGGAAAGGATGCAGATCTACACACTGGGTGGGAATGCATATGGATGCAGTCACCGTAGAAATGGAAAACTAATCTAAAGCTATGCCAAGTGTGATGTTACATTACTGTGTAATCTCAGTATTGATCTCAGCACTAAAGTGGTGGAGATAGGAGGATTGGGGTTAACAGTGAGCCTCATCCACTAACAAGTTGGAGGGTAGTTTGGGCTACATGAAAGTGCGAGTCACAAAATCAAATACCACCACCACTACACACACATGCACGCACACACACACACACTCATACACTACATGCACACAGAGATAAGTAAGATAATCAGAAATAAGATAGAGGAGTTAAATCGAAAACCTTTCATAACCTGGTTTTGAAATTAAAGTTTCAATATATACTCACATTGTACTTTATCTTTTAAAGATTATTGCTTAGTTTTGCTTTCTGCAAAGGGTTTATTTAAAGGTAGAAATAAGTGGAGTATTGGCATAATATTTACTTAAGATATGGGAGTGGGTGGGAAGAAGCAGCAAACTTTCAGGAAGTGCTGATGTCCTAACAAAGCATGTTTGTTCAAAAGGGTAGAACCACTTCTGAGAGGCAGTGGAGGGTGTGGAGGAGTGAGGGAAATCTCATTAGGGACTTAGGAGAGATAGCTCATGAGGAAGGGAATCTTGCTGCTCTGTGAGCGGGCTGGAGTCCTGTTTCCAGCACCTTATCAGGTCAGCTTGGCACCGCTTGTAACTCCAGATCTAGGGGACCCAAGGCCTCTTCTGGCCTAGGACTGTGTGTGTGTGTGGTGTGTGTGTGTGTGCACTCCCCCCACACTCTCACATACAACTGCGTGCATACACACACACACACACACACACAACACACACATATCATAGCATACAAACCTGCAAACAAAAGCACTGCCAGAGACCAGAAGGAAAAATGACAACAAAGCAACCAATATAACCACATTCTGATAGGGCAAGGTATCAGCACACTCAGGAGGGAAATATAAATAATTATGAGTAATTGCTAAAGTTTCTGATGGAGAAGATCAGAAAATAATTTGATCAAAATGATAAAACTATTTTAATAAAAACTCATGGAAACGCTAAAATAACACACACACACACACTGTATAAAGAATGTCTATGACAAGATCATCAGGAGTTTCAACAGGGTTAGTGAACTTGTAAGCAACTCAACAGGAACTCCTCAAAATGAAGCAAGAAGAGAAAAAGAAGATGAAGAGAAAGGCCTTCGCACCCCCATGCCGCAGAATGACATCAGTCTCCGAGTCAGAATCAGAATCCTGGACAGAAAAGAGAATTCATGAGAAGAAATGTTTTAAAATAACAGCTGAAGCATTCTTCTGAAATTAACAAACATCAAATCACAGACATGAAAATAGTTCTTTTGACGCAGTTATTATGTTTGGTATAGATAGTACACAGGTTGTTGTCTTCAAGATGGTCACTTGCCTCCTATAAAGCTTATATAATGGCACACTGAAAGTTCAAATTGCTTTGAAGACCTAAGTGGTTTCTTGCACCAGTCACTAGAAGGGGAGTGAGTGTCTTAGTCAGAATTCTATTTATGAAGAAATGTCATTATCACAGCAACTGTTAAAAAAGAAAGTATTTAATGGGGGTTTGCTTACAGTTTCAGAGGTTCAGTCCATTAACATAATGGTAAAGAACATAGTAACACACAGACAGACATGGTGTTGGAAAAGTAGCAGAAAGTTTTTCATCTAGATCCATGGGCAACAGGAAGAGAGAGACACTGGGATTGGAGAGAACTTTTGTAACCTCAAGGCCGCTCCCCCCAACCACCGCCCCGTGATACACTTCCTCCAACAAGGCTACAGCTACTCCAACAAGGCTACACCAACTCCAAGAAAGCCACACCCAATCCGACAATGTCACACCTCCTAATCCTTCTCAAGTAGTGCTACTCCCTGATGACTAAGCTTTCAAATATATGAGCCTGTGGGGGGCATTCTTATTCAAACCACACAGAGTGTGCTGATCCTAAGTTCAGTGGACTTCTGGGTTGTTCAACCAAGCAGAATAAAAGATACATGAAGCCTGAGAGTGGAGGGAAGGGTCTACGAAGACATACTGTGGTCTTGAGAGGGTGGCTTGGCTGGAAGTGAGATAATAAAACAGTCATTTATAGTTACTACAACAGAACCAAAGAAGTGTGAGATCATTGTGCAAAGAATGAGAGACTTTGGAACACTCAGCCCTAAAAAAGATGTCTTCCTCAACCCTTTTCCCATAAGCCCCAGAGATCTATGAGAAGAGGAAGTGGAAAGCTTGTAAGGAGGCAGGGGTGGTAGATAACTCCACAGAAACTGTGTCATTCAGACACAACAGGATTGGTGCACACATGCACTCACAGAGACTATGGGAGCACACACCAAATCTACATAGGTTTAAACAAGACAAAATCCCAACACTGAAGATGGGAACTGTACACTGGGTTTACACCTAACCACTCAAGCTAGCATGAGTACGGAGTTGGGTAGTCAGGGAGGTGGGGAGGAACTGGAAGAAGTTGGAAGAGAGGAAAACATGATCAAAATATATTGCATGATAAAAACTAAAAAATAAAAGAGTGAGGGGGGTCAGCAGCTGGAATAGAGTGAATTTCAGGATCAGTGTTAAAGAACAGCTAGCAAGCAAAAGAAATAAAATATTTATTTATTTTATAGGGAGTTATTACTGAAAGTGCTGGAAATTCTTACAGAAATAGTGTCTAAAGAGTACCTGGAAGCTACGAGTTCTGACAATAGAATATGATGACGAATTTCATGTCATCCTTGTAGCGACTCCAGACATAGTTCATGTATCATATAACAACCAAGTAGACATGAAAGAAATCAAATTCATTCCTAAAGATTACATGATATCTTCTTCAGAAAGGTAAAGGTGAATACTCCAAAGAAGAATTCAGATTTAAGCCTTCAGAATTAGACTTAGAAGTAATGGCACATTTCAAGTCCAAACAAAATGAAGTTAAATGAAATAGAGAGTATCTACTATATGCTAATACCTAAGATTTTGCCATTTTATTACTGTGTATGGCTAACACTGAACATGGTTTATTTCAGAGCCACTTTTGACTGTGCTTAAAACTTCTGAAGGCAACAAAAACAGCACAACCCCAAGAAAATCCACATAACTTGAGGAGCTGTAAAATTTGGCCCAGAGGTAGCCAGACAGAAGAGCTTGGTGCTGCTGTTCAGATTGTCAGCAGAAAGGAGTGAATGAGGGTGGAGGCAGACAAGCCTCTGAGTCAAGCCAGATGATAAGCAGATTCCTGTCAGGAAAGCTAACTCCCTAGCAAGGTCATTCCAAACTACCACAGAAGTGATCTTTCTCTGCCACTGTTAGTTTGTCATAATGACTAAAATAAAATAAAATAGAAGAGCTCAAAAATCTTTTTAGACTACAAGCACAAACTTAATAATTAAAGGGGTAAAACTAGAAAAATTCTGATAGACTTATAGGTAAGACTGATATTGTGACATCTACATAGAACTCTGGTGTGTAGTCTGATAGTCTTACAGGTAAGACTGATGTTGTGACATCTACATAGAACTCTGGTATGCAGTCTGATAGGCTTACAGGTAAGACTGATATTGTGACATCTACATAGAACTCTGGTGTGCAGTCTGACAGGCTTACAGGTAAGACTGATGCTATGACATCTACATAGAACTCTGGTATGCAGTCTGATAGGCTTACAGGTAAGACTGATATTGTGACATCTACATAGAACTCTGGTGTGCAGTCTGATAGGCTTACAGGTAAGACTGATATTCTGACATCTACATAGAACTCAGGTGTGCAGTCTGAGACTGGACCCAGCAATCAGGCCCAAAAAGAAGCTACACAAATTCACCTAGCACTTGGTATGGTGTCTTCCTTGACCAGTGATGCACTCTGCCTTACATCCCTTATTTTTATTACTTGCTTCCCTTTAGCAGTAACTGAGCCTTGTGAAGGTAGAGATGTCAGCAGAGTTTGGGAATACACAGGAAGTTCAGCTTCTTATGTATCAACAAGCCATGGAGCAGAAACACAGGGCTGCAGCAGTAGCAAACATGGTTCATTCGGAAAAGAGACATCTCCAGGATCACAAGCTGGTTGAGCAGCCCAAGGACCCAGAGATGTACACAGGCTTGGGAGGGCTGATCGTGGAGTGGTGAGGCTGTTCCAAAAGCAAGATGGCAGAAAAGACAGTGGACAGCAAGGAGCAGGGCTGTGTGAGCAGCCAGGGACTCTATAAACTGTAGTCCTGGGGAACTCAGAGCAACTGCTGTCAGACTACACACAAGGGTGAGGAACTTGAGGCTTAATGCACTGTCCAGCAAATCAACTAATGGTGTAGGAGGTTCTTCTTTCTATGTGTTGCTTTCATTGGTCAAATAAAGAGACTGCCTTGGTGTAGGGATATAGCCCCACCCATTGGGGGCATGTTCGCCTTGGGCTAATGTTTACTGATAAATCTGCTGGGCGTGATCCCAGCAGCCCTTTTGCTCTGCTTTTCCTGTTCTCCACGGGAACCTGTGGTCCTGTAAGTCTATTTCCTTATTAAAGCTGTATATATTTTTATAATCATTCTGCATTCATTTATGCCGCCACATTTTGGCGTCCAACGTTGGGCTATTTTGCCCCCGACCTGGCATGGGGGTGGGGGCACAAGCTCCATCTTTCCCAGCCTTTGCGAGCAAGTTAGTTACCGGAGCTCAGAGACTGCCTTGGCCTTTTGATAGGGCAGCACTTAAGTGGGCCGAGTAGACAGAACAGAATGCTGGGAAGAAGGGCAATGAGGCAGACACCATGATTCTCCTGCCCAAGACAGACTCTGGTTGGACTCATGTTGGTAAGCCACAGTCAAGTGGCGATACACATTAATGGAAATGGGTTAATCAAGATGTGAGAGTTAGCCAATAAGAAGCTAGAACTAATGGGCCAGGCAGTGTTTTAATTAATACAATTTCGGTGTGGCTATTTTGGGGTATAAGCTAGCCAGGTAGGATGGAACAAATGGACCCACTCTCCATACTGGACACAAAGAACCTGCAGAGAGAGGAGTGGCGCCCAACATGGTAAACTGACTCCACGTAAAAACTGAGAGGGCTTGAAAAGGAATTCTAGACACAAATATAGAGTTTAACACAGTCTTTTGCTGTTTGCTGGCAGGCTGCTGCACAGAAATTTTCCTGACTCAGCAGCTGCAGGAGGAAAAAAGCCATGCCATTTTAAAACAAGCCTTCCTGGGCCCTGCTGCCAGTGCAAACTCTGGCTGTGGAGCATTTGTGGGCACAGATGTTAGTGTGTCTACTCAGGGTCAGGAACAAAGTACCTGAGACCATGCTTGTGGCTTGGCGCTCCCTGCCTAAGTAGGTAGTGGGATCAGGTCTACTAGAAAGTGGCAGTTTTGAAATACCAGTTTCTGGGCTGTACCACCATTGTGGTCTCTGTCTGGCTTCCTGCAGGAGACAGAGCTTTTGAATGGGGTTTGTGAGTAAAGTGCTACGGCTTGCTTGATGGCAATGTGGACTGCTGTGTGCCTGGAACTGTGCGTGGCTCAGAGGCACAAGTGACTCAGATGCATGAGCGGCTCAGCCATGCTGAACTGTGCTAATCTCAGGCAGGAACTATCAAAATTATCATAATAACAGTACAGTTAAGGTTTAGACTGAGCAGGAAACAGGCGGTAATATATTACCCCTACATGGCTCAAGCTAAAGATTTTAAGAAGCACTTAGGATTTTAAGAAGTGCTCCTGGATAGTAAAGAATTTACAGATTCACAATAGGACAGATTCAGACATAAAAGACATTTAAATGGGTCACACTGTTGAGTAAATGTACGTAGGCTAGTAAGAGAAAAGATAAAGAGTATAGAGACTCATAAAATAAAGTTAATGATTTAAAAAATGTGTAAAGTCTTTAAAGAGATAGAATAAAGTAATAGAGTAAAAAAATAAGCCATATAAAAATGGAAAATTCAAAGAGAGTCTGGATTCTATGTATTATTGTGTTTTATTTGAATTTTTTGACTGTAAAGGAGCTAAGTACAGAGAGACATTTCATTGTATGGACTAAGCTAAACCATCATGTATATTATACAGGTATAATGCCTTCAGAATTTGGGTCTAAGGATATGATGCTTTGGAAAAGAGGTTCTTCTTTTGTTTTTACAGAGGATGAGACCCTGTGGATTGCTTCTAGACCAATATGGTATGATAGACCATGCCCTCCTGAAAAGTTGCTGTAAACACCCTCAGAAAATTACTTTGCCCAACTGCTGACTGAGAGGAACTTAGCATACAGGATATACCATGAGAGACCTGATTAACAGCACCCCTATACAGCATGAAGCAGTTTGGAGAGAAAAAAAACTACACCCATATTCCCAAATATTGTTTATAAATGTTCTTTTACATTTAAAAAGGAATATGATATAGATATGAATAATTTGCATTGGTATAAATCTTGATTTATTGATACAAGTTTAAGATCAATTTTGTTGTATGTATATGTATTTCTGATCTTGATTAAGGTATTGTGATTGTGTAGCCCATTTAAAATGTAATATATAATTAGGAAATATAGGTTAATAGATAATCTCTATAATAATCAAGTTTGTAGAAGTGCAGAGATATATTTCAGATAGACATTCTTCATATCTTTCAAAGACTACAGAATATGGAATTTAATATTTTAATAATTTAGGACTTTTCATGACAATGAGACACGTCTGCTCCTGGCACCAGCAAGCTACTTCAGAGGAAGATGGCCATCGAAGAGTCTCTTTATGGAGTTTGATAGCCATTTGGGCAAGAAACTGTTCTTGCCTGGACTGTTGCATAAACTAGACACAAAGAATCCACTGAGAGAGGACTGCTGAACTTGCCTAAAGGTGAGATGGTCCTTTGGGGTTCCTGTTTCATGAGAGTCTGCGAGACATTCTGCAGGACACAAAAGAAAGTGACTGAACCATCTTTGGAAATTCCTACTTCATGGAAATGTCTGCTGGAAACTATGGGCCTGTAGGCTGAAGATGGATACTCCAACAGTACAAAAGAACTTTGGGTGACTGTCCAGGCAACAAGATGTCTCTGTCATTTCTAGAGTTTTGAAAGCTGCTTACAATGTACTTCCTGTTTACTTAGGTAATATTATATCCTTTTGTAGTCTTTGATGGAGTTGAAGAATAGATAGATAGTTATAGTTTTCCATTGTTATAATAAAAGATAAATTAGATATAAATATTGTAACTGTAATTCTTGCTTGAATGACAGTTTTGTTATATGTAATTTTACTGTTAAAGTGAAAGCCTTTCTTTTTTATTTAAACCGAAAAGGGGGAAATGGTATAGGAGGTTCTTCTTTCTATGTGCTGCTTTCATTTGTTAAATAAAGAGACTGCCTTGACCTTTTGATAGGGCAGCACTTAAGGGGGTGGAGTAGACAGAACAGAATGCTGGGAAGAAGGGCAATGCAGCAGACGCCATGATTCTCCTGCCCAAGACAGACTCTGGTTAGACTCATGTCGGTAAGCCACAGTCAAGTGGCGATACACATTAATGGAAATGGGTTAATCAAGATGTGAGAGTTAGCCAATAAGAAGCTAGAACTAATGGGCCAGGCAGTGTTTTAATTAATACAATTTTTGTGTGGTTATTTTGGGGGTTAAGTTAGCAGGGTGGCAGGATGCAGCCCATTCCTCTTACTACAAACTAATGTACCTGTTTGCTTTAGTCTCACTACAAACGTCTTATTTCTGCCCCTCCCCTCTTTTCTGATTTCTCCACTCTTATTCAACACAGATCTAGAAGTCTTAGCTACAGCAATAAGACAAAAGAAACAAATAACAGGGATATAAATAGAAAAAAGAAATTTATGTCCCCTTGTTTGAAGATACTGTGAGTGTATTCATAAGGGACCTTGGAGACACAACATAAAAGTGGCAGGGTAAAAATGAACACACAAAAGTCAGTACCTTCCTATATACCAATAACAGACATGCTGAAAAAAAATTAGAGAAACAATTCCACTCACAATTCACCCCCAGAAACAAATGGACTAAATCAGAGTCCCTGGGAGTAACCAAGGAAGTAAAATACCTCCACAGTAAAATCCTTAAAACACTTCAGAGATACTGAAGAAGGCACCAGTTTCTGGAAAGGCCTCTCATGCTCATGGATTGAACAAATCAATACTGGGGAAATTCTTCTCTTACAGAAACAATTTATATACTAATGCAACCCCCATTAAAACTGAAACTCCATTCTTCAGAGACCAAGAAAAAAAATCTTAAAATTAATTTGAAGTCCAATGGAGAAAAAATAAGGCTGGAAGTATCACCATACCTGATTCCAAGTTATGCTACAAAACCACAGTAACAAAAACATGGTACCAATACAAAATTACAGCCACCTGATTTTTGATAAAGATATCAATAATAGAATGGGGTCTTTGACAAATGGTGATGGAAAAACTGGAAGTTTACATACAAAGAACAAAAGCACACCCTTATCTCTTACCACACACAAACACCAACTTCAAATTGTTTGAGGATATCACAATGTAAAATTGAAAACTCTGAAATTGCTAGATGAAAAAACAGGACCACACATAAAGATGATAGGGCTTCCTGAATAGAACTCAGACTGTTTGTAGAGGGGCTGTGGGGAACAAGGCCCCAAGTCAACAAAGGGACCTCATGAAGTTAAAAGTTTTGCATAGCAAAGGAGAACGTAGGCCTGCAGGATGGGAGGAAATCAATGCTGATTGTGCTTCTGTCAGAGGATTAGTGTCTAAAATATACAAATAACTCAAAAAATAAAAAAAAACAAGAATAAGAAAACAAGCAATCAAATTTTTAAAAATCAGGTAGGGAATAAGAGTTCTCAAAGGAACATACTGAAGTGGCCAATATATGGTTTTAAACATGGCCACCACCTTTAGCATCCTGCCACCCTGCTAACTTAACCCCCAAAATAACCACACAGAAATTGTATTAATTAAAATACTGTCTCGCCCATTAGTTCTAGCCTCTTATTGGCTAACTCTCACATCTTGATTAACCCATTTCCATTAATGTGTATCGCCATTTGACTGTGGCTTACCGACATGAGTCTAACCAGAGTCTGTCTTGGGCAGGAGAATCATGGCTTCTGCTTCAAGTATGTCCCACTTGAGTCAGATGCTGGAAAGGCTGTGTGAAGAGAAGAATCCTTGTTTACTGTTGCAGTGTAAATGGGTGCATCCACGATTGAAATCACTGTGGGAGTTTTGCAAAATAAGAGTATTACTATATATAATCTCAGTATACCACTTCTGGGCATGCATCTATATCTGAAGGAGTCCATTGCTGACAAAAGAGACACTTGCCTAACCACTATCACTGCTTCTCTGTTCACATTAGCACAGAAAGGGAACCAGCCTCCATACCTGCCAACTGATGAAGGCATAATGAAAATGTGACACGCATATGTAATGGACAGGGAGCTCTGCAGGAGGACAGAAGGACCCGGATAAGGTGGGATCAGTAGGACAAATGCTGCATGATCTCTGCCTTATGAGGAGTCTAGATTATAATTTTATATATTGTTTGTATGTGGGCAAGAGTGTGGAGAGGCAAGAAGGCTAGAGAGAGACCCATGAGAGAGAAAAGAAAGGCCTGAAGGGAGAGAGGCACAGGGAGCACAGCACAACACAGCACTAGGAAGTAGAGAGGGGGCTTCTGGAGGTGGAGGGCATGGGGGGGATCAGAGAGATGTGAGATGGCAGGAGATGGGGGAGAGTCACCAAAGCTATGTTTCAAAATCCATATCAGTTACTGTCCTGTTGCCGGGAGAAAACGCCATGACCAAGGCAGCCTATAGAAGGAAAGGTTTATTTGGGGCCTACAGCTCCAGAAGGACAGGAGTTCGGTCATCTTCATGGCAGAGAACACTACATGAGGCAGGCAGGCTGGGTGCTAGAGCAGCTGCTGTGAGCTCACATCCAACCCAAGAGCAGGAGCAGAAAGCAGATACTCTGAGAGTGGCAAAAGTAAACACTATCTCTGTGGCATATCTCTCCAAAGGCCACACCTTCTAATCCTTCCCAAACAGTTCCTCTAACTGGGGACCAAGTATTCAAATCATGAGCCTATGAGGTTATTCTCATTCAAATCACAGCATACCATAAGAATACCTGCTGCTTTCCAAGGTAACTAAAAATATAGAGTAATAAAATGGTTGAAGAAAGGAAAGTGATATACTTCTAAGGGAGGAAACAGGCTGGAGCAGAGGGTTTAGCAGCTTAAATACAACTGGGTAAAGGATGGATACTTTTGTGGTAGGTGGGGCAGCATTTGAGTTTATTTGTATAACATGGACTTTTTTCTGCATGTTCAATATATATATTTGGTTTTTCAAGACAAGGTTTCTCTGTAGCTTTGGTGCCTGTCCTGGAACTCACTCTTTATGCATGTGTCATGTGCCTCATTATCATTTTAAATTTCTTCCAGGGGTGTGTACTTTAGTGTGATAATGTCACACTAAATAATGTCATCCTCAGTGTCAGTGGGCATCAGTAAGTTTTTACCTTCCTTTTGACCAGGTTCCCCCTGCCCCTTTTCCTCCATATACTAGTTTTAAAAACCTTTTTGTCAGACTCTCTGCCTGCTCTCCTAACTCACAGAAACCACAACCATGTCTTCGGTTTGTTTTCTTACAGCCTTCATCATCTAGCACAGACCCTCTAGCAGCATTACTGTCCAAATATTTGCTAAATTGGCTGGGCGTGGTGGCGTGTACCTTTAATTCCAGCAGTTCCGAGTCAGAGGCATGTGGATCTATGTAAGTTTGATGGCAGCCTGCTCCATATAGTGAGTTCTAGGCAAACCAGAAATACACAGTGAGACCCTGTCTCAACAAACAAATGTTTGCTAAATTAGAAAGGACACCTCAGAGACAGAGAAGGAAAGGACTTCTGAGACCAGCAAAGCTCTCATTAGGACTCAGAGTCTCCTGAGGGGAAGGGGCTAAAGTTATTTATAAAAATAGATTAACGAAATGATAGAGGTCAGAGCAGGAAAGCAGATTTTCTTCAGGAACTTTTAATTTTTATCTCCAGGGAAGGAATGAGAATAAACCATTCAAACAATATAAAGGAGAAAAATTACAAGGAGTGTGGGAATAATTACTCCTGACTTTTCTCCTCAGTGGTAATAAACATCATCTTTCTATTTCTGTCAGTTACACATCAACTGGAGGCCAGATTAAGAAAAAAGATTGCAAGTCCTGTGCTGGGAAGGGAGGTAGGGGGGTAAGAAGGATTTGCCATGGTGAAGGCATGGAGGCAATAGATGGTGACATTCATCTTTACATTTGCTAGAGCTGAGCAGTTTATAAAACTCTGCTCTGTAGGATTTGTTGTTTAGGGGATCAGGATTGAAGGAGGGCACCCACGTGCTTTGGTCCAGCAAATCTTCGATTCCTTTGTCTGTGTGTCCCCTTTACCATTCACTCTTGTGTGCACATGACAAGCTTTCTTCATGGGCTATGCATGCTGTTGGCTTTTTTCTTTAATAACTCTAATATGCTAGTGATAAATTTTTCCAGGATATAGAATATTATATGGAACTAGAATATTTTCAACCTTCCAAGGACAAATACGCTCTTATTGATGCATGAAATTTCACCAGCATAGGACCCGTCAGCAACTACCAAAAGCAATCTCGCTCATACAAAGACCACATGCACCCCCACTGCCTACTTAGAGTTGCTATGATTAAGAAACATGGACAGTTAAGATATCCTGTCACTATGGGACACAGAAGATGTCAACAGAGTTGTCTCTGTAAACATGTTTGTCCTAAAATGAACAAAATGACTGTCTTTTTTCCAATAATTTATTTTTATTTATCTGCATTGGTGTTTTGCCTGCATGTCTATCTCTGTGAAGGTGTCAGATCCCCTAGAATTGAAATTACAGATGGCTGTGAGCTACCATGTGCTGGGAATTGAACCTGGGTCCTCTAGAAGATCAATAAGTGCTCTTAACAGATGAGCTACCTCTCTATCCCCTAAGATGCCAGTCTTAACAGAAGAAAGGAGGTTGGTTGTTGTCTGGGTTTCTATCCTGCCTGGTTTCTGCCCTCCCATCAGGTCCCATAGCTGTTTAGCTCCAAAGAAATCACACAGAGGTCTATATTAATGATAAACTGATTGGCCCATTAGTTCAGGCTTCTTATTAACTCTTTTTTTTCATGGTTCTTTTTTTTATTTTATTTTTTACTGAAAAAAAATTTTCTGCCTCCTCCCCGCCTCCCATTTCCCTCCCCCTCCTCCCGCCCCTCTCCCCCTCCCCCCACTCCTCTTCTCCTCCCTCTCCAGCCCCAAGAGCAGACAGGGCAGGGAATCTTATTAACTCTTATAACTTATATTAACCCATTATTCTTATCTATGTTAGCCACAAGGCTCGATGCCTTTTTCAGCGGGGCATCACATCTTCCTTCTTCTATCATTGGAATAGGACTGGAGAGGGAGCTTCCCTCTTCCTAGAATTCTCCTGTTCTTATTGACCCGCCTCTACTTCCTGTCTGGTTGGCCCACCTATACTTCCTACCTGGCTACTGGCCAATCAGTGTTTATTTAAAACATAATTGACAGAATATAGACAATTGTCCTGCACCAGTTGGTAGGTGTTGAAAGTAAATAAAACAACTTAAAATGTAGTTCATGGGTCCTGCAGAGTACATTGTCCCCTCCTCCCATTTTAGTATCTTCCAAATTGGTATCTTATATTTGTGGTCATTTTTTTCTCCCTCTATACATCTTCAGTAGGGCTTGCTTGGTATGGTCAGTGAGAGGAAATCCCGGTGGAGCATCCTGTGAACATTGTGTAAGTGTCAATGCTCTGAATGACCCAGATGATGAAACTGACTGAAAACTGAGGACTCATGGGATATTAGTTATCTACTGTGGTCTAATAAATCACTCTCCACCCCAAACATAGCTGCTTTGAACAATACCCAACAAATCATATTGCACTGATCAAGAATTCATGAGGCATTCTGTTAGGCATCTCTGGACAGAGTCTCACAGGTTGAGACTGCAGTCACCCTAACAGTGGTATGTGATGGGATCAGGACTCTCTGGAAAGACAAATCCAAGAGAACAGCTAAGAGGGAGGCCACAGTGATTTCTTATGATTTAGTCTCCAAGTGTCTGGTCTATAGACTGTATTCTATGTTTTAGAAGCAAGTCATTAAGTGCCATCTACACTCAGCAGAGGGTGATCAGTCTCCATCTACTGAACCCTGGAGTATAAAAGAACGAATATGGCAGCTTAAAACTACCACTCAAGAGTAGACATAGGGGCATCCCAGCACTTGGGAGGATCAGAAGTTCTAGAAGTTCTTTGATACATATGAAGTTTGAGGTCAGTCTGGGCTACATGAAAATCTTAATAAGCAGTGAGAGGGAGGGGGCAGAAAGAGGGAAAAGAAAATTAACATTTCAATGCTGCCCTGCATTTGGGACAGACATTGAGGCAAAATGCTTGGGAGTCCAAGGTCTTCCTAGGCTATATATCAAGTACAAGACCAGCCTGGACTACGTGGAGACCCCATCTCAAAAACAAGACAAAGAAACCAAAAGTCTAACACCCAGACAAAAACATGAATGGAAATTTCAGCCCTGGTATGAAGGAGAACTTTCATGTTTTCATCATGTATGAGAGCAAGGCATATAGAAATGTGTAAATATCTAGCAAGCTTTTTCAGAGGTATAAATGAAAACATTTAGGCAATACTGTAACATCAACGATGAGGCTTCTCAGTGGGGGCATAAAATTGTGTCCCACATTCAATAAATAGCAAAGAAAATTTTGGAAGAAATCGATCTTGTTTATCTGTTACTGTTGCGTTTATTAACTATTTCTCTGATTTACCTTTTTGATGGAGGTGGTTCTTGTATTTTATCTGTTGCTTTCATTGGTTAAGTAATAAAGAAAACTGCCTTAGCCCATTTGATAGGCCAAACCTTAGGTGGGTGGAGTAAACAGACAGAATTCTGGGAGAAAGAAGCTGAGTCAGGAGTCGCCATGATTCTCCCACTCCAGACAGATGCAGGTTAAGATCTTCCCTGGTAAGCCAACTCGTTGTGCTACACAGAATATTAGAAATGGGTTAGATCAATATGTAAGAGCTAGCCAATAAGAAGCTGGAACTAATGGGCCAGGCAGTGATTAAAAGAATACAGTTTCCGTGTAATTATTTCGGGGCATAAGCTAGCCATGTGGGCGGCTGGGTGCCGGGGACGCAGCCCTGCCGCTCCTATTTCAACAGAGTGGCGCCCAGCGTGCTAATGAACTCCACGTAAAACCTGAGAGGGCTTAAAAAGGAGAGAGAGAGAATTTAAGACAGCTTTATGCTGTTTGTGGGTTGTGTGCGGCAAAGAAATTGTCCTGACTCAGCAACAGGAAAAAACTGGCTGTTTTAAAATGCCGGCTTTCTGGGCTGTGCCGCCATCGCGATCTCTGTCTGGCTCCTGCGGGAGAAAGAGTCTTTGAATGGAGCATTTGGAGTGAAGTGCTACGGCTTGCTTGATGGCAATGTGGACTGCTGTGTGCCTGGAACTGTGTGTGACTCAGGGTCACCAAATTGTTCTGATGCAGGAGCAGCTCAGCTCCGCCATGAGGAACTCTGCTGGTCTCAGGCAGGAACTACCATAATTACCATAATAACAGCGCAGTTAAGATTTAGACTGGGCAGGACACAGGCAGTACCATAATACCTCTAAATGTTGCAACTTACGTTTTTAAGAAGCGCTTAACATTTTAAAAAATGCTCCTGGATAGTAAAAAAATTACAGATTCACAATAGAACTGATTCAGACACTGTTGGATGAATGTACGTAGGCTTGAGAGAGAGAAAAAAATATATATAAAGAATAAAGTTAATGTCTTAAAAAAAAGGGTAAAGTCTTTAAAGAGACAGAGTACAGATAGTTATAGATTAAAAGAAATAAAGAAAAATAAGCCACGTAAAAATGGAAAATTCACAGAGAGTCTGGATACTTTGTATTATTGTGTTTTCTTTAAAATTTTTGACTGTAAAGGAGCTAAGTACAGAGAGACATTTCATTATATGGGCTGCCAAGCTAAACCAGAATGGATATAAGGGTATTATGATTTCAGAATATGGGTCTAAGGATATGATGCTTTGGAGAGGGTCTTTTGTTTTCACAGAGGATGAGACTCTGTGGATTGCCTCTATACCAATATGGTATGATAGACCACGCCCTCCTGAAAGGTTGCTGTGAACACCTTCAAAAAAAATTACTTCACTCAACTGCCAACTGAGTTGACCCTGGCACACAGGTTATACCATGAAAGACCTAATTAACGACGCCCCCATTCAGCAGGAAACAGTTTGGAGAGAAAAAACTGCGCCCATGTTCCCAAATATTGTTTATAAATTTTTTTTACATTTAAAGGGGGATATGATATAGATATGAATAATTTGCATTGGTGTGGATTTGAAGGTCAATTTTGTTATATGTATATGCATATTTCTAATCTTGATTAAGGTATTATGATTGTGTAGTTCATTTAAAAATGTAATGTATATAGGTTGTTAAAGGATAATCATCGATAATTGTCAAGCTTTTAGTCATGTTAGTTAGATTTTCTAGATGTGCATAGATATATTTCAGCTAGATAGGCATTCTTCATATCTTTCAAAGACTGCAGAATATGGCATTTAATGTTTTAATAACTTAGGGCTTTTTATGAAAATGAGACACATCTGCTCCTGACAGCACCAATCTACTTCAAGAGGAAGATGGGCATCGAAGAGGCTCCTTATGGAGTTTGATAGCCATTTGGGCAAGAAACTGCTCTTGCCTGGACTGTTGCATAAACTGGACACAGAGAACCCTCAGAGAGAGGACTACTGAACTTGCCTAAAGGTGAGATGGTCTTTCGGGGTTCCTGACTCATAAAAGAGTCTGCAAGACATTCTGCAGGACACAGCAGAAAATGACTGAACTGTCTTTGAAATTTCCTGCCTCATGGAAATGTCTGCTGGATACTATGGGCCTGAAGGCTGAAGACAGATGCCCCAATGGTACAAAAGAACTTTGGGTGACTGTCCAGGCAGCAAGATGTCTCTGTCATTTCTAGAGTTTTGGATTTATTGTTTGCATAGGTAATATTATATCCTTCTGGAGTCTTTGATGGAGTTGAAGAATAAATAGTTATAATTTTCATTAGTTATGATAAAAGATAAAATAGATATAAATATTGTAACTGTAATTCTTGCTTGATAACTGTTTTGTTATATGTAATTTTACTATGTTAAAGTTAAAGTCTTTTTTGTTTAAACAGAAAAAGGGGAAATGATGGAGGTGGTTCTTGTATTTTATCTGTTGCTTTCATTGGTTAAGTAATAAAGAAAACTGCCTTAGCCCATTTGATAGGCCAAACCTTAGGTGGGTGGAGTAAACAGACAGAATTCTGGGAGAAAGAAGCTGAGTCAGGAGTCGCCATGATTCTCCCACTCCAGACAGATGCAGGTTAAGATCTTCCCTGGTAAGCCAACTCGTTGTGCTACACAGAATATTAGAAATGGGTCAGATCAATATGTAAGAGCTAGCCAATAAGAAGCTGGAACTAATGGGCCAGGCAGTGATTAAAAGAATACAGTTTCCGTGTAATTATTTCGGGGCATAAGCTAGCCATGTGGGCGGCTGGGTGCCGGGGACGCAGCCCTGCCGCTCCTATTTCAACACCTTTTAAAATTGTTCAAAATATGACAATCAGATCAATTGGCATCCTATGCCAATTTTATGGGAAGTTTTGAGTCAGCCCTAAGGATTTTGAAGGAAAATGACCTCTGCCCCTCTTTTCTTGATTTTCATGTTTAAGCACAATGCTATGTAAAAGCATGGGCTTCATCACAAACTTAGTTTAGCAATTAAATGGATGCCTGATGGACTGGGCTTTTCCATTTAAATATTGAAAACAAGGGTATAGATTGAGCATAAAGTCATCTGGGATCATACACTAGTTATTAAAATATTGAGAAAACTGCACACACCAGGAAGTAACAGACACTTTTTCTAGTCCCCAACTCCACTTTAACCCAGGATCCAGCAAGAATGGGAGAGAGGAAGAGCAGTTGCTCTGGGAGCCTGCTTCTGTCACTATGCACAACTCCTCTGCCAAATGGACTTTGTGCTTTGTGCCTCATTAACTTCTTGCCTGTCACCCTGGTCTCTGTTTGCGTTGCTATAATAAAAATACATAAATTAGGTAGCTTATCAACATCAGCAATCCCAAGGTTCTTGGTGCTGGGAAGCACAAGATGACGGCCCACAGATGCTATTTTCTCTGTGTGCACTCACATGGCAAAAATATCCAGCTAGCTCTCTGGGGCCTTTCACAAGGGTACCTCTGGGACAGACACTTGTCAAATTCCCATCTTGACACATAAGCTCCTTAAAGATTAAGTTCTAACATTAATTTGGGAGTGACCTCAATATTCAGAACACAGATATAGAAAAAGAGAACCCATAACTGTCTTTATAATCTCGGAATAGGGTAAATGGGTTTGACATCTAAATACAGAGGAAATCTATTGTTCTGCCTTGCTACATAAATTCAAGATCACAGCATGGACACTGGAACGAGCTGCATGGGCTTCAGGGCTATGGCAATATTCCAGCTTAACCGAGGAAAATTAATACAGGAGGGCTGTTTGGATCTCCTGAAAAATGACACTTTGGGATTATCCTGAATGCTGGAGTGAAAGACATTTTCTATTTTCCTAAAAGACATACATATTTAATTCACAAATCTAATCAAAATTCCATTAGAATAAAATATATGAGCAGAAGATAAGCATTCTATTTGGATTTTCAGGGGGAGTCTTAACTCATATTAATATTTTCAAGAGTTGCCAAGATCACAGATTCAAGTCAGTTTAATTAATAGTTAAAATTTGCTTTTACCAGCAAGATAATTCTCTTCCTAAAGATACAGAAAAATGCCTGTCTCTGTAAAATGATTACTCTAAGAAATCTGCCAGGTTTGCTTATTTCTTCCACTTTTTCTTGAATATGTCTTGTCACAAATGGGTTGTAGGAGAAAGCACTTCCAGTGATTTGCAGAATCTGTGGACCAATTTACATAGATGTCTAATACAAACCACCATCCACATCGTAAGAAACAACATAGACATCTAATACAAACCATCATCCACATCGTAAGAAACAACATAGACTTCTAATACAAACCACCATCCACATCGTAAGAAACAACATAGACTTCTAATACAGACCACCATCCACATCGTAAGAAACAAAGGCAAATGAACGAGAAAAGCCAAGGACAAAAATACTTCAGGTTCTTTAAAGAAACTAATAGAGGACCACCAAATTGGGACTTGACTTTCCAGTAATGGTATTTTTTCTGTCCATGAACTCAGAAAATAGTCCAAAAACTCATAAATTTCATTCTTACAATGCATCTTCCCACAAAGCACAAGCCAGTGTAAAGAAAGCTGTAAAGACATAAAGTGATTGAGTTATAACCAGCTACACTATTATTGAATTTGGTATGTCTTTTTTGTTAGCTTGTTTTCTTTTATGGTATTTACTCAGTAGTAGTTTTCAAACCTGTTAGGTGATCAAATACTTAGAAATCATGATGCCTTTTACATTGTGCTATGAATTATTCATATATTTAATTCCAGCATAAAGTTATATAAACTAGAAACAATTTTATCAGCAGAAAATATTAACTTTATTATAGCTTCCACATCACAAAAATACTACTATAAATAAAATATTTATTAGACTGAATTTCATAGCAAGATAATAAATAACACAATTTAAACCGAGCCAACCACCTAGGAAGGTAGGGCGCAAAGAATAATCGTTGCTCCAGGCATCTGTGCAGGCTCATCCTGTCCCTCGGTGGTGTGGAATCCATCTCTGGATGAGCTTTCTCAGCTGTCTTGAAACCTGGGCATCCTCACTTGCCCTGCTTTGACTCCTCCCAGGAGGCACCATCTCAACATGCTTCAGTAACTTCAGTCTTGTTCCCAGTGTGACATGTCACTCCAGAGACTGTTGTCTCGCACACTAGCTCAGCTTGAGAAAAAAGGAGGTGAAATGGATAATTCTCGCTGAAGTTTCCTTCCTGTCTGTGCAGTTTTGAGTTAGCTTTGCACCGTGGTGCTCCTATTCCAAGCCTCTGGCTGCTCAGTGCCCCCTGCTGGGTTTGATGGGCTGTCTCCCCAGATCCCAACACAGTAGAGGTGTGGCCTCTGTGAGGTTGTAAGATCTTAAAAATGGTGAACTCCTGAAATGGTGTTAGTGCCCTCGGGCTCGGGTTGTCAAGGCAACACATGAACCAGGGCTGGCTCACAACAGACACTGAACCTCGGGCGGGCCTGTTTCTACTGTTCACAACGCATCCAGTTTATGCTATTTTGGGACAGTAACAGGAATGAAGTACCTTCTTCTAGGTTACTGACTGCAAATGCTGCTGCTTACCAGGCGCTTGGTGGGCTCACTGACAGTATCAATCAAGACTGTGCAAGGAAGGGCAAGATGCAGGAGGAGTAACTGAACACTTGGATCAGCAACCACTAATCCAGCCTGAACTCTGGCTTCTTTTCCAAGTGCCATCACCATGGAGATAACTCCATTAGTAACAGCCCTTCATGCTTTCCTCCGGCCCTTCCCATCTCTCCTTTCCTGGACTGCTTCTACTATTTCCTTTTGGGATCGTGCTCAGGTATCCAAAAATAAATGATTTCACTGCCACCTGCTACTAAAAGAAGCAGAACCCAAGGCCATGCCAACCAGAAAAATCTTAGAAAATGCCTTTAAATTCTTACAATACAATTATAAACTGATGGAGCCTATTATGTACATTACAGCACAAACAACAATCCCTGAAGAAAACGAAGAATTCCACATCTCTTCCTGGCATCTGAAGTCATTGTACCCTTTAATTAGTACCTGGCCTTTTAGATAGGGTAAGCTATGCGAAACACAAGGTTGCTGACTTCAAGGTCATCTTTAACAGCAGCGCTGTGGACTACAGGTGCCACATTATCGCTCTGAGCACGGCTTCTGCTCCACACCAGTCTCATGTCAGCAGCCTGATTGTGACTGATCCCAGCTTGTTCATGCGGTTGACATTCCTAGTTCAGAAACCAGACCATCACTGTCTTCAAAGTGAAAGTCTCAGGTTTTGGGTTTCATCTTTGCAGGCAGGGCCATCCTGATGAGTACATGCTAATCTTTCAGGAAACTGAAACATACTAGTTAGGGGAGGGATGAAAAGAGGAACAAGCAAACAAGCCAAACAATTCCAAGTGTATCTTTGGGAACTGAAGTTAAGCTTTGGGCTAAGAACCACCCAGAGGGAAAAAGGACAGGCATGGTTGAACAAGCCTGGTCAAGATGGGTACCTTTACTTTCGACATGAGATCTTTTGACCAAGTTGTTATTTGGTGGGGGAGCATACATTTAGCTGTCCCTTGGTTTGACCACTGTTAAGGACACATGCTCTGCATGTACGTAGTAGCATAGCCATGCCCTTAGGCTGTGCTGTCCAGCTATGTACACACACAGACACCACCCTACCGACTCCACGTTCAAACACTACTGGAGCCGTGTGGGCAGCTCACTTCCCTTGGTGCCTAACATCCTGCAGTTCTCTCCAGCAGATCTGCTGTATATAGACTTGGAAATGTGTCCACTAAAGTCACACTGAAGTGTATTCGTAAGGTTTTTGTGAAACATGAAAGTCTGCTAGAAGGAAAAGCAGCTCTGTTCTCCTTTACAGACCTCCCCACATCTAGGTGGTCTACACTTCTACATACTGCTGTGGGCTTAAATATTATTTTAATTTTGTTTTCTAATTTTTAGATCATCCTACTATTTCCTAACATTTATTGCTTAAAATTATTTAAATGAAGTGTTTCTAAATCAAAATTTAATTTCCATAAATGTCTACAGCAATGGCCACAAGTTAACATGCAATCTAAGCTGGAGTTCTTTGGTGGTATATTGAGAAGAGTGTTGGTCAGATCTGAACACCAGGATTAGGAAGGGTTGCCAATACATTTTCTAGTGAGAGGCATTTAAATTTTCAGTGTTCACTGTGATGAGAAGGTTGATAGTTTAAACACTTTATTGCTGCTCTATGGTATACATAATTAAATGAAGCATGTTCAACCCAAGGGGACTCTAAAAGGTTACTTGCAATTGTTACTGCAGGCAACAACTTGTACATGATTTTATTTCCAAATCCACAAAAAACAAATTTTATACAAATCAGCACTGTAAAAATGTCAATTACAGCCCCAGAGGCTTTGCTGGCAGAATAATTGTCTAAATTCTAGGATATGGGAAAACAGGTTCTTCTTTTTTTTTGTATTCATCTTTTTTTTTTAACCATTTTCTTTTTTACAAAAAATTTACAAGTGAAATGTTACTACGAAACTTTTTATAAGGAATTTTTGCAAAACATTTACATTTTACCATCAACTATTTCTGTTTTAAAATCATTATGTAGATTTAATACCC
The DNA here is from genome assembly GCF_950005125.1 of Chionomys nivalis. NCBI lineage: Eukaryota > Metazoa > Chordata > Mammalia > Rodentia > Cricetidae > Chionomys > Chionomys nivalis. Next base: position 4,411,238 of record NC_080095.1, on the reverse strand, counting down.
TATGCTGCACATCAATTTATGTGGGATGACAACTTAGTGACATGCATAAAAAAACACCACAAGGCATTAAAATGGAGACTCAAATACAAATATTGTTGCAATAAAACAGTTATAAAATTGAAAAATAGGACCTAAACATCATGCTTATCTAAGTTTGACAAATTAACTTTTTCTCCTAGATTACACACTTTTATTACTGCTCTCATGAGTGTGATAAATAATGACAACATCAAGTTCTAATGTAATCAGCAACACATACACAAACTTAACCAAAGAAAGTATACTGTAAGAGAAAACTATTCTAACACTGGAGTTCTACCATGATAAATACAGAGCTCTGCACTGATAATTTTACAAAGAAAAGCTTCAGACCGGTGGCAAAGAGAATGAGCAGTGAAATGCCGTTAACAAGACTCTACTGCACATCTGTGCCCTACCACAGCTATATCCCACGGAGTCAAAGGACACTGAAATTTACGACTGCTGTACGACAGAAAGGTGGACTCAGAATGGTATGCAGAACAGACTGTCCAAATATTTCTAATTTCAGTGGTGAAATGTGTGTGCTGACTGATTGTTTTATATACCATAAGGATGTCCAGATTCGTCTGATTCATCTACAATAGGCCTCACTGTTGGTGAGGATAACTTGCACTTCGGATGAGCATGAGTTGCACGAAACTGGCTCGGGGAATAGTGATGCAGAGTGCTCATACTTGGTGCGAACAACAAAAGTATAGCTTGGAGAAAACATGATTAAAACATTAAGAAAGTCTCTTTGCATAAAAAAATTTATAGCACTGATTGTGTAGCATGATAGATAAAATATATATTTGATGTTTCAGCTCCTATATAATAAAATTAAAATTAACACTACCAAATGCTCCTCTGTACCAAACAAAACAACAAACTGATCCTGATGTTTTAAAGCCAGATGCATCAGTTGTTAAGAGTACATTAAATAAAATATACAAAACAACTTACAAAATTCAACTCAAATTTAAAGACTTTGTTACAAGTCTACAAAAGCTTTAAGAAACTTGAAATTTATAACCACAGTGTAAAAATTTTTTCCTTTAATCTCAAAGCTTTTTTATACAAACTGAAAGCACAAAAGGCCTTCAGTTTTATATAACGCTACAAAGGGCTGGCCTGAAGTGTACATAGTGTAAACAGTGATCATTACAGTATTTCTCCTTCATCAAAAAGACAACAAACATCATGATTCCGGAAGAGAGTTCTCATGAGCAGTATTTTTCCTGAAATAATAAAGAATGCACAAGAAAACATATACCTATCTTCAAACCAATAACAAATGAATTAGGTAAAAATTTTAGTTTCCAAATGGTGAGTTTCAATAGTTATGATTCTGTGTAAGCACGCTCTAAAAACATTAAGTGTCTTACTAATGTTTAATCTAGTAGAATAATCCAATTGTTTTCATATGAAATGTTTGGCCATCTTTCCTAATAAGACACTGTTCTCTAAGACCCTTGCACAAAAAAATGAAATATATTTTCAGTCGCTATTTGACTGAAAAGTATTCTGGTTTTCCAAAAATATTTTTTTTGCTTCATAATATCATTTTTATTATATATTTGCTAAGCTGTCTAGACCTTTAGGGAAAACTTTGTTATTGATACAACATAAAGACATCACTGTGATATAAATTCTTACAAGCCTAACACAGTACTAGAAATAAAATTGGATTTGCCAATTTTTAGCAAAGGAAAACAAAATTATAATGTAGTTAAAAATAAATTTCTGCTGACCTGAAAAAAGTCTGATAATTCTTTCTTTGGCTACTAAGTCAAAGCATAAAGAATACTACACATTGTCAGCATAACTCATATTTACAGAATATGAAATTGCATAGATTTGTAATCTATGCGAACATTTCCAATATGAGCATTTAAAATGAAATTTTGCTACTGAACACAGGGTTAGGCACACAGTCAACCCTAACTTCAAAACTTGTTAAACTGCTTCCTCTCACCTTTTTGAAGCTATCATGATTTCTGTTCTAATAAATTTTCCCCCAGCATTTTCCTAAATTTTCAATCTAAAATTTAATATAAGATTTAGCTCTAAGGTCCTCTTGTGTCTCCGAAACGGAGAAAATAATTGGGCTTCACTGATTGTCTGCATACACACTACTATAATGTAGTGGTGATAAAAACCCGAGATAGATCTCAGGTTGGTATTTTGGAACGTAACCTAATTCAACTTTTGAAGAACTTTTGATAGTTAGAAAAGACGGCCAAAACTATTTTAAGTGGATTTTTTTTCCCAAAAACCAAGCTAAAGAAATACAGTATTATCCCTATTGTCATATCACAATCTGTTTTCTGTGCTAGAGAGTAAAAGAAGTGTGTGTCAATTATTACTGACTAGACTTTGAACAAGGTCCTTCCAAACAGATTAAGGCCCAGCCTGCAAAGGTGTCTCTTTAGACACGTCAGCAACTGGGACATTAGAGGGAGGGTCTGTTTAAAGGTTATGTGGTGTATTTCCAAAGACTACAGCAACTTATAACATGGAAGAAATACTTTTCTGTTTCCAGTATATTGGTTTTCTTTTTCTATTTTTAAAAATTCAACACTTTATGCGTTGAACCAAAAATCCCCGGAATACGTAAAGATTCCAAGGTGCAGATGCGATTTCCCACTCTGATTTCCACTTGACCAGCCCATTTCCAGATTTCAAAGGTGTGTAAACTTAAGTGCAGCACTAGAGGTCTCTGTTATAAATAGCGTTTCAGAATTCTTCCATGTTTGTTGAAACATTGGGAGTTGCTGGATTGGAATCTTGAGAAATGGCTGCAACTGTGACAATCCGTGGAGAGCCAAGCACCTCTGTGACAGACGAGTCCAGTTCTCCCGAGGTAACAATGGCAAGAGCTGTCCCACCTCCTTTCTTATTCTGGTGAGTTTTCACATGTTTGGAAAGGTGATCACTCCGCATAAACCTTTTAGAACATTCTGGACATTCAAATCTCTTTTCACCTGTAAACATAAGAAGTAAATGAAATTATACACACATTTTATTAGATGAAATTTTAATTTCTAGTAATTTCTCTTCCAAGAATATTTCACTTTTATAAGTTATGATATATAGAGATATGCCTAGTTTGAGTAGGGACACAACATTTTCTTCTTGTTTTTAGGATGGTAAGGAGCCAATCCTAATTCAGAGCCTTGTTCAGGCTTGTAGGCAGCTCTCTACCACTGTTATCTCTTAGCCCTTTCTAGTTAAAACAATAACAAAACAAACAAGCAAACAAAAAAACCTATCAAGCAAACAATGTAGAGGAAAACCAAGTGGCAGAGAATAAAAGACCTGAGCTTAACTTAAAAGTCCTCTTTTGCCATGAACTAGAGGGGTAAAAGTTGGAACAAGTAAAGAATCACTTTGAGCCTTAATTTCTCCATCTACAAAATAAAAAAGGTTCCTGATATAAGAGCTCTTGATGTCTCTACCAAAAAGCACAGTACGAAGGGAAAAGCCATGTGTGCTGTTGATAGCTGGGTCTCATCTTTAAACCTGAGATTTTTTTTTTTTAAGTTTTTCAAGACAGGATTTTTCTGTAGCTTTGGAGTCTGTCTAGAACTAGTGTTGTAGTTCAGGCTGGCCTCGAACTTACAGAGATCCGCCTGCCTCTGCTTCCTGAGTGCTGGAATTAAAGGTGTGCACCACCATGATCTGGCTCTTAGAAACTATTTTAAGATAAGAATTTAGTAGTATGCTAGGCGTTTATGAGTAAAAAAATGAGAGCTGGGAACATATACTTCAAATTAAATCCAGCCTTAAGCTTCCAAAGAACAATGGTGCTATTTTGATCCTTAAACATGTTTTCTACAAAATATAAGCCAGTTTTAATTATAATCACTTCTACTTACTAGAGTACAAATCAAACGTTCACTAAAGAGGGCAAAGGCCCCTCTCTTCTTTTTGAGTAATGGAGTAAGACACATGAAAGCTTGGTTGACTGTTCCATCCTGACGTTTACAAAGGCTACCTAGCTAACAGCTTTAGTCCTTCCTTTTACAACTGTTATCACAGTGAAATAGGGTTTTCCTGGTGGGAAACAGAATTTGGATAATATAGAGATTCATTTGTCTTTGTTTCCTTGGCCCTTCTTTGACTCGCCAAGAGAAAACCCACAATTCCAAGTTCTGGCATATCAGATGTTCCCCCATCCAGCCCTTGTCTTCACTACATTTACAATATAGAATTTTTCTTTTAAAGGCTAAATAAATGCACTGGAGAAAATTCTCAGAGGCACTGAAAATAGAGGCAGTAAATCACTAAAGCAAAGGAGTCCAGATATTATTAATGTTGACACTCAGCAAGGGTGAAAATTAAATACAATTGAGAAACAGTCTTGCCATCATTTACCATTTGACCATAAATGACTTGTTGATGACGTTCAAGCTAGAGAAACCGTGATGATCTAGTTTTAGATTTTGATTTTATAGATGAGTTAGTTTAGGCTCAGAAACTAGCTTGCCTGGAGAGCACAGCACCCACACACATGCTTCTTATGTTCCACCACAGGGCAACTAGACTGCCATCACCTCACAGCAGCCAAGGCTGAGTCACAGGCCAGAGGGCGATGGCCTGAGATGTGGGAGCCTTTTCTAAATACACAGCTGGAGATAAAGCTACATGGTGGCTGTCTAGCAAACACTTATTTAACTGCAATATTCATAAACTCAGTCACTTTCCAACAGTATTTGTTGAGTATGCATGGCACTGGCCACAGAAAGACTGAACATGTCTGACTTTTAACTCCTCTCTCAAAGCATCAGCCACCATGTACATCTATGAGTCCGGTGAGCAGTCCAGATAGTCTAGCCCGCAGCATTCCATGACAGATGGCAAGAGGGAAACAATGGTGACATGCTTAGTGGGGACTTCCCCAGCCTTTCTACACATCCATTTGGTTACTAAATTAACTTCAAGCCACAAAGGGTGGGCTAAAATCTCAAATATTCAAATTATATTGTACAAGGAAATGTACACTAGGGAAATGATTCCTTTTTTCTCAAGGTTCTTTTCCAGAAGTGTTTTTTGTTATATTGGGTAATAATTTTTTATTTCCTAACCTTCAGCAAACACCATCAGTGGACTTTACTTCAAGGAAGTAAAGAATGTTTATGTTAACTACAAATGATACAATTTTATAGACAAAATTATTTTAATTACTCCAGATCTACCTGAGCTTTCAGAATTTATGATCACCTTTTCTGATTAAAGCATCTACTTATCAAATCTGTTGATACTGGCTACTGTCATAGACAACATGGCTTATGAGGATGTGCATGTTCCAATCCCCAGAAGTTACACATACGTTACAAAGCTTAACAGCTGTGACTACATAGGTTATGGAATTTGGTACAGGGAAATTATTCTCAACTGTCTAGGTGGTCCAATCTAATTGCACCAGCTGTTCAAAGAGACCTCTCTGTATCCAGCATCAGAGAGATTAGAAGTGTGACAGGAACCAACCAGAGTTTTGAGGTGTTCCAGAACACATACGAGAAGAAAAGTACACACCATTCAAGAGCAAACACTGGCCAGGTGACCAACGGCAGGAAGCAGGGACCTGATCTAACTCCAAGGCTGAGCTGGCTGAGTGTGGATGGGCTTCAAGGCAGCCTCTTTCCCTGAAAGCCCCCACCATGCAACCCAGGACCCTGTGACCTAAGAAAACTAAAGGACAACTGCGTTCTTTTGAGCTGCTAAGTTTGTGTTGTTCTCTTCAGTTTTATGAACTTTTATAAAAAAGGCCAGAGAATCTTGTCAGATACTTCCTGTCTCATTTAAGTCTGTCATTTCTTATCCCATTACTGATCTGGTAAGTTACCTTTCCTAAATGACTTTCAGATGCTTAGATTTGTACACCTGGAATGAAGTCTACTTAGATTTGGATTCAGGATATTATTTCCTGGAAGTTTTTAATAACAAATTCTATTCTTTTTACAAAAGAAGGATTTTGTGATATCTATTTTCTTTCATTTTAAATTAATTTCAAGACGGACTAGGTTGGCCATAAGGGCTCCAGTGAACAAATCTTCAAGTGTACTCTCAGTGGTCCCGGGGCAGCTTCAGTGTGCTATCCTTGGTGCCCGCTCACTCGGCTACATTCCAATCCTATCTACTTCTCCATGAGCCAGTCCTGATCCTGGGCCATTCCTGGGTCATTTTCCCATTTAGAGTAGAGTCATGCAGCTCATCCATTTATGTCCATTTAATGTCTACTCTTCCTTCAGTGGTGGTCACACACTTTCTTGGTCAATGTGACTGAGGGACGAAGAAGATTCTCAGCAAATCCAACTTTGGTTCAGTGGTCTGGGCACAACCAGCTCAGCGGCACAGCATGTGTCTAGTCCGCGTGCAGCCTTCGGACCCACCTCTGGTAGCACAGAAATGACCCATGCCCACAGGCCTGGGTCGGAAGGGTTTTCAGAACTGTTTCCCTATTTCCACTCATTATTTAACTTCTCATTTTGGATCTCTTCATTTTCTTATTTCTTAAGGTGAAAAACATTAGATTACTGACTGAAAAAGAGGATTTAATGGTATAAGTTCCTCTTCATCTGAATCTTATAAATTATGTGATGAAACTTTGATTCAGTAGAAGTTATTTTCCAATTTCCCTTGAGATTTTCTCTTGGCTCATGGGAACTTAGAAACATGCTGTTTGGTCATTTTAGGCAAGTCAAAGGCCAGCATGGGCTACAAAGCCTAGTTTCAATTTCTGCCTCCATTTTCATTCTTACATTTTCTTTTCTCACTCTCGTGTGTGTATGCATATTGTGTGCACACCCTGCACACACACCTATGTATATACACAGGGTCTCAACTATAGAGCGTTAGCTGGCCTGGAATTCACTACGTAAACCTGATGGAGGAGTTAATTTCATTGGTTAAATATAGAAACTGCCTTAGCCCTTTAAGAGGACAGAAAATTAGGTAGGCGGAGTAGACAGAACAGAATGCTGGGAGAAAGAAGCTGAGTCAGAGAGTCGCCATGATTCTCCCACTCCAGACAGACGCAGGTTAAGATCTTTCCTGGTAAGCCAGTTCGTGGTGCTACACAGAATATTAGAAATGGGTTAGATCAATATGTAAGAGCTAGCCAATAAGAGGCTGAAACTAATGGGCTAGGCAGTGTTCAAAAGAATACAGTTTCCGTGTAATTATTTGGGGCATAAGCTAAGCCATGCGGGCGGCCGGGTGTCGGGGGACGCAGCCCTGCCGCTCATATTACAACATAGACCAGATGAGCATGAACTCAGAGAGAGATCTCCCTGCCTCTCCCTCCCTAGTGTTGAAGTTAAAAATGTGTACACTATGACAGGCACTAACTCTAGTTCTTGTTGATTAAGATGGTTCTCCCTTCACTTCAAGTTTCTTTCTCATAACATTTACTGTTTTACCATCAAGAACTTTTGGATATAAAAGTATTATCATGAAATATTTCTTTTGATGCAAAGTTGATGGTAAATATTTTTAATCTGATTTCATCTTTAATAAGTTTGTCTGGAGAGTACTCGTGCAGTCATGAGGAGCTGAATTTGGATCTTCAGATCCCAGCACCCACGTAACAAGTTGACGGTAGTCTGGCACATACCTGTAACTCCAACACTATAGGAGGGTGGTGAGAAGGGTCACTTGGGCTTGCTGGCTGTCAACCTAGCCCTGTGAGCCATAGGTTCAGAGAGAGACCCTGCTTCCAATGAATAATGCATAACGTGATAGAAGAAATATTTGGTGTCCTCTTCTGGCCATGCACACACACGAGTGTGCATCTACACAGTTAGGTGCATTGACCATACGTAGAAAACACGTTTTTGCTGTTGTTTTACTTTGTTCTGTTTTTTTGAGACAGGGCTTCTCTTTGTATCCCTGTCTTGGAACTCACTCTGTAGAGTAGGCTGGCCTTGAACTCAGATCTGCTTGCCTCTGGCTTCTGAGTGCTGGGATTAAAGGCATGTGCCACCACACCTGGCTTACAAAACACATTTTTAAAAAAGAACTATTAAGATACAGCCCGGGTTGGCCTGAACTTTATGAAGTAGCCCAGGCTGCATTTCCACTCGACTCTTTCTCCTCAGCTTCTCAAGTTCTAAGATTATAGGAATGTGCTACTACAGGTGGCTAAATGGTCCCAGTTTGCTTTCAATATCAAGGATATCCTCCCTCACTCCTCAACCCCCATAATTTTTAGGGGGAAGCTACTATCATTAAATTTCCATTTGCTGTATATGCATATACATATACAATGTGTCATTTTCTTTCACTGCCTTTCAAGATTCTCATCATCTTTGGTCTGCAGTAGACTGATCTTGTGACACACCTGGGCATGTTTTCCTTTTAACACTTCGCTAGGATTTAGCCAACATTTGGATCTCTAATTAATACCTAATATGAGAAACCTTGCCACTGTATGATGTTTTTCCTGTATCAACCTTTTCCCTTCTTTCCAGTTATATGAACTTTAGATGCTTTATTTCTGCCCCATGCATCCCTGAGGTCCAGCTCACTCTCTTGTTGTCTTATCTTTTCCTTTGCCTTTCAGACTCTAATTTCTATTGCTCTATCTTCAACTGCACTGCTCTCTTGTTACAGTTTCCATTTGGCTACTGAACATTTAGTCATTTCTTACTTTGAATATTATACTTTTCCATTGGGTTATGTCCCATAGTTTTAATTTCTCTAATTGCAAGTGTCTGCTTTTCCATTTCTTTTCATCATGTTTGCTTCTAATCAGTCCATGGACCATGGTTTTAATGGCTGCTTTAAAGTCTGAGAAATTCTTAAATCTGGATTATTTTAGCATCCTGTTGTACTCTGGACAATTGAGATATTATGCTGTGGAGATTATGAGTCCTTTAAAATCGTCTATAAAATGTTTTGTATGAGAAGAAAATACCTCCACTTATGTCCATTCAGATTCAGTTTCGTACTTCTTTTTTCGAATTTCCAAGTTTCAATATTAACTACTCTTTGAAAGCATTGTTAAAGGGCTAGGGAGATGTCTCAGTGGGCAAAGGCACTTGCTAGACAACCATGAGGACCTGAGTTTAAACTCTAAGTACAAAAAAGGAGGGGGTGTAATAACTGTGCAAGCTATAAGCCCAGCACCGTGGACTGGAGACAGGTGAATCCTGGGAGTTTGCTTATTAGCTAAGCAGCCTAACCACAGACTAGCCTAAACCATAAACTGCTGGTTCCGTAAGAGAGGCTATCTCAAGGCACTAAGACGGAAACTGACGCCTCCCTCTGGTTTTTGCATGTGTGTGCACGGATATACATATATGTGGATTTAGTGCATTTTCTCTGTCTCTGTTCTCTCTGTCTCTCTGTCTCTGTCCTCTCTCTCTCTCTCTCTCTCTCTCTCTCTCTCTCTCTCTCTCTCACACACACACACACACACACACACACACACACACACACACCACAGAAGGATAGGGAGAATGTGCACATGCAAGAATTAGGTGATGGTTTATCAGGTTTTGTGTCATTCTATGTTGACCCTGTGCATGCACAGCTTAGGAATGAGCTAGCATTTCTTTTGTTGTACACACAGAATTAGTGACCAGCTTTTATCTTTTTTCCCTCAATAGTTCCTCCGTATTTTTCAAGGCACAAATGTATCTTTTTTTTATTATTTCATCAACTAGAACGCCAAGTTTTATGGCCTCTTATAGCATCTATCCGTGGCCATAGTTTGAGCAAAAATATTGAGAGAAAAATAATGGTCATTCCACTCACATAGCATGGTAAACATAGTCCCATTTTGTGGATCCTCTTGCTAGAGATGTGAGCGTGTAAAAACCTTTTGGTATCTTTGTTGCCACAACTGCAATGGAATGTTGATGGGCCTGGTTTGGGTGCCCACTGGCCCCTTTTCTGACTTCTCTGGCCATATACACGGAATTTCTCTTATTTTTTTGTTGCTTGCACCTCTAAACACTAACCCATAGGATGGGGAGACAAAGTAGGTAGAACAATGTGAAACTTACCTGCACTGGGTACTTATTTAAGTTTGAGTTCACGCCTCAATTGTCTGCTTTGTTAATCCCATCATTTAGATAAGAAAACAAGCAAACTACCTAGTTATAAAATGTTAGCCCTGGTATCAAAAGGCTGATTCATTTTGGCTGGTGGCCAAGTCACAGGAAATAGTTCTGAACATTCTCCAAACTTATTGAAGCAGCGAGCAGCTACTTTCTGGGAAAAAAATTTAATGTATCTGTAGAGTTTCTGACCTTATCTATTTCACCAATTAATCCTTTTTCTTTTGTACATGAAACCATAGGCATTTCAATTATCAACTGTCCTTTCCACTTGAGCCTCTAATTACCTATACCTTTATACAGGATATTGTGAAACTCTCCGCAACACAAAGTCTACTGTAAACAGCACTTCAGGTGCATCTCTGGGTCTTTCTTAGCTGGTGAAGATAATAGATGTGGTTGAAGATGAAACCTCCCTGTAACGTTACTTATCAGAAATCATCCCTGGGTTGACTACTTCTGGGCACAATATAAATGGCCAATGAAATATTCTAAAAACATGGGCACCATATCTACAGTAAAATATTCACTGAAATGAGCTATACTATTACATGAAGTATGCTCTATGTACATCTATAATTATTATGTACAATAAACACTTGGTTCTATTCCTGTAATATTTTCCAATTAGCAGGAAAGGTAAATGTAATTCTTTACTGTTTAAGATGGCAGCATGATCATACCTGACTGCCTTCCCCTGAAACACCATTAGATTAGCAGTGACGGGGGAGGAGGCGGGGCTTAAATCTGCAGCATAAAACCAGAGGAGAGTCACAAACAAAACAATGACCGCACTGCATCTGAACACCAAAACAGTAAAGGGATGTGTTCTAGAACAGTCACTTCTGCATAGAACCATGGATGTCGAACCAACAACATAAAGTTTTGTTGTTTTTTTTTTTGAGGCAGGTTGTCCCTCTGTATGTTGTTTGGTCAGGCTGGCCTACCTCACAGAGATGCACCTTCCCCTTCCTCCTGAGTACTGCTGCTCAAGAACGAGCCACCAGGCCAGCCATTACTCACAAAATTAACCCGACTGTCATAAAGTCAGGCAAAATATTTCAGTGTATCTAAAGAGATACTATCACAGCATCTGTGGTAGCCATCACAGGGAGAAGAAAAAAAAAAAACAAAACACAGTGCAGTAATTTTCTCTAGCGACCAGGATGAGAGGTGAGGAAGAGCCTCCTTCACAAGTTTATGTACTATCGATTTTTAAATACTGTGCATGGATCATTACAGACTTTACATTATTTTAGCAAAGCTACTTTCAAAGGAGATTAAAAATAATTTTTTAATTGTTTTTTTACCTACTCACAGTCAATCAATGTGTTTCTATTGTGAATGATGGCTAAATATTGAACAAAAAGCCATGAATGATCAAAGCTTTTTCAACTTAAACATATTCAACTTTTAATCAATACTTATTTCAAAAGATATTTTTGTTTGATACTGTTTTCAACAAAATTAACAAGCACTGGCATGGCTATTTTCAACCCTTTCGAAGTCCTCTCTATAAGCACATCAACACAGGGCTTAGGAGTTTTGGTGCCAAACAGGTTTCACCTTGTCTCACTGCAGTACTGGGACCTGCACTTCCTGCACACTATGCCAGCATTCTACCACCAAGCCCTGATCTCAGTCCCTAATATGTTTTGTTGATTTTTAAAAACATTTCCTAATGGTTTAAAAAAGATTTTTGAAATAGTATGTGAAAGCAGCTCTGTCTGTGGAGGAGAACATACACTCGAGTGCCAAAACCCCTGGCAGCCAGATGATGGAGACGCTGGATCCCTGGAGCTGGACTTAAAGGTCCCTACACTGATGCTGGATGCTGAACTAGGGTCCTCTGTAAGAGGAGCACAGACTCTTCATGATAGGCATCTCCCCATATCCCTTAATACGCATTAATAATTTATATAGAATACTATGTATTCAAAACATTTGTATCAATAAGCATAAAGAACATCTGATTCTGAGTTACTAAGAGAGCAAATGATTACAATTTGGATCATATTAAAAAGGAGAGGGGAGAGAGAGGAAGGGAGGGAGAAGGAGGAAAGGGAAAGGAGGGGTGAGGAGGGAAGAAAGAGGCTAGAGATGTGGCTTAGACAGTGCATGCTTAGCAAGCACAAGCCCCTGGTTTAACGCCAAGAATGGCATAAGCAGGATGTGATGATGCATGGCTGTACTCTAAGCCCTCAGAAGGTGGAGGCAGGTGCATGAGGAAAAGGATACATGAGACCCTGTCTCTAAAAGGTGAGGCGTACCGTCAGTTATTAATATTTGATTCTGTAGCATTTATGTTTTGTGTACCTGTATGAGTATGGATGTGTGACACTGAAGACTTTACAAACACATCAATTCAAACAACTGCAATCACAAAGCAAGGCTTCAAGTCAAATGATAATTCTCCTCGACTTCGTTAACCTTTCCTCTGCAAATCCAGGGAGGAGATGGCAAATATTCTCATGTGGGCATACATAGCAGAGTCATTCTCAAGATCACACACAACATTGTCACGGCATTAGCTTTGAATCACATCCTATTTGATAATGTCAAGAATGAGGTGGCATTAGAAGTACCATGCAACACTAACAGATTTAAAAACTTGTAAAAACTGACGTTCACAGAGGTAATATAATGTTAAGCTCCTGGGCAGAGCAACATGCTCATTTGTGTTGCTACTCCATGGGCGTGCCAAGGTGGATCATTCCACGTTTGTGCTTTGTAATTTATTATCAACTGATGGTACTGGGAATGGAGCCTAGGGCCTCCGTCACTCCTAGTCATCCCCAGATACCGGAGATCACTTTCTAATCTAAGGACAGAGCTTGTTTCTATCTCATGGTGAGGCTTGCAGCAAATGAAGTAATACCTTCAAATACATAATAAATAGCACCTCCTAAGAAAGGCCAGTTCTAGGGCCTCCCACATCTCTAACATACAACTTCAGTTTCTGCAGGTTAACGCCTAACTTGAAACGTACTCAGGAAGAACCAGGTACTTTCTCAACGGAAGATTTCATACAGCTTACAGTAACTGAAACTGGATGGTGCTGGTACAAAAACTGACAAATACAAAATGCTTCGTCACAGGGGACCTAGAAATTAGACACAATTACAGAGGATAGTTTGAAAGAGATGTTAGTGCAAATCAGTACAGAGAAATAAACCAGTCAAGAAATGGCTTTTCATACGGAAAATATTACAGCCTTAGTTCATTCTCTCTCTCTCTCTCTCTCTCTCTCTCTCTCTCTCTCTTTCTCTCTCTCTCTCTCTTATATACACACACACACATACACACACGGGGCAAAAAACAACAACAACAACAACAAAAAAAAAACAAAACAAAAAACTAAAAGGAAACAAAATTACTCGTCTGGGCAATCTAAAGACCAAACTAGAGGCAAAGAACAAAAAACTCAAAGCTATAAGAATAAAAATGTTCCAATAACATCAAAATATTTTAGACTTGAATTTTTCATTAAAAAGGCTTTGCAGCGAAAAGTGTAAAACTTCTGTATGACAAAAGGAAACACAAAAACATGGGGTAAATCTGCAACATATAAATGACATGACTGGAAATACCCCAGAAGACAAATCAAGAAGAAGTAGGATGGCAAAGAAGTCAAACAAGCAACACACATAAAAAGATGTTCGATCTCAGGGAAAACCGTGAAAACTGCAACTTTAAAAAGAGAAACTAGTTAAAACAGATATGAACTTCTGAAGCCTTGGCACTCCAGTAGTGAGAATACATGAGCACCAACTTCTGACACCGTTAGTCAAGCAGAAACGTTGAGAGCCACTGTAGAGACACCATTAGCAAGTCCACATGCTCTGTGATCCCTTATACATGTCCAATGCTGTCAGCGCAGCAAAGAACTTACCAACAAGCAGCACTGCAGGAAATGATTTCATGCACTGTGGTTATCATGTGAAGGAACAGTGAAAACACTGCAGGAAATGGTTTGTTTGAAAACAAACAAATGTGTAATTGAGTAAAAAGGAAAATAAAGTACGCAGAATGATACTGTTATGTAACATTTTATGACCTGTATAAAACATTACTTTCTATGGAGACCCACAAATAGTATGCATGAGTATTAAAATACATTAGACACATGACACCAAAACACAGACCGATGGTGACTGCTGTTTTTGATACTGACTTCTTTGGTGAATTGATTTACTAAAAATAACAAAATTATCATCGTGAAAGAACGTTAAGTGGATATTTATTATGTTATTCTTGACATTTCCTGTAAAAACAATAGGAAGATTACTCAAAGACACCAATATGATCACTGTAGGGATCAGGCACTTAAATTTACCACTGCCTACCTGCTGGTGGTCAGGGACTTGTGCCCTGATGCTCCTTGTCACAGAGAAGAACCCTGCTGGCTCCTATCACGGCAAACGAATGGTTCGGGTCCTATCCCTTCTCAGTCCTGGGTTAACTGGTGGCATCACCACTGGGCCACCAGGATTAACTACTTTCCTAATGACCTACTACCAGCTTTCCTCTCAGTTCACCCAGGACCTCATCCTCATGCTCGAGGGCCAAAACAATTTGCTGGCTCTGTGGTGTTACAGAACTGGCAAGGATTAGATCTACTAACCGTAAAGAATGGTGGTCACTTCTAGAATATCAGTAAAGATGTGTTACATTCATTTACGCTGTGGAATATTTGTTTAGTGATGCAAAGATGTGTGGCATTCTTTTATGTTTTATTTGTTTAATTCTGTGATGTTACTTTTCCTGCCTAAAACACCTGACTTGTCTATTAAAGAGCAGAATGGCCAATAGCTAAGCAGAAGAAAGGAGAGGTGGGGCTGGCATACAAACAAAGAGAATAAATAGGAGGAGAAACCTAGAAAGTAGGAGGAGCAGAAAAAGAAGAAGGAGAGGTGGACACTAGAGGCCAGCCACCCGGTCAGCCATGGAGTAAGAAGAAACTAAAGATGAAAAGAATAAGGAAAGGTAAAAAGCCCTGAGGCAAAATGTTATTAAAGAGAAACAGGATAATTTAAGTTTAAAAGCTGGCTAGAAACAAGCCAAGCTAAGGACTTCAAAGGTAAGAAGTCTCTGGGTATTTATTCAGGAGCTGGAGGGCAGACCACCAAAGATAAAACAATAAACAAAACAACAAACCAACTAGAGTGGCCTTTGCTTCATTCTCAGGGAGAAACGTTGCTTCTATGTTGACCAATTAGGTATGCTAAAAGACAAGATCTGACAACTCTAGATATCTCCAAAGAACAGCTCAGTGTCTCTGGCTGATGGATTGTTGATAGTCCAATATGGAAGTGGATATCACCTTTCTTAACCCCCTTTCTCCTCCTTAAAAATACTGACAATCATAATCCAGTTTTGTCTTACATATTTAAACTTATTTAAAAAATTGTATGAATGTAACATCCTAAAAAGCAAAAGGAACAAATTCCAGGTCACATAAATATGGTGATAAAGTTGCAGAAGTAAAACAAATGTACGTCAGAAAGAGGTAAGGTGTCTGCCCTTCACAGTGTGACTGTAGCAAGCACTGGAGAACTAAGTAAAAAGAACAGCTGCAGCCTGAGATAAACAACTCACCTGTGTGGGTCCTTCTGTGCCTCTGAAGCTCATCGCTCCTTGTGAATCTTTTGCCACAGAACATCCAGTTGCAGATGAAAGGCCTTTCTCCAGTGTGCCAGCGGAGATGTGCTCGGAGGTGAGAGGTCTTGCCATACACTTTCCCACACCCTTCAATGTGGCAAACGTGCTGCTTCTTCTTTCCTGGTTCACTGCTGCCCCTAACAGAAGAAAAGCAACACCATTACACCCCAAACTCAGCTTCTATCTGTGCCAAAATGGTACGCCTCTACATGATTAGAAATTTCTTTTCTGAGTATGTCTGCACATAAACGTGAGAAAATTGTGCATTAACGAAAAAATAAAATATGCTCATGTACTACATAAAAAAACTCCCATGAAAATGTGGCAAGTCTCAGAATTTATGTCTACTACATAGTTCTGGTTGCCTGGACTTTATAATCTCCCTGCCCCAGTGTCCTTAGCGTTGGAGTCCAGGCATGCTACTGACACTTGGGGAAAGAAAAACAAAACTCGTGAAAATTCTCCTCTAAGTACCAAAAAGCCTGCTAACCAAGATGTGGGACACAAAGACCCACTGGTAGCAGGCCAGTGTGTCAAGGAGTTCCATGAATACCTCCCAGCAAAACCAGTACATTATAAATCTAGCTCCCAACCATTGTTCAAGAGTCTCCGGTCATGGTCCTAAGAACAAATAACAGCAAATATTCACTCAATGACATCTATAGAAGTATATAAGAACAGTTGGTCTCCTTCCCTCCAACCTCCACGACAAGTTAGAGGGCAGTACAGCCTCCCAGTCAAATTGCTATCTTCCAGAGAGGGGCAATGTGCGGTATTTCTCACTCTACTGCCAGCACCTCCTGTTCTGAGACTGAGTTCTAGCTGGGGGTGGTTAAAAGGCACCCAGTGCCAATCCATGGACACGAGCTCCACATTAATCGGGATATGATGAAAATGATATGGTCCGAGCGCTTCTGGACCTTCATCCACATAGTTCATAAATTAGAGCAACCAAGCTGGGAAAGGCAAGGTTAGGAAAACAAGACAATAATGCTGTCCCTGTCCCCATCATTGCCCAATTTCCCAGCTAAGAGCCTTGATTCCAAAATTCTACCCAGAATAAGTCCCGGATCTTCTCAAAGAAGCTGACAATCTGCAAGAAAGCTGAAGTTTAACTGAAGGGATCATTTTCCAAAGGAAACCAACTGCTGCAAAGCACCTAGGGCACACAGGGCAGCCGGAGATAAGGCTTAACCACAGGCCGGCTAGTCCTGGGAAGAAGCAAGTAGACAGGGCCAGGGAGCTTTCAGATGTGAAAAATGTCAAATATACATATGCTCCCAGACATCAACAAAATGATAATCCTTCAGCTAAACTAACCAAGAAAAACAGACTCAATTAACTCACTCATAAATGAAAATCATTATCAAGCTCATGAAAATAGAAAGGATCTTAAAGGAACATTAGGGATAAATCTGTTATTAACCACTTAGATGAGGCAGATGAGTTCTCAAACAGAAAAATCTGAAAACTGACAAACAAGCAAACAACCAAATACAAATTGCCAATCAAAATAAATCTGTAATGAAAAGAATTAGAACTACACAAAGCCTAGGTTCAGACAGCTTTACTAATGAAATCCCATCCCCTAATACATATCATTGTTTGCTTTTGAGACAAGGTCTTCCTATACATCCCTGGTCATGTATAAAAAGAATTGTACACCATGACCAGGAGGATTTTATCATAAACATGCAAAAATGCTGACTTGTACTGACTACTTACGTTACAACTAGATAGAATTTCCTTAAAAGTTCATGATCATTATAACAAATGCAACAAAGTGTTTGTCATAATAATCCTTCTTTGATTAAAATGAGAAGAAAAGAGTGTCCTCAATTTGATCCAGGGTTCTACAGCTGGAGTCATAAAGGTGACAAACTAGATGACCTGCTCCCAAAACCCAAACAAACAGAACTTCAGAGTAGAAAAAGAAGTAAAACAGAGCTAATTTTTTCACAGATATAACTGTAGATATAGAAATCACTGTTTTTAATTTTTTAGTTTTCCTCTCCTTTGACTCTCCTAGGAGCTCCCCATCTCCTTATCCAGTCAACCAGATAGAGTGAGTTTTGTGCTGGTCAACTATTCCTGGAGATAGGGCCTGCTCTGGAGCACAGCTGATATACCCAGTGCCACTCCTTTGGAGAAAACTCATTTTCCTTGGCTAGTAGATATCAATTGCAAATAGCTTCTTGGTTAGGAAAAGCAACCCATTTCTGCTCCCTCTTCCCATCTGGCTTGAACGTGTGCAGGTCCTGTGTATGTTGTCAGTCTCTGTAAGTTCACATGTGTACTGGTCCTGTTATGTCTGGAATACACTGTCTCCTTGAGCTCACAGTCTTTTGACTGTGTGACACCTCTGGCTCACACAGCCTCTCCTACATCCTCTCCACATACATCCCCCAGCCTTAAGTAGAGGAGTTTGATGAAGACATCCTATATAGAAGTGAGTTCTCCAAAGTTTCTCCCTACCTGCACACTGTCCAGCTATGGATCTCTGAAGATTCTCTGATGAGCACTGAGGGAGGCACTCACCAAAGGTACAGCAGTCAGTCATTAGGAGTCACTTCACTGCTCTGTTCCCTTAGCAGACTAACAGTAGCAGGTTTTCCCTTAGGCTCATGTGCTATCTAGTCTCAGATCCTTGGCCACTTGATAAATTTCAGCTATGGGTTCCATTTAACGAAGACCTTCAGTACAATTTTTAAAAGTGGCTGATTGTGACAGAACATTTGTGCCCCTACTATGCTAGGGTATCTTATAAGGTTGCAGTGTTTGTAGCTGGGTTGTCTTTCCCTTGCAGCATGCAGAGTATTTTCTAGTACCATGAATGCTAATCAGGAGTGAAGCTTCTTATTAGGTACCAGTTTGACTTTTATATATCCAATGACGAACTGTCTTTAGAAATGGGCCTTATAAATAAATTGTGTAGAGCAATCAATAACCTTCAACAGTCTTTGATGTTTAGGGATTTGATGTGACCCTTGGGTTACTAACTCAACAAGATGTAGGCTGTGAGCACCAGTATGTGCCTACTGCTGGCACTGACGGTATTACAGGAACATAAGACGTCCAGCTGAGTCGTCGTCTCCCTACTAGTTAGGGGCTCCACTTAAATCCCTCTTATACCTACCCACATCCCAATGGCCTTTAGTGCTGGCTATCCCTCTCCATCTTCCCTCCTTAATCCCCCTGTTCTAGTCGCCCCTGTATTTCTCCATAGCTTTATCTTCCCTTACACGGGAAATTATCTCTTCTTCCCTGGTCCCTTACTCGGTACTTAACTTCTGTGGTGGTTTGGATTGTACACATATTCTGAAAGTTCAGAGCTAACAGCCACATATAAGGAAGAACATGTGCTATTTATCTTTTGGGATCTGGATTACCTTACTCAGCATGATTTTTTTTCTAGCTCCATCCATTTACCTGCAAATTTCATTTTTTAACTGCTCAACAATATTCCATCATGTAAATGTACCACATTTTCATTATCCACTCATCAGCTGATGGACATCTGGGCTGTTCCCAACTTCTGTCTATTATCAACAGAGCACAATAAACATAGGCGAGCAAGCATCTCTGTAGTGGACTATAATCTTCGGGGATATAAATGCTTAGGAGAGGTAGAGCTGGATCTTGAAGTACATCAATTCCCAACTTCCAGAGGAATCTCCATACTGTTTCCCATAACAGCTATACAGGTTTTCACTCCCACCAGTGACAACCCACTTCCCTCAATCCTCACCAGTGTGAGCTGTCGTTTGTTTTATTAATCTTGGCCATTTTGACCAAGATAAGATGAAATCTCAAGGTGGTTCTAATTTCCCTGAGGGCTAAAGATGTCGAACATTTTTAAAAGTATTTCTTAGCCATTTGAGTTTCAGTTTTTGAAAACTGTTTAGTTCTGTACCCTGCTCTTTAATTGGGTTATTTTCTTGATGTTCAGTTTTTTTAGTTCTTTATATATTCTTGATACTAGCCCTCTGTTTGTGTAAAGCCGGTAAAGCATCTGAATGACAATGTCCTTTGCCACCCAGAAGCTTTCCAGTTTCATGAGGCCCCATTTATTTTTTAAACCATTTTACTATATTTGTGCGTTCTGCTTGCATGTATGTCTGTATAGAGCCTGCATGACTGATGGCTGTGAAGTCCAGAAGAGGGTGCTGAATTCCCTGGTACTAGAATTACACAGAGCTGCGAGCTGTCCTGTCTTCCCAGCTCTGAGGTCCTATTCATTAGTCACTGGTCTTATGTGTGCTCTGCTCAGAACATCCTTTTTCTGTGTCAATGAGTTAAAGCCTAGTCCCTGCCATCTCTTCTATCTGACTTAGGATATCAAATCCTATGTTGAGGTCCTGGATCCAACGGGAGCTGAGTTTGTGAAGTGCAATGAATCGGTACCTATCTGATTCTTCTACATGCAGCCATCCAGCTTGACTAGCACCATCTGTTGAAGATGCAGTCTTTTTTATCCCAGTGTGTATGGTCTAATTTATAGAAATCTTCAATTTCTTTAAATGTGTATAAGTGCTTTGCCTGCACATATATCTGCACACCACATGTGTGCTACGAAGGCCAGAAGACGGTGTTCGATCCCCTGGGAATGGAGTTACAGACAGGTGTAAACTACTATGTGGATGATGGGTCTTGAACCTGAGTTCTCTGGAAGAGCAGCCAATGTTCTTAATTGCTCAGCTATCTCTTCAACCCAATAGATATAGAACTCTTAAGCAACCATTAAGAAAACCACAAGGAGAGATCATCAACATTCCACAATATAAGATCAGTACACAGAAGTCAATGTGATTATGTACACTTGGAATGAGAAATAAAAAACGGTTTCATTTATAATAACATCAGGAAGATTTAACAGGAATAAATTCAACAAATGCTAAGCTTACACTCTTTAAAAAAAACACAAAATACTGATGAAATAAATTAGCAAAAGTCTAAATAAACAGAAAAATGCTCTTTTGTATGACCTGAAGACCCAATACTGTTGTCACTACCCACAAACTGACCTGCACTTTCACTTCAACTCCCATCAGAACACCCTTCTCGTCTCCATAGAAACTGACAAGCTAATGCTAAAATTCACACAGAATCCCCAGTGTTGTTAAACACTTAATGCAGTTTTGAGAAATGGAAGCTAAAATCATTCAAGAGGAAAAGAAACTTCAGTAAATGATGCCAGGTGAACCCTTCCTTCATAAAACATTTGAAAACGGAACTAAGAATTATCGTATCTAAATCTCAGAGTAAAATATGTAAGATTAAAAAAAAACCAACTATGAACATTCCTTAGAATTGGTAATGGATTCTTCACTATGAGATCAAAAGCAAAAGCAAACAAAAATTATACTTCAAAAAGTTTCGTGCTTTGAGAGACACAATTTTGACCGTGTATGTTCATTCCACATACTAGGAAACAATACTTCCAAATCATGTCCTTGTGAGATCTTACACCCAGAATATATAAGGAACTATTCAGTGATTTTTAAAAAATGATGCAATTAAATGTGGAAAAAGGATCTAAATATACATTCTCTAAAGATACACAAATGATCAAAAACCACATGAAAAGATGATCAACATTACTAATTACTAAGAAAATTTCAATCTAAAGCATACTGTGATCCCTTTCAGACTGATTATTAAGCTGACTTTAAAAAACAAAAAATCAGGCAGTGAAAAGGCCTAGCAATTCTACGATGAAACTGGAACCTTCTTCATACAGTGCTGGTGGGAATACAGAATGGTGCAGCCACTTTAGGAAATAGTGTAACAGTTCCTTAAATGGTTAACCAATCACCATACAGTCAGGCAACTCTATTTCTACACACACACACACACACACACACCGAGAAATAAAAACTGAATGTCTGCATGCACACTTTTATATACATGTATACAGTGGTCATAGTGGACAATAATGGACAATTCTGCTGTATATCAATGGAATAAACAAATATGATACATAAATATACTAAATATTCCACACAATGGAATATTATTTATCATAGAAGAAATGAAGCATTGATCATGCCATCACAAAAATTCAAATACTGTCTGATTCTATTTGTATGAAATGTCCAGTATAGTAGAATCTATAAATACAGAAGCCAGTTTAGAAGAGCTGAGGAGTTTGGGGGACAGAACTTTTGTGAAGAAGACAACAGTGGTTTAAAACACTGTAGTGACAGCTGTATGGCTGTGGCTGATTCCAAACTACTGCAATGTATACAGCAGACAGGTAAACATCATGGCACAGGAGGTAGCTTGAATCAATAAAGGCGTTTCAAGTTTTTACCTAATAAGTGAAAAAAGAAATTCATTTATTAAAAAATTATATAACGCAAAGCAGAAGACTGCTCCTCAAACAGCCCAATGTAACAAGACTGCATTCCAGCTTCTGAGAGAATGCTCGGAGGCTCAGGTGATAGAAGTGGGCACTGACTGTTTACTAATTCCAGAAAGCGAGGGTGAGAACAGCAGTTACCTTCCTTCTCCTTCCCTACAATTAGGACAGGAGCAGGCAACTCTTCGGAGCCTCTTGCCAGGCTGCACCTCTGCATCCGAGGTCGACTGGCCTTGCTGCAAATGCACTTGTGTGAGTTGGTCAGGACTAACAGCACCTATCGTTGCATTGGCAATCCCTCCAACCGCCACCGTCACAGGAGCTATCGTAGCTTGCTGGACTTTCACTCCATCCTGTCCTTGCTGCTGACCTAAGAGAAAGACAGAAAAACAGAGCATCAGAATGCCTCTTATTCCTAACGAAAGGATGAAAAGAACCTCCATGTGGACATGGAGCCCCAAAACCAAAAGAGTTAATTGTTTATACCAAGCTAACCCTTCCAAAACATACAGCATTTACCTTAGCCACTCTTTTTTCATCTGCGGAGATTATATATCAACACTGTGAGGACTCATAGATATCTGAAAATACTGACCCTAGGTGGAAAATGCTGTGTCAATACAAACCATCATTATTACTTACAGTCAACAACATTATCTGAAGAAAATGCAGGAATAAAAAATAACCAGTATAAAGATTAAATATTACAGACATTTCTCATTTCTAAGCAAACAAACACCTTCTTATTAATGACTTTTTTTTTTTTAGAATACAAAAAGAATTAAATGTTCTCTTCCTTTATTTTGTTGAAACAGGGCATTACTATGTAGCACAGGCTGGCCTGGAGATCACTACATAACTCAGCTGGCTTCAACTCAACAATCGTCATGCCTCAGCCTCCTAAGTGCTTGGGTTACAGGCATACCACCACCATGCCCATCCTAAGAGATTTAAATGCAAAATCAACACTGACATATATACAGTCATTACAGCAAACACATTTTTTTCTAACTTTGGTCTTGAACTACGTCAAGTATGTACTAACTTTGCTTCTTCACTAGAGAAACTATGAAAACTGTATAATATGCCAGTGTTGTAGGATATTAGTACACTGCGTGAAGATGTATTTGCTGTGATTGGTGTAATAAAAAAGCTGAAAGGCCAATAGCTAGGCAGGGTATACAGGCAGGATTTCCAGGGACAAAGAGGACTCTGGGAAGAAGAAGGTGGAGTTGCCAGCCAGACACTGAGGAGGCAGCATGGGCAGTACAGAGAAATGAAGTAATGAGCCATATGACAGACTGTAGATTAAAGTAAATGGGTTAATTTACATTATGAGAGCTATAAAGATTTGCATTGATATGGATTTTGGTTTATTGATACAAATTTAAGGTCAATTTTGCTATATGTATACGTATTTCTGATCTTGATTAAGGTATTGTTTGTGTAGCTCATTTAAAAATGTAATGGATAATTAAAAATACAGGTTAATAGAGAGTCATCTATAATAGTCAAGCTTGTAGTCATGTTAGTTAGATTTTCTAAGTGTACTTCAGATGGATAGATATTCTTCAGATCTTTCAAAGACTACAGTATATGGCACTTAAAATGTTTTAAGAACTTAGGACTTTTCATGACAGTGAGACACATCTGCCCCTGGCAGTATCAATCTACTTCAAGACAAAGATAGGCATTGAAGAGGCTCCTTACAAAGTTTCCTAGCCATTTGGACAAGAAACTGCTCTTGCCTGGACTGTTTGGTGTTATGGTATATTAACTGGACTTGCAGGAGCCACAGAAAAATGACTGCTGAACTTGCCTAATGGTGAGACAGTCCTTCAGGGTTCCTGCTTCATAAAAGAGTCTGCCAGACATTGTGCAGGACACAGAAAAAAGCGACCAAAAAAACTGCCAGTATAGGTGGAACTGTCTTTGAAATTTCCTGTTTTATAGAAAAGTCTGCTGGATACTATGGGCCTGCAGGCTGAAGATGGATGCCCATCGGTACAAAAGAACTTTAGGTAACTGTCCAGGCATCAAGATGTCTCTGTCAATTCTGGAGTTTAGGAAGTTGCTTAAAAAGTACTTCCTGTTTAATTAGGTAATATTATATCATTCTAGGGTCTTTGATAGAGTTGAAGAAAAGAGTTGAGTTTTCCTTAGTTATGATAAAAGATAAAGTAGATATAATATAGTAACTGTAATTCTTGCTTGATATCTGTTTTGTTATATGTAATTTTATTATGTTAAAGTTAAAGCCTTCCTTTTTATTTAAACAGAAAAAGGGAAAATGGTATGGGAAGTCCTGTATATGCACTGCTTTTATTGGTTAATGAATAAAGAAGCTGTTTTGGGCCTGGCAGGGCAGAACAGAGCTAGGCAGGGAAAGCTAAACTGAATGCTGGGAGAAAGAAAGCAGAGTCAGAGAGAAGCCATGTAACCCTGCTGGAGACAGACACTGAATGGAACTTTACCCAGAAAGCCACAGCCATGTGGCAATACACAGATTAATGGAGATGGGTTAGTTTAGGATGTAAGAATTAACCTGACATACACTTAAGCTATTGATCAAACAGTATTGCAAAGAATACCGTTTCTATGTGATTATTTCTGGGATGAGCAGCGGGAATGAACTAACAGCCTTCCTACAACATTTTACCTTCTCAAACATAGAACAAAAAGTCATCTTTGGCTGACTTGTACATACTGCACATTCCAAATTTGTACTATTGTAGATATATATGTTACCTTTAAATGTCTGTGTATTTTCAGAAAAAAAAAAAAAAAAAAAGAGGACCAAACACCAATGAAGACAAGTAGCCCATGTGATGATCCAGGGTCTCAGAATGTCTCTGTTGGATTTTCCTCTCTATAACTACTTAAAAGTTGCTAGCTGAAATGGTTCAGTCTCACAGACACTCAAGCCAGGGTTTCAGATAAGCACTGTACTTTCCCATTACACAGTAACTGGACAACAAAAGATACAGCTAGCTCTCCTAGGACTTGACCATTATCCCAATTTTCTCAGAGTCCCCTTAAGATGCTGCTAGCCCCAGATAGCAGGAAGTAATTTTAAGAAAATGACACCCACATCCCTAAGCGGCATGGTGGACAGTTTTTGGTTGTTAAGTGGGTTGTGGATGTTTGTCATCATTTAGAGAGGTTGGTTTCAAATTCTTACTGGTCAAGGTAAGGGGAGAAAATAAGTAAGAGAGGGTTAGATTTAAAGATCTCTCTCTGAAGAGAAAAAATGGGGATATGGGAATGATAGAATAAAAGGGTAGATTAATCTACTTTTAGATTAAAAAGCAAATACTATTCTCAAATATTTTACACTGGTATGAATTTTTGTATATTGACACAATTTAAGATTATTTTTGTTGCACTGTGTATATGTTTCTACTCTTGTTTAAGTACTTTACCTATGCAGCTCATTTAAAAATATCATGTAAAGTTCTAGTCCTTGAAAGCTAAAATTATAAATCATTTAGGATAATTAAGAAATGCAGGTTAGTAGTTTGTCATCTATAACAATAAAATTTGAAGTCATGTTAGGTATGTTTTCAAGATCAAACAGAAATAAATTTTAGATAGACAGATGGTCTTCAAACATTTCAAAGACCTACAGAATATGGCATTTAAGATGTTTTAATGATCTAAGGCTTTTCATGACAGTAAGATATGTCTGTTCCTGGCAGCACCAATTTACTTCAAAAAAGGATGATGGACATTGAAGAACCTCCTTATGGAGTTTGCTTTTATCGTAGCAAAGTTAGTCACTGGACAAGAAACTGTCCTTACCTCAACTGCTGACAGTACACTGTTCAAATTGGACAAACAAGATGCTAAAGGCAACTGCCAAACTTTGCCAAGTCAAGGTAGGACAGTCCTTCAAAAACTTCCTGCTTCACAAAGAAGTCTTAAGATATTCTAGGCCTGTAGTTTGAAGATGGATACCCCAACATGGCAGAGGAAGCTTAGGTTTCTATAGTAAGTTGCTTGCCCCATGTTTCCTGTTTACTCAGGTAATATTATATCCTTCTTGGGTCTCTGATAGAGTTGAAGATGAGATAGTTGTATTTACAGTTTTCCTTGTTACCAAGTTCAGAAAAGAAACTCACAAAAGAGATATAAGGTATATAAGACATAAAAGCTTAAATGGTTTATCTAAGAAAATGTTTTGAGATCTAAAAAAACAGTTTTGGCAATCCTGTATAATAAAGGAACTTCTGGAGGCTCATAATCCCTGACTTCAAACTCTACTACAGAGCTATAGTATTGAAAACAGCCTGGTTTGCGTATAAAAACAGACAGGAGGACCAAATCGAAGACTCAGATATCAATCCACTCACCTACAAACACCTGATTTTTGACAAAGAAGTAAAAAATATAAAATGAAAAAAAAAGAAAGCATATTCAAGAAATGGTGCTGGCATAACTGGATATCAACATGTAGAAGAAAGAAAATAGATCCCTATCTATCACCATGCACAAAACTCAGGTCCAAATGGATGAAAGACCTCAACATAAAACCAACCACACTGAACCTCAGAGAAGAGAAAGTGGGAAGTACACTTGAATGCATTGGTACAGGAGACCACTTCCTAAATATAACCCCAGTAGCACAGACACTGAGAGCAACAATTAATAAATGGGGCCCCCTAAAACTCAGAATCTTCTATAAAGCAAAGGACATGGTCAACAATCAAAACGACTGCCTACAGAATTGGAAAAGATCTTCACTAATGCCACAATCAGACAGAGAGTTGATCTCCAAAATACATATCAATTATGAGAGTTCTCTACCTCAGAGAGTTGATATAAGGATAATACGTACAAATCTCTTGCTATAGTTCATGGCACAGAACTGTTCACAACACATTAGCTGATGTCACCCTTAGCCACTGAGTTGGGTGGCACTACAAGGATGCACTATGCTGGAAGAAGCAAACACAGGCTTAAAATAAAAGTGCTTATTTTAAAACTGCACTTGCAGTACTCTGAACATATGAAAAACTGAAAATCACAAAGTAAAAAATATGACCTTTTCTCAACAAATAAACCTGAGTTGACTCTCCCATCCAAATTAATCTCAACTTCCACTGTTAACCCACGACACCTCGGTTCCTTAGGGGCACCCACGGCTAAAACACAAATACAGGCATCCTTCTGCATCCAAGAGAGCTGATTTCAGAACTTCCCTCTCCATCTAACACCATACGCTGAAATCTACAGATGCTCGAGTTGCTTAGACAAAATGGCATAGCTTTGTATAATACCCATCACACCATCCCCCCATTAGTTTTAATAACCACTAGCATACGTATACAACATATGCAAGACATTGTAATACTGTATTCTTTTGTTAAAATCTCAGAAGTTGCTGGGTGTGGGGCATACACCGTTCATCCCAGCCCTCAGGAGGCGGATCTCTCTGAGTTCACAGCTACTCTGATCTACACAATGAGTTCCAGGACATTCAGGACAGCTAGGGATACACAGTGAATCCCTGTCTCAAAAATAAACACAACCCACAACAAAAATGTTAGCCGAAGTCATACATTGGTACCCTGCCCCAAATACTTCACCCAAGGGTTGGTTAAATCTTTGGCTTGAGCCTGAAGATACAGTACGCTGAATGTAAATTAAGAACTATGATAGAGTTTCAGGAAGTTCACAATGTCTTCACTTTTGAATAAGTACATACGGTAAAGTGACCCAAGTGAGATCACAGCTGTGAAGTCAGCATTGCACACTCAGGGACTCTGTGTTCTTATCCCAAAGCAGTCACCTGGACCTCCCTAAAATTCATGTCTCTTACCAACTTCAAGAATCATTTCTGCCAAGTACTGTGATGCATATCTTTAATTTTAGCATTAGGGAAACAGATCTCTGTGAGCAGGATGCCAGCCTGGTCTATTTAGCAAGTTCCAGGCCAGCCAGTGTTACCGTGAGAGAAGGGTGTGTGTGTGTGTCTTTGTGTGCACGCACGCGTGCCTGCCTGCCTGCTCCTCTCTGATTTTCTGTCTCTGTTGTCCCCCACTCTCACACAGACACACACACTATTCTGGGGGCTGGGGATGAAAGGGCTTGTTTTCCCAAACATTCAATCCCCACTGCTAGTCCCCACCACTCAGAAAGAAAAGGGGACACTTTTGATGATCAAGTTGTGTTTTTATATGTAAAATCTTATATTATAAGCCAATATACAAATACAAAGCATAATTACTATGCCTCATTGTACCTTGAGTATTTACAAGTTTTAAATATTCCATAAAAGAGTCAGGTGGTGCTGTAAACCTTTAATCCCAGCACTCAGGAGGCAGAGGCAGGTGGATCTCTGTGTGTTCGAGGTCAACCTGGTCTATAAAGCGAGTTCCAGGACAGGCTTCAAGCTACACAGAGAAACCCTGAAAATAAAAAAAAAAAAAAAAATCCATAAAAGATCCTTGAAGTATGACCTCAGCTAAGCAAACCCTCAAACTACTTTCATCTCTCTCTAGCCGCTCACCATACTTCTAAATGTTGAATTCCAAAAAATAAGTTAGTTATGTTCACTGTTTACATATTTCGCACCAGCAGCAGAACCTAACACATACCCACTCAGTAAGACAGGCTAACAATAAAGTTTAAATGTCCCATTTTGGTCAATGATAGTCCTACCGCTTTATGAATTTCAACACGTTATTTTTTTTTAGCTGTTCCTACTTCTTGATTTCTTGAACTAATCTCACTAGATCATGATCCATCGGCCTCAACCTCCCATTTGAGTACTAAGAATATAAGTACAAATCAGCAAGCTCAATTGAGGATACCTCCTCCCCCCAAAAGTCTACTGCATCCAATGACTGTGGAGTTAATGAGCTACTGTAGGCTAAAGACATGGCCCAGCAGTTAAGTATGTGCTGTTTCTGTAACCAGAGTTCAGTTCCAAGCATCTGTGTCAGGTGCTTACCAAACACCTCTATTGGCCCAGTTCCAAGGGACCCAAACACCCTGGTTCTGGCCTCCAAAGGAAGAACACTAATGCATACAACCCACATCCCAAGAAAATTCAAAATAAAATCTTTTTTTTTCTTAAATGAGAAGATGAGAGGATATTACTGCATAAAAACTATTTCATTTATCTTTATCTTTTCTCTTCTTTTCATGTTTTTTGAGACAGAGTTTCTCTGTATAACAGTCCTAGCTATCCTGGAACTCTGTAGATCAGGCTGGCCTCGAACTTAGAGATCCACCTGCCTCTGCCTCCCAAGGGCTGAGATTTCAAAGCGTGCACCATCACCGCCTGGCCATTTATCATTTTGTGTCTCTGCCAGTCTAAGTAAACCGTTCTTCCAGGAGGCGATGGGTAGAGAAGAATGCAACCAAAAACATTCAAAGGGTGTGCAGTAGTTTAAATGCAATTGGCCTCCATAAGCTCAGCAGGAGTGATAATATTAGGAGGTGTGGCTTGGCTGGAGGAAGTGTGTCACTGTAGGGGTAGGCTTTTCTCCTTAGCTTAGCTCAAACTACACCCAGTGTGATGAACAGACCTGTTGCCTGCCGGTCAAGATGTAGGGCTCCCAGATCCTTCTCCAGCACGTCTGTCTACATGTCATAGCTTACTGATAATGGACTAATCTTCTGAAAATGTGAGCCACCCCAATTAAATATCCTGCTTTATGAGAGCTGCCGTAGTCCTGGTGTCTTCACAGCAATAGACCCCACCTAAGCCAGGGTGCTATTCTGAACAGAGCCCCTCCATGCTCGCTGTCCACGGTTGACTGTAGTAGTGCACATGCAAACTATTCCACCACATGGACCTCATTTCTACTCACAGACTTTCTTCCAATGACGATGCAAGACGTTACATGGTTGCTATGCTTCATCTGCGCTGCTTATCACTCCATCTGACTCTCTGCTCTCTGGGCTTTCAACTGGTCGGAAATGTCCCTTCTCTCGGTTTATCTTTGAACCAGCATTTAAACCCACATTCTTACAGACTTATCTGTTTTCTTTGTTCTTTACCACTCGTTCTCTTCGCAAACTATTCACTAGGTATGTCTCCTATCACTGCTAAATATCATGGCAGAAGTAACTGACAATTCATCTGTGTGTAAAGATATTCTTCAATGTAACTATACTTGAATCCCGGCCCCCTCCCACTTTGCTGTACTTTCCGGCTCTCTCTTCATTCTGACCGCTCCACTTCACTGTCCTCACTAAGCTTCTCTCTCCCCTGAAACTCCCCTGCTGTTCTCTAGGGTTCTGCTTTCTTAGTTTCTCCCTGTGAGAGTGCTCTCACCCACTTTCACATTTACTGTCAGGCATAAGCTAATGCTTCCCAATTCTATCCCTTCTACTCAGGTATCTCCTAGGAGATTATCTGTCTGTCACTCTTGTCAGGAAGCATTCCCAAACAGATTCCTCCGAGGCAAGCTGTCTAAAAACCAGACAAGTTAACCTAGCTCTTTTGACTATCCAAATAGGAAATCTGGAAGTCCTTCCCACCTCCCCTCTATTTTTCCATCTCCTACAACAGAAGCTATCATTTAATACCTACCGTGAGGTAAGAAATTTTTCCACATTTTGCATACTAACATCCCAGTGAACTTATTATTGCTGTCCCCGTCTTCAGATTCAAATATTCAGGTTTTTAGGGGTATGAAAACCACCCAATTTCACAAAGTAGATATGAAAAAGCCAACTCCAGAGACATCTTTATTTTACCATACAAATTGCTTATGTTGGTCCATAGTCCCCTTGAGATACCTCTTCAAAATATCTATTTGTCCACATTCTCCGCCCTACTGGAAATTAGGACAGGCAGACCCCTGACAGCTTTCATCAGTTTTGATCCTTGCAATACCCCTATTGCATGTCTAGTTCCCCCAGTCCGTGAGCCCCACATGCCAGGATTTCCACCGACTGACAGCTTCTCCTCTTGGCTCTCCTCTACTCTACTCATGGCCACATTCAAAGGGCTCCCGTTTCCTGTCGTGGCTCTTGTGTCATCTTCTTTAGGGCTTGGACTATTCTTCTACCCAGCATCTCGGTCTTCCATTACTCACGACAATTCAATGTTCATGCTCTCAATTATAGCTCTACAATCAACCATGGCCCAAAGGGAACAAATGAAAGTTTTAAAAAGGTACATTGTATGATTCCTGTAATAGTAAAAAGCTACTGGGTTAAGGCCTTTTAAAGACAGCAACATACTGCTGAGAACAGGCTTTGGCAGCTTAGAAAAGCATAAAGAGTTAATGAGATTCTGTGGTGGGGGAGTAAAAACAAACAAAACAGCACCTGAGGTTTTTAAGTCTCTTTTGCATAGTGGAAAGGTATCTGAGATCCTAACTTGAGAGAGGAGGATTTATTTTGACTCACAGATCCAGACGCTTTAGTCCATGGTGTTTCTGGCTGATGGAGGTGGGTCATCTTTCTATCTGTTGTTTCATTGGTTAAGTAATAAAGAAACTGTCTTGGCCCCTTTAATAGGACAGAAAATTAGGTAGGCGGAGTAGACAGAACAGAATGCTGGGAGAAAGAAGCCGAGTCAGGAGTCGCCATGATTCTCCCACTCCAGACAGACGCAGGTTAAGATCTTTCCTGGTAAGCCAGCTCGTGGTACTACACAGAATATTAGAAATGGGTTAGATCAATATGTAAGAGCTAGCCAATAAGAGGCCGGAACTAATGGGCCAGGCAGTGTTTAAAAGAATACAGTTTCCGTGTAATTATTTCGGGGCATAAGCTAGCCATGCAGGCGGCCGGGTGCCGGGGACGCAGCCGCACCGCTCATATTACAACAGAGTGGCACCCAACGTGCTAATGAACTCCACGTAAAACCTGAGAGGGCTTAAAAAGGACACAGAGAGAATTTAAGACAGCTTTTTGCTGTTTCTGGGTTGCATGCGGCAAAGAAATTGTCCTGACTCAGCAGCAGGAAAAAACTGGCTGTTTTAAAATGCCAGCTTTCTGGACTGTGCCGCCATCGCGATCTCTGTCTGGCTCTTGCGGGAGACAGAGTCTTTGAATGGAGCATTTGGAGTAAAGTGCTACAGCTTGCTTGATGGCAATGTGGACTGCTGTGTGCCTGGAACTGTGTGTGACTCAGGGGCACCAGATGGCTCTGAGGCAGGAGCGGCTCAACTCCGCCATGTTGAACTGTGCTGGTCTCAGGCAGAAACTACCGTAATTACCATAATAACAGCGCAGTTAAGGTTTAGACTGAGCCGGACACAGGTGGTACAGTATTACCCCTACGTGGTGCAACTTAAGTTTTTAAGAACTGCTTAACATTTTAAGAAATGCTCCTGAAAAAAAAAATTATTACAGATTCACAATAAAACAGATTCAGACGTAAAAGACCTCTATGGGTCACAGTGTTGGATGAATGTACGTAGGCTTGAGAGAGAGAGAAAAAAATATATATATAGAGAGAATAAAGTTAATGCCCTTAAAAAGGGGGGGATTAAGTCTTTAAAGAGACAGAGTACAGATAGTTATAGATTAAAAGAAATAAAGAAAAATAAGCCACATAAAAATGGAAAATTCACAGAGAGTCTGGATTCTTTGTATTATTGTGGTTTCTTTAAAATTTTTGACTGTAAAGGAGCTAAGTACAGAGAGACATTTTATTATATGGGCTGCCAAGCTAAACCAGAATGGATATAAGGGTGTTATGATTTCAGAATATGGGTCTAAGGATATGATGCTTTGGAGAGGGTCTTCTTTTGTTTTCACAGAGGACGAGACCCTGTTAATTGCTTCTATCCCAATATGGTATGATAGACCACGCCCTCCTGAAAGGTTGCTGTGAACACCCTCAAAAAATTGCTTCACTCAACTGCCCACTGAGATGAACCTGGCACACAGGTTATACCATGAAAGACCTGAATAACAGCGCCCCCATTCAGCAGGAAGCAGTTTGGAGAGAAAAAACTGTGCCCATATTCCCAAATATTGTTTATAAATGTTCTTTTACATTTAAAGGGGGAAATGATATAGGTATGAATAATTTGCATTGGTTTGGATTTTAAGGTCAATTTTGTTATGTGTATATGTATTTCTGATCTTGATTAAGGTATTGTGATTGTGTAGTTCATTTAAAAATGTAATGTATAATTAGGAAATATAGGTTGCTAATGGATAATCATCAATAATAGTCAAACTTGTAGTCATGTTAGATTTTCTAGATATATAGAGATATATTTCAATTAGATAGGCATTCTTCATATCTTTCAAAGACTACAGAACATGGCATTTAAAATATTTTAATAACTTAGGGCTTTTCATGACAATGAGACACGTCTGCTCCTGGCAGTACCAATCTACTTCAAGAGGAAGATGGGCATTGAAGAGGCTCCTTATGGAGTATGATAGCCATTTGGGCAAGAAACTGCTCTTGCCTGGACTGTTGCATAAACTAGACACAGAGAACCCGCAGAAAAAGGACTGCTGAACTTGCCTAAAGGTGAGATGATCTTTCGGGGTTCCTGATTCATGAAAGAGTCTGCGAGACATTCTACAGGACACAGCAGTAAATGACTGAACTGTCTTTGAAATTTCCTGCTTCATGGAAGAGTCTGCTGGATACTATGGGCCTGAAGGCCAAAGATGGATGCCCCAACGGTACAAAAGAACTTTGGGTGACTGTCCAGGCAGCGAGATGTCTCTGTCATTTCTAGAGTTTGAAGTTTCTTATTTCTTGTTTACTTAGGTAATATTATATCCTTCTGGAGTCTTTGATGGAGTTGAAGAATGGATAGATAATTATAGTTTTCCTTAGTTATAATAAAAGATAAAATAGATATAAATATTGTAACTGTAATTCTTGCTTGATAACTGTTTTGTTATATGTAATTTTACTATGTCAAAATGAACGCCTTTCTTTTTTGTTTAAACAGAAAAAGGGGAAATGATGGAGGTGGGTCATCTTTCTATCTGTTGTTTCATTGGTTAAGTAATAAAGAAACTGTCTTGGCCCCTTTAATAGGACAGAAAATTAGGTAGGCGGAGTAGACAGAACAGAATGCTGGGAGAAAGAAGCTGAGTCAGGAGTTGCCATGATTCTCCCACTCCAGACAGACGCAGGTTAAGATCTTTCCTGGTAAGCCAGCTCGTGGTACTACACAGAATATTAGAAATGGGTTAGATCAATATGTAAGAGCTAGCCAATAAGAGGCCGGAACTAATGGGCCAGGCAGTGTTTAAAAGAATACAGTTTCCGTGTAATTATTTCGGGGCATAAGCTAGCCATGCAGGCGGCCGGGTACCGGGGACGCAGCCGCACCGCTCTTATTACAACATCTGGCCCTGTGGTCATGCAGCATGCCATGGCAAAAGGACACGACAGAAGAAAAGCATTCACTAATGACAGACCTAGATGGAGTTTTTAATGAGGCAGGAGAATACTCCTGGAAGGAGATTATGGATCCTGGCTTCTCTCGTAGCCTGTCGTTGTCCCGGCTCTGGTGTGGATGGCTTTGTTGTAGCGTGTCCAGTGAAGGTGTGCTGAACTCTTCCTACCCCTAAAGGCAAAGGGTGAAGCCTCTAGAACTGTGACTTATTTTAGTGTTTTCATTATTTCAGGCATTTTTATAATAATGGAAAGCTGATGAACATAAGAATGCAATCTACAAGTGAGATTTATGCATTCAAAAAGCTTCTGAGTACCTGTTTATGTTTGATGTTTAACGCTCTAGGAAAATAAAATCTGATCTAAAACACTTACGTGTAAGGATAATGAGGCACTTACAACATGCACAATAAAACAATGCACAAAGCACAGCTAAGCTACATAAAGTGATTTACAATAGAGAACAATGATAAGGACGCATTTAAAAGCCTAAACCCAATGTAGCACTCTGTTAAGGATTTAAAGTTTAAAAGATTGAAGAGATAAGGAGCAGAAAATCCTCCAGGAACCCAGCATGATGGTATGTGCCTATGATGTATAGCTGTATTCCAAGCGTGGATGCTGAGGCAGGAGGATCATGGGTTCAAGGCCAGCCTGGCCTACATAGCCAATTCCAGCTCAATATATCATTACAATTCCCATTAGTGTTGGAGGAAAAACAGGAAGGGTCTTAATCAATTTAAATGATCTAGATTAGAGAAGGGAGACCACTGTTAAGCTATGTCGCCCCCTCCCATTCAATCCAGAGAAGAGCTGCAATATGTCATTCATGCTTAAGGAGCTAACTAAATTGTTGGAATGAAATTCAACATATTATATTTAATCATTAAATGCTCTCTTCTAAAGCACAGGGAAAATATACAGATTTTCCAAATTTGTACACATTTACTACCCTGAGTAGTAAAACACAGATATGAATCTAGGTTAGCCAGAATCCAGAGCTGTGAATTCTTTTTTTAAAACGGCTACATTCTTTCCTTGAGAACTGGGGATACTATTTGAGGCTTGGAGATACAAAATATCTCTAGGCATATTACCTGCCTATCAAAGCAGATGTCTAACGACATTCCTCCTCAGAATATCCCTAAACTAGGAAGGAAAGCACCCACGTAAAAAGCCAGGCATGACTTTGGCTACATATACATAAACCCTAGCTTGCGGGTGGTAGGGTGGGGAAGACAGGCAGAGCACTGGTACTCACTGGCCAGCCAGTCTACCGAATCAGCGAGCTTTGGGTTCAGTGAAATAGTGTCTCAAAAAATAAAGAAAAGAGCAACTGTGGAAAATACCTACCACCAACACCTCTGGCTTTTACATGAAAATGTGCACATGTGTATACACACATACAAACACACCTATAAAATGGATGCAAGGGCACACACACAGAGTCAAAACAAAAACACTCCTTTTTTACTTCTAATTGTTTCTACTTATTTCAACTCAGTACAGCCTCCTCTCAGCCATGGTCCATATTGAGCCATCTACAATCTAAATATCATGACAAATATTCCACAAAAGGAAGACTGAAGGTGACCTTTAAAGATAGATTTTAAACTCCTCCTGTTAAGACAAGAATTCTCATGGCCTGATCCTCGTTGTCAAGATCATATAACGAGTACCAGAGTACTATGCTTAATGCCCTGATGACATCATGTTATTAAATGGATCTATCCTTTGACCACAAAGGTCCTTTCTCTGTCGATATGACTAATTTCTAGCCACACAAATACCCTCAATGATTACATGCCAGACTCCTATGTTCTCACAGGTTTTTGCGTTTGAAGGCATCATCACACTATCTTTATAACTAGAATCTCAGCATCCCCAACAGACCTCACCAAACATGTATGCTAGAAAGCTCTCTTCTCACATCAGTTTCTGTAGCTACTGCAACACCTGCACCTAACAAGCTCAATACTATGAGACGAATAAACACAATCACTCCAAAGCCTTTCTGTGTCAGCCCCAAGGCATCACCTTCTCTGTCTTGAAACTTCTCTGAAGTATATCCTATACTTGCGAACTCTCAATCACCCTATTTCAGTAGCTGAAGGTTTGGCTAGGATTCTTAAGCTTTATGGAGTAGAATCATCCTGCTGAAGTTTCTGTGGTGGTAAAAATGTGCCACGGGGCTCCCAGGATGGCTTAAATAGTAAGGGAAGACCAGAGTTCAATCCCTAGAACCCAGGTAAAGATACCAGGCATGGTCGTGCATACCTGTAATCTCAGCGATAGTGGGGTAAACACAGGAGGATCTCTTTGTCTTGTCTTATGAGTGGGCTGTAGGCCAATGAGACCCTGTCTCAAAGGAGGTGGACACCCTTTCTGAGGATGATACCCGAGGTTGTCCTCTGGTTTATACAAATGAACACACATATGTACCTGCACACACATATCACAAAATACATGCACATATGTAGAGAGACAGTAGAAGAAACCCCGAGTGAGCACAATCCTGAGTGAATATGCATTGCTGTTGAAACAGGCATAACCATGGCAAGGCCTCAAAGGACTCAGGCCCACTAGCTCTGGCCAAGTCATTCCCCATATGGCTGAGGTTCCTCAAGGTGAAGCTTTCCTCAGGAGTCCGAATATGAGCTACTGAGACTGAGGGATGAGTGCAGCTGAAAACTAGCAACTCCAGCTTCTTCCTCCAGAATGTTTACAGCCCAAGACTGCCAGCCTACAGAGACCTCCCACTGAAACTAGCCAACTCCTCCCCGTGCCGCATCTGATAACCATGCTGAGGCTCTAGCTTGCAGTGACAGTAGGCAGCACTCCATCAGAGCGCACACACCCCACAGGACTTCAGTTTTTTCTGTCCTTTCTTCCTCAACGTCCCTTCTCAGGGTTCCAGGATCCAAGCCAAGAAGAACCCAGCATGCATTAAATAAATAAATAAATAAATAAATAAATAAATAAATAAATAAATAAATAAATAAGTGGGAGGAGAGAAAGAGAGAAAAAGCAAGAAAGAGAGAATAAAAATAAACAAACACGCACTGCACCCGTGCTGTGCAACACAGCCTCTAAACATCCGTGCCTCCTAACACTAGAAATGCAGTGGGTCAGTCACAGAATGAATTTATCTTTTAAGTTTTACCTTAAGAAGCCACATTCCGCTAGGGATGCTACACTTACTGTCCCACGTATCCTCTTAGTGCTCGTACTACCTAATACAGTGGGTATATGTTCTGTTCTTTACTTCTGCCAGAGAAGTTTCCATTTGTCATGGCTTAAGTTTTTCCTTCTGTTCCTCAGAGACTGAGCGGAGCCCTCATTCAGGTTCTCATCCTTCAGCACTTCCAACTGTGCCCCTTGTCACCTTCCCATTCCACCACCATTTCAATCCATCTCTATGAAGATGCCTTCTAAATTCAGAATGCTGACTTTCTGACAGCCAATCTCCAAGGTAAACCGAGCAGTTTCAAGGGGATGCTGGACTACTCTTTAGGATCACAAACACCAGAACTCAAGCTTGTTCTAGGTTCTTCTTTTTTTTCTAAATGCCATTTCTTCAAATTTTTACATTTAATCCAGGCGTGGTGGCACATGCCTTTAATCCCAGCATTTAGGAGGCAGAAGCAGATGGATCTCTGTGAGTTCGAGACCAATCTGATATACAAAGTGAGTTCCAAGACAGCCAGGGCTGTTACAGAGAAATCCTGTCTCAAAAAACAAAACAAAATTTACATTTAATTGTGTGTGCGTGAGTGTGTGTGTGAGGGGGGGGGGGTTCCAGCATCAAACTCAGATGGTCAGGCTTACTTTTACGAATACTTCTTAACATGCTATTGGCTACAAGGTTTGATTTCTTTTTATTGATATCTAAGTTATATATATGGCCCAGATACTGGTTTCTCCCATATGTACTAGATGATAAACCACTTTCTGAATGTATTTACCTTCTCTTACCCCTCAAACCCATACACATTTACCATCTCCTCTGTGATTTACCACCCACCTTACTGTCATTTGAAATCTGGACTTCTCTCCACACTGCCATCTTCATTCTCTGACTGTTCTGTCAAAACACACACCTACTTCCTTGTCCTTTGTACCTGCTGTCTCTTGGACTTACAGTCCCTTCCTTCTAGACTCTGCTCATTAGGGCCTCCCTCAGAGCATCAGTTCAAGTTTCACATAACCTTTACTTCTGCCCTGGAATTCAGTGGCTTTGCCCTACTCTTAATTCAGAATCACTACCATTCGTCATTCATTTCGATTTTGGTATCTGCTATTGTAGATTATTCCTATACAGTAAAATATAAGCTTTCGAGAAGACAAAGGTGCACATCTCCACTGTCTCATGATTTGATTTTAATTGGACAGGATGGACATATCTGTAATCCCAGCACACAGGATGCAGACAGCGAGTCTTGAGTTCAGCGCTGGTTATACAGCAGGAACTTAATAAAAACAAAAGGACTCAGGTCTTAACGATGCATGTTCTTAATGAGAATATAAGAAATAACCACAAAGCATATGTGTTTGAGAGACAGCAAGCAGCAAAAGACAGCAACCAAGTACACTGGCTATTAAAGGGGTAAAACAAGAAGAGACTAGCAAACTGGTATAATCACAGATAACATGAGCAAAGGCAGTTAATTTTATTATACTAATCATCTAATAACCCTTTGGATTTTTTTGTTCTCAAAGTACATGAAAAAACATGATTTCTATGTCTACATATATCTCTCCACAAGCACACACATACATTAATATGTATTTTAATGAAATTACAAGGAAACAGGCAACTCATATAGATAGGTCTAAGAATTCCTAACAGGCCTTAATTCCACAGATGTTTCTAGGTGATCTTTCTAGCCCTGGAAATACAGAACTGGCACTCGGGGTTAAGAGGGTACAGTATACTCTGTCAGTTCTTAGGGTCATCTCTTAAAATAGATGCACAGTTTAGGGCCAACAGAGTCCAGTCCAACACTGTTCCTTGTCATGGAGCATAATCTAACCTCACAGAGACAGCTATTTTAAGATGCATCTCCAAAGAGCAAATGGAATGACCAGGAAAACGCTTGCTTTCTACTTGCAAGTGTAAGTGAAGTAGCCACAAATTTTCTCTAACAACTCAGAGGAATTACTTCTGCCATAAACACCACACAGCACATTCTACTGTGCAAAGCAGCCCTATCTCCAACAGCACAGGGCTCGGCTGTGGCCAGCTCCTCTCGCTTCCTCTCAGAATGGAAGAGGATGAACATTTGGAGGAAACCATCGGATAGCTAGTATTCTTTTCTTGGACACAAATAGCATTTGGCTTATTCTGGAAGGGTAAAAACAGGCAAAGAAAAGGCTTTGCTCGCTTTCCCGATGAGCTCAGTCTGAATGTTGTCCTTACAGTACTTAACCTGGACAAAAGAACCACGTGTAAACGTGATGGATCAGACTAAGCTAAAGAGTATGAAGAGGTGCTCAAAGAAAGGCATGACCTCTACTGTAGAACTATCTGTTATCAAGCTTAGTCCCTTCTATGGAGAGCTACATTTCCTTTTCAACTCAAATTCTGAAGTATTTTTAAATTTCTTCATCACAATAAACTCTCAAACCCGTGATACTGGCATTATAGTTCATTTAAGAAACCATACAGTTCTCCAGAAGAAGTGTAAGGGTTCAAATACTAGCGACCAGAGAAACACAGACCTCCTCAGAGATCCCATCCCCCGTGGAGCTGTAATCACCAAGCAGTCAAGACACAACCTGTGCTGGTGAGGGTGGCAGGCGCTGGATTTTATATCCATTAAGAGAATCAAATGAAGACTCTCTCCAAAACCCAAAAGTAGATATACCACACAACTCAGCTATAATATACCTAGGTATATACCCAAAGACGTCTGACATACTACAGAGATACTTGTACATCCACCTATGTTTATTGAAGCTTGATTTACCAAAAGATGAATGGATAGTGAAAATAAAGTACATACACGCACTGGAATTTTATTCAGCTATAAAGAAAAATGAATTCATATTTACACGGAAATAGTGGGAGCAGGAATATGATCACTAAGTGAGGTAGCTCAGTCTTGATTAACATCTCATGTTCTCTCCATGTGGACCCTATTTCTAAAGATTAAATATATGCTTAAGTGGAATTAGTATGAGGAGAAGCCAGAAAGTTAGAAAGAGAACCATACAATAAGACAGGATAGAGACTAAGGGAGGCAGAAGGCAGCAGCACATGATATAAAGGGGAAACAACAAGAGGCGGGAGGATAGCGAGGGAGAGAGTTGGGATTACATCTCATTTGATGTATACAACTTTATTATTTCACCAGCACTCTATTTATATTGTAGTGAATGCTACATGTATCTAAAATAAAGGACTGGAGAAATGGCTCAGAGGTTAAGAGCACAGACTGCTCTCCCAAAGGTTCCGAGTTCAATTCCCAGCAACCACATGGTGGCTTACACCCATCTATAATGAGATCTGGTACCCTCTTCTGGTATGCAGGCAGAACACTGTATACATAATAAATGTTTTTAAAAAATAAGAAGAGATACAGAAATCTGAAATTATTAAGTTCTTATGGAGAATGTTATAAGACTGGTATTACATACAAATTTTTTTTTTTAAATATTTATTTATTATGTATACAATATTCTGTCTGCGTGTATGTCTGCAGGCCAGAAGAGGGCACCAGACCTCATTACAGATGGTTGTGAGCCACCATGTGGTTGCCGGGAATTGAACTCAGGACCTTTGGAAGAGCAGGCAATGCTCTTAACCACTGAGCCATCTCTCCAGCCCCCTTACATACAAATTTTTATAGTTTTAAATAAAGGATTTTAAAACCATCTTCTATGGCAGTCCAAGTGAATATATACTGTTGGAGTAGGAAAGCCAAGTGCAATATGAAAACACAAGAAAAATGTATTCATTTAATGTAACTTTTATTGGCAGTTACAAAACCCATATTCAATATAAAGCAGACATG